>NW_026870560.1:629708-1256917 GCF_963576545.1 Limanda limanda
GCTTTCATCCCTAACCCTAACCCTAACCCTTCCGAAAGTCGGAGAAGCTCAAGGATGGTACCGATCGATGCGCGCTACCCCATTTAGTGGGGGTAGAGCCTACTTGCAAGTCTCTCCGACCTTCACAAAAAAAGTTATTCAAGAATATCTCCTCAGATTTGGGGGAATTTCGTTGGTCGACCTCTTCCGAAGGTCGTACAAGCTCGGGGATGGTACCAATCGATCCGCAGGACCCAAATTAGTCCAGATGCAACCACTTTCCAAGTCTCTCCGACCTTCACAAAAAAAGTTATTCAAGAATATCTCTTTCTCCTATGTGCTTTCATCCCTAACCCTAACCCTAACCCTTCCGAAAGTCGGAGAAGCTCAAGGATGGTACCGATCGATGCGCGCTACCCCATTTAGTGGGGGTAGAGCCTACTTGCAAGTCTCTCCGACCTTCACAAAAAAAGTTATTCAAGAATATCTCTTTCTCCTATGTGCTTTCATCCCTAACCCTAACCCTAACCCTTCCGAAAGTCGGAGAAGCTCAAGGATGGTACCGATCGATGCGCGCTACCCCATTTAGTGGGGGTAGAGCCTACTTGCAAGTCTCTCCGACCTTCACAAAAAAAGTTATTCAAGAATATCTCCTCAGATTTGGGGGAATTTCGTCGGTCGACCTCTTCCGAAGGTCGTACAAGCTCGGGGATGGACCAATCGATCCGCAGGACCCAAATTAGTCCAGATGCAACCACTTTCCAAGTCTCTCCGACCTTCACAAAAAAAGTTATTCAAGAATATCTCTTTCTCCTATGTGCTTTCATCCCTAACCCTAACCCTAACCCTTCCGAAAGTCGGAGAAGCTCAAGGATAGTACCGATCGATGCGCGCTACCCCATTTAGTGGGGGTAGAGCCTACTTGCAAGTCTCTCCGACCTTCACAAAAAAAGTTATTCAAGAATATCTCTTTCTCCTATGTGCTTTCATCCCTAACCCTAACCCTAACCCTTCAGAAAGTCGGAGAAGCTCAAGGATGGTACCGATCGATGCGCGCTACCCCATTTAGTGGGGGTAGAGCCTACTTGCAAGTCTCTCCGACCTTCACAAAAAAAGTTATTCAAGAATATCTCTTTCTCCTATGTGCTTTCATCCCTAACCCTAACCCTAACCCTTCCGAAAGTCGGAGAAGCTCAAGGATGGTACCGATCGATGCGCGCTACCCCATTTAGTGGGGGTAGAGCCTACTTGCAAGTCTCTCCGACCTTCACAAAAAAAGTTATTCAAGAATATCTCTTTCTCCTATGTGCTTTCATCCCTAACCCTAACCCTAACCCTTCCAAAAGTCGGAGAAGCTCAAGGATGGTACTGATCGATGCGCGCAACCCCATTTAGTGGGGGTAGAGCCTACTTGCAAGTCTCTCCGACCTTCACAAAAAAAGTTATTCAAGAATATCTCCTCAGATTTGGGGGAATTTCGTCGGTCGACCTCTTCCGAAGGTCGTACAAGCTCGGGGATGGTACCAATCGATCTGCAGGACCCAAATTAGTCCAGATGCAACCACTTTCCAAGTCTCTCCGACCTTCACAAAAAAAGTTATTCAAGAATATCTCTTTCTCCTATGTGCTTTCATCCCTAACCCTAACCCTAACCCTTCCGAAAGTCGGAGAAGCTCAAGGATGGTACTGATCGATGCGCGCAACCCCATTTAGTGGGGGTAGAGCCTACTTGCAAGTCTCTCCGACCTTCACAAAAAAAGTTATTCAAGAATATCTCCTCAGATTTGGGGGAATTTCGTCGGTCGACCTCTTCCGAAGGTCGTACAAGCTCGGGGATGGTACCAATCGATCTGCAGGACCCAAATTAGTCCAGATGCAACCACTTTCCAAGTCTCTCCGACCTTCACAAAAAAAGTTATTCAAGAATATCTCTTTCTCCTATGTGCTTTCATCCCTAACCCTAACCCTAACCCTTCCGAAAGTCGGAGAAGCTCAAGGATGGTACCGATCGATGCGCGCTACCCCATTTAGTGGGGGTAGAGCCTACTTGCAAGTCTCTCCGACCTTCACAAAAAAAGTTATTCAAGAATATCTCTTTCTCCTATGTGCTTTCATCCCTAACCCTAACCCTAACCCTTCCGAAAGTCGGAGAAGCTCAAGGATGGTACCGATCGATGCGCGCTACCCCATTTAGTGGGGGTAGAGCCTACTTGCAAGTCTCTCCGACCTTCACAAAAAAAGTTATTCAAGAATATCTCCTCAGATTTGGGGGAATTTCGTCGGTCGACCTCTTCCGAAGGTCGTACAAGCTCGGGGATGGTACCAATCGATCCGCAGGACCCAAATTAGTCCAGATGCAACCACTTTCCAAGTCTCTCCGACCTTCACAAAAAAAGTTATTCAAGAATATCTCTTTCTCCTATGTGCTTTCATCCCTAACCCTAACCCTAACCCTTCCGAAAGTCGGAGAAGCTCAAGGATGGTACCGATCGATGCGCGCTACCCCATTTAGTGGGGGTAGAGCCTACTTGCAAGTCTCTCCGACCTTCACAAAAAAGTTATTCAAGAATATCTCTTTCTCCTATGTGCTTTCATCCCTAACCCTAACCCTAACCCTTCCGAAAGTCGGAGAAGCTCAAGGATGGTACCGATCGATGCGCGCTACCCCATTTAGTGGGGGTACAGCCTACTTGCAAGTCTCTCCGACCTTCACAAAAAAAGTTATTCAAGAATATCTCTTTCTCCTATGTGCTTTCATCCCTAACCCTAACCCTAACCCTTCCGAAAGTCGGAGAAGCTCAAGGATGGTACCGATCGATGCGCGCTACCCCATTTAGTGGGGGTAAAGCCTACTTGCAAGTCTCTCCGACCTTCACAAAAAAAGTTATTCAAGAATATCTCTTTCTCCTATGTGCTTTCATCCCTAACCCTAACCCTAACCCTTCCAAAAGTCGGAGAAGCTCAAGGATGGTACTGATCGATGCGCGCAACCCCATTTAGTGGGGGTAGAGCCTACTTGCAAGTCTCTCCGACCTTCACAAAAAAAGTTATTCAAGAATATCTCCTCAGATTTGGGGGAATTTCGTCGGTCGACCTCTTCCGAAGGTCGTACAAGCTCGGGGATGGTACCAATCGATCTGCAGGACCCAAATTAGTCCAGATGCAACCACTTTCCAAGTCTCTCCGACCTTCACAAAAAAAGTTATTCAAGAATATCTCTTTCTCCTATGTGCTTTCATCCCTAACCCTAACCCTAACCCTTCCGAAAGTCGGAGAAGCTCAAGGATGGTACCGATCGATGCGCGCTACCCCATTTAGTGGGGGTAGAGCCTACTTGCAAGTCTCTCCGACCTTCACAAAAAAAGTTATTCAAGAATATCTCTTTCTCCTATGTGCTTTCATCCCTAACCCTAACCCTAACCCTTCCGAAAGTCGGAGAAGCTCAAGGATGGTACCGATCGATGCGCGCTACCCCATTTAGTGGGGGTAGAGCCTACTTGCAAGTCTCTCCGACCTTCACAAAAAAAGTTATTCAAGAATATCTCCTCAGATTTGGGGGAATTTCGTCGGTCGACCTCTTCCGAAGGTCGTACAAGCTCGGGGATGGTACCAATCGATCCGCAGGACCCAAATTAGTCCAGATGCAACCACTTTCCAAGTCTCTCCGACCTTCACAAAAAAAGTTATTCAAGAATATCTCTTTCTCCTATGTGCTTTCATCCCTAACCCTAACCCTAACCCTTCCGAAAGTCGGAGAAGCTCAAGGATGGTACCGATCGATGCGCGCTACCCCATTTAGTGGGGGTAGAGCCTACTTGCAAGTCTCTCCGACCTTCACAAAAAAAGTTATTCAAGAATATCTCTTTCTCCTATGTGCTTTCATCCCTAACCCTAACCCTAACCCTTCCGAAAGTCGGAGAAGCTCAAGGATGGTACCGATCGATGCGCGCAACCCCATTTAGTGGGGGTAGAGCCTACTTGCAAGTCTCTCCGACTTTCACAAAAAAGGTTATTCAAGAATATCTCCTCAGATTTGGGGGAATTTCGTCGGTCGACCTCTTCCGAAGGTCGTACAAGCTCGGGGATGGTACCAATCGATCCGCAGGACCCAAATTAGTCCAGATGCAACCACTTTCCAAGTCTCTCCGACCTTCACAAAAAAAGTTATTCAAGAATATCTCTTTCTCCTATGTGCTTTCATCCCTAACCCTAACCCTTCCGAAAGTCGGAGAAGCTCAAGGATGGTACCGATCGATGCGCGCTACCCCATTTAGTGGGGGTAGAGCCTACTTGCAAGTCTCTCCGACCTTCACAAAAAAAGTTATTCAAGAATATCTCCTCAGATTTGGGGGAATTTCGTCGGTCGACCTCTTCCGAAGGTCGTACAAGCTCGGGGATGGTACCAATCGATCCGCAGGACCCAAATTAGTCCAGATGCAACCACTTTCCAAGTCTCTCCGACCTTCACAAAAAAAGTTATTCAAGAATATCTCTTTCTCCTATGTGCTTTCATCCCTAACCCTAACCCTAACCCTTCCGAAAGTCGGAGAAGCTCAAGGATGGTACCGATCGATGCGCGCTACCCCATTTAGTGGGGGTAGAGCCTACTTGCAAGTCTCTCCGACCTTCACAAAAAAAGTTATTCAAGAATATCTCTTTCTCCTATGTGCTTTCATCCCTAACCCTAACCCTAACCCTTCCGAAAGTCGGAGAAGCTCAAGGATGGTACCGATCGATGCGCGCTACCCCATTTAGTGGGGGTAGAGCCTACTTGCAAGTCTCTCCGACCTTCACAAAAAAAGTTATTCAAGAATATCTCCTCAGATTTGGGGGAATTTCGTCGGTCGACCTCTTCCGAAGGTCGTACAAGCTCGGGGATGGTACCAATCGATCTGCAGGACCCAAATTAGTCCAGATGCAACCACTTTCCAAGTCTCTCCGACCTTCACAAAAAAAGTTATTCAAGAATATCTCTTTCTCCTATGTGCTTTCATCCCTAACCCTAACCCTAACCCTTCCGAAAGTCGGAGAAGCTCAAGGATGGTACCGATCGATGCGCGCTACCCCATTTAGTGGGGGTAGAGCCTACTTGCAAGTCTCTCCGACCTTCACAAAAAAAGTTATTCAAGAATATCTCTTTCTCCTATGTGCTTTCATCCCTAACCCTAACCCTAACCCTTCCGAAAGTCGGAGAAGCTCAAGGATGGTACCGATCGATGCGCGCTACCCCATTTAGTGGGGGTAGAGCCTACTTGCAAGTCTCTCCGACCTTCACAAAAAAAGTTATTCAAGAATATCTCCTCAGATTTGGGGGAATTTCGTCGGTCGACCTCTTCCGAAGGTCGTACAAGCTCGGGGATGGTACCAATCGATCTGCAGGACCCAAATTAGTCCAGATGCAACCACTTTCCAAGTCTCTCCGACCTTCACAAAAAAAGTTATTCAAGAATATCTCTTTCTCCTATGTGCTTTCATCCCTAACCCTAACCCTAACCCTTCCGAAAGTCGGAGAAGCTCAAGGATGGTACCGATCGATGCGCGCTACCCCATTTAGTGGGGGTAGAGCCTACTTGCAAGTCTCTCCGACCTTCACAAAAAAAGTTATTCAAGAATATCTCTTTCTCCTATGTGCTTTCATCCCTAACCCTAACCCTAACCCTTCCGAAAGTCGGAGAAGCTCAAGGATGGTACCGATCGATGCGCGCTACCCCATTTAGTGGGGGTAGAGCCTACTTGCAAGTCTCTCCGACCTTCACAAAAAAAGTTATTCAAGAATATCTCCTCAGATTTGGGGGAATTTCGTCGGTCGACCTCTTCCGAAGGTCGTACAAGCTCGGGGATGGTACCAATCGATCTGCAGGACCCAAATTAGTCCAGATGCAACCACTTTCCAAGTCTCTCCGACCTTCACAAAAAAAGTTATTCAAGAATATCTCTTTCTCCTATGTGCTTTCATCCCTAACCCTAACCCTAACCCTTCCGAAAGTCGGAGAAGCTCAAGGATGGTACCGATCGATGCGCGCTACCCCATTTAGTGGGGGTAGAGCCTACTTGCAAGTCTCTCCGACCTTCACAAAAAAAGTTATTCAAGAATATCTCTTTCTCCTATGTGCTTTCATCCCTAACCCTAACCCTAACCCTTCCGAAAGTCGGAGAAGCTCAAGGATGGTACCGATCGATGCGCGCTACCCCATTTAGTGGGGGTAGAGCCTACTTGCAAGTCTCTCCGACCTTCACAAAAAAAGTTATTCAAGAATATCTCCTCAGATTTGGGGGAATTTCGTCGGTCGACCTCTTCCGAAGGTCGTACAAGCTCGGGGATGGTACCAATCGATCCGCAGGACCCAAATTAGTCCAGATGCAACCACTTTCCAAGTCTCTCCGACCTTCACAAAAAAAGTTATTCAAGAATATCTCTTTCTCCTATGTGCTTTCATCCCTAACCCTAACCCTAACCCTTCCGAAAGTCGGAGAAGCTCAAGGATGGTACCGATCGATGCGCGCTACCCCATTTAGTGGGGGTAGAGCCTACTTGCAAGTCTCTCCGACCTTCACAAAAAAAGTTATTCAAGAATATCTCTTTCTCCTATGTGCTTTCATCCCTAACCCTAACCCTAACCCTTCCGAAAGTCGGAGAAGCTCAAGGATGGTACCGATCGATGCGCGCAACCCCATTTAGTGGGGGTAGAGCCTACTTGCAAGTCTCTCCGACTTTCACAAAAAAGGTTATTCAAGAATATCTCCTCAGATTTGGGGGAATTTCGTCGGTCGACCTCTTCCGAAGGTCGTACAAGCTCGGGGATGGTACCAATCGATCCGCAGGACCCAAATTAGTCCAGATGCAACCACTTTCCAAGTCTCTCCGACCTTCACAAAAAAAGTTATTCAAGAATATCTCTTTCTCCTATGTGCTTTCATCCCTAACCCTAACCCTTCCGAAAGTCGGAGAAGCTCAAGGATGGTACCGATCGATGCGCGCTACCCCATTTAGTGGGGGTAGAGCCTACTTGCAAGTCTCTCCGACCTTCACAAAAAAAGTTATTCAAGAATATCTCCTCAGATTTGGGGGAATTTCGTCGGTCGACCTCTTCCGAAGGTCGTACAAGCTCGGGGATGGTACCAATCGATCCGCAGGACCCAAATTAGTCCAGATGCAACCACTTTCCAAGTCTCTCCGACCTTCACAAAAAAAGTTATTCAAGAATATCTCTTTCTCCTATGTGCTTTCATCCCTAACCCTAACCCTAACCCTTCCGAAAGTCGGAGAAGCTCAAGGATGGTACCGATCGATGCGCGCTACCCCATTTAGTGGGGGTAGAGCCTACTTGCAAGTCTCTCCGACCTTCACAAAAAAAGTTATTCAAGAATATCTCTTTCTCCTATGTGCTTTCATCCCTAACCCTAACCCTAACCCTTCCGAAAGTCGGAGAAGCTCAAGGATGGTACCGATCGATGCGCGCTACCCCATTTAGTGGGGGTAGAGCCTACTTGCAAGTCTCTCCGACCTTCACAAAAAAAGTTATTCAAGAATATCTCCTCAGATTTGGGGGAATTTCGTCGGTCGACCTCTTCCGAAGGTCGTACAAGCTCGGGGATGGTACCAATCGATCTGCAGGACCCAAATTAGTCCAGATGCAACCACTTTCCAAGTCTCTCCGACCTTCACAAAAAAAGTTATTCAAGAATATCTCTTTCTCCTATGTGCTTTCATCCCTAACCCTAACCCTAACCCTTCCGAAAGTCGGAGAAGCTCAAGGATGGTACCGATCGATGCGCGCTACCCCATTTAGTGGGGGTAGAGCCTACTTGCAAGTCTCTCCGACCTTCACAAAAAAAGTTATTCAAGAATATCTCTTTCTCCTATGTGCTTTCATCCCTAACCCTAACCCTAACCCTTCCGAAAGTCGGAGAAGCTCAAGGATGGTACCGATCGATGCGCGCTACCCCATTTAGTGGGGGTAGAGCCTACTTGCAAGTCTCTCCGACCTTCACAAAAAAAGTTATTCAAGAATATCTCCTCAGATTTGGGGGAATTTCGTCGGTCGACCTCTTCCGAAGGTCGTACAAGCTCGGGGATGGTACCAATCGATCCGCAGGACCCAAATTAGTCCAGATGCAACCACTTTCCAAGTCTCTCCGACCTTCACAAAAAAAGTTATTCAAGAATATCTCTTTCTCCTATGTGCTTTCATCCCTAACCCTAACCCTAACCCTTCCGAAAGTCGGAGAAGCTCAAGGATGGTACCGATCGATGCGCGCTACCCCATTTAGTGGGGGTAGAGCCTACTTGCAAGTCTCTCCGACCTTCACAAAAAAAGTTATTCAAGAATATCTCTTTCTCCTATGTGCTTTCATCCCTAACCCTAACCCTAACCCTTCCGAAAGTCGGAGAAGCTCAAGGATGGTACCGATCGATGCGCGCAACCCCATTTAGTGGGGGTAGAGCCTACTTGCAAGTCTCTCCGACTTTCACAAAAAAGGTTATTCAAGAATATCTCCTCAGATTTGGGGGAATTTCGTCGGTCGACCTCTTCCGAAGGTCGTACAAGCTCGGGGATGGTACCAATCGATCCGCAGGACCCAAATTAGTCCAGATGCAACCACTTTCCAAGTCTCTCCGACCTTCACAAAAAAAGTTATTCAAGAATATCTCTTTCTCCTATGTGCTTTCATCCCTAACCCTAACCCTTCCGAAAGTCGGAGAAGCTCAAGGATGGTACCGATCGATGCGCGCTACCCCATTTAGTGGGGGTAGAGCCTACTTGCAAGTCTCTCCGACCTTCACAAAAAAAGTTATTCAAGAATATCTCCTCAGATTTGGGGGAATTTCGTCGGTCGACCTCTTCCGAAGGTCGTACAAGCTCGGGGATGGTACCAATCGATCCGCAGGACCCAAATTAGTCCAGATGCAACCACTTTCCAAGTCTCTCCGACCTTCACAAAAAAAGTTATTCAAGAATATCTCTTTCTCCTATGTGCTTTCATCCCTAACCCTAACCCTAACCCTTCCGAAAGTCGGAGAAGCTCAAGGATGGTACCGATCGATGCGCGCTACCCCATTTAGTGGGGGTAGAGCCTACTTGCAAGTCTCTCCGACCTTCACAAAAAAAGTTATTCAAGAATATCTCTTTCTCCTATGTGCTTTCATCCCTAACCCTAACCCTAACCCTTCCGAAAGTCGGAGAAGCTCAAGGATGGTACCGATCGATGCGCGCTACCCCATTTAGTGGGGGTAGAGCCTACTTGCAAGTCTCTCCGACCTTCACAAAAAAAGTTATTCAAGAATATCTCTTTCTCCTATGTGCTTTCATCCCTAACCCTAACCCTAACCCTTCCAAAAGTCGGAGAAGCTCAAGGATGGTACTGATCGATGCGCGTAACCCCATTTAGTGGGGGTAGAGCCTACTTGCAAGTCTCTCCGACCTTCACAAAAAAAGTTATTCAAGAATATCTCCTCAGATTTGGGGGAATTTCGTCGGTCGACCTCTTCCGAAGGTCGTACAAGCTCGGGGATGGTACCAATCGATCTGCAGGACCCAAATTAGTCCAGATGCAACCACTTTCCAAGTCTCTCCGACCTTCACAAAAAAAGTTATTCAAGAATATCTCTTTCTCCTATGTGCTTTCATCCCTAACCCTAACCCTAACCCTTCCGAAAGTCGGAGAAGCTCAAGGATGGTACTGATCGATGCGCGCAACCCCATTTAGTGGGGGTAGAGCCTACTTGCAAGTCTCTCCGACCTTCACAAAAAAAGTTATTCAAGAATATCTCCTCAGATTTGGGGGAATTTCGTCGGTCGACCTCTTCCGAAGGTCGTACAAGCTCGGGGATGGTACCAATCGATCTGCAGGACCCAAATTAGTCCAGATGCAACCACTTTCCAAGTCTCTCCGACCTTCACAAAAAAAGTTATTCAAGAATATCTCTTTCTCCTATGTGCTTTCATCCCTAACCCTAACCCTAACCCTTCCGAAAGTCGGAGAAGCTCAAGGATGGTACCGATCGATGCGCGCTACCCCATTTAGTGGGGGTAGAGCCTACTTGCAAGTCTCTCCGACCTTCACAAAAAAAGTTATTCAAGAATATCTCTTTCTCCTATGTGCTTTCATCCCTAACCCTAACCCTAACCCTTCCGAAAGTCGGAGAAGCTCAAGGATGGTACCGATCGATGCGCGCTACCCCATTTAGTGGGGGTAGAGCCTACTTGCAAGTCTCTCCGACCTTCACAAAAAAAGTTATTCAAGAATATCTCCTCAGATTTGGGGGAATTTCGTCGGTCGACCTCTTCCGAAGGTCGTACAAGCTCGGGGATGGTACCAATCGATCCGCAGGACCCATATTAGTCCAGATGCAACCACTTTCCAAGTCTCTCCGACCTTCACAAAAAAAGTTATTCAAGAATATCTCTTTCTCCTATGTGCTTTCATCCCTAACCCTAACCCTAACCCTTCCGAAAGTCGGAGAAGCTCAAGGATGGTACCGATCGATGCGCGCTACCCCATTTAGTGGGGGTAGAGCCTACTTGCAAGTCTCTCCGACCTTCACAAAAAAAGTTATTCAAGAATATCTCTTTCTCCTATGTGCTTTCATCCCTAACCCTAACCCTAACCCTTCCGAAAGTCGGAGAAGCTCAAGGATGGTACCGATCGATGCGCGCTACCCCATTTAGTGGGGGTAGAGCCTACTTGCAAGTCTCTCCGACCTTCACAAAAAAAGTTATTCAAGAATATCTCTTTCTCCTATGTGCTTTCATCCCTAACCCTAACCCTAACCCTTCCGAAAGTCGGAGAAGCTCAAGGATGGTACCGATCGATGCGCGCTACCCCATTTAGTGGGGGTAGAGCCTACTTGCAAGTCTCTCCGACCTTCACAAAAAAAGTTATTCAAGAATATCTCTTTCTCCTATGTGCTTTCATCCCTAACCCTAACCCTAACCCTTCCAAAAGTCGGAGAAGCTCAAGGATGGTACTGATCGATGCGCGCAACTCCATTTAGTGGGGGTAGAGCCTACTTGCAAGTCTCTCCGACCTTCACAAAAAAAGTTATTCAAGAATATCTCCTCAGATTTGGGGGAATTTCGTCGGTCGACCTCTTCCGAAGGTCGTACAAGCTCGGGGATGGTACCAATCGATCTGCAGGACCCAAATTAGTCCAGATGCAACCACTTTCCAAGTCTCTCCGACCTTCACAAAAAAAGTTATTCAAGAATATCTCTTTCTCCTATGTGCTTTCATCCCTAACCCTAACCCTAACCCTTCCGAAAGTCGGAGAAGCTCAAGGATGGTACCGATCGATGCGCGCTACCCCATTTAGTGGGGGTAGAGCCTACTTGCAAGTCTCTCCGACCTTCACAAAAAAAGTTATTCAAGAATATCTCTTTCTCCTATGTGCTTTCATCCCTAACCCTAACCCTAACCCTTCCGAAAGTCGGAGAAGCTCAAGGATGGTACCGATCGATGCGCGCTACCCCATTTAGTGGGGGTAGAGCCTACTTGCAAGTCTCTCCGACCTTCACAAAAAAAGTTATTCAAGAATATCTCCTCAGATTTGGGGGAATTTCGTCGGTCGACCTCTTCCGAAGGTCGTACAAGCTCGGGGATGGTACCAATCGATCCGCAGGACCCAAATTAGTCCAGATGCAACCACTTTCCAAGTCTCTCCGACCTTCACAAAAAAAGTTATTCAAGAATATCTCTTTCTCCTATGTGCTTTCATCCCTAACCCTAACCCTAACCCTTCCGAAAGTCGGAGAAGCTCAAGGATGGTACCGATCGATGCGCGCTACCCCATTTAGTGGGGGTAGAGCCTACTTGCAAGTCTCTCCGACCTTCACAAAAAAAGTTATTCAAGAATATCTCTTTCTCCTATGTGCTTTCATCCCTAACCCTAACCCTAACCCTTCCGAAAGTCGGAGAAGCTCAAGGATGGTACCGATCGATGCGCGCAACCCCATTTAGTGGGGGTAGAGCCTACTTGCAAGTCTCTCCGACTTTCACAAAAAAGGTTATTCAAGAATATCTCCTCAGATTTGGGGGAATTTCGTCGGTCGACCTCTTCCGAAGGTCGTACAAGCTCGGGGATGGTACCAATCGATCCGCAGGACCCAAATTAGTCCAGATGCAACCACTTTCCAAGTCTCTCCGACCTTCACAAAAAAAGTTATTCAAGAATATCTCTTTCTCCTATGTGCTTTCATCCCTAACCCTAACCCTTCCGAAAGTCGGAGAAGCTCAAGGATGGTACCGATCGATGCGCGCTACCCCATTTAGTGGGGGTAGAGCCTACTTGCAAGTCTCTCCGACCTTCACAAAAAAAGTTATTCAAGAATATCTCCTCAGATTTGGGGGAATTTCGTCGGTCGACCTCTTCCGAAGGTCGTACAAGCTCGGGGATGGTACCAATCGATCCGCAGGACCCAAATTAGTCCAGATGCAACCACTTTCCAAGTCTCTCCGACCTTCACAAAAAAAGTTATTCAAGAATATCTCTTTCTCCTATGTGCTTTCATCCCTAACCCTAACCCTAACCCTTCCGAAAGTCGGAGAAGCTCAAGGATGGTACCGATCGATGCGCGCTACCCCATTTAGTGGGGGTAGAGCCTACTTGCAAGTCTCTCCGACCTTCACAAAAAAAGTTATTCAAGAATATCTCTTTCTCCTATGTGCTTTCATCCCTAACCCTAACCCTAACCCTTCCGAAAGTCGGAGAAGCTCAAGGATGGTACCGATCGATGCGCGCTACCCCATTTAGTGGGGGTAGAGCCTACTTGCAAGTCTCTCCGACCTTCACAAAAAAAGTTATTCAAGAATATCTCTTTCTCCTATGTGCTTTCATCCCTAACCCTAACCCTAACCCTTCCGAAAGTCGGAGAAGCTCAAGGATGGTACCAATCGATGCGCGCTACCCCATTTAGTGGGGGTAGAGCCTACTTGCAAGTCTCTCCGACCTTCACAAAAAAAGTTATTCAAGAATATCTCTTTCTCCTATGTGCTTTCATCCCTAACCCTAACCCTAACCCTTCCGAAAGTCGGAGAAGCTCAAGGATGGTACCGATCGATGCGCGCAACCCCATTTAGTGGGGGTAGAGCCTACTTGCAAGTCTCTCCGACCTTCACAAAAAAGGTTATTCAAGAATATCTCCTCAGATTTGGGGGAATTTCGTCGGTCGACCTCTTCCGAAGGTCGTACAAGCTCGGGGATGGTACCAATCGATCCGCAGGACCCAAATTAGTCCAGATGCAACCACTTTCCAAGTCTCTCCGACCTTCACAAAAAAAGTTATTCAAGAATATCTCTTTCTCCTATGTGCTTTCATCCCTAACCCTAACCCTAACCCTTCCGAAAGTCGGAGAAGCTCAAGGATGGTACCGATCGATGCGCGCTACCCCATTTAGTGGGGGTAGAGCCTACTTGCAAGTCTCTCCGACCTTCACAAAAAAAGTTATTCAAGAATATCTCTTTCTCCTATGTGCTTTCATCCCTAACCCTAACCCTAACCCTTCCGAAAGTCGGAGAAGCTCAAGGATGGTACCGATCGATGCGCGCAACCCCATTTAGTGGGGGTAGAGCCTACTTGCAAGTCTCTCCGACCTTCACAAAAAAAGTTATTCAAGATCTCCTCAGATTTGGGGGAATTTCGTCGGTCGACCTCTTCCGAAGGTCGTACAAGCTCGGGGATGGTACCAATCGATCCGCAGGACCCAAATTAGTCCAGATGCAACCACTTTCCAAGTCTCTCCGACCTTCACAAAAAAAGTTATTCAAGAATATCTCTTTCTCCTATGTGCTTTCATCCCTAACCCTAACCCTTCCGAAAGTCGGAGAAGCTCAAGGATGGTACCGATCGATGCGCGCTACCCCATTTAGTGGGGGTAGAGCCTACTTGCAAGTCTCTCCGACCTTCACAAAAAAAGTTATTCAAGAATATCTCTTTCTCCTATGTGCTTTCATCCCTAACCCTAACCCTAACCCTTCCGAAAGTCGGAGAAGCTCAAGGATGGTACCGATCGATGCGCGCAACCCCATTTAGTGGGGGTAGAGCCTACTTGCAAGTCTCTCCGACCTTCACAAAAAAAGTTATTCAAGAATATCTCCTCAGATTTGGGGGAATTTCGTCGGTCGACCTCTTCCGAAGGTCGTACAAGCTCGGGGATGGTACCAATCGATCCGCAGGACCCAAATTAGTCCAGATGCAACCACTTTTCAAGTCTCTCCGACCTTCACAAAAAAAGTTATTCAAGAATATCTCTTTCTCCTATGTGCTTTCATCCCTAACCCTAACCCTAACCCTTCCGAAAGTCGGAGAAGCTCAAGGATGGTACCGATCGATGCGCGCTACCCCATTTAGTGGGGGTAGAGCCTACTTGCAAGTCTCTCCGACCTTCACAAAAAAAGTTATTCAAGAATATCTCTTTCTCCTATGTGCTTTCATCCCTAACCCTAACCCTAACCCTTCCGAAAGTCGGAGAAGCTCAAGGATGGTACCGATCGATGCGCGCTACCCCATTTAGTGGGGGTAGAGCCTACTTGCAAGTCTCTCCGACCTTCACAAAAAAAGTTATTCAAGAATATCTCTTTCTCCTATGTGCTTTCATCCCTAACCCTAACCCTAACCCTTCCGAAAGTCGGAGAAGCTCAAGGATGGTACCGATCGATGCGCGCTACCCCATTTAGTGGGGGTAGAGCCTACTTGCAAGTCTCTCCGACCTTCACAAAAAAAGTTATTCAAGAATATCTCTTTCTCCTATGTGCTTTCATCCCTAACCCTAACCCTAACCCTTCCGAAAGTCGGAGAAGCTCAAGGATGGTACCGATCGATGCGCGCAACCCCATTTAGTGGGGGTAGAGCCTACTTGCAAGTCTCTCCGACCTTCACAAAAAAGGTTATTCAAGAATATCTCCTCAGATTTGGGGGAATTTCGTCGGTCGACCTCTTCCGAAGGTCGTACAAGCTCGGGGATGGTACCAATCGATCCGCAGGACCCAAATTAGTCCAGATGCAACCACTTTCCAAGTCTCTCCGACCTTCACAAAAAAAGTTATTCAAGAATATCTCTTTCTCCTATGTGCTTTCATCCCTAACCCTAACCCTAACCCTTCCGAAAGTCGGAGAAGCTCAAGGATGGTACCGATCGATGCGCGCTACCCCATTTAGTGGGGGTAGAGCCTACTTGCAAGTCTCTCCGACCTTCACAAAAAAAGTTATTCAAGAATATCTCCTCAGATTTGGGGGAATTTCGTCGGTCGACCTCTTCCGAAGGTCGTACAAGCTCGGGGATGGTACCAATCGATCCGCAGGACCCAAATTAGTCCAGATGCAACCACTTTCCAAGTCTCTCCGACCTTCACAAAAAAAGTTATTCAAGAATATCTCTTTCTCCTATGTGCTTTCATCCCTAACCCTAACCCTAACCCTTCCGAAAGTCGGAGAAGCTCAAGGATGGTACCGATCGATGCGCGCTACCCCATTTAGTGGGGGTACAGCCTACTTGCAAGTCTCTCCGACCTTCACAAAAAACGTTATTCAAGAATATCTCTTTCTCCTATGTGCTTTCATCCCTAACCCTAACCCTAACCCTTCCGAAAGTCGGAGAAGCTCAAGGATGGTACCGATCGATGCGCGCTACCCCATTTAGTGGGGGTAGAGCCTACTTGCAAGTCTCTCCGACCTTCACAAAAAAAGTTATTCAAGAATATCTCTTTCTCCTATGTGCTTTCATCCCTAACCCTAACCCTAACCCTTCCGAAAGTCGGAGAAGCTCAAGGATGGTACCGATCGATGTGCGCTACCCCATTTAGTGGGGGTAGAGCCTACTTGCAAGTCTCTCCGACCTTCACAAAAAAAGTTATTCAAGAATATCTCTTTCTCCTATGTGCTTTCATCCCTAACCCTAACCCTAACCCTTCCAAAAGTCGGAGAAGCTCAAGGATGGTACTGATCGATGCGCGCAACCCCATTTAGTGGGGGTAGAGCCTACTTGCAAGTCTCTCCGACCTTCACAAAAAAAGTTATTCAAGAATATCTCCTCAGATTTGGGGGAATTTCGTCGGTCGACCTCTTCCGAAGGTCGTACAAGCTCGGGGATGGTACCAATCGATCTGCAGGACCCAAATTAGTCCAGATGCAACCACTTTCCAAGTCTCTCCGACCTTCACAAAAAAAGTTATTCAAGAATATCTCTTTCTCCTATGTGCTTTCATCCCTAACCCTAACCCTAACCCTTCCGAAAGTCGGAGAAGCTCAAGGATGGTACCGATCGATGCGCGCTACCCCATTTAGTGGGGGTAGAGCCTACTTGCAAGTCTCTCCGACCTTCACAAAAAAAGTTATTCAAGAATATCTCTTTCTCCTATGTGCTTTCATCCCTAACCCTAACCCTAACCCTTCCGAAAGTCGGAGAAGCTCAAGGATGGTACCGATCGATGCGCGTTACCCCATTTAGTGGGGGTAGAGCCTACTTGCAAGTCTCTCCGACCTTCACAAAAAAAGTTATTCAAGAATATCTCCTCAGATTTGGGGGAATTTCGTCGGTCGACCTCTTCCGAAGGTCGTACAAGCTCGGGGATGGTACCAATCGATCCGCAGGACCCAAATTAGTCCAGATGCAACCACTTTGCAAGTCTCTCCGACCTTCACAAAAAAAGTTATTCAAGAATATCTCTTTCTCCTATGTGCTTTCATCCCTAACCCTAACCCTAACCCTTCCGAAAGTCGGAGAAGCTCAAGGATGGTACCGATCGATGCGCGCTACCCCATTTAGTGGGGGTAGAGCCTACTTGCAAGTCTCTCCGACCTTCACAAAAAAAGTTATTCAAGAATATCTCTTTCTCCTATGTGCTTTCATCCCTAACCCTAACCCTAACCCTTCCGAAAGTCGGAGAAGCTCAAGGATGGTACCGATCGATGCGCGCTACCCCATTTAGTGGGGGTAGAGCCTACTTGCAAGTCTCTCCGACCTTCACAAAAAAAGTTATTCAAGAATATCTCTTTCTCCTATGTGCTTTCATCCCTAACCCTAACCCTAACCCTTCCGAAAGTCGGAGAAGCTCAAGGATGGTACCGATCGATGCGCGCTACCCCATTTAGTGGGGGTAGAGCCTACTTGCAAGTCTCTCCGACCTTCACAAAAAAAGTTATTCAAGAATATCTCTTTCTCCTATGTGCTTTCATCCCTAACCCTAACCCTAACCCTTCCGAAAGTCGGAGAAGCTCAAGGATGGTACTGATCGATGCGCGCAACCCCATTTAGTGGGGGTAGAGCCTACTTGCAAGTCTCTCCGACCTTCACAAAAAAAGTTATTCAAGAATATCTCCTCAGATTTGGGGGAATTTCGTCTAACCCTAACCCTAACCCTTCCGAAAGTCGGAGAAGCTCAAGGATGGTACCGATCGATGCGCGCAACCCCATTTAGTGGGGGTAGAGCCTACTTGCAAGTCTCTCCGACTTTCACAAAAAAGGTTATTCAAGAATATCTCCTCAGATTTGGGGGAATTTCGTCGGTCGACCTCTTCCGAAGGTCGTACAAGCTCGGGGATGGTACCAATCGATCCGCAGGACCCAAATTAGTCCAGATGCAACCACTTTCCAAGTCTCTCCGACCTTCACAAAAAAAGTTATTCAAGAATATCTCTTTCTCCTATGTGCTTTCATCCCTAACCCTAACCCTTCCGAAAGTCGGAGAAGCTCAAGGATGGTACCGATCGATGCGCGCTACCCCATTTAGTGGGGGTAGAGCCTACTTGCAAGTCTCTCCGACCTTCACAAAAAAAGTTATTCAAGAATATCTCCTCAGATTTGGGGGAATTTCGTCGGTCGACCTCTTCCGAAGGTCGTACAAGCTCGGGGATGGTACCAATCGATCCGCAGGACCCAAATTAGTCCAGATGCAACCACTTTCCAAGTCTCTCCGACCTTCACAAAAAAAGTTATTCAAGAATATCTCTTTCTCCTATGTGCTTTCATCCCTAACCCTAACCCTAACCCTTCCGAAAGTCGGAGAAGCTCAAGGATGGTACCGATCGATGCGCGCTACCCCATTTAGTGGGGGTAGAGCCTACTTGCAAGTCTCTCCGACCTTCACAAAAAAAGTTATTCAAGAATATCTCTTTCTCCTATGTGCTTTCATCCCTAACCCTAACCCTAACCCTTCCGAAAGTCGGAGAAGCTCAAGGATGGTACCGATCGATGCGCGCTACCCCATTTAGTGGGGGTAGAGCCTACTTGCAAGTCTCTCCGACCTTCACAAAAAAAGTTATTCAAGAATATCTCTTTCTCCTATGTGCTTTCATCCCTAACCCTAACCCTAACCCTTCCGAAAGTCGGAGAAGCTCAAGGATGGTACCGATCGATGCGCGCTACCCCATTTAGTGGGGGTAGAGCCTACTTGCAAGTCTCTCCGACCTTCACAAAAAAAGTTATTCAAGAATATCTCTTTCTCCTATGTGCTTTCATCCCTAACCCTAACCCTAACCCTTCCGAAAGTCGGAGAAGCTCAAGGATGGTACCGATCGATGCGCGCAACCCCATTTAGTGGGGGTAGAGCCTACTTGCAAGTCTCTCCGACCTTCACAAAAAAGGTTATTCAAGAATATCTCCTCAGATTTGGGGGAATTTCGTCGGTCGACCTCTTCCGAAGGTCGTACAAGCTCGGGGATGGTACCAATCGATCCGCAGGACCCAAATTAGTCCAGATGCAACCACTTTCCAAGTCTCTCCGACCTTCACAAAAAAAGTTATTCAAGAATATCTCTTTCTCCTATGTGCTTTCATCCCTAACCCTAACCCTAACCCTTCCGAAAGTCGGAGAAGCTCAAGGATGGTACCGATCGATGCGCGCTACCCCATTTAGTGGGGGTAGAGCCTACTTGCAAGTCTCTCCGACCTTCACAAAAAAAGTTATTCAAGAATATCTCCTCAGATTTGGGGGAATTTCGTCGGTCGACCTCTTCCGAAGGTCGTACAAGCTCGGGGATGGTACCAATCGATCCGCAGGACCCAAATTAGTCCAGATGCAACCACTTTCCAAGTCTCTCCGACCTTCACAAAAAAAGTTATTCAAGAATATCTCTTTCTCCTATGTGCTTTCATCCCTAACCCTAACCCTAACCCTTCCGAAAGTCGGAGAAGCTCAAGGATGGTACCGATCGATGCGCGCTACCCCATTTAGTGGGGGTACAGCCTACTTGCAAGTCTCTCCGACCTTCACAAAAAACGTTATTCAAGAATATCTCTTTCTCCTATGTGCTTTCATCCCTAACCCTAACCCTAACCCTTCCGAAAGTCGGAGAAGCTCAAGGATGGTACCGATCGATGCGCGCTACCCCATTTAGTGGGGGTAGAGCCTACTTGCAAGTCTCTCCGACCTTCACAAAAAAAGTTATTCAAGAATATCTCTTTCTCCTATGTGCTTTCATCCCTAACCCTAACCCTAACCCTTCCGAAAGTCGGAGAAGCTCAAGGATGGTACCGATCGATGTGCGCTACCCCATTTAGTGGGGGTAGAGCCTACTTGCAAGTCTCTCCGACCTTCACAAAAAAAGTTATTCAAGAATATCTCTTTCTCCTATGTGCTTTCATCCCTAACCCTAACCCTAACCCTTCCAAAAGTCGGAGAAGCTCAAGGATGGTACTGATCGATGCGCGCAACCCCATTTAGTGGGGGTAGAGCCTACTTGCAAGTCTCTCCGACCTTCACAAAAAAAGTTATTCAAGAATATCTCCTCAGATTTGGGGGAATTTCGTCGGTCGACCTCTTCCGAAGGTCG
This sequence comes from Limanda limanda, assembly GCF_963576545.1. NCBI lineage: Eukaryota > Metazoa > Chordata > Actinopteri > Pleuronectiformes > Pleuronectidae > Limanda > Limanda limanda. Next base: position 649,454 of record NW_026870560.1, read on the forward strand.
TACAAGCTCGGGGATGGTACCAATCGATCTGCAGGACCCAAATTAGTCCAGATGCAACCACTTTCCAAGTCTCTCCGACCTTCACAAAAAAAGTTATTCAAGAATATCTCTTTCTCCTATGTGCTTTCATCCCTAACCCTAACCCTAACCCTTCCGAAAGTCGGAGAAGCTCAAGGATGGTACCGATCGATGCGCGCTACCCCATTTAGTGGGGGTAGAGCCTACTTGCAAGTCTCTCCGACCTTCACAAAAAAAGTTATTCAAGAATATCTCTTTCTCCTATGTGCTTTCATCCCTAACCCTAACCCTAACCCTTCCGAAAGTCGGAGAAGCTCAAGGATGGTACCGATCGATGCGCGCTACCCCATTTAGTGGGGGTAGAGCCTACTTGCAAGTCTCTCCGACCTTCACAAAAAAAGTTATTCAAGAATATCTCCTCAGATTTGGGGGAATTTCGTCGGTCGACCTCTTCCGAAGGTCGTACAAGCTCGGGGATGGTACCAATCGATCCGCAGGATCCAAATTAGTCCAGATGCAACCACTTTCCAAGTCTCTCCGACCTTCACAAAAAAAGTTATTCAAGAATATCTCTTTCTCCTATGTGCTTTCATCCCTAACCCTAACCCTAACCCTTCCGAAAGTCGGAGAAGCTCAAGGATGGTACCGATCGATGCGCGCTACCCCATTTAGTGGGGGTAGAGCCTACTTGCAAGTCTCTCCGACCTTCACAAAAAAAGTTATTCAAGAATATCTCTTTCTCCTATGTGCTTTCATCCCTAACCCTAACCCTAACCCTTCCGAAAGTCGGAGAAGCTCAAGGATGGTACCGATCGATGCGCGCTACCCCATTTAGTGGGGGTAGAGCCTACTTGCAAGTCTCTCCGACCTTCACAAAAAAAGTTATTCAAGAATATCTCTTTCTCCTATGTGCTTTCATCCCTAACCCTAACCCTAACCCTTCCGAAAGTCGGAGAAGCTCAAGGATGGTACCGATCGATGCGCGCTACCCCATTTAGTGGGGGTAGAGCCTACTTGCAAGTCTCTCCGACCTTCACAAAAAAAGTTATTCAAGAATATCTCTTTCTCCTATGTGCTTTCAGCCCTAACCCTAACCCTAACCCTTCCGAAAGTCGGAGAAGCTCAAGGATGGTACTGATCGATGCGCGCAACCCCATTTAGTGGGGGTAGAGCCTACTTGCAAGTCTCTCCGACCTTCACAAAAAAAGTTATTCAAGAATATCTCCTCAGATTTGGGGGAATTTCGTCGGTCGACCTCTTCCGAAGGTCGTACAAGCTCGGGGATGGTACCAATCGATCCGCAGGACCCAAATTAGTCCAGATGCAACCACTTTCCAAGTCTCTCCGACCTTCACAAAAAAAGTTATTCAAGAATATCTCTTTCTCCTATGTGCTTTCATCCCTAACCCTAACCCTTCCGAAAGTCGGAGAAGCTCAAGGATGGTACCGATCGATGCGCGCTACCCCATTTAGTGGGGGTAGAGCCTACTTGCAAGTCTCTCCGACCTTCACAAAAAAAGTTATTCAAGAATATCTCTTTCTCCTATGTGCTTTCATCCCTAACCCTAACCCTAACCCTTCCGAAAGTAGGAGAAGCTCAAGGATGGTACCGATCGATGCGCGCAACCCCATTTAGTGGGGGTAGAGCCTACTTGCAAGTCTCTCCGACCTTCACAAAAAAAGTTAATCAAGAATATCTCCTCAGATTTGGGGGAATTTCGTCGGTCGACCTCTTCCGAAGGTCGTACAAGCTCGGGGATGGTACCAATCGATCCGCAGGACCCAAATTAGTCCAGATGCAACCACTTTTCAAGTCTCTCCGACCTTCACAAAAAAAGTTATTCAAGAATATCTCTTTCTCCTATGTGCTTTCATCCCTAACCCTAACCCTAACCCTTCCAAAAGTCGGAGAAGCTCAAGGATGGAACCGATCGATGCGCGCTACCCCATTTAGTGGGGGTAGAGCCTACTTTCAAGTCTCTCCGACCTTCACAAAAAAAGTTATTCAAGAATATCTCCTCAGATTTGGGGGAATTTCGTCGGTCGACCTCTTCCGAAGGTCGTACAAGCTCGGGGATGGTACCAATCGATCCGCAGGACCCAAATTAGTCCAGATGCAACCACTTTCCAAGTCTCTCCGACCTTCACAAAAAAAGTTATTCAAGAATATCTCTTTCTCCTATGTGCTTTCATCCCTAACCCTAACCCTAACCCTTCCGAAAGTCGGAGAAGCTCAAGGATGGTACCGATCGATGCGCGCTACCCCATTTAGTGGGGGTAGAGCCTACTTGCAAGTCTCTCCGACCTTCACAAAAAAAGTTATTCAAGAATATCTCTTTCTCCTATGTGCTTTCATCCCTAACCCTAACCCTAACCCTTCCGAAAGTCGGAGAAGCTCAAGGATGGTACCGATCGATGCGCGCTACCCCATTTAGTGGGGGTAGAGCCTACTTGCAAGTCTCTCCGACCTTCACAAAAAAAGTTATTCAAGAATATCTCTTTCTCCTATGTGCTTTCATCCCTAACCCTAACCCTTCCGAAAGTCGGAGAAGCTCAAGGATGGTACCGATCGATGCGCGCTACCCCATTTAGTGGGGGTAGAGCCTACTTGCAAGTCTCTCCGACCTTCACAAAAAAAGTTATTCAAGAATATCTCTTTCTCCTATGTGCTTTCATCCCTAACCCTAACCCTAACCCTTCCGAAAGTCGGAGAAGCTCAAGGATAGTACTGATCGATGCGCGCAACCCCATTTAGTGGGGGTAGAGCCTACTTGCAAGTCTCTCCGACCTTCACAAAAAAAGTTATTCAAGAATATCTCCTCAGATTTGGGGGAATTTCGTCGGTCGACCTCTTCCGAAGGTCGTACAAGCTCGGGGATGGTACCAATCGATCCGCAGGACCCAAATTAGTCCAGATGCAACCACTTTCCAAGTCTCTCCGACCTTCACAAAAAAAGTTATTCAAGAATATCTCTTTCTCCTATGTGCTTTCATCCCTAACCCTAACCCTAACCCTTCCGAAAGTCGGAGAAGCTCAAGGATGGTACCGATCGATGCGCGCTACCCCATTTAGTGGGGGTAGAGCCTACTTGCAAGTCTCTCCGACCTTCACAAAAAAAGTTATTCAAGAATATCTCTTTCTCCTATGTGCTTTCATCCCTAACCCTAACCCTTCCGAAAGTCGGAGAAGCTCAAGGATGGTACCGATCGATGCGCGCTACCCCATTTAGTGGGGGTAGAGCCTACTTGCAAGTCTCTCCGACCTTCACAAAAAAAGTTATTCAAGAATATCTCTTTCTCCTATGTGCTTTCATCCCTAACCCTAACCCTAACCCTTCCGAAAGTCGGAGAAGCTCAAGGATGGTACCGATCGATGCGCGCTACCCCATTTAGTGGGGGTAGAGCCTACTTGCAAGTCTCTCCGACCTTCACAAAAAAAGTTATTCAAGAATATCTCTTTCTCCTATGTGCTTTCATCCCTAACCCTAACCCTTCCGAAAGTCGGAGAAGCTCAAGGATGGTACCGATCGATGCGCGCTACCCCATTTAGTGGGGGTAGAGCCTACTTGCAAGTCTCTCCGACCTTCACAAAAAAAGTTATTCAAGAATATCTCTTTCTCCTATGTGCTTTCATCCCTAACCCTAACCCTAACCCTTCCGAAAGTCGGAGAAGCTCAAGGATAGTACTGATCGATGCGCGCAACCCCATTTAGTGGGGGTAGAGCCTACTTGCAAGTCTCTCCGACCTTCACAAAAAAAGTTATTCAAGAATATCTCCTCAGATTTGGGGGAATTTCGTCGGTCGACCTCTTCCGAAGGTCGTACAAGCTCGGGGATGGTACCAATCGATCCGCAGGACCCAAATTAGTCCAGATGCAACCACTTTCCAAGTCTCTCCGACCTTCACAAAAAAAGTTATTCAAGAATATCTCTTTCTCCTATGTGCTTTCATCCCTAACCCTAACCCTAACCCTTCCGAAAGTCGGAGAAGCTCAAGGATGGTACCGATCGATGCGCGCTACCCCATTTAGTGGGGGTAGAGCCTACTTGCAAGTCTCTCCGACCTTCACAAAAAAAGTTATTCAAGAATATCTCTTTCTCCTATGTGCTTTCATCCCTAACCCTAACCCTAACCCTTCCGAAAGTCGGAGAAGCTCAAGGATGGTACCGATCGATGCGCGCTACCCCATTTAGTGGGGGTAGAGCCTACTTGCAAGTCTCTCCGACCTTCACAAAAAAAGTTATTCAAGAATATCTCTTTCTCCTATGTGCTTTCATCCCTAACCCTAACCCTAACCCTTCCGAAAGTCGGAGAAGCTCAAGGATGGTACCGATCGATGCGCGCTACCCCATTTAGTGGGGGTAGAGCCTACTTGCAAGTCTCTCCGACCTTCACAAAAAAAGTTATTCAAGAATATCTCTTTCTCCTATGTGCTTTCATCCCTAACCCTAACCCTAACCCTTCCGAAAGTCGGAGAAGCTCAAGGATGGTACCGATCGATGCGCGCTACCCCATTTAGTGGGGGTAGAGCCTACTTGCAAGTCTCTCCGACCTTCACAAAAAAAGTTATTCAAGAATATCTCTTTCTCCTATGTGCTTTCATCCCTAACCCTAACCCTAACCCTTCCGAAAGTCGGAGAAGCTCAAGGATGGTACCGATCGATGCGCGCTACCCCATTTAGTGGGGGTAGAGCCTACTTGCAAGTCTCTCCGACCTTCACAAAAAAGGTTATTCAAGAATATCTCCTCAGATTTGGGGGAATTTCGTCGGTCGACCTCTTCCGAAGGTCGTACAAGCTCGGGGATGGTACCAATCGATCCGCAGGACCCAAATTAGTCCAGATGCAACCACTTTCCAAGTCTCTCCGACCTTCACAAAAAAAGTTATTCAAGAATATCTCTTTCTCCTATGTGCTTTCATCCCTAACCCTAACCCTAACCCTTCCGAAAGTCGGAGAAGCTCAAGGATGGTACCGATCGATGCGCGCTACCCCATTTAGTGGGGGTAGAGCCTACTTGCAAGTCTCTCCGACCTTCACAAAAAAAGTTATTCAAGAATATCTCTTTCTCCTATGTGCTTTCATCCCTAACCCTAACCCTAACCCTTCCGAAAGTCGGAGAAGCTCAAGGATGGTACCGATCGATGCGCGCTACCCCATTTAGTGGGGGTAGAGCCTACTTGCAAGTCTCTCCGACCTTCACAAAAAAAGTTATTCAAGAATATCTCTTTCTCCTATGTGCTTTCATCCCTAACCCTAACCCTTCCGAAAGTCGGAGAAGCTCAAGGATGGTACCGATCGATGCGCGCTACCCCATTTAGTGGGGGTAGAGCCTACTTGCAAGTCTCTCCGACCTTCACAAAAAAAGTTATTCAAGAATATCTCTTTCTCCTATGTGCTTTCATCCCTAACCCTAACCCTAACCCTTCCGAAAGTCGGAGAAGCTCAAGGATAGTACTGATCGATGCGCGCAACCCCATTTAGTGGGGGTAGAGCCTACTTGCAAGTCTCTCCGACCTTCACAAAAAAAGTTATTCAAGAATATCTCCTCAGATTTGGGGGAATTTCGTCGGTCGACCTCTTCCGAAGGTCGTACAAGCTCGGGGATGGTACCAATCGATCCGCAGGACCCAAATTAGTCCAGATGCAACCACTTTCCAAGTCTCTCCGACCTTCACAAAAAAAGTTATTCAAGAATATCTCTTTCTCCTATGTGCTTTCATCCCTAACCCTAACCCTAACCCTTCCGAAAGTCGGAGAAGCTCAAGGATGGTACCGATCGATGCGCGCTACCCCATTTAGTGGGGGTAGAGCCTACTTGCAAGTCTCTCCGACCTTCACAAAAAAAGTTATTCAAGAATATCTCTTTCTCCTATGTGCTTTCATCCCTAACCCTAACCCTAACCCTTCCGAAAGTCGGAGAAGCTCAAGGATGGTACCGATCGATGCGCGCTACCCCATTTAGTGGGGGTAGAGCCTACTTGCAAGTCTCTCCGACCTTCACAAAAAAAGTTATTCAAGAATATCTCTTTCTCCTATGTGCTTTCATCCCTAACCCTAACCCTAACCCTTCCGAAAGTCGGAGAAGCTCAAGGATGGTACCGATCGATGCGCGCTACCCCATTTAGTGGGGGTAGAGCCTACTTGCAAGTCTCTCCGACCTTCACAAAAAAAGTTATTCAAGAATATCTCTTTCTCCTATGTGCTTTCATCCCTAACCCTAACCCTAACCCTTCCGAAAGTCGGAGAAGCTCAAGGATGGTACCGATCGATGCGCGCTACCCCATTTAGTGGGGGTAGAGCCTACTTGCAAGTCTCTCCGACCTTCACAAAAAAAGTTATTCAAGAATATCTCTTTCTCCTATGTGCTTTCATCCCTAACCCTAACCCTAACCCTTCCGAAAGTCGGAGAAGCTCAAGGATGGTACCGATCGATGCGCGCTACCCCATTTAGTGGGGGTAGAGCCTACTTGCAAGTCTCTCCGACCTTCACAAAAAAAGTTATTCAAGAATATCTCTTTCTCCTATGTGCTTTCATCCCTAACCCTAACCCTAACCCTTCCGAAAGTCGGAGAAGCTCAAGGATGGTACCGATCGATGCGCGCTACCCCATTTAGTGGGGGTAGAGCCTACTTGCAAGTCTCTCCGACCTTCACAAAAAAAGTTATTCAAGAATATCTCTTTCTCCTATGTGCTTTCATCCCTAACCCTAACCCTTCCGAAAGTCGGAGAAGCTCAAGGATGGTACCGATCGATGCGCGCTACCCCATTTAGTGGGGGTAGAGCCTACTTGCAAGTCTCTCCGACCTTCACAAAAAAAGTTATTCAAGAATATCTCTTTCTCCTATGTGCTTTCATCCCTAACCCTAACCCTAACCCTTCCGAAAGTCGGAGAAGCTCAAGGATAGTACTGATCGATGCGCGCAACCCCATTTAGTGGGGGTAGAGCCTACTTGCAAGTCTCTCCGACCTTCACAAAAAAAGTTATTCAAGAATATCTCCTCAGATTTGGGGGAATTTCGTCGGTCGACCTCTTCCGAAGGTCGTACAAGCTCGGGGATGGTACCAATCGATCCGCAGGACCCAAATTAGTCCAGATGCAACCACTTTCCAAGTCTCTCCGACCTTCACAAAAAAAGTTATTCAAGAATATCTCTTTCTCCTATGTGCTTTCATCCCTAACCCTAACCCTAACCCTTCCGAAAGTCGGAGAAGCTCAAGGATGGTACCGATCGATGCGCGCTACCCCATTTAGTGGGGGTAGAGCCTACTTGCAAGTCTCTCCGACCTTCACAAAAAAAGTTATTCAAGAATATCTCTTTCTCCTATGTGCTTTCATCCCTAACCCTAACCCTAACCCTTCCGAAAGTCGGAGAAGCTCAAGGATGGTACCGATCGATGCGCGCTACCCCATTTAGTGGGGGTAGAGCCTACTTGCAAGTCTCTCCGACCTTCACAAAAAAAGTTATTCAAGAATATCTCTTTCTCCTATGTGCTTTCATCCCTAACCCTAACCCTAACCCTTCCGAAAGTCGGAGAAGCTCAAGGATGGTACCGATCGATGCGCGCTACCCCATTTAGTGGGGGTAGAGCCTACTTGCAAGTCTCTCCGACCTTCACAAAAAAAGTTATTCAAGAATATCTCTTTCTCCTATGTGCTTTCATCCCTAACCCTAACCCTAACCCTTCCGAAAGTCGGAGAAGCTCAAGGATGGTACCGATCGATGCGCGCTACCCCATTTAGTGGGGGTAGAGCCTACTTGCAAGTCTCTCCGACCTTCACAAAAAAAGTTATTCAAGAATATCTCTTTCTCCTATGTGCTTTCATCCCTAACCCTAACCCTAACCCTTCCGAAAGTCGGAGAAGCTCAAGGATGGTACCGATCGATGCGCGCTACCCCATTTAGTGGGGGTAGAGCCTACTTGCAAGTCTCTCCGACCTTCACAAAAAAGGTTATTCAAGAATATCTCCTCAGATTTGGGGGAATTTCGTCGGTCGACCTCTTCCGAAGGTCGTACAAGCTCGGGGATGGTACCAATCGATCCGCAGGACCCAAATTAGTCCAGATGCAACCACTTTCCAAGTCTCTCCGACCTTCACAAAAAAAGTTATTCAAGAATATCTCTTTCTCCTATGTGCTTTCATCCCTAACCCTAACCCTAACCCTTCCGAAAGTCGGAGAAGCTCAAGGATGGTACCGATCGATGCGCGCTACCCCATTTAGTGGGGGTAGAGCCTACTTGCAAGTCTCTCCGACCTTCACAAAAAAAGTTATTCAAGAATATCTCTTTCTCCTATGTGCTTTCATCCCTAACCCTAACCCTAACCCTTCCGAAAGTCGGAGAAGCTCAAGGATGGTACCGATCGATGCGCGCTACCCCATTTAGTGGGGGTAGAGCCTATTTGCAAGTCTCTCCGACCTTCACAAAAAAAGTTATTCAAGAATATCTCTTTCTCCTATGTGCTTTCATCCCTAACCCTAACCCTAACCCTTCCGAAAGTCGGAGAAGCTCAAGGATGGTACTGATCGATGCGCGCTACCCCATTTAGTGGGGGTAGAGCCTACTTGCAAGTCTCTCCGACCTTCACAAAAAAAGTTATTCAAGAATATCTCTTTCTCCTATGTGCTTTCATCCCTAACCCTAACCCTTCCGAAAGTCGGAGAAGCTCAAGGATGGTACTGATCGATGCGCGCAACCCCATTTAGTGGGGGTAGAGCCTACTTGCAAGTCTCTCCGACCTTCACAAAAAAAGTTATTCAAGAATATCTCCTCAGATTTGGGGGAATTTCGTCGGTCGACCTCTTCCGAAGGTCGTACAAGCTCGGGGATGGTACCAATCGATCCGCAGGACCCAAATTAGTCCAGATGCAACCACTTTCCAAGTCTCTCCGACCTTCACAAAAAAAGTTATTCAAGAATATCTCTTTCTCCTATGTGCTTTCATCCCTAACCCTAACCCTAACCCTTCCGAAAGTCGGAGAAGCTCAAGGATGGTACCGATCGATGCGCGCTACCCCATTTAGTGGGGGTAGAGCCTACTTGCAAGTCTCTCCGACCTTCACAAAAAAAGTTATTCAAGAATATCTCTTTCTCCTATGTGCTTTCATCCCTAACCCTAACCCTAACCCTTCCGAAAGTCGGAGAAGCTCAAGGATGGTACCGATCGATGCGCGCAACCCCATTTAGTGGGGGTAGAGCCTACTTGCAAGTCTCTCCGACCTTCACAAAAAAAGTTATTCAAGAATATCTCCTCAGATTTGGGGGAATTTCGTCGGTCGACCTCTTCCGAAGGTCGTACAAGCTCGGGGATGGTACCAATCGATCCGCAGGACCCAAATTAGTCCAGATGCAACCACTTTCCAAGTCTCTCCGACCTTCACAAAAAAAGTTATTCAAGAATATCTCTTTCTCCTATGTGCTTTCATCCCTAACCCTAACCCTAACCCTTCCGAAAGTCGGAGAAGCTCAAGGATGGTACCGATCGATGCGCGCTACCCCATTTAGTGGGGGTAGAGCCTACTTGCAAGTCTCTCCGACCTTCACAAAAAAAGTTATTCAAGAATATCTCTTTCTCCTATGTGCTTTCATCCCTAACCCTAACCCTAACCCTTCCGAAAGTCGGAGAAGCTCAAGGATGGTACCTATCGATGCGCGCTACCCCATTTAGTGGGGGTAGAGCCTACTTGCAAGTCTCTCCGACCTTCACAAAAAAAGTTATTCAAGAATATCTCCTCAGATTTGGGGGAATTTCGTCGGTCGACCTCTTCCGAAGGTCGTACAAGCTCGGGGATGGTACCAATCGATCCGCAGGACCCAAATTAGTCCAGATGCAACCACTTTCCAAGTCTCTCCGACCTTCACAAAAAAAGTTATTCAAGAATATCTCTTTCTCCTATGTGCTTTCATCCCTAACCCTAACCCTAACCCTTCCGAAAGTCGGAGAAGCTCAAGGATGGTACCGATCGATGCGCGCTACCCCATTTAGTGGGGGTAGAGCCTACTTGCAAGTCTCTCCGACCTTCACAAAAAAAGTTATTCAAGAATATCTCTTTCTCCTATGTGCTTTCATCCCTAACCCTAACCCTAACCCTTCCGAAAGTCGGAGAAGCTCAAGGATGGTACCGATCGATGCGCGCTACCCCATTTAGTGGGGGTAGAGCCTACTTGCAAGTCTCTCCGACCTTCACAAAAAAAGTTATTCAAGAATATCTCTTTCTCCTATGTGCTTTCATCCCTAACCCTAACCCTAACCCTTCCGAAAGTCGGAGAAGCTCAAGGATGGTACCGATCGATGCGCGCTACCCCATTTAGTGGGGGTAGAGCCTACTTGCAAGTCTCTCCGACCTTCACAAAAAAAGTTATTCAAGAATATCTCTTTCTCCTATGTGCTTTCATCCCTAACCCTAACCCTAACCCTTCCGAAAGTCGGAGAAGCTCAAGGATGGTACTGATCGATGCGCGCAACCCCATTTAGTGGGGGTAGAGCCTACTTGCAAGTCTCTCCGACCTTCACAAAAAAAGTTATTCAAGAATATCTCTTTCTCCTATGTGCTTTCATCCCTAACCCTAACCCTAACCCTTCCGAAAGTCGGAGAAGCTCAAGGATGGTACCTATCGATGCGCGCTACCCCATTTAGTGGGGGTAGAGCCTACTTGCAAGTCTCTCCGACCTTCACAAAAAAAGTTATTCAAGAATATCTCCTCAGATTTGGGGGAATTTCGTCGGTCGACCTCTTCCGAAGGTCGTACAAGCTCGGGGATGGTACCAATCGATCCGCAGGACCCAAATTAGTCCAGATGCAACCACTTTCCAAGTCTCTCCGACCTTTACAAAAAAAGTTATTCAAGAATATCTCTTTCTCCTATGTGCTTTCATCCCTAACCCTAACCCTAACCCTTCCGAAAGTCGGAGAAGCTCAAGGATGGTACCGATCGATGCGCGCTACCAAATTTAGTGGGGGTAGAGCCTACTTGCAAGTCTCTCCGACCTTCACAAAAAAAGTTATTCAAGAATATCTCTTTCTCCTATGTGCCTTGATCCCTAACCCTAACCCTAACCCTTCCGAAAGTCGGAGAAGCTCAAGGATGGTACCGATCGATGCGCGCTACCCCATTTAGTGGGGGTAGAGCCTACTTGCAAGTCTCTCCGACCTTCACAAAAAAAGTTATTCAAGAATATCTCCTCAGATTTGGGGGAATTTCGTCGGTCGACCTCTTCCGAAGGTCGTACAAGCTCGGGGATGGTACCAATCGATCCGCAGGACCCAAATTAGTCCAGATGCAACCACTTTCCAAGTCTCTCCGACCTTCACAAAAAAAGTTATTCAAGAATATCTCTTTCTCCTATGTGCTTTCATCCCTAACCCTAACCCTAACCCTCCGAAAGTCGGAGAAGCTCAAGGATGGTACCGATCGATGCGCGCTACCCCATTTAGTGGGGGTAGAGCCTACTTGCAAGTCTCTCCGACCTTCACAAAAAAAGTTATTCAAGAATATCTCTTTCTCCTATGTGCTTTCATCCCTAACCCTAACCCTAACCCTTCCGAAAGTCGGAGAAGCTCAAGGATGGTACCGATCGATGCGCGCTACCCCATTTAGTGGGGGTAGAGCCTACTTGCAAGTCTCTCCGACCTTCACAAAAAAAGTTATTCAAGAATATCTCTTTCTCCTATGTGCTTTCATCCCTAACCCTAACCCTAACCCTTCCGAAAGTCGGAGAAGCTCAAGGATGGTACCGATCGATGCGCGCTACCCCATTTAGTGGGGGTAGAGCCTACTTGCAAGTCTCTCCGACCTTCACAAAAAAAGTTATTCAAGAATATCTCTTTCTCCTATGTGCTTTCATCCCTAACCCTAACCCTAACCCTTCCGAAAGTCGGAGAAGCTCAAGGATGGTACCGATCGATGCGCGCTACCCCATTTAGTGGGGGTAGAGCCTACTTGCAAGTCTCTCCGACCTTCACAAAAAAAGTTATTCAAGAATATCTCCTCAGATTTGGGGGAATTTCGTCGGTCGACCTCTTCCGAAGGTCGTACAAGCTCGGGGATGGTACCAATCGATCCGCAGGACCCAAATTAGTCCAGATGCAACCACTTTCCAAGTCTCTCCGACCTTCACAAAAAAAGTTATTCAAGAATATCTCTTTCTCCTATGTGCTTTCATCCCTAACCCTAACCCTAACCCTTCCGAAAGTCGGAGAAGCTCAAGGATGGTACCGATCGATGCGCGTTACCCCATTTAGTGGGGGTAGAGCCTACTTGCAAGTCTCTCCGACCTTCACAAAAAAAGTTATTCAAGAATATCTCTTTCTCCTATGTGCTTTCATCCCTAACCCTAACCCTAACCCTTCCGAAAGTCGGAGAAGCTCAAGGATGGTACCGATCGATGCGCGCTACCCCATTTAGTGGGGGTAGAGCCTACTTGCAAGTCTCTCCGACCTTCACAAAAAAAGTTATTCAAGAATATCTCTTTCTCCTATGTGCTTTCATCCCTAACCCTAACCCTAACCCTTCCGAAAGTCGGAGAAGCTCAAGGATGGTACCGATCGATGCGCGCTACCCCATTTAGTGGGGGTAGAGCCTACTTGCAAGTCTCTCCGACCTTCACAAAAAAAGTTATTCAAGAATATCTCTTTCTCCTATGTGCTTTCATCCCTAACCCTAACCCTAACCCTTCCGAAAGTCGGAGAAGCTCAAGGATGGTACCGATCGATGCGCGCTACCCCATTTAGTGGGGGTAGAGCCTACTTGCAAGTCTCTCCGACCTTCACAAAAAAAGTTATTCAAGAATATCTCCTCAGATTTGGGGGAATTTCGTCGGTCGACCTCTTCCGAAGGTCGTACAAGCTCGGGGATGGTACCAATCGATCTGCAGGACCCAAATTAGTCCAGATGCAACCACTTTCCAAGTCTCTCCAACCTTCACAAAAAAAGTTATTCAAGAATATCTCTTTCTCCTATGTGCTTTCATCCCTAACCCTAACCCTAACCCTTCCGAAAGTCGGAGAAGCTCAAGGATGGTACCGATCGATGCGCGCTACCCCATTTAGTGGGGGTAGAGCCTACTTGCAAGTCTCTCCGACCTTCACAAAAAAAGTTATTCAAGAATATCTCTTTCTCCTATGTGCTTTCATCCCTAACCCTAACCCTAACCCTTCCGAAAGTCGGAGAAGCTCAAGGATGGTACCGATCGATGCGCGCTACCCCATTTAGTGGGGGTAGAGCCTACTTGCAAGTCTCTCCGACCTTCACAAAAAAAGTTATTCAAGAATATCTCTTTCTCCTATGTGCTTTCATCCCTAACCCTAACCCTAACCCTTCCGAAAGTCGGAGAAGCTCAAGGATGGTACCGATCGATGCGCGCTACCCCATTTAGTGGGGGTAGAGCCTACTTGCAAGTCTCTCCGACCTTCACAAAAAAAGTTATTCAAGAATATCTCTTTCTCCTATGTGCTTTCATCCCTAACCCTAACCCTAACCCTTCCGAAAGTCGGAGAAGCTCAAGGATGGTACCGATCGATGCGCGCTACCCCATTTAGTGGGGGTAGAGCCTACTTGCAAGTCTCTCCGACCTTCACAAAAAAAGTTATTCAAGAATATCTCCTCAGATTTGGGGGAATTTCGTCGGTCGACCTCTTCCGAAGGTCGTACAAGCTCGGGGATGGTACCAATCGATCCGCAGGACCCAAATTAGTCCAGATGCAACCACTTTCCAAGTCTCTCCGACCTTCACAAAAAAAGTTATTCAAGAATATCTCTTTCTCCTATGTGCTTTCATCCCTAACCCTAACCCTAACCCTTCCGAAAGTCGGAGAAGCTCAAGGATGGTACCGATCGATGCGCGCTACCCCATTTAGTGGGGGTAGAGCCTACTTGCAAGTCTCTCCGACCTTCACAAAAAAAGTTATTCAAGAATATCTCTTTCTCCTATGTGCTTTCATCCCTAACCCTAACCCTAACCCTTCCGAAAGTCGGAGAAGCTCAAGGATGGTACCGATCGATGCGCGCTACCCCATTTAGTGGGGGTAGAGCCTACTTGCAAGTCTCTCCGACCTTCACAAAAAAAGTTATTCAAGAATATCTCTTTCTCCTATGTGCTTTCATCCCTAACCCTAACCCTAACCCTTCCGAAAGTCGGAGAAGCTCAAGGATGGTACCGATCGATGCGCGCTACCCCATTTAGTGGGGGTAGAGCCTACTTGCAAGTCTCTCCGACCTTCACAAAAAAAGTTATTCAAGAATATCTCCTCAGATTTGGGGGAATTTCGTCGGTCGACCTCTTCCGAAGGTCGTACAAGCTCGGGGATGGTACCAATCGATCTGCAGGACCCAAATTAGTCCAGATGCAACCACTTTCCAAGTCTCTCCGACCTTCACAAAAAAAGTTATTCAAGAATATCTCTTTCTCCTATGTGCTTTCATCCCTAACCCTAACCCTAACCCTTCCGAAAGTCGGAGAAGCTCAAGGATGGTACCGATCGATGCGCGCTACCCCATTTAGTGGGGGTAGAGCCTACTTGCAAGTCTCTCCGACCTTCACAAAAAAAGTTATTCAAGAATATCTCTTTCTCCTATGTGCTTTCATCCCTAACCCTAACCCTAACCCTTCCGAAAGTCGGAGAAGCTCAAGGATGGTACCGATCGATGCGCGCTACCCCATTTAGTGGGGGTAGAGCCTACTTGCAAGTCTCTCCGACCTTCACAAAAAAAGTTATTCAAGAATATCTCTTTCTCCTATGTGCTTTCATCCCTAACCCTAACCCTAACCCTTCCGAAAGTCGGAGAAGCTCAAGGATGGTACCGATCGATGCGCGCTACCCCATTTAGTGGGGGTAGAGCCTACTTGCAAGTCTCTCCGACCTTCACAAAAAAAGTTATTCAAGAATATCTCTTTCTCCTATGTGCTTTCATCCCTAACCCTAACCCTAACCCTTCCGAAAGTCGGAGAAGCTCAAGGATGGTACTGATCGATGCGCGCAACCCCATTTAGTGGGGGTAGAGCCTACTTGCAAGTCTCTCCGACCTTCACAAAAAAAGTTATTCAAGAATATCTCCTCAGATTTGGGGGAATTTCGTCGGTCGACCTCTTCCGAAGGTCGTACAAGCTCGGGGATGGTACCAATCGATCCGCAGGACCCAAATTAGTCCAGATGCAACCACTTTCCAAGTCTCTCCGACCTTTACAAAAAAAGTTATTCAAGAATATCTCTTTCTCCTATGTGCTTTCATCCCTAACCCTAACCCTAACCCTTCCGAAAGTCGGAGAAGCTCAAGGATGGTACCGATCGATGCGCGCTACCCCATTTAGTGGGGGTAGAGCCTACTTGCAAGTCTCTCCGACCTTCACAAAAAAAGTTATTCAAGAATATCTCTTTCTCCTATGTGCTTTCATCCCTAACCCTAACCCTAACCCTTCCGAAAGTCGGAGAAGCTCAAGGATGGTACCGATCGATGCGCGCTACCCCATTTAGTGGGGGTAGAGCCTACTTGCAAGTCTCTCCGACCTTCACAAAAAAAGTTATTCAAGAATATCTCCTCAGATTTGGGGGAATTTCGTCGGTCGACCTCTTCCGAAGGTCGTACAAGCTCGGGGATGGTACCAATCGATCCGCAGGACCCAAATTAGTCCAGATGCAACCACTTTCCAAGTCTCTCCGACCTTCACAAAAAAAGTTATTCAAGAATATCTCTTTCTCCTATGTGCTTTCATCCCTAACCCTAACCCTAACCCTTCCGAAAGTCGGAGAAGCTCAAGGATGGTACCGATCGATGCGCGTTACCCCATTTAGTGGGGGTAGAGCCTACTTGCAAGTCTCTCCGACCTTCACAAAAAAAGTTATTCAAGAATATCTCTTTCTCCTATGTGCTTTCATCCCTAACCCTAACCCTAACCCTTCCGAAAGTCGGAGAAGCTCAAGGATGGTACCGATCGATGCGCGCTACCCCATTTAGTGGGGGTAGAGCCTACTTGCAAGTCTCTCCGACCTTCACAAAAAAAGTTATTCAAGAATATCTCTTTCTCCTATGTGCTTTCATCCCTAACCCTAACCCTAACCCTTCCGAAAGTCGGAGAAGCTCAAGGATGGTACCGATCGATGCGCGCTACCCCATTTAGTGGGGGTAGAGCCTACTTGCAAGTCTCTCCGACCTTCACAAAAAAAGTTATTCAAGAATATCTCTTTCTCCTATGTGCTTTCATCCCTAACCCTAACCCTAACCCTTCCGAAAGTCGGAGAAGCTCAAGGATGGTACTGATCGATGCGCGCAACCCCATTTAGTGGGGGTAGAGCCTACTTGCAAGTCTCTCCGACCTTCACAAAAAAAGTTATTCAAGAATATCTCCTCAGATTTGGGGGAATTTCGTCGGTCGACCTCTTCCGAAGGTCGTACAAGCTCGGGGATGGTACCAATCGATCCGCAGGACCCAAATTAGTCCAGATGCAACCACTTTCCAAGTCTCTCCGACCTTCACAAAAAAAGTTATTCAAGAATATCTCTTTCTCCTATGTGCTTTCATCCCTAACCCTAACCCTAACCCTTCCGAAAGTCGGAGAAGCTCAAGGATGGTACCGATCGATGCGCGCTACCCCATTTAGTGGGGGTAGAGCCTACTTGCAAGTCTCTCCGACCTTCACAAAAAAAGTTATTCAAGAATATCTCTTTCTCCTATGTGCTTTCATCCCTAACCCTAACCCTAACCCTTCCGAAAGTCGGAGAAGCTCAAGGATGGTACCGATCGATGCGCGCTACCCCATTTAGTGGGGGTAGAGCCTACTTGCAAGTCTCTCCGACCTTCACAAAAAAAGTTATTCAAGAATATCTCTTTCTCCTATGTGCTTTCATCCCTAACCCTAACCCTAACCCTTCCGAAAGTCGGAGAAGCTCAAGGATGGTACCGATCGATGCGCGCTACCCCATTTAGTGGGGGTAGAGCCTACTTGCAAGTCTCTCCGACCTTCACAAAAAAAGTTATTCAAGAATATCTCTTTCTCCTATGTGCTTTCATCCCTAACCCTAACCCTAACCCTTCCGAAAGTCGGAGAAGCTCAAGGATGGTACCGATCGATGCGCGCTACCCCATTTAGTGGGGGTAGAGCCTACTTGCAAGTCTCTCCGACCTTCACAAAAAAAGTTATTCAAGAATATCTCCTCAGATTTGGGGGAATTTCGTCGGTCGACCTCTTCCGAAGGTCGTACAAGCTCGGGGATGGTACCAATCGATCCGCAGGACCCAAATTAGTCCAGATGCAACCACTTTCCAAGTCTCTCCGACCTTCACAAAAAAAGTTATTCAAGAATATCTCTTTCTCCTATGTGCTTTCATCCCTAACCCTAACCCTAACCCTTCCGAAAGTCGGAGAAGCTCAAGGATGGTACCGATCGATGCGCGCTACCCCATTTAGTGGGGGTAGAGCCTACTTGCAAGTCTCTCCGACCTTCACAAAAAAAGTTATTCAAGAATATCTCTTTCTCCTATGTGCTTTCATCCCTAACCCTAACCCTAACCCTTCCGAAAGTCGGAGAAGCTCAAGGATGGTACCGATCGATGCGCGCTACCCCATTTAGTGGGGGTAGAGCCTACTTGCAAGTCTCTCCGACCTTCACAAAAAAAGTTATTCAAGAATATCTCTTTCTCCTATGTGCTTTCATCCCTAACCCTAACCCTAACCCTTCCGAAAGTCGGAGAAGCTCAAGGATGGTACCGATCGATGCGCGCTACCCCATTTAGTGGGGGTAGAGCCTACTTGCAAGTCTCTCCGACCTTCACAAAAAAAGTTATTCAAGAATATCTCTTTCTCCTATGTGCTTTCATCCCTAACCCTAAACCCAACCCTTCCGAAAGTCGGAGAAGCTCAAGGATGGTACTGATCGATGCGCGCAACCCCATTTAGTGGGGGTAGAGCCTACTTGCAAGTCTCTCCGACCTTCACAAAAAAAGTTATTCAAGAATATCTCCTCAGATTTGGGGGAATTTCGTCGGTCGACCTCTTCCGAAGGTCGTACAAGCTCGGGGATGGTACCAATCGATCCGCAGGACCCAAATTAGTCCAGATGCAACCACTTTCCAAGTCTCTCCGACCTTTACAAAAAAAGTTATTCAAGAATATCTCTTTCTCCTATGTGCTTTCATCCCTAACCCTAACCCTAACCCTTCCGAAAGTCGGAGAAGCTCAAGGATGGTACCGATCGATGCGCGCTACCCCATTTAGTGGGGGTAGAGCCTACTTGCAAGTCTCTCCGACCTTCACAAAAAAAGTTATTCAAGAATATCTCTTTCTCCTATGTGCTTTCATCCCTAACCCTAACCCTAACCCTTCCGAAAGTCGGAGAAGCTCAAGGATGGTACCGATCGATGCGCGCTACCCCATTTAGTGGGGGTAGAGCCTACTTGCAAGTCTCTCCGACCTTCACAAAAAAAGTTATTCAAGAATATCTCCTCAGATTTGGGGGAATTTCGTCGGTCGACCTCTTCCGAAGGTCGTACAAGCTCGGGGATGGTACCAATCGATCCGCAGGACCCAAATTAGTCCAGATGCAACCACTTTCCAAGTCTCTCCGACCTTCACAAAAAAAGTTATTCAAGAATATCTCTTTCTCCTATGTGCTTTCATCCCTAACCCTAACCCTAACCCTTCCGAAAGTCGGAGAAGCTCAAGGATGGTACCGATCGATGCGCGTTACCCCATTTAGTGGGGGTAGAGCCTACTTGCAAGTCTCTCCGACCTTCACAAAAAAAGTTATTCAAGAATATCTCTTTCTCCTATGTGCTTTCATCCCTAACCCTAACCCTAACCCTTCCGAAAGTCGGAGAAGCTCAAGGATGGTACCGATCGATGCGCGCTACCCCATTTAGTGGGGGTAGAGCCTACTTGCAAGTCTCTCCGACCTTCACAAAAAAAGTTATTCAAGAATATCTCTTTCTCCTATGTGCTTTCATCCCTAACCCTAACCCTAACCCTTCCGAAAGTCGGAGAAGCTCAAGGATGGTACCGATCGATGCGCGCTACCCCATTTAGTGGGGGTAGAGCCTACTTGCAAGTCTCTCCGACCTTCACAAAAAAAGTTATTCAAGAATATCTCTTTCTCCTATGTGCTTTCATCCCTAACCCTAACCCTAACCCTTCCGAAAGTCGGAGAAGCTCAAGGATGGTACTGATCGATGCGCGCAACCCCATTTAGTGGGGGTAGAGCCTACTTGCAAGTCTCTCCGACCTTCACAAAAAAAGTTATTCAAGAATATCTCCTCAGATTTGGGGGAATTTCGTCGGTCGACCTCTTCCGAAGGTCGTACAAGCTCGGGGATGGTACCAATCGATCCGCAGGACCCAAATTAGTCCAGATGCAACCACTTTCCAAGTCTCTCCGACCTTCACAAAAAAAGTTATTCAAGAATATCTCTTTCTCCTATGTGCTTTCATCCCTAACCCTAACCCTAACCCTTCCGAAAGTCGGAGAAGCTCAAGGATGGTACCGATCGATGCGCGCTACCCCATTTAGTGGGGGTAGAGCCTACTTGCAAGTCTCTCCGACCTTCACAAAAAAAGTTATTCAAGAATATCTCTTTCTCCTATGTGCTTTCATCCCTAACCCTAACCCTAACCCTTCCGAAAGTCGGAGAAGCTCAAGGATGGTACCGATCGATGCGCGCAACCCCATTTAGTGGGGGTAGAGCCTACTTGCAAGTCTCTCCGACCTTCACAAAAAAAGTTATTCAAGAATATCTCCTCAGATTTGGGGGAATTTCGTCGGTCGACCTCTTCCGAAGGTCGTACAAGCTCGGGGATGGTACCAATCGATCCGCAGGACCCAAATTAGTCCAGATGCAACCACTTTCCAAGTCTCTCCGACCTTCACAAAAAAAGTTATTCAAGAATATCTCTTTCTCCTATGTGCTTTCATCCCTAACCCTAACCCTAACCCTTCCGAAAGTCGGAGAAGCTCAAGGATGGTACCGATCGATGCGCGCTACCCCATTTAGTGGGGGTAGAGCCTACTTGCAAGTCTCTCCGACCTTCACAAAAAAAGTTATTCAAGAATATCTCCTCAGATTTGGGGGAATTTCGTCGGTCGACCTCTTCCGAAGGTCGTACAAGCTCGGGGATGGTACCAATCGATCCGCAGGACCCAAATTAGTCCAGATGCAACCACTTTCCAAGTCTCTCCGACCTTTACAAAAAAAGTTATTCAAGAATATCTCTTTCTCCTATGTGCTTTCATCCCTAACCCTAACCCTAACCCTTCCGAAAGTCGGAGAAGCTCAAGGATGGTACCGATCGATGCGCGCTACCCCATTTAGTGGGGGTAGAGCCTACTTGCAAGTCTCTCCGACCTTCACAAAAAAAGTTATTCAAGAATATCTCTTTCTCCTATGTGCTTTCATCCCTAACCCTAACCCTAACCCTTCCGAAAGTCGGAGAAGCTCAAGGATGGTACCGATCGATGCGCGCTACCCCATTTAGTGGGGGTAGAGCCTACTTGCAAGTCTCTCCGACCTTCACAAAAAAAGTTATTCAAGAATATCTCTTTCTCCTATGTGCTTTCATCCCTAACCCTAACCCTAACCCTTCCGAAAGTCGGAGAAGCTCAAGGATGGTACCGATCGATGCGCGCTACCCCATTTAGTGGGGGTAGAGCCTACTTGCAAGTCTCTCCGACCTTCACAAAAAAAGTTATTCAAGAATATCTCTTTCTCCTATGTGCTTTCATCCCTAACCCTAACCCTAACCCTTCCGAAAGTCGGAGAAGCTCAAGGATGGTACCGATCGATGCGCGCAACCCCATTTAGTGGGGGTAGAGCCTACTTGCAAGTCTCTCCGACCTTCACAAAAAAAGTTATTCAAGAATATCTCCTCAGATTTGGGGGAATTTCGTCGGTCGACCTCTTCCAAAGGTCGTACAAGCTCGGGGATGGTACCAATCGATCCGCAGGACCCAAATTAGTCCAGATGCAACCACTTTCCAAGTCTCTCCGACCTTCACAAAAAAAGTTATTCAAGAATATCTCTTTCTCCTATGTGCTTTCAACCCTAACCCTAACCCTAACCCTTCCGAAAGTCGGAGAAGCTCAAAGATGGTACCGATCGATGCGCGCTACCCCATTTAGTGGGGGTAGAGCCTACTTGCAAGTCTTTCCGACCTTCACAAAAAAAGTTATTCAAGAATATCTCCTCAGATTTGGGGGAATTTCGTCGGTCGACCTCTTCCGAAGGTCGTACAAGCTCGGGGATGGTACCAATCGATCCGCAGGACCCAAATTAGTCCAGATGCAACCACTTTCCAAGTCTCTCCGACCTTCACAAAAAAAGTTATTCAAGAATATCTCTTTCTCCTATGTGCTTTCATCCCTAACCCTAACCCTAACCCTTCCGAAAGTCGGAGAAGCTCAAGGATGGTACCGATCGATGCGCGCTACCCCATTTAGTGGGGGTAGAGCCTACTTGCAAGTCTCTCCGACCTTCACAAAAAAAGTTATTCAAGAATATCTCTTTCTCCTATGTGCTTTCATCCCTAACCCTAACCCTAACCCTTCCGAAAGTCGGAGAAGCTCAAGGATGGTACCGATCGATGCGCGCTACCCCATTTAGTGGGGGTAGAGCCTACTTGCAAGTCTCTCCGACCTTCACAAAAAAAGTTATTCAAGAATATCTCTTTCTCCTATGTGCTTTCATCCCTAACCCTAACCCTAACCCTTCCGAAAGTCGGAGAAGCTCAAGGATGGTACCGATCGATGCGCGCTACCCCATTTAGTGGGGGTAGAGCCTACTTGCAAGTCTCTCCGACCTTCACAAAAAAAGTTATTCAAGAATATCTCTTTCTCCTATGTGCTTTCATCCCTAACCCTAACCCTAACCCTTCCGAAAGTCGGAGAAGCTCAAGGATGGTACTGATCGATGCGCGCAACCCCATTTAGTGGGGGTAGAGCCTACTTGCAAGTCTCTCCGACCTTCACAAAAAAAGTTATTCAAGAATATCTCCTCAGATTTGGGGGAATTTCGTCGGTCGACCTCTTCCAAAGGTCGTACAAGCTCGGGGATGGTACCAATCGATCCGCAGGACCCAAATTAGTCCAGATGCAACCACTTTCCAAGTTTCTCCGACCTTTACAAAAAAAGTTATTCAAGAATATCTCTTTCTCCTATGTGCTTTCATCCCTAACCCTAACCCTTCCGAAAGTCGGAGAAGCTCAAGGATGGTACCGATCGATGCGCGCTCCCCCATTTAGTGGGGGTAGAGCCTACTTGCAAGTCTCTCCGACCTTCACAAAAAAAGTTATTCAAGAATATCTCTTTCTCCTATGTGCTTTCATCCCTAATCCTAACCCTAACCCTTCCGAAAGTCGGAGAAGCTCAAGGATGGTACCGATCGATGCGCGCTACCCCATTTAGTGGGGGTAGAGCCTACTTGCAAGTCTCTCCGACCTTCACAAAAAAAGTTATTCAAGAATATCTCTTTCTCCTATGTGCTTTCATCCCTAACCCTAACCCTAACCCTTCCGAAAGTCGGAGAAGCTCAAGGATGGTACCGATCGATGCGCGCTACCCCATTTAGTGGGGGTAGAGCCTACTTGCAAGTCTCTCCGACCTTCACAAAAAAAGTTATTCAAGAATATCTCTTTCTCCTATGTGCTTTCATCCCTAACCCTAACCCTAACCCTTCCGAAAGTCGGAGAAGCTCAAGGATGGTACCGATCGATGCGCGCTACCCCATTTAGTGGGGGTAGAGCCTACTTGCAAGTCTCTCCGACCTTCACAAAAAAAGTTATTCAAGAATATCTCTTTCTCCTATGTGCTTTCATCCCTAACCCTAACCCTAACCCTTCCGAAAGTCGGAGAAGCTCAAGGATGGTACCGATCGATGCGCGCTACCCCATTTAGTGGGGGTAGAGCCTACTTGCAAGTCTCTCCGACCTTCACAAAAAAAGTTATTCAAGAATATCTCTTTCTCCTATGTGCTTTCATCCCTAACCCTAACCCTAACCCTTCCGAAAGTCGGAGAAGCTCAAGGATGGTACCGATCGATGCGCGCTACCCCATTTAGTGGGGGTAGAGCCTACTTGCAAGTCTCTCCGACCTTCACAAAAAAAGTTATTCAAGAATATCTCTTTCTCCTATGTGCTTTCATCCCTAACCCTAACCCTAACCCTTCCGAAAGTCGGAGAAGCTCAAGGATGGTACTGATCGATGCGCGCAACCCCATTTAGTGGGGGTAGAGCCTACTTGCAAGTCTCTCCGACCTTCACAAAAAAAGTTATTCAAGAATATCTCCTCAGATTTGGGGGAATTTCGTCGGTCGACCTCTTCCGAAGGTCGTACAAGCTCGGGGATGGTACCAATCGATCAGCAGGACCCAAATTAGTCCAGATGCAACCACTTTCCAAGTCTCTCCGACCTTTACAAAAAAAGTTATTCAAGAATATCTCTTTCTCCTATGTGCTTTCATCCCTAACCCTAACCCTAACCCTTCCGAAAGTCGGAGAAGCTCAAGGATGGTACCGATCGATGCGCGCTACCCCATTTAGTGGGGGTAGAGCCTACTTGCAAGTCTCTCCGACCTTCACAAAAAAAGTTATTCAAGAATATCTCTTTCTCCTATGTGCTTTCATCCCTAACCCTAACCCTAACCCTTCCGAAAGTCGGAGAAGCTCAAGGATGGTACCGATCGATGCGCGCTACCCCATTTAGTGGGGGTAGAGCCTACTTGCAAGTCTCTCCGACCTTCACAAAAAAAGTTATTCAAGAATATCTCTTTCTCCTATGTGCTTTCATCCCTAACCCTAACCCTAACCCTTCCGAAAGTCGGAGAAGCTCAAGGATGGTACCGATCGATGCGCGCTACCCCATTTAGTGGGGGTAGAGCCTACTTGCAAGTCTCTCCGACCTTCACAAAAAAAGTTATTCAAGAATATCTCTTTCTCCTATGTGCTTTCATCCCTAACCCTAACCCTAACCCTTCCGAAAGTCGGAGAAGCTCAAGGATGGTACCGATCGATGCGCGCAACCCCATTTAGTGGGGGTAGAGCCTACTTGCAAGTCTCTCCGACCTTCACAAAAAAAGTTATTCAAGAATATCTCCTCAGATTTGGGGGAATTTCGTCGGTCGACCTCTTCCAAAGGTCGTACAAGCTCGGGGATGGTACCAATCGATCTGCAGGACCCAAATTAGTCCAGATGCAACCACTTTCCAAGTCTCTCCGACCTTCACAAAAAAAGTTATTCAAGAATATCTCTTTCTCCTATGTGCTTTCAACCCTAACCCTAACCCTAACCCTTCCGAAAGTCGGAGAAGCTCAAAGATGGTACCGATCGATGCGCGCTACCCCATTTAGTGGGGGTAGAGCCTACTTGCAAGTCTTTCCGACCTTCACAAAAAAAGTTATTCAAGAATATCTCCTCAGATTTGGGGGAATTTCGTCGGTCGACCTCTTCCGAAGGTCGTACAAGCTCGGGGATGGTACCAATCGATCCGCAGGACCCAAATTAGTCCAGATGCAACCACTTTCCAAGTCTCTCCGACCTTCACAAAAAAAGTTATTCAAGAATATCTCTTTCTCCTATGTGCTTTCATCCCTAACCCTAACCCTAACCCTTCCGAAAGTCGGAGAAGCTCAAGGATGGTACCGATCGATGCGCGCTACCCCATTTAGTGGGGGTAGAGCCTACTTGCAAGTCTCTCCGACCTTCACAAAAAAAGTTATTCAAGAATATCTCTTTCTCCTATGTGCTTTCATCCCTAACCCTAACCCTAACCCTTCCGAAAGTCGGAGAAGCTCAAGGATGGTACCGATCGATGCGCGCTACCCCATTTAGTGGGGGTAGAGCCTACTTGCAAGTCTCTCCGACCTTCACAAAAAAAGTTATTCAAGAATATCTCTTTCTCCTATGTGCTTTCATCCCTAACCCTAACCCTAACCCTTCCGAAAGTCGGAGAAGCTCAAGGATGGTACCGATCGATGCGCGCTACCCCATTTAGTGGGGGTAGAGCCTACTTGCAAGTCTCTCCGACCTTCACAAAAAAAGTTATTCAAGAATATCTCTTTCTCCTATGTGCTTTCATCCCTAACCCTAACCCTAACCCTTCCGAAAGTCGGAGAAGCTCAAGGATGGTACTGATCGATGCGCGCAACCCCATTTAGTGGGGGTAGAGCCTACTTGCAAGTCTCTCCGACCTTCACAAAAAAAGTTATTCAAGAATATCTCCTCAGATTTGGGGGAATTTCGTCGGTCGACCTCTTCCGAAGGTCGTACAAGCTCGGGGATGGTACCAATCGATCAGCAGGACCCAAATTAGTCCAGATGCAACCACTTTCCAAGTCTCTCCGACCTTTACAAAAAAAGTTATTCAAGAATATCTCTTTCTCCTATGTGCTTTCATCCCTAACCCTAACCCTAACCCTTCCGAAAGTCGGAGAAGCTCAAGGATGGTACCGATCGATGCGCGCTACCCCATTTAGTGGGGGTAGAGCCTACTTGCAAGTCTCTCCGACCTTCACAAAAAAAGTTATTCAAGAATATCTCTTTCTCCTATGTGCTTTCATCCCTAACCCTAACCCTAACCCTTCCGAAAGTCGGAGAAGCTCAAGGATGGTACCGATCGATGCGCGCTACCCCATTTAGTGGGGGTAGAGCCTACTTGCAAGTCTCTCCGACCTTCACAAAAAAAGTTATTCAAGAATATCTCTTTCTCCTATGTGCTTTCATCCCTAACCCTAACCCTAACCCTTCCGAAAGTCGGAGAAGCTCAAGGATGGTACCGATCGATGCGCGCTACCCCATTTAGTGGGGGTAGAGCCTACTTGCAAGTCTCTCCGACCTTCACAAAAAAAGTTATTCAAGAATATCTCTTTCTCCTATGTGCTTTCATCCCTAACCCTAACCCTAACCCTTCCGAAAGTCGGAGAAGCTCAAGGATGGTACCGATCGATGCGCGCAACCCCATTTAGTGGGGGTAGAGCCTACTTGCAAGTCTCTCCGACCTTCACAAAAAAAGTTATTCAAGAATATCTCCTCAGATTTGGGGGAATTTCGTCGGTCGACCTCTTCCAAAGGTCGTACAAGCTCGGGGATGGTACCAATCGATCCGCAGGACCCAAATTAGTCCAGATGCAACCACTTTCCAAGTCTCTCCGACCTTCACAAAAAAAGTTATTCAAGAATATCTCTTTCTCCTATGTGCTTTCAACCCTAACCCTAACCCTAACCCTTCCGAAAGTCGGAGAAGCTCAAAGATGGTACCGATCGATGCGCGCTACCCCATTTAGTGGGGGTAGAGCCTACTTGCAAGTCTTTCCGACCTTCACAAAAAAATGTATTCAAGAATATCTCCTCAGATTTGGGGGAATTTCGTCGGTCGACCTCTTCCGAAGGTCGTACAAGCTCGGGGATGGTACCAATCGATCCGCAGGACCCAAATTAGTCCAGATGCAACCACTTTCCAAGTCTCTCCGACCTTCACAAAAAAAGTTATTCAAGAATATCTCTTTCTCCTATGTGCTTTCATCCCTAACCCTAACCCTAACCCTTCCGAAAGTCGGAGAAGCTCAAGGATGGTACCGATCGATGCGCGCTACCCCATTTAGTGGGGGTAGAGCCTACTTGCAAGTCTCTCCGACCTTCACAAAAAAAGTTATTCAAGAATATCTCTTTCTCCTATGTGCTTTCATCCCTAACCCTAACCCTAACCCTTCCGAAAGTCGGAGAAGCTCAAGGATGGTACCGATCGATGCGCGCTACCCCATTTAGTGGGGGTAGAGCCTACTTGCAAGTCTCTCCGACCTTCACAAAAAAAGTTATTCAAGAATATCTCTTTCTCCTATGTGCTTTCATCCCTAACCCTAACCCTAACCCTTCCGAAAGTCGGAGAAGCTCAAGGATGGTACCGATCGATGCGCGCTACCCCATTTAGTGGGGGTAGAGCCTACTTGCAAGTCTCTCCGACCTTCACAAAAAAAGTTATTCAAGAATATCTCTTTCTCCTATGTGCTTTCATCCCTAACCCTAACCCTAACCCTTCCGAAAGTCGGAGAAGCTCAAGGATGGTACTGATCGATGCGCGCAACCCCATTTAGTGGGGGTAGAGCCTACTTGCAAGTCTCTCCGACCTTCACAAAAAAAGTTATTCAAGAATATCTCCTCAGATTTGGGGGAATTTCGTCGGTCGACCTCTTCCGAAGGTCGTACAAGCTCGGGGATGGTACCAATCGATCAGCAGGACCCAAATTAGTCCAGATGCAACCACTTTCCAAGTCTCTCCGACCTTTACAAAAAAAGTTATTCAAGAATATCTCTTTCTCCTATGTGCTTTCATCCCTAACCCTAACCCTAACCCTTCCGAAAGTCGGAGAAGCTCAAGGATGGTACCGATCGATGCGCGCTACCCCATTTAGTGGGGGTAGAGCCTACTTGCAAGTCTCTCCGACCTTCACAAAAAAAGTTATTCAAGAATATCTCTTTCTCCTATGTGCTTTCATCCCTAACCCTAACCCTAACCCTTCCGAAAGTCGGAGAAGCTCAAGGATGGTACCGATCGATGCGCGCTACCCCATTTAGTGGGGGTAGAGCCTACTTGCAAGTCTCTCCGACCTTCACAAAAAAAGTTATTCAAGAATATCTCTTTCTCCTATGTGCTTTCATCCCTAACCCTAACCCTAACCCTTCCGAAAGTCGGAGAAGCTCAAGGATGGTACCGATCGATGCGCGCTACCCCATTTAGTGGGGGTAGAGCCTACTTGCAAGTCTTTCCGACCTTCACAAAAAAAGTTATTCAAGAATATCTCTTTCTCCTATGTGCTTTCATCCCTAACCCTAACCCTAACCCTTCCGAAAGTCGGAGAAGCTCAAGGATGGTACCGATCGATGCGCGCAACCCCATTTAGTGGGGGTAGAGCCTACTTGCAAGTCTCTCCGACCTTCACAAAAAAAGTTATTCAAGAATATCTCCTCAGATTTGGGGGAATTTCGTCGGTCGACCTCTTCCAAAGGTCGTACAAGCTCGGGGATGGTACCAATCGATCCGCAGGACCCAAATTAGTCCAGATGCAACCACTTTCCAAGTCTCTCCGACCTTCACAAAAAAAGTTATTCAAGAATATCTCTTTCTCCTATGTGCTTTCAACCCTAACCCTAACCCTAACCCTTCCGAAAGTCGGAGAAGCTCAAAGATGGTACCGATCGATGCGCGCTACCCCATTTAGTGGGGGTAGAGCCTACTTGCAAGTCTTTCCGACCTTCACAAAAAAAGTTATTCAAGAATATCTCCTCAGATTTGGGGGAATTTCGTCGGTCGACCTCTTCCGAAGGTCGTACAAGCTCGGGGATGGTACCAATCGATCCGCAGGACCCAAATTAGTCCAGATGCAACCACTTTCCAAGTCTCTCCGACCTTCACAAAAAAAGTTATTCAAGAATATCTCTTTCTCCTATGTGCTTTCATCCCTAACCCTAACCCTAACCCTTCCGAAAGTCGGAGAAGCTCAAGGATGGTACCGATCGATGCGCGCTACCCCATTTAGTGGGGGTAGAGCCTACTTGCAAGTCTCTCCGACCTTCACAAAAAAAGTTATTCAAGAATATCTCTTTCTCCTATGTGCTTTCATCCCTAACCCTAACCCTAACCCTTCCGAAAGTCGGAGAAGCTCAAGGATGGTACCGATCGATGCGCGCTACCCCATTTAGTGGGGGTAGAGCCTACTTGCAAGTCTCTCCGACCTTCACAAAAAAAGTTATTCAAGAATATCTCTTTCTCCTATGTGCTTTCATCCCTAACCCTAACCCTAACCCTTCCGAAAGTCGGAGAAGCTCAAGGATGGTACCGATCGATGCGCGCTACCCCATTTAGTGGGGGTAGAGCCTACTTGCAAGTCTCTCCGACCTTCACAAAAAAAGTTATTCAAGAATATCTCTTTCTCCTATGTGCTTTCATCCCTAACCCTAACCCTAACCCTTCCGAAAGTCGGAGAAGCTCAAGGATGGTACTGATCGATGCGCGCAACCCCATTTAGTGGGGGTAGAGCCTACTTGCAAGTCTCTCCGACCTTCACAAAAAAAGTTATTCAAGAATATCTCCTCAGATTTGGGGGAATTTCGTCGGTCGACCTCTTCCGAAGGTCGTACAAGCTCGGGGATGGTACCAATCGATCCGCAGGACCCAAATTAGTCCAGATGCAACCACTTTCCAAGTCTCTCCGACCTTTACAAAAAAAGTTATTCAAGAATATCTCTTTCTCCTATGTGCTTTCATCCCTAACCCTAACCCTTCCGAAAGTCGGAGAAGCTCAAGGATGGTACCGATCGATGCGCGCTCCCCCATTTAGTGGGGGTAGAGCCTACTTGCAAGTCTCTCCGACCTTCACAAAAAAAGTTATTCAAGAATATCTCTTTCTCCTATGTGCTTTCATCCCTAACCCTAACCCTAACCCTTCCGAAAGTCGGAGAAGCTCAAGGATGGTACCGATCGATGCGCGCTACCCCATTTAGTGGGGGTAGAGCCTACTTGCAAGTCTCTCCGACCTTCACAAAAAAAGTTATTCAAGAATATCTCCTCAGATTTGGGGGAATTTCGTCGGTTGACCTCTTCCGAAGGTCGTACAAGCTCGGGGATGGTACCAATCGATCCGCAGGACCCAAATTAGTCCAGATGCAACCACTTTCCAAGTCTCTCCGACCTTCACAAAAAAAGTTATTCAAGAATATCTCTTTCTCCTATGTGCTTTCATCCCTAACCCTAACCCTAACCCTTCCGAAAGTCGGAGAAGCTCAAGGATGGTACCGATCGATGCGCGCTACCCCATTTAGTGGGGGTAGAGCCTACTTGCAAGTCTCTTTGACCTTCACAAAAAAAGTTATTCAAGAATATCTCTTTCTCCTATGTGCTTTCATCCCTAACCCTAACCCTAACCCTTCCGAAAGTCGGAGAAGCTCAAGGATGGTACCGATCGATGCGCGCTACCCCATTTAGTGGGGGTAGAGCCTACTTGCAAGTCTCTCCGACCTTCACAAAAAAAGTTATTCAAGAATATCTCTTTCTCCTATGTGCTTTCATCCCTAACCCTAACCCTAACCCTTCCGAAAGTCGGAGAAGCTCAAGGATGGTACCGATCGATGCGCGCTACCCCATTTAGTGGGGGTAGAGCCTACTTGCAAGTCTCTCCGACCTTCACAAAAAAAGTTATTCAAGAATATCTCTTTCTCCTATGTGCTTTCATCCCTAACCCTAACCCTAACCCTTCCGAAAGTCGGAGAAGCTCAAGGATGGTACTGATCGATGCGCGCAACCCCATTTAGTGGGGGTAGAGCCTACTTGCAAGTCTCTCCGACCTTCACAAAAAAAGTTATTCAAGAATATCTCCTCAGATTTGGGGGAATTTCGTCGGTCGACCTCTTCCGAAGGTCGTACAAGCTCGGGGATGGTACCAATCGATCCGCAGGACCCAAATTAGTCCAGATGCAACCACTTTCCAAGTCTCTCCGACCTTCACAAAAAAAGTTATTCAAGAATATCTCTTTCTCCTATGTGCTTTCATCCCTAACCCTAACCCTAACCCTTCCGAAAGTCGGAGAAGCTCAAGGATGGTACCGATCGATGCGCGCTACCCCATTTAGTGGGGGTAGAGCCTACTTGCAAGTCTCTCCGACCTTCACAAAAAAAGTTATTCAAGAATATCTCTTTCTCCTATGTGCTTTCATCCCTAACCCTAACCCTAACCCTTCCGAAAGTCGGAGAAGCTCAAGGATGGTACCGATCGATGCGCGCAACCCCATTTAGTGGGGGTAGAGCCTACTTGCAAGTCTCTCCGACCTTCACAAAAAAAGTTATTCAAGAATATCTCCTCAGATTTGGGGGAATTTCGTCGGTCGACCTCTTCCGAAGGTCGTACAAGCTCGGGGATGGTACCAATCGATCCGCAGGACCCAAATTAGTCCAGATGCAACCACTTTCCAAGTCTCTCCGACCTTCACAAAAAAAGTTATTCAAGAATATCTCTTTCTCCTATGTGCTTTCATCCCTAACCCTAACCCTAACCCTTCCGAAAGTCGGAGAAGCTCAAGGATGGTACCGATCGATGCGCGCTACCCCATTTAGTGGGGGTAGAGCCTACTTGCAAGTCTCTCCGACCTTCACAAAAAAAGTTATTCAAGAATATCTCCTCAGATTTGGGGGAATTTCGTCGGTCGACCTCTTCCGAAGGTCGTACAAGCTCGGGGATGGTACCAATCGATCTGCAGGACCCAAATTAGTCCAGATGCAACCACTTTCCAAGTCTCTCCGACCTTCACAAAAAAAGTTATTCAAGAATATCTCTTTCTCCTATGTGCTTTCATCCCTAACCCTAACCCTAACCCTTCCGAAAGTCGGAGAAGCTCAAGGATGGTACCGATCGATGCGCGCTACCCCATTTAGTGGGGGTAGAGCCTACTTGCAAGTCTCTCCGACCTTCACAAAAAAAGTTATTCAAGAATATCTCTTTCTCCTATGTGCTTTCATCCCTAACCCTAACCCTAACCCTTCCGAAAGTCGGAGAAGCTCAAGGATGGTACCGATCGATGCGCGCTACCCCATTTAGTGGGGGTAGAGCCTACTTGCAAGTCTCTCCGACCTTCACAAAAAAAGTTATTCAAGAATATCTCTTTCTCCTATGTGCTTTCATCCCTAACCCTAACCCTAACCCTTCCGAAAGTCGGAGAAGCTCAAGGATGGTACCGATCGATGCGCGCTACCCCATTTAGTGGGGGTAGAGCCTACTTGCAAGTCTCTCCGACCTTCACAAAAAAAGTTATTCAAGAATATCTCTTTCTCCTATGTGCTTTCATCCCTAACCCTAACCCTAACCCTTCCGAAAGTCGGAGAAGCTCAAGGATGGTACTGATCGATGCGCGCAACCCCATTTAGTGGGGGTAGAGCCTACTTGCAAGTCTCTCAGACCTTCACAAAAAAAGTTATTCAAGAATATCTCCTCAGATTTGGGGGAATTTCGTCGGTCGACCTCTTCCGAAGGTCGTACAAGCTCGGGGATGGTACCAATCGATCCGCAGGACCCAAATTAGTCCAGATGCAACCACTTTCCAAGTCTCTCCGACCTTCACAAAAAAAGTTATTCAAGAATATCTCTTTCTCCTATGTGCTTTCATCCCTAACCCTAACCCTAACCCTTCCGAAAGTCGGAGAAGCTCAAGGATGGTACCGATCGATGCGCGCTACCCCATTTAGTGGGGGTAGAGCCTACTTGCAAGTCTCTCCGACCTTCACAAAAAAAGTTATTCAAGAATATCTCTTTCTCCTATGTGCTTTCATCCCTAACCCTAACCCTAACCCTTCCGAAAGTCGGAGAAGCTCAAGGATGGTACCGATCGATGCGCGCAACCCCATTTAGTGGGGGTAGAGCCTACTTGCAAGTCTCTCCGACCTTCACAAAAAAAGTTATTCAAGAATATCTCCTCAGATTTGGGGGAATTTCGTCGGTCGACCTCTTCCGAAGGTCGTACAAGCTCGGGGATGGTACCAATCGATCCGCAGGACCCAAATTAGTCCAGATGCAACCACTTTCCAAGTCTCTCCGACCTTCACAAAAAAAGTTATTCAAGAATATCTCTTTCTCCTATGTGCTTTCATCCCTAACCCTAACCCTAACCCTTCCGAAAGTCGGAGAAGCTCAAGGATGGTACCGATCGATGCGCGCTACCCCATTTAGTGGGGGTAGAGCCTACTTGCAAGTCTCTCCGACCTTCACAAAAAAAGTTATTCAAGAATATCTCCTCAGATTTGGGGGAATTTCGTCGGTCGACCTCTTCCGAAGGTCGTACAAGCTCGGGGATGGTACCAATCGATCTGCAGGACCCAAATTAGTCCAGATGCAACCACTTTCCAAGTCTCTCCGACCTTCACAAAAAAAGTTATTCAAGAATATCTCTTTCTCCTATGTGCTTTCATCCCTAACCCTAACCCTAACCCTTCCGAAAGTCGGAGAAGCTCAAGGATGGTACCGATCGATGCGCGCTACCCCATTTAGTGGGGGTAGAGCCTACTTGCAAGTCTCTCCGACCTTCACAAAAAAAGTTATTCAAGAATATCTCTTTCTCCTATGTGCTTTCATCCCTAACCCTAACCCTAACCCTTCCGAAAGTCGGAGAAGCTCAAGGATGGTACCGATCGATGCGCGCTACCCCATTTAGTGGGGGTAGAGCCTACTTGCAAGTCTCTCCGACCTTCACAAAAAAAGTTATTCAAGAATATCTCTTTCTCCTATGTGCTTTCATCCCTAACCCTAACCCTAACCCTTCCGAAAGTCGGAGAAGCTCAAGGATGGTACCGATCGATGCGCGCTACCCCATTTAGTGGGGGTAGAGCCTACTTGCAAGTCTCTCCGACCTTCACAAAAAAAGTTATTCAAGAATATCTCTTTCTCCTATGTGCTTTCATCCCTAACCCTAACCCTAACCCTTCCGAAAGTCGGAGAAGCTCAAGGATGGTACTGATCGATGCGCGCAACCCCATTTAGTGGGGGTAGAGCCTACTTGCAAGTCTCTCCGACCTTCACAAAAAAAGTTATTCAAGAATATCTCCTCAGATTTGGGGGAATTTCGTCGGTCGACCTCTTCCGAAGGTCGTACAAGCTCGGGGATGGTACCAATCGATCCGCAGGACCCAAATTAGTCCAGATGCAACCACTTTTCAAGTCTCTCCGACCTTTACAAAAAAAGTTATTCAAGAATATCTCTTTCTCCTATGTGCTTTCATCCCTAACCCTAACCCTAACCCTTCCGAAAGTCGGAGAAGCTCAAGGATGGTACCGATCGATGCGCGCTACCCCATTTAGTGGGGGTAGAGCCTACTTGCAAGTCTCTCCGACCTTCACAAAAAAAGTTATTCAAGAATATCTCTTTCTCCTATGTGCTTTCATCCCTAACCCTAACCCTTCCGAAAGTCGGAGAAGCTCAAGGATGGTACTGATCGATGCGCGCAACCCCATTTAGTGGGGGTAGAGCCTACTTGCAAGTCTCTCCGACCTTCACAAAAAAAGTTATTCAAGAATATCTCTTTCTCCTATGTGCTTTCATCCCTAACCCTAACCCTAACCCTTCCGAAAGTCGGAGAAGCTCAAGGATGGTACTGATCGATGCGCGCAACCCCATTTAGTGGGGGTAGAGCCTACTTGCAAGTCTCTCCGACCTTCACAAAAAAAGTTATTCAAGAATATCTCCTCAGATTTGGGGGAATTTCGTCGGTCGACCTCTTCCGAAGGTCGTACAAGCTCGGGGATGGTACCAATCGATCCGCAGGACCCAAATTAGTCCAGATGCAACCACTTTCCAAGTCTCTCCGACCTTTACAAAAAAAGTTATTCAAGAATATCTCTTTCTCCTATGTGCTTTCATCCCTAACCCTAACCCTAACCCTTCCGAAAGTCGGAGAAGCTCAAGGATGGTACCGATCGATGCGCGCTACCCCATTTAGTGGGGGTAGAGCCTACTTGCAAGTCTCTCCGACCTTCACAAAAAAAGTTATTCAAGAATATCTCTTTCTCCTATGTGCTTTCATCCCTAACCCTAACCCTAACCCTTCCGAAAGTCGGAGAAGCTCAAGGATGGTACTGATCGATGCGCGCAACCCCATTTAGTGGGGGTAGAGCCTACTTGCAAGTCTCTCCGACCTTCACAAAAAAAGTTATTCAAGAATATCTCCTCAGATTTGGGGGAATTTCGTCGGTCGACCTCTTCCGAAGGTCGTACAAGCTCGGGGATGGTACCAATCGATCCGCAGGACCCAAATTAGTCCAGATGCAACCACTTTCCAAGTCTCTCCGACCTTTACAAAAAAAGTTATTCAAGAATATCTCTTTCTCCTATGTGCTTTCATCCCTAACCCTAACCCTAACCCTTCCGAAAGTCGGAGAAGCTCAAGGATGGTACCGATCGATGCGCGCTACCCCATTTAGTGGGGGTAGAGCCTACTTGCAAGTCTCTCCGACCTTCACAAAAAAAGTTATTCAAGAATATCTCTTTCTCCTATGTGCTTTCATCCCTAACCCTAACCCTAACCCTTCCGAAAGTCGGAGAAGCTCAAGGATGGTACCGATCGATGCGCGCTACCCCATTTAGTGGGGGTAGAGCCTACTTGCAAGTCTCTCCGACCTTCACAAAAAAAGTTATTCAAGAATATCTCCTCAGATTTGGGGGAATTTCGTCGGTCGACCTCTTCCGAAGGTCGTACAAGCTCGGGGATGGTACCAATCGATCCGCAGGACCCAAATTAGTCCAGATGCAACCACTTTCCAAGTCTCTCCGACCTTCACAAAAAAAGTTATTCAAGAATATCTCTTTCTCCTATGTGCTTTCATCCCTAACCCTAACCCTAACCCTTCCGAAAGTCGGAGAAGCTCAAGGATGGTACCGATCGATGCGCGCTACCCCATTTAGTGGGGGTAGAGCCTACTTGCAAGTCTCTCCGACCTTCACAAAAAAAGTTATTCAAGAATATCTCTTTCTCCTATGTGCTTTCATCCCTAACCCTAACCCTAACCCTTCCGAAAGTCGGAGAAGCTCAAGGATGGTACCGATCGATGCGCGCTACCCCATTTAGTGGGGGTAGAGCCTACTTGCAAGTCTCTCCGACCTTCACAAAAAAAGTTATTCAAGAATATCTCTTTCTCCTATGTTCTTTCATCCCTAACCCTAACCCTAACCCTTCCGAAAGTCGGAGAAGCTCAAGGATGGTACCGATCGATGCGCGCTACCCCATTTAGTGGGGGTAGAGCCTACTTGCAAGTCTCTCCGACCTTCACAAAAAAAGTTATTCAAGAATATCTCTTTCTCCTATGTGCTTTCATCCCTAACCCTAACCCTAACCCTTCCGAAAGTCGGAGAAGCTCAAGGATGGTACTGATCGATGCGCGCAACCCCATTTAGTTGGGGTAGAGCCTACTTGCAAGTCTCTCCGACCTTCACAAAAAAAGTTATTCAAGAATATCTCCTCAGATTTGGGGGAATTTCGTCGGTCGACCTCTTCCGAAGGTCGTACAAGCTCGGGGATGGTACCAATCGATCCGCAGGACCCAAATTAGTCCAGATGCAACCACTTTCCAAGTCTCTCCGACCTTCACAAAAAAAGTTATTCAAGAATATCTCTTTCTCCTATGTGCTTTCATCCCTAACCCTAACCCTAACCCTTCCGAAAGTCGGAGAAGCTCAAGGATGGTACCGATCGATGCGCGCTACCCCATTTAGTGGGGGTAGAGCCTACTTGCAAGTCTCTCCGACCTTCACAAAAAAAGTTATTCAAGAATATCTCTTTCTCCTATGTGCTTTCATCCCTAACCCTAACCCTAACCCTTCCGAAAGTCGGAGAAGCTCAAGGATGGTACCGATCGATGCGCGCAACCCCATTTAGTGGGGGTAGAGCCTACTTTCAAGTCTCTCCGACCTTCACAAAAAAAGTTATTCAAGAATATCTCCTCAGATTTGGGGGAATTTCGTCGGTCGACCTCTTCCGAAGGTCGTACAAGCTCGGGGATGGTACCAATCGATCTGCAGGACCCAAATTAGTCCAGATGCAACCACTTTCCAAGTCTCTCCGACCTTCACAAAAAAAGTTATTCAAAAATATCTCTTTCTCCTATGTGCTTTCATCCCTAACCCTAACCCTAACCCTTCCGAAAGTCGGAGAAGCTCAAGGATGGTACCGATCGATGCGCGCTACCCCATTTAGTGGGGGTAGAGCCTACTTGCAAGTCTCTCCGACCTTCACAAAAAAAGTTATTCAAGAATATCTCTTTCTCC
Organism: Limanda limanda; assembly: GCF_963576545.1. Lineage (NCBI taxonomy): Eukaryota > Metazoa > Chordata > Actinopteri > Pleuronectiformes > Pleuronectidae > Limanda > Limanda limanda. The sequence continues at coordinate 686,242 of NW_026870560.1, forward strand.
TATGTGCTTTCATCCCTAACCCTAACCCTAACCCTTCCGAAAGTCGGAGAAGCTCAAGGATGGTACCGATCGATGCGCGCTACCCCATTTAGTGGGGGTAGAGCCTACTTGCAAGTCTCTCCGACCTTCACAAAAAAAGTTATTCAAGAATATCTCTTTCTCCTATGTGCTTTCATCCCTAACCCTAACCCTAACCCTTCCGAAAGTCGGAGAAGCTCAAGGATGGTACCGATCGATGCGCGCAACCCCATTTAGTGGGGGTAGAGCCTACTTGCAAGTCTCTCCGACCTTCACAAAAAAAGTTATTCAAGAATATCTCTTTCTCCTATGTGCTTTCATCCCTAACCCTAACCCTAACCCTTCCGAAAGTCGGAGAAGCTCAAGGATGGTACCGATCGATGCGCGCTACCCCATTTAGTGGGGGTAGAGCCTACTTGCAAGTCTCTCCGACCTTCACAAAAAAAGTTATTCAAGAATATCTCTTTCTCCTATGTGCTTTCATCCCTAACCCTAACCCTAACCCTTCCGAAAGTCGGAGAAGCTCAAGGATGGTACCGATCGATGCGCGCTACCCCATTTAGTGGGGGTAGAGCCTACTTGCAAGTCTCTCCGACCTTCACAAAAAAAGTTATTCAAGAATATCTCTTTCTCCTATGTGCTTTCATCCCTAACCCTAACCCTAACCCTTCCGAAAGTCGGAGAAGCTCAAGGATGGTACCGATCGATGCGCGCTACCCCATTTAGTGGGGGTAGAGCCTACTTGCAAGTCTCTCCGACCTTCACAAAAAAAGTTATTCAAGAATATCTCTTTCTCCTATGTGCTTTCATCCCTAACCCTAACCCTAACCCTTCCGAAAGTCGGAGAAGCTCAAGGATGGTACTGATCGATGCGCGCTACCCCATTTAGTGGGGGTAGAGCCTACTTGCAAGTCTCTCCGACCTTCACAAAAAAAGTTATTCAAGAATATCTCTTTCTCCTATGTGCTTTCATCCCTAACCCTAACCCTAACCCTTCCGAAAGTCGGAGAAGCTCAAGGATGGTACTGATCGATGCGCGCAACCCCATTTAGTGGGGGTAGAGCCTACTTGCAAGTCTCTCCGACCTTCACAAAAAAAGTTATTCAAGAATATCTCCTCAGATTTTGGGGGAATTTCGTCGGTCGACCTCTTCCGAAGGTCGTACAAGCTCGGGGATGGTACCAATCGATCTGCAGGACCCAAATTAGTCCAGATGCAACCACTTTCCAAGTCTCTCCGACCTTCACAAAAAAAGTTATTCAAGAATATCTCTTTCTCCTATGTGCTTTCATCCCTAACCCTAACCCTAACCCTTCCGAAAGTCGGAGAAGCTCAAGGATGGTACCGATCGATGCGCGCTACCCCATTTAGTGGGGGTAGAGCCTACTTGCAAGTCTCTCCGACCTTCACAAAAAAAGTTATTCAAGAATATCTCTTTCTCCTATGTGCTTTCATCCCTAACCCTAACCCTAACCCTTCCGAAAGTCGGAGAAGCTCAAGGATGGTACTGATCGATGCGCGCAACCCCATTTAGTGGGGGTAGAGCCTACTTGCAAGTCTCTCCGACCTTCACAAAAAAAGTTATTCAAGAATATCTCCTCAGATTTGGGGGAATTTCGTCGGTCGACCTCTTCCGAAGGTCGTACAAGCTCGGGGATGGTACCAATCGATCCGCAGACCCCAAATTAGTCCAGATGCAACCACTTTCCAAGTCTCTCCGACCTTTACAAAAAAAGTTATTCAAGAATATCTCTTTCTCCTATGTGCTTTCATCCCTAACCCTAACCCTAACCCTTCCGAAAGTCGGAGAAGCTCAAGGATGGTACCGATCGATGCGCGCTACCCCATTTAGTGGGGGTAGAGCCTACTTGCAAGTCTCTCCGACCTTCACAAAAAAAGTTATTCAAGAATATCTCTTTCTCCTATGTGCTTTCATCCCTAACCCTAACCCTAACCCTTCCGAAAGTCGGAGAAGCTCAAGGATGGTACCGATCGATGCGCGCTACCCCATTTAGTGGGGGTAGAGCCTACTTGCAAGTCTCTCCGACCTTCACAAAAAAAGTTATTCAAGAATATCTCTTTCTCCTATGTGCTTTCATCCCTAACCCTAACCCTAACCCTTCCGAAAGTCGGAGAAGCTCAAGGATGGTACCGATCGATGCGCGCTACCCCATTTAGTGGGGGTAGAGCCTACTTGCAAGTCTCTCCGACCTTCACAAAAAAAGTTATTCAAGAATATCTCTTTCTCCTATGTGCTTTCATCCCTAACCCTAACCCTAACCCTTCCGAAAGTCGGAGAAGCTCAAGGATGGTACCGATCGATGCGCGCAACCCCATTTAGTGGGGGTAGAGCCTACTTGCAAGTCTCTCCGACCTTCACAAAAAAAGTTATTCAAGAATATCTCTTTCTCCTATGTGCTTTCATCCCTAACCCTAACCCTAACCCTTCCGAAAGTCGGAGAAGCTCAAGGATGGTACCGATCGATGCGCGCTACCCCATTTAGTGGGGGTAGAGCCTACTTGCAAGTCTCTCCGACCTTCACAAAAAAAGTTATTCAAGAATATCTCTTTCTCCTATGTGCTTTCATCCCTAACCCTAACCCTAACCCTTCCGAAAGTCGGAGAAGCTCAAGGATGGTACCGATCGATGCGCGCTACCCCATTTAGTGGGGGTAGAGCCTACTTGCAAGTCTCTCCGACCTTCACAAAAAAAGTTATTCAAGAATATCTCTTTCTCCTATGTGCTTTCATCCCTAACCCTAACCCTAACCCTTCCGAAAGTCGGAGAAGCTCAAGGATGGTACCGATCGATGCGCGCTACCCCATTTAGTGGGGGTAGAGCCTACTTGCAAGTCTCTCCGACCTTCACAAAAAAAGTTATTCAAGAATATCTCTTTCTCCTATGTGCTTTCATCCCTAACCCTAACCCTAACCCTTCCGAAAGTCGGAGAAGCTCAAGGATGGTACCGATCGATGCGCGCAACCCCATTTAGTGGGGGTAGAGCCTACTTGCAAGTCTCTCCGACCTTCACAAAAAAAGTTATTCAAGAATATCTCTTTCTCCTATGTGCTTTCATCCCTAACCCTAACCCTAACCCTTCCGAAAGTCGGAGAAGCTCAAGGATGGTACCGATCGATGCGCGCTACCCCATTTAGTGGGGGTAGAGCCTACTTGCAAGTCTCTCCGACCTTCACAAAAAAAGTTATTCAAGAATATCTCTTTCTCCTATGTGCTTTCATCCCTAACCCTAACCCTAACCCTTCCGAAAGTCGGAGAAGCTCAAGGATGGTACCGATCGATGCGCGCTACCCCATTTAGTGGGGGTAGAGCCTACTTGCAAGTCTCTCCGACCTTCACAAAAAAAGTTATTCAAGAATATCTCTTTCTCCTATGTGCTTTCATCCCTAACCCTAACCCTAACCCTTCCGAAAGTCGGAGAAGCTCAAGGATGGTACCGATCGATGCGCGCTACCCCATTTAGTGGGGGTAGAGCCTACTTGCAAGTCTCTCCGACCTTCACAAAAAAAGTTATTCAAGAATATCTCTTTCTCCTATGTGCTTTCATCCCTAACCCTAACCCTAACCCTTCCGAAAGTCGGAGAAGCTCAAGGATGGTACTGATCGATGCGCGCAACCCCATTTAGTGGGGGTAGAGCCTACTTGCAAGTCTCTCCGACCTTCACAAAAAAAGTTATTCAAGAATATCTCCTCAGATTTGGGGGAATTTCGTCGGTCGACCTCTTCCGAAGGTCGTACAAGCTCGGGGATGGTACCAATCGATCCGCAGGACCCAAATTAGTCCAGATGCAACCACTTTCCAAGTCTCTCCGACCTTTACAAAAAAAGTTATTCAAGAATATCTCTTTCTCCTATGTGCTTTCATCCCTAACCCTAACCCTAACCCTTCCGAAAGTCGGAGAAGCTCAAGGATGGTACCGATCGATGCGCGCTACCCCATTTAGTGGGGGTAGAGCCTACTTGCAAGTCTCTCCGACCTTCACAAAAAAAGTTATTCAAGAATATCTCTTTCTCCTATGTGCTTTCATCCCTAACCCTAACCCTAACCCTTCCGAAAGTCGGAGAAGCTCAAGGATGGTACTGATCGATGCGCGCAACCCCATTTAGTGGGGGTAGAGCCTACTTGCAAGTCTCTCCGACCTTCACAAAAAAAGTTATTCAAGAATATCTCTTTCTCCTATGTGCTTTCATCCCTAACCCTAACCCTAACCCTTCCGAAAGTCGGAGAAGCTCAAGGATGGTACTGATCGATGCGCGCAACCCCATTTAGTGGGGGTAGAGCCTACTTGCAAGTCTCTCCGACCTTCACAAAAAAAGTTATTCAAGAATATCTCCTCAGATTTGGGGGAATTTCGTCGGTCGACCTCTTCCGAAGGTCGTACAAGCTCGGGGATGGTACCAATCGATCCGCAGGACCCAAATTAGTCCAGATGCAACCACTTTCCAAGTCTCTCCGACCTTTACAAAAAAAGTTATTCAAGAATATCTCTTTCTCCTATGTGCTTTCATCCCTAACCCTAACCCTAACCCTTCCGAAAGTCGGAGAAGCTCAAGGATGGTACCGATCGATGCGCGCTACCCCATTTAGTGGGGGTAGAGCCTACTTGCAAGTCTCTCCGACCTTCACAAAAAAAGTTATTCAAGAATATCTCTTTCTCCTATGTGCTTTCATCCCTAACCCTAACCCTAACCCTTCCGAAAGTCGGAGAAGCTCAAGGATGGTACTGATCGATGCGCGCAACCCCATTTAGTGGGGGTAGAGCCTACTTGCAAGTCTCTCCGACCTTCACAAAAAAAGTTATTCAAGAATATCTCCTCAGATTTGGGGGAATTTCGTCGGTCGACCTCTTCCGAAGGTCGTACAAGCTCGGGGATGGTACCAATCGATCCGCAGGACCCAAATTAGTCCAGATGCAACCACTTTCCAAGTCTCTCCGACCTTTACAAAAAAAGTTATTCAAGAATATCTCTTTCTCCTATGTGCTTTCATCCCTAACCCTAACCCTAACCCTTCCGAAAGTCGGAGAAGCTCAAGGATGGTACCGATCGATGCGCGCTACCCCATTTAGTGGGGGTAGAGCCTACTTGCAAGTCTCTCCGACCTTCACAAAAAAAGTTATTCAAGAATATCTCTTTCTCCTATGTGCTTTCATCCCTAACCCTAACCCTAACCCTTCCGAAAGTCGGAGAAGCTCAAGGATGGTACCGATCGATGCGCGCTACCCCATTTAGTGGGGGTAGAGCCTACTTGCAAGTCTCTCCGACCTTCACAAAAAAAGTTATTCAAGAATATCTCCTCAGATTTGGGGGAATTTCGTCGGTCGACCTCTTCCGAAGGTCGTACAAGCTCGGGGATGGTACCAATCGATCCGCAGGACCCAAATTAGTCCAGATGCAACCACTTTCCAAGTCTCTCCGACCTTCACAAAAAAAGTTATTCAAGAATATCTCTTTCTCCTATGTGCTTTCATCCCTAACCCTAACCCTAACCCTTCCGAAAGTCGGAGAAGCTCAAGGATGGTACCGATCGATGCGCGCTACCCCATTTAGTGGGGGTAGAGCCTACTTGCAAGTCTCTCCGACCTTCACAAAAAAAGTTATTCAAGAATATCTCTTTCTCCTATGTGCTTTCATCCCTAACCCTAACCCTAACCCTTCCGAAAGTCGGAGAAGCTCAAGGATGGTACCGATCGATGCGCGCTACCCCATTTAGTGGGGGTAGAGCCTACTTGCAAGTCTCTCCGACCTTCACAAAAAAAGTTATTCAAGAATATCTCTTTCTCCTATGTTCTTTCATCCCTAACCCTAACCCTAACCCTTCCGAAAGTCGGAGAAGCTCAAGGATGGTACCGATCGATGCGCGCTACCCCATTTAGTGGGGGTAGAGCCTACTTGCAAGTCTCTCCGACCTTCACAAAAAAAGTTATTCAAGAATATCTCTTTCTCCTATGTGCTTTCATCCCTAACCCTAACCCTAACCCTTCCGAAAGTCGGAGAAGCTCAAGGATGGTACTGATCGATGCGCGCAACCCCATTTAGTTGGGGTAGAGCCTACTTGCAAGTCTCTCCGACCTTCACAAAAAAAGTTATTCAAGAATATCTCCTCAGATTTGGGGGAATTTCGTCGGTCGACCTCTTCCGAAGGTCGTACAAGCTCGGGGATGGTACCAATCGATCCGCAGGACCCAAATTAGTCCAGATGCAACCACTTTCCAAGTCTCTCCGACCTTCACAAAAAAAGTTATTCAAGAATATCTCTTTCTCCTATGTGCTTTCATCCCTAACCCTAACCCTAACCCTTCCGAAAGTCGGAGAAGCTCAAGGATGGTACCGATCGATGCGCGCTACCCCATTTAGTGGGGGTAGAGCCTACTTGCAAGTCTCTCCGACCTTCACAAAAAAAGTTATTCAAGAATATCTCTTTCTCCTATGTGCTTTCATCCCTAACCCTAACCCTAACCCTTCCGAAAGTCGGAGAAGCTCAAGGATGGTACCGATCGATGCGCGCAACCCCATTTAGTGGGGGTAGAGCCTACTTTCAAGTCTCTCCGACCTTCACAAAAAAAGTTATTCAAGAATATCTCCTCAGATTTGGGGGAATTTCGTCGGTCGACCTCTTCCGAAGGTCGTACAAGCTCGGGGATGGTACCAATCGATCCGCAGGACCCAAATTAGTCCAGATGCAACCACTTTCCAAGTCTCTCCGACCTTCACAAAAAAAGTTATTCAAGAATATCTCTTTCTCCTATGTGCTTTCATCCCTAACCCTAACCCTAACCCTTCCGAAAGTCGGAGAAGCTCAAGGATGGTACCGATCGATGCGCGCTACCCCATTTAGTGGGGGTAGAGCCTACTTGCAAGTTTCTCCGACCTTCACAAAAAAAGTTATTCAAGAATATCTCCTCAGATTTGGGGGAATTTCGTCGGTCGACCTCTTCCGAAGGTTGTACAAGCTCGGGGATGGTACCAATCGATCCGCAGGACCCAAATTAGTCCAGATGCAACCACTTTCCAAGTCTCTCCGACCTTCACAAAAAAAGTTATTCAAGAATATCTCTTTCTCCTATGTGCTTTCATCCCTAACCCTAACCCTAACCCTTCCGAAAGTCGGAGAAGCTCAAGGATGGTACCGATCGATGCGCGCTACCCCATTTAGTGGGGGTAGAGCCTACTTGCAAGTCTCTCCGACCTTCACAAAAAAAGTTATTCAAGAATATCTCTTTCTCCTATGTGCTTTCATCCCTAACCCTAACCCTAACCCTTCCGAAAGTCGGAGAAGCTCAAGGATGGTACCGATCGATGCGCGCTACCCCATTTAGTGGGGGTAGAGCCTACTTGCAAGTCTCTCCGACCTTCACAAAAAAAGTTATTCAAGAATATCTCTTTCTCCTATGTGCTTTCATCCCTAACCCTAACCCTAACCCTTCCGAAAGTCGGAGAAGCTCAAGGATGGTACCGATCGATGCGCGCAACCCCATTTAGTGGGGGTAGAGCCTACTTGCAAGTCTCTCCGACCTTCACAAAAAAAGTTATTCAAGAATATCTCTTTCTCCTATGTGCTTTCATCCCTAACCCTAACCCTAACCCTTCCGAAAGTCGGAGAAGCTCAAGGATGGTACCGATCGATGCGCGCTACCCCATTTAGTGGGGGTAGAGCCTACTTGCAAGTCTCTCCGACCTTCACAAAAAAAGTTATTCAAGAATATCTCTTTCTCCTATGTGCTTTCATCCCTAACCCTAACCCTAACCCTTCCGAAAGTCGGAGAAGCTCAAGGATGGTACTGATCGATGCGCGCAACCCCATTTAGTGGGGGTAGAGCCTACTTGCAAGTCTCTCCGACCTTCACAAAAAAAGTTATTCAAGAATATCTCCTCAGATTTGGGGGAATTTCGTCGGTCGACCTCTTCCGAAGGTCGTACAAGCTCGGGGATGGTACCAATCGATCCGCAGGACCCAAATTAGTCCAGATGCAACCACTTTCCAAGTCTCTCCGACCTTTACAAAAAAAGTTATTCAAGAATATCTCTTTCTCCTATGTGCTTTCATCCCTAACCCTAACCCTAACCCTTCCGAAAGTCGGAGAAGCTCAAGGATGGTACCGATCGATGCGCGCTACCCCATTTAGTGGGGGTAGAGCCTACTTGCAAGTCTCTCCGACCTTCACAAAAAAAGTTATTCAAGAATATCTCTTTCTCCTATGTGCTTTCATCCCTAACCCTAACCCTAACCCTTCCGAAAGTCGGAGAAGCTCAAGGATGGTACTGATCGATGCGCGCAACCCCATTTAGTGGGGGTAGAGCCTACTTGCAAGTCTCTCCGACCTTCACAAAAAAAGTTATTCAAGAATATCTCTTTCTCCTATGTGCTTTCATCCCTAACCCTAACCCTAACCCTTCCGAAAGTCGGAGAAGCTCAAGGATGGTACTGATCGATGCGCGCAACCCCATTTAGTGGGGGTAGAGCCTACTTGCAAGTCTCTCCGACCTTCACAAAAAAAGTTATTCAAGAATATCTCCTCAGATTTGGGGGAATTTCGTCGGTCGACCTCTTCCGAAGGTCGTACAAGCTCGGGGATGGTACCAATCGATCCGCAGGACCCAAATTAGTCCAGATGCAACCACTTTCCAAGTCTCTCCGACCTTTACAAAAAAAGTTATTCAAGAATATCTCTTTCTCCTATGTGCTTTCATCCCTAACCCTAACCCTAACCCTTCCGAAAGTCGGAGAAGCTCAAGGATGGTACCGATCGATGCGCGCTACCCCATTTAGTGGGGGTAGAGCCTACTTGCAAGTCTCTCCGACCTTCACAAAAAAAGTTATTCAAGAATATCTCTTTCTCCTATGTGCTTTCATCCCTAACCCTAACCCTAACCCTTCCGAAAGTCGGAGAAGCTCAAGGATGGTACTGATCGATGCGCGCAACCCCATTTAGTGGGGGTAGAGCCTACTTGCAAGTCTCTCCGACCTTCACAAAAAAAGTTATTCAAGAATATCTCCTCAGATTTGGGGGAATTTCGTCGGTCGACCTCTTCCGAAGGTCGTACAAGCTCGGGGATGGTACCAATCGATCCGCAGGACCCAAATTAGTCCAGATGCAACCACTTTCCAAGTCTCTCCGACCTTTACAAAAAAAGTTATTCAAGAATATCTCTTTCTCCTATGTGCTTTCATCCCTAACCCTAACCCTAACCCTTCCGAAAGTCGGAGAAGCTCAAGGATGGTACCGATCGATGCGCGCTACCCCATTTAGTGGGGGTAGAGCCTACTTGCAAGTCTCTCCGACCTTCACAAAAAAAGTTATTCAAGAATATCTCTTTCTCCTATGTGCTTTCATCCCTAACCCTAACCCTAACCCTTCCGAAAGTCGGAGAAGCTCAAGGATGGTACCGATCGATGCGCGCTACCCCATTTAGTGGGGGTAGAGCCTACTTGCAAGTCTCTCCGACCTTCACAAAAAAAGTTATTCAAGAATATCTCCTCAGATTTGGGGGAATTTCGTCGGTCGACCTCTTCCGAAGGTCGTACAAGCTCGGGGATGGTACCAATCGATCTGCAGGACCCAAATTAGTCCAGATGCAACCACTTTCCAAGTCTCTCCGACCTTCACAAAAAAAGTTATTCAAGAATATCTCTTTCTCCTATGTGCTTTCATCCCTAACCCTAACCCTAACCCTTCCGAAAGTCGGAGAAGCTCAAGGATGGTACCGATCGATGCGCGCTACCCCATTTAGTGGGGGTAGAGCCTACTTGCAAGTCTCTCCGACCTTCACAAAAAAAGTTATTCAAGAATATCTCTTTCTCCTATGTGCTTTCATCCCTAACCCTAACCCTAACCCTTCCGAAAGTCGGAGAAGCTCAAGGATGGTACTGATCGATGCGCGCTACCCCATTTAGTGGGGGTAGAGCCTACTTGCAAGTCTCTCCGACCTTCACAAAAAAAGTTATTCAAGAATATCTCTTTCTCCTATGTTCTTTCATCCCTAACCCTAACCCTAACCCTTCCGAAAGTCGGAGAAGCTCAAGGATGGTACCGATCGATGCGCGCTACCCCATTTAGTGGGGGTAGAGCCTACTTGCAAGTCTCTCCGACCTTCACAAAAAAAGTTATTCAAGAATATCTCTTTCTCCTATGTGCTTTCATCCCTAACCCTAACCCTAACCCTTCCGAAAGTCGGAGAAGCTCAAGGATGGTACTGATCGATGCGCGCAACCCCATTTAGTTGGGGTAGAGCCTACTTGCAAGTCTCTCCGACCTTCACAAAAAAAGTTATTCAAGAATATCTCCTCAGATTTGGGGGAATTTCGTCGGTCGACCTCTTCCGAAGGTCGTACAAGCTCGGGGATGGTACCAATCGATCCGCAGGACCCAAATTAGTCCAGATGCAACCACTTTCCAAGTCTCTCCGACCTTCACAAAAAAAGTTATTCAAGAATATCTCTTTCTCCTATGTGCTTTCATCCCTAACCCTAACCCTAACCCTTCCGAAAGTCGGAGAAGCTCAAGGATGGTACCGATCGATGCGCGCTACCCCATTTAGTGGGGGTAGAGCCTACTTGCAAGTCTCTCCGACCTTCACAAAAAAAGTTATTCAAGAATATCTCTTTCTCCTATGTGCTTTCATCCCTAACCCTAACCCTAACCCTTCCGAAAGTCGGAGAAGCTCAAGGATGGTACCGATCGATGCGCGCAACCCCATTTAGTGGGGGTAGAGCCTACTTTCAAGTCTCTCCGACCTTCACAAAAAAAGTTATTCAAGAATATCTCCTCAGATTTGGGGGAATTTCGTCGGTCGACCTCTTCCGAAGGTCGTACAAGCTCGGGGATGGTACCAATCGATCCGCAGGACCCAAATTAGTCCAGATGCAACCACTTTCCAAGTCTCTCCGACCTTCACAAAAAAAGTTATTCAAGAATATCTCTTTCTCCTATGTGCTTTCATCCCTAACCCTAACCCTAACCCTTCCGAAAGTCGGAGAAGCTCAAGGATGGTACCGATCGATGCGCGCTACCCCATTTAGTGGGGGTAGAGCCTACTTGCAAGTTTCTCCGACCTTCACAAAAAAAGTTATTCAAGAATATCTCCTCAGATTTGGGGGAATTTCGTCGGTCGACCTCTTCCGAAGGTTGTACAAGCTCGGGGATGGTACCAATCGATCCGCAGGACCCAAATTAGTCCAGATGCAACCACTTTCCAAGTCTCTCCGACCTTCACAAAAAAAGTTATTCAAGAATATCTCTTTCTCCTATGTGCTTTCATCCCTAACCCTAACCCTAACCCTTCCGAAAGTCGGAGAAGCTCAAGGATGGTACCGATCGATGCGCGCTACCCCATTTAGTGGGGGTAGAGCCTACTTGCAAGTCTCTCCGACCTTCACAAAAAAAGTTATTCAAGAATATCTCTTTCTCCTATGTGCTTTCATCCCTAACCCTAACCCTAACCCTTCCGAAAGTCGGAGAAGCTCAAGGATGGTACCGATCGATGCGCGCTACCCCATTTAGTGGGGGTAGAGCCTACTTGCAAGTCTCTCCGACCTTCACAAAAAAAGTTATTCAAGAATATCTCTTTCTCCTATGTGCTTTCATCCCTAACCCTAACCCTAACCCTTCCGAAAGTCGGAGAAGCTCAAGGATGGTACCGATCGATGCGCGCAACCCCATTTAGTGGGGGTAGAGCCTACTTGCAAGTCTCTCCGACCTTCACAAAAAAAGTTATTCAAGAATATCTCTTTCTCCTATGTGCTTTCATCCCTAACCCTAACCCTAACCCTTCCGAAAGTCGGAGAAGCTCAAGGATGGTACCGATCGATGCGCGCTACCCCATTTAGTGGGGGTAGAGCCTACTTGCAAGTCTCTCCGACCTTCACAAAAAAAGTTATTCAAGAATATCTCTTTCTCCTATGTGCTTTCATCCCTAACCCTAACCCTAACCCTTCCGAAAGTCGGAGAAGCTCAAGGATGGTACCGATCGATGCGCGCTACCCCATTTAGTGGGGGTAGAGCCTACTTGCAAGTCTCTCCGACCTTCACAAAAAAAGTTATTCAAGAATATCTCTTTCTCCTATGTGCTTTCATCCCTAACCCTAACCCTAACCCTTCCGAAAGTCGGAGAAGCTCAAGGATGGTACCGATCGATGCGCGCTACCCCATTTAGTGGGGGTAGAGCCTACTTGCAAGTCTCTCCGACCTTCACAAAAAAAGTTATTCAAGAATATCTCTTTCTCCTATGTGCTTTCATCCCTAACCCTAACCCTAACCCTTCCGAAAGTCGGAGAAGCTCAAGGATGGTACTGATCGATGCGCGCTACCCCATTTAGTGGGGGTAGAGCCTACTTGCAAGTCTCTCCGACCTTCACAAAAAAAGTTATTCAAGAATATCTCTTTCTCCTATGTGCTTTCATCCCTAACCCTAACCCTAACCCTTCCGAAAGTCGGAGAAGCTCAAGGATGGTACTGATCGATGCGCGCAACCCCATTTAGTGGGGGTAGAGCCTACTTGCAAGTCTCTCCGACCTTCACAAAAAAAGTTATTCAAGAATATCTCCTCAGATTTTGGGGGAATTTCGTCGGTCGACCTCTTCCGAAGGTCGTACAAGCTCGGGGATGGTACCAATCGATCTGCAGGACCCAAATTAGTCCAGATGCAACCACTTTCCAAGTCTCTCCGACCTTCACAAAAAAAGTTATTCAAGAATATCTCTTTCTCCTATGTGCTTTCATCCCTAACCCTAACCCTAACCCTTCCGAAAGTCGGAGAAGCTCAAGGATGGTACCGATCGATGTGCGCTACCCCATTTAGTGGGGGTAGAGCCTACTTGCAAGTCTCTCCGACCTTCACAAAAAAAGTTATTCAAGAATATCTCTTTCTCCTATGTGCTTTCATCCCTAACCCTAACCCTAACCCTTCCGAAAGTCGGAGAAGCTCAAGGATGGTACTGATCGATGCGCGCAACCCCATTTAGTGGGGGTAGAGCCTACTTGCAAGTCTCTCCGACCTTCACAAAAAAAGTTATTCAAGAATATCTCCTCAGATTTGGGGGAATTTCGTCGGTCGACCTCTTCCGAAGGTCGTACAAGCTCGGGGATGGTACCAATCGATCCGCAGACCCCAAATTAGTCCAGATGCAACCACTTTCCAAGTCTCTCCGACCTTTACAAAAAAAGTTATTCAAGAATATCTCTTTCTCCTATGTGCTTTCATCCCTAACCCTAACCCTAACCCTTCCGAAAGTCGGAGAAGCTCAAGGATGGTACCGATCGATGCGCCCTACCCCATTTAGTGGGGGTAGAGCCTACTTGCAAGTCTCTCCGACCTTCACAAAAAAAGTTATTCAAGAATATCTCTTTCTCCTATGTGCTTTCATCCCTAACCCTAACCCTAACCCTTCCGAAAGTCGGAGAAGCTCAAGGATGGTACCGATCGATGCGCGCTACCCCATTTAGTGGGGGTAGAGCCTACTTGCAAGTCTCTCCGACCTTCACAAAAAAAGTTATTCAAGAATATCTCTTTCTCCTATGTGCTTTCATCCCTAACCCTAACCCTAACCCTTCCGAAAGTCGGAGAAGCTCAAGGATGGTACCGATCGATGCGCGCTACCCCATTTAGTGGGGGTAGAGCCTACTTGCAAGTCTCTCCGACCTTCACAAAAAAAGTTATTCAAGAATATCTCTTTCTCCTATGTGCTTTCATCCCTAACCCTAACCCTAACCCTTCCGAAAGTCGGAGAAGCTCAAGGATGGTACCGATCGATGCGCGCAACCCCATTTAGTGGGGGTAGAGCCTACTTGCAAGTCTCTCCGACCTTCACAAAAAAAGTTATTCAAGAATATCTCCTCAGATTTGGGGGAATTTCGTCGGTCGACCTCTTCCGAAGGTCGTACAAGCTCGGGGATGGTACCAATCGATCCGCAGGACCCAAATTAGTCCAGATGCAACCACTTTCCAAGTCTCTCCGACCTTCACAAAAAAAGTTATTCAAGAATATCTCTTTCTCCTATGTGCTTTCATCCCTAACCCTAACCCTAACCCTTCCGAAAGTCGGAGAAGCTCAAGGATGGTACCGATCGATGCGCGCTACCCCATTTAGTGGGGGTAGAGCCTACTTGCAAGTCTCTCCGACCTTCACAAAAAAAGTTATTCAAGAATATCTCCTCAGATTTGGGGGAATTTCGTCGGTCGACCTCTTCCGAAGGTCGTACAAGCTCGGGGATGGTACCAATCGATCCGCAGGACCCAAATTAGTCCAGATGCAACCACTTTCCAAGTCTCTCCGACCTTCACAAAAAAAGTTATTCAAGAATATCTCTTTCTCCTATGTGCTTTCATCCCTAACCCTAACCCTAACCCTTCCGAAAGTCGGAGAAGCTCAAGGATGGTACTGATCGATGCGCGCTACCCCATTTAGTGGGGGTAGAGCCTACTTGCAAGTCTCTCCGACCTTCACAAAAAAAGTTATTCAAGAATATCTCTTTCTCCTATGTGCTTTCATCCCTAACCCTAACCCTAACCCTTCCGAAAGTCGGAGAAGCTCAAGGATGGTACCGATCGATGCGCGTTACCCCATTTAGTGGGGGTAGAGCCTACTTGCAAGTCTCTCCGACCTTCACAAAAAAAGTTATTCAAGAATATCTCTTTCTCCTATGTGCTTTCATCCCTAACCCTAACCCTAACCCTTCCGAAAGTCGGAGAAGCTCAAGGATGGTACCGATCGATGTGCGCTACCCCATTTAGTGGGGGTAGAGCCTACTTGCAAGTCTCTCCGACCTTCACAAAAAAAGTTATTCAAGAATATCTCTTTCTCCTATGTGCTTTCATCCCTAACCCTAACCCTAACCCTTCCGAAAGTCGGAGAAGCTCAAGGATGGTACTGATCGATGCGCGCAACCCCATTTAGTGGGGGTAGAGCCTACTTGCAAGTCTCTCCGACCTTCACAAAAAAAGTTATTCAAGAATATCTCCTCAGATTTGGGGGAATTTCGTCGGTCGACCTCTTCCGAAGGTCGTACAAGCTCGGGGATGGTACCAATCGATCCGCAGGACCCAAATTAGTCCAGATGCAACCACTTTCCAAGTCTCTCCGACCTTTACAAAAAAAGTTATTCAAGAATATCTCTTTCTCCTATGTGCTTTCATCCCTAACCCTAACCCTAACCCTTCCGAAAGTCGGAGAAGCTCAAGGATGGTACCGATCGATGCGCGCTCCCCCATTTAGTGGGGGTAGAGCCTACTTGCAAGTCTCTCCGACCTTCACAAAAAAAGTTATTCAAGAATATCTCTTTCTCCTATGTGCTTTCATCCCTAACCCTAACCCTAACCCTTCCGAAAGTCGGAGAAGCTCAAGGATGGTACCGATCGATGCGCGCTACCCCATTTAGTGGGGGTAGAGCCTACTTGCAAGTCTCTCCGACCTTCACAAAAAAAGTTATTCAAGAATATCTCCTCAGATTTGGGGGAATTTCGTCGGTCGACCTCTTCCGAAGGTCGTACAAGCTCGGGGATGGTACCAATCGATCCGCAGGACCCAAATTAGTCCAGATGCAACCACTTTCCAAGTCTCTCCGACCTTCACAAAAAAAGTTATTCAAGAATATCTCTTTCTCCTATGTGCTTTCATCCCTAACCCTAACCCTAACCCTTCCGAAAGTCGGAGAAGCTCAAGGATGGTACCGATCGATGCGCGCTACCCCATTTAGTGGGGGTAGAGCCTACTTGCAAGTCTCTCCGACCTTCACAAAAAAAGTTATTCAAGAATATCTCTTTCTCCTATGTGCTTTCATCCCTAACCCTAACCCTAACCCTTCCGAAAGTCGGAGAAGCTCAAGGATGGTACCGATCGATGCGCGTTACCCCATTTAGTGGGGGTAGAGCCTACTTGCAAGTCTCTCCGACCTCTACAAAAAAATTTATTCAAGAATATCTCTTTCTCCTATGTGCTTTCATCCCTAACCCTAACCCTAACCCTTCCGAAAGTCGGAGAAGCTCAAGGATGGTACCGATCGATGCGCGCTACCCCATTTAGTGGGGGTAGAGCCTACTTGCAAGTCTCTCCGACCTTCACAAAAAAAGTTATTCAAGAATATCTCTTTCTCCTATGTGCTTTCATCCCTAACCCTAACCCTAACCCTTCCGAAAGTCGGAGAAGCTCAAGGATGGTACTGATCGATGCGCGCAACCCCATTTAGTGGGGGTAGAGCCTACTTGCAAGTCTCTCCGACCTTCACAAAAAAAGTTATTCAAGAATATCTCCTCAGATTTGGGGGAATTTCGTCGGTCGACCTCTTCCGAAGGTCGTACAAGCTCGGGGATGGTACCAATCGATCCGCAGGACCCAAATTAGTCCAGATGCAACCACTTTCCAAGTCTCTCCGACCTTCACAAAAAAAGTTATTCAAGAATATCTCTTTCTCCTATGTGCTTTCATCCCTAACCCTAACCCTAACCCTTCCGAAAGTCGGAGAAGCTCAAGGATGGTACCGATCGATGCGCGCTACCCCATTTAGTGGGGGTAGAGCCTACTTGCAAGTCTCTCCGACCTTCACAAAAAAAGTTATTCAAGAATATCTCTTTCTCCTATGTGCTTTCATCCCTAACCCTAACCCTAACCCTTCCGAAAGTCGGAGAAGCTCAAGGATGGTACCGATCGATGCGCGCAACCCCATTTAGTGGGGGTAGAGCCTACTTGCAAGTCTCTCCGACCTTCACAAAAAAAGTTATTCAAGAATATCTCCTCAGATTTGGGGGAATTTCGTCGGTCGACCTCTTCCGAAGGTCGTACAAGCTCGGGGATGGTACCAATCGATCCGCAGGACCCAAATTAGTCCAGATGCAACCACTTTCCAAGTCTCTCCGACCTTCACAAAAAAAGTTATTCAAGAATATCTCTTTCTCCTATGTGCTTTCATCCCTAACCCTAACCCTAACCCTTCCGAAAGTCGGAGAAGCTCAAGGATGGTACCGATCGATGCGCGCTACCCCATTTAGTGGGGGTAGAGCCTACTTGCAAGTCTCTCCGACCTTCACAAAAAAAGTTATTCAAGAATATCTCCTCAGATTTGGGGGAATTTCGTCGGTCGACCTCTTCCGAAGGTCGTACAAGCTCGGGGATGGTACCAATCGATCCGCAGGACCCAAATTAGTCCAGATGCAACCACTTTCCAAGTCTCTCCGACCTTCACAAAAAAAGTTATTCAAGAATATCTCTTTCTCCTATGTGCTTTCATCCCTAACCCTAACCCTAACCCTTCCGAAAGTCGGAGAAGCTCAAGGATGGTACCGATCGATGCGCGCTACCCCATTTAGTGGGGGTAGAGCCTACTTGCAAGTCTCTCCGACCTTCACAAAAAAAGTTATTCAAGAATATCTCTTTCTCCTATGTGCTTTCATCCCTAACCCTAACCCTAACCCTTCCGAAAGTCGGAGAAGCTCAAGGATGGTACCGATCGATGCGCGCTTCCCCATTTAGTGGGGGTAGAGCCTACTTGCAAGTCTCTCCGACCTTCACAAAAAAAGTTATTCAAGAATATCTCTTTCTCCTATGTGCTTTCATCCCTAACCCTAACCCTAACCCTTCCGAAAGTCGGAGAAGCTCAAGGATGGTACCGATCGATGCGCGCTACCCCATTTAGTGGGGGTAGAGCCTACTTGCAAGTCTCTCCGACCTTCACAAAAAAAGTTATTCAAGAATATCTCTTTCTCCTATGTGCTTTCATCCCTAACCCTAACCCTAACCCTTCCGAAAGTCGGAGAAGCTCAAGGATGGTACCGATCGATGCGCGCTACCCCATTTAGTGGGGGTAGAGCCTACTTGCAAGTCTCTCCGACCTTCACAAAAAAAGTTATTCAAGAATATCTCTTTCTCCTATGTGCTTTCATCCCTAACCCTAACCCTAACCCTTCCGAAAGTCGGAGAAGCTCAAGGATGGTACCGATCGATGCGCGCTACCCCATTTAGTGGGGGTAGAGCCTACTTGCAAGTCTCTCCGACCTTCACAAAAAAAGTTATTCAAGAATATCTCTTTCTCCTATGTGCTTTCATCCCTAACCCTAACCCTAACCCTTCCGAAAGTCGGAGAAGCTCAAGGATGGTACTGATCGATGCGCGCAACCCCATTTAGTGGGGGTAGAGCCTACTTGCAAGTCTCTCCGACCTTCACAAAAAAAGTTATTCAAGAATATCTCCTCAGATTTGGGGGAATTTCGTCGGTCGACCTCTTCCGAAGGTCGTACAAGCTCGGGGATGGTACCAATCGATCCGCAGGACCCAAATTAGTCCAGATGCAACCACTTTCCAAGTCTCTCCGACCTTTACAAAAAAAGTTATTCAAGAATATCTCTTTCTCCTATGTGCTTTCATCCCTAACCCTAACCCTAACCCTTCCGAAAGTCGGAGAAGCTCAAGGATGGTACCGATCGATGCGCGCTCCCCCATTTAGTGGGGGTAGAGCCTACTTGCAAGTCTCTCCGACCTTCACAAAAAAAGTTATTCAAGAATATCTCTTTCTCCTATGTGCTTTCATCCCTAACCCTAACCCTAACCCTTCCGAAAGTCGGAGAAGCTCAAGGATGGTACCGATCGATGCGCGCTACCCCATTTAGTGGGGGTAGAGCCTACTTGCAAGTCTCTCCGACCTTCACAAAAAAAGTTATTCAAGAATATCTCCTCAGATTTGGGGGAATTTCGTCGGTCGACCTCTTCCGAAGGTCGTACAAGCTCGGGGATGGTACCAATCGATCCGCAGGACCCAAATTAGTCCAGATGCAACCACTTTCCAAGTCTCTCCGACCTTCACAAAAAAAGTTATTCAAGAATATCTCTTTCTCCTATGTGCTTTCATCCCTAACCCTAACCCTAACCCTTCCGAAAGTCGGAGAAGCTCAAGGATGGTACCGATCGATGCGCGCTACCCCATTTAGTGGGGGTAGAGCCTACTTGCAAGTCTCTCCGACCTTCACAAAAAAAGTTATTCAAGAATATCTCTTTCTCCTATGTGCTTTCATCCCTAACCCTAACCCTAACCCTTCCGAAAGTCGGAGAAGCTCAAGGATGGTACCGATCGATGCGCGCTACCCCATTTAGTGGGGGTAGAGCCTACTTGCAAGTCTCTCCGACCTTCACAAAAAAAGTTATTCAAGAATATCTCTTTCTCCTATGTGCTTTCATCCCTAACCCTAACCCTAACCCTTCCGAAAGTCGGAGAAGCTCAAGGATGGTACCGATCGATGCGCGCTACCCCATTTAGTGGGGGTAGAGCCTACTTGCAAGTCTCTCCGACCTTCACAAAAAAAGTTATTCAAGAATATCTCTTTCTCCTATGTGCTTTCATCCCTAACCCTAACCCTAACCCTTCCGAAAGTCGGAGAAGCTCAAGGATGGTACTGATCGATGCGCGCAACCCCATTTAGTGGGGGTAGAGCCTACTTGCAAGTCTCTCCGACCTTCACAAAAAAAGTTATTCAAGAATATCTCCTCAGATTTGGGGGAATTTCGTCGGTCGACCTCTTCCGAAGGTCGTACAAGCTCGGGGATGGTACCAATCGATCCGCAGGACCCAAATTAGTCCAGATGCAACCACTTTCCAAGTCTCTCCGACCTTCACAAAAAAAGTTATTCAAGAATATCTCTTTCTCCTATGTGCTTTCATCCCTAACCCTAACCCTAACCCTTCCGAAAGTCGGAGAAGCTCAAGGATGGTACCGATCGATGCGCGCTACCCCATTTAGTGGGGGTAGAGCCTACTTGCAAGTCTCTCCGACCTTCACAAAAAAAGTTATTCAAGAATATCTCTTTCTCCTATGTGCTTTCATCCCTAACCCTAACCCTAACCCTTCCGAAAGTCGGAGAAGCTCAAGGATGGTACCGATCGATGCGCGCAACCCCATTTAGTGGGGGTAGAGCCTACTTGCAAGTCTCTCCGACCTTCACAAAAAAAGTTATTCAAGAATATCTCCTCAGATTTGGGGGAATTTCGTCGGTCGACCTCTTCCGAAGGTCGTACAAGCTCGGGGATGGTACCAATCGATCCGCAGGACCCAAATTAGTCCAGATGCAACCACTTTCCAAGTCTCTCCGACCTTCACAAAAAAAGTTATTCAAGAATATCTCTTTCTCCTATGTGCTTTCATCCCTAACCCTAACCCTAACCCTTCCGAAAGTCGGAGAAGCTCAAGGATGGTACCGATCGATGCGCGCTACCCCATTTAGTGGGGGTAGAGCCTACTTGCAAGTCTCTCCGACCTTCACAAAAAAAGTTATTCAAGAATATCTCTTTCTCCTATGTGCTTTCATCCCTAACCCTAACCCTAACCCTTCCGAAAGTCGGAGAAGCTCAAGGATGGTACCGATCGATGCGCGCTACCCCATTTAGTGGGGGTAGAGCCTACTTGCAAGTCTCTCCGACCTTCACAAAAAAAGTTATTCAAGAATATCTCTTTCTCCTATGTGCTTTCATCCCTAACCCTAACCCTAACCCTTCCGAAAGTCGGAGAAGCTCAAGGATGGTACCGATCGATGCGCGCTACCCCATTTAGTGGGGGTAGAGCCTACTTGCAAGTCTCTCCGACCTTCACAAAAAAAGTTATTCAAGAATATCTCTTTCTCCTATGTGCTTTCATCCCTAACCCTAACCCTAACCCTTCCGAAAGTCGGAGAAGCTCAAGGATGGTACTGATCGATGCGCGCAACCCCATTTAGTGGGGGTAGAGCCTACTTGCAAGTCTCTCCGACCTTCACAAAAAAAGTTATTCAAGAATATCTCCTCAGATTTGGGGGAATTTCGTCGGTCGACCTCTTCCGAAGGTCGTACAAGCTCGGGGATGGTACCAATCGATCCGCAGGACCCAAATTAGTCCAGATGCAACCACTTTCCAAGTCTCTCCGACCTTTACAAAAAAAGTTATTCAAGAATATCTCTTTCTCCTATGTGCTTTCATCCCTAACCCTAACCCTAACCCTTCCGAAAGTCGGAGAAGCTCAAGGATGGTACCGATCGATGCGCGCTACCCCATTTAGTGGGGGTAGAGCCTACTTGCAAGTCTCTCCGACCTTCACAAAAAAAGTTATTCAAGAATATCTCTTTCTCCTATGTGCTTTCATCCCTAACCCTAACCCTAACCCTTCCGAAAGTCGGAGAAGCTCAAGGATGGTACCGATCGATGCGCGCTACCCCATTTAGTGGGGGTAGAGCCTACTTGCAAGTCTCTCCGACCTTCACAAAAAAAGTTATTCAAGAATATCTCCTCAGATTTGGGGGAATTTCGTCGGTCGACCTCTTCAGAAGGTCGTACAAGCTCGGGGATGGTACCAATCGATCCGCAGGACCCAAATTAGTCCAGATGCAACCACTTTCCAAGTCTCTCCGACCTTCACAAAAAAAGTTATTCAAGAATATCTCTTTCTCCTATGTGCTTTCATCCCTAACCCTAACCCTAACCCTTCCGAAAGTCGGAGAAGCTCAAGGATGGTACCGATCGATGCGCGCTACCCCATTTAGTGGGGGTAGAGCCTACTTGCAAGTCTCTCCGACCTTCACAAAAAAAGTTATTCAAGAATATCTCTTTCTCCTATGTGCTTTCATCCCTAACCCTAACCCTAACCCTTCCGAAAGTCGGAGAAGCTCAAGGATGGTACCGATCGATGCGCGCTACCCCATTTAGTGGGGGTAGAGCCTACTTGCAAGTCTCTCCGACCTTCACAAAAAAAGTTATTCAAGAATATCTCTTTCTCCTATGTGCTTTCATCCCTAACCCTAACCCTAACCCTTCCGAAAGTCGGAGAAGCTCAAGGATGGTACCGATCGATGCGCGCTACCCCATTTAGTGGGGGTAGAGCCTACTTGCAAGTCTCTCCGACCTTCACAAAAAAAGTTATTCAAGAATATCTCTTTCTCCTATGTGCTTTCATCCCTAACCCTAACCCTAACCCTTCCGAAAGTCGGAGAAGCTCAAGGATGGTACTGATCGATGCGCGCAACCCCATTTAGTGGGGGTAGAGCCTACTTGCAAGTCTCTCCGACCTTCACAAAAAAAGTTATTCAAGAATATCTCCTCAGATTTGGGGGAATTTCGTCGGTCGACCTCTTCCGAAGGTCGTACAAGCTCGGGGATAGTACCAATCGATCCGCAGGACCCAAATTAGTCCAGATGCAACCACTTTCCAAGTCTCTCCGACCTTCACAAAAAAAGTTATTCAAGAATATCTCTTTCTCCTATGTGCTTTCATCCCTAACCCTAACCCTAACCCTTCCGAAAGTCGGAGAAGCTCAAGGATGGTACCGATCGATGCGCGCTACCCCATTTAGTGGGGGTAGAGCCTACTTGCAAGTCTCTCCGACCTTCACAAAAAAAGTTATTCAAGAATATCTCTTTCTCCTATGTGCTTTCATCCCTAACCCTAACCCTAACCCTTCCGAAAGTCGGAGAAGCTCAAGGATGGTACCGATCGATGCGCGCAACCCCATTTAGTGGGGGTAGAGCCTACTTTCAAGTCTCTCCGACCTTCACAAAAAAAGTTATTCAAGAATATCTCCTCAGATTTGGGGGAATTTCGTCGGTCGACCTCTTCCGAAGGTCGTACAAGCTCGGGGATGGTACCAATCGATCCGCAGGACCCAAATTAGTCCAGATGCAACCACTTTCCAAGTCTCTCCGACCTTCACAAAAAAAGTTATTCAAGAATATCTCTTTCTCCTATGTGCTTTCATCCCTAACCCTAACCCTAACCCTTCCGAAAGTCGGAGAAGCTCAAGGATGGTACCGATCGATGCGCGCTACCCCATTTAGTGGGGGTAGAGCCTACTTGCAAGTTTCTCCGACCTTCACAAAAAAAGTTATTCAAGAATATCTCCTCAGATTTGGGGGAATTTCGTCGGTCGACCTCTTCCGAAGGTCGTACAAGCTCGGGGATGGTACCAATCGATCCGCAGGACCCAAATTAGTCCAGATGCAACCACTTTCCAAGTCTCTCCGACCTTCACAAAAAAAGTTATTCAAGAATATCTCTTTCTCCTATGTGCTTTCATCCCTAACCCTAACCCTAACCCTTCCGAAAGTCGGAGAAGCTCAAGGATGGTACCGATCGATGCGCGCTACCCCATTTAGTGGGGGTAGAGCCTACTTGCAAGTCTCTCCGACCTTCACAAAAAAAGTTATTCAAGAATATCTCTTTCTCCTATGTGCTTTCATCCCTAACCCTAACCCTAACCCTTCCGAAAGTCGGAGAAGCTCAAGGATGGTACCGATCGATGCGCGCTACCCCATTTAGTGGGGGTAGAGCCTACTTGCAAGTCTCTCCGACCTTCACAAAAAAAGTTATTCAAGAATATCTCTTTCTCCTATGTGCTTTCATCCCTAACCCTAACCCTAACCCTTCCGAAAGTCGGAGAAGCTCAAGGATGGTACCGATCGATGCGCGCTACCCCATTTAGTGGGGGTAGAGCCTACTTGCAAGTCTCTCCGACCTTCACAAAAAAAGTTATTCAAGAATATCTCCTCAGATTTGGGGGAATTTCGTCGGTCGACCTCTTCCGAAGGTCGTACAAGCTCGGGGATGGTACCAATCGATCCGCAGGACCCAAATTAGTCCAGATGCAACCACTTTCCAAGTCTCTCCGACCTTTACAAAAAAAGTTATTCAAGAATATCTCTTTCTCCTATGTGCTTTCATCCCTAACCCTAACCCTAACCCTTCCGAAAGTCGGAGAAGCTCAAGGATGGTACCGATCGATGCGCGCAACCCCATTTAGTGGGGGTAGAGCCTACTTTCAAGTCTCTCCGACCTTCACAAAAAAAGTTATTCAAGAATATCTCCTCAGATTTGGGGGAATTTCGTCGGTCGACCTCTTCCGAAGGTCGTACAAGCTCGGGGATGGTACCAATCGATCCGCAGGACCCAAATTAGTCCAGATGCAACCACTTTCCAAGTCTCTCCGACCTTCACAAAAAAAGTTATTCAAGAATATCTCTTTCTCCTATGTGCTTTCATCCCTAACCCTAACCCTAACCCTTCCGAAAGTCGGAGAAGCTCAAGGATGGTACCGATCGATGCGCGCTACCCCATTTAGTGGGGGTAGAGCCTACTTGCAAGTCTCTCCGACCTTCACAAAAAAAGTTATTCAAGAATATCTCCTCAGATTTGGGGGAATTTCGTCGGTCGACCTCTTCCGAAGGTCGTACAAGCTCGGGGATGGTACCAATCGATCCGCAGGACCCAAATTAGTCCAGATGCAACCACTTTCCAAGTCTCTCCGACCTTCACAAAAAAAGTTATTCAAGAATATCTCTTTCTCCTATGTGCTTTCATCCCTAACCCTAACCCTAACCCTTCCGAAAGTCGGAGAAGCTCAAGGATGGTACCGATCGATGCGCGCTACCCCATTTAGTGGGGGTAGAGCCTACTTGCAAGTCTCTCCGACCTTCACAAAAAAAGTTATTCAAGAATATCTCTTTCTCCTATGTGCTTTCATCCCTAACCCTAACCCTAACCCTTCCGAAAGTCGGAGAAGCTCAAGGATGGTACCGATCGATGCGCGCTACCCCATTTAGTGGGGGTAGAGCCTACTTGCAAGTCTCTCCGACCTTCACAAAAAACGTTATTCAAGAATATCTCTTTCTCCTATGTGCTTTCATCCCTAACCCTAACCCTAACCCTTCCGAAAGACGGAGAAGCTCAAGGATGGTACCGATCGATGCGCGCAACCCCATTTAGTGGGGGTAGAGCCTACTTGCAAGTCTCTCCGACCTTCACAAAAAAAGTTATTCAAGAATATCTCTTTCTCCTATGTGCTTTCATCCCTAACCCTAACCCTAACCCTTCCGAAAGTCGGAGAAGCTCAAGGATGGTACCGATCGATGCGCGCTACCCCATTTAGTGGGGGTAGAGCCTACTTGCAAGTCTCTCCGACCTTCACAAAAAAAGTTATTCAAGAATATCTCTTTCTCCTATGTGCTTTCATCCCTAACCCTAACCCTAACCCTTCCGAAAGTCGGAGAAGCTCAAGGATGGTACCGATCGATGCGCGCTACCCCATTTAGTGGGGGTAGAGCCTACTTGCAAGTCTCTCCGACCTTCACAAAAAAGGTTATTCAAGAATATCTCTTTCTCCTATGTGCTTTCATCCCTAACCCTAACCCTAACCCTTCCGAAAGTCGGAGAAGCTCAAGGATGGTACCGATCGATGCGCGCTACCATATTTAGTGGGGGTAGAGCCTACTTGCAAGTCTCTCCGACCTTCACAAAAAAAGTTATTCAAGAATATCTCTTTCTCCTATGTGCTTTCATCCCTAACCCTAACCCTAACCCTTCCGAAAGTCGGAGAAGCTCAAGGATGGTACTGATCGATGCGCGCTACCCCATTTAGTGGGGGTAGAGCCTACTTGCAAGTCTCTCCGACCTTCACAAAAAAAGTTATTCAAGAATATCTCTTTCTCCTATGTGCTTTCATCCCTAACCCTAACCCTAACCCTTCCGAAAGTCGGAGAAGCTCAAGGATGGTACCGATCGATGCGCGCAACCCCATTTAGTGGGGGTAGAGCCTACTTGCAAGTCTCTCCGACCTTCACAAAAAAAGTTATTCAAGAATATCTCCTCAGATTTGGGGGAATTTCGTCGGTCGACCTCTTCCGAAGGTCGTACAAGCTCGGGGATGGTACCAATCGATCCGCAGGACCCAAATTAGTCCAGATGCAACCACTTTCCAAGTCTCTCCGACCTTCACAAAAAAAGTTATTCAAGAATATCTCTTTCTCCTATGTGCTTTCATCCCTAACCCTAACCCTAACCCTTCCGAAAGTCGGAGAAGCTCAAGGATGGTACCGATCGATGCGCGCTACCCCATTTAGTGGGGGTAGAGCCTACTTGCAAGTCTCTCCGACCTTCACAAAAAAAGTTATTCAAGAATATCTCTTTCTCCTATGTGCTTTCATCCCTAACCCTAACCCTAACCCTTCCGAAAGTCGGAGAAGCTCAAGGATGGTACCGATCGATGCGCGCTACCCCATTTAGTGGGGGTAGAGCCTACTTGCAAGTCTCTCCGACCTTCACAAAAAAAGTTATTCAAGAATATCTCTTTCTCCTATGTGCTTTCATCCCTAACCCTAACCCTAACCCTTCCGAAAGTCGGAGAAGCTCAAGGATGGTACTGATCGATGCGCGCTACCCCATTTAGTGGGGGTAGAGCCTACTTGCAAGTCTCTCCGACCTTCACAAAAAAAGTTATTCAAGAATATCTCTTTCTCCTATGTGCTTTCATCCCTAACCCTAACCCTAACCCTTCCGAAAGTCGGAGAAGCTCAAGGATGGTACCGATCGATGCGCGCTACCCCATTTAGTGGGGGTAGAGCCTACTTGCAAGTCTCTCCGACCTTCACAAAAAAAGTTATTCAAGAATATCTCTTTCTCCTATGTGCTTTCATCCCTAACCCTAACCCTAACCCTTCCGAAAGTCGGAGAAGCTCAAGGATGGTACCGATCGATGCGCGCTACCCCATTTAGTGGGGGTAGAGCCTACTTGCAAGTCTCTCCGACCTTCACAAAAAAAGTTATTCAAGAATATCTCTTTCTCCTATGTGCTTTCATCCCTAACCCTAACCCTAACCCTTCCGAAAGTCGGAGAAGCTCAAGGATGGTACTGATCGATGCGCGCAACCCCATTTAGTGGGGGTAGAGCCTACTTGCAAGTCTCTCCGACCTTCACAAAAAAAGTTATTCAAGAATATCTCCTCAGATTTGGGGGAATTTCGTCGTTCGACCTCTTCCGAAGGTCGTACAAGCTCGTGGATGGTACCAATCGATCCGCAGGACCCAAATTAGTCCAGATGCAACCACTTTCCAAGTCTCTCCGACCTTTACAAAAAAAGTTATTCAAGAATATCTCTTTCTCCTATGTGCTTTCATCCCTAACCCTAACCCTAACCCTTCCGAAAGTCGGAGAAGCTCAAGGATGGTACCGATCGATGCGCGCTACCCCATTTAGTGGGGGTAGAGCCTACTTGCAAGTCTCTCCGACCTTCACAAAAAAAGTTATTCAAGAATATCTCTTTCTCCTATGTGCTTTCATCCCTAACCCTAACCCTAACCCTTCCGAAAGTCGGAGAAGCTCAAGGATGGTACCGATCGATGCGCGCTACCCCATTTAGTGGGGGTAGAGCCTACTTGCAAGTCTCTCCGACCTTCACAAAAAAAGTTATTCAAGAATATCTCCTCAGATTTGGGGGAATTTCGTCGGTCGACCTCTTCAGAAGGTCGTACAAGCTCGGGGATGGTACCAATCGATCCGCAGGACCCAAATTAGTCCAGATGCAACCACTTTCCAAGTCTCTCCGACCTTCACAAAAAAAGTTATTCAAGAATATCTCTTTCTCCTATGTGCTTTCATCCCTAACCCTAACCCTAACCCTTCCGAAAGTCGGAGAAGCTCAAGGATGGTACCGATCGATGCGCGCTACCCCATTTAGTGGGGGTAGAGCCTACTTGCAAGTCTCTCCGACCTTCACAAAAAAAGTTATTCAAGAATATCTCTTTCTCCTATGTGCTTTCATCCCTAACCCTAACCCTAACCCTTCCGAAAGTCGGAGAAGCTCAAGGATGGTACCGATCGATGCGCGCTACCCCATTTAGTGGGGGTAGAGCCTACTTGCAAGTCTCTCCGACCTTCACAAAAAAAGTTATTCAAGAATATCTCTTTCTCCTATGTGCTTTCATCCCTAACCCTAACCCTAACCCTTCCGAAAGTC
Organism: Limanda limanda; assembly: GCF_963576545.1. NCBI lineage: Eukaryota > Metazoa > Chordata > Actinopteri > Pleuronectiformes > Pleuronectidae > Limanda > Limanda limanda. The sequence continues at coordinate 714,005 of NW_026870560.1, forward strand.
GGAGAAGCTCAAGGATGGTACCGATCGATGCGCGCTACCCCATTTAGTGGGGGTAGAGCCTACTTGCAAGTCTCTCCGACCTTCACAAAAAAAGTTATTCAAGAATATCTCTTTCTCCTATGTGCTTTCATCCCTAACCCTAACCCTAACCCTTCCGAAAGTCGGAGAAGCTCAAGGATGGTACTGATCGATGCGCGCAACCCCATTTAGTGGGGGTAGAGCCTACTTGCAAGTCTCTCCGACCTTCACAAAAAAAGTTATTCAAGAATATCTCCTCAGATTTGGGGGAATTTCGTCGGTCGACCTCTTCCGAAGGTCGTACAAGCTCGGGGATGGTACCAATCGATCCGCAGGACCCAAATTAGTCCAGATGCAACCACTTTCCAAGTCTCTCCGACCTTCACAAAAAAAGTTATTCAAGAATATCTCTTTCTCCTATGTGCTTTCATCCCTAACCCTAACCCTAACCCTTCCGAAAGTCGGAGAAGCTCAAGGATGGTACCGATCGATGCGCGCTACCCCATTTAGTGGGGGTAGAGCCTACTTGCAAGTCTCTCCGACCTTCACAAAAAAAGTTATTCAAGAATATCTCTTTCTCCTATGTGCTTTCATCCCTAACCCTAACCCTAACCCTTCCGAAAGTCGGAGAAGCTCAAGGATGGTACCGATCGATGCGCGCAACCCCATTTAGTGGGGGTAGAGCCTACTTTCAAGTCTCTCCGACCTTCACAAAAAAAGTTATTCAAGAATATCTCCTCAGATTTGGGGGAATTTCGTCGGTCGACCTCTTCCGAAGGTCGTACAAGCTCGGGGATGGTACCAATCGATCCGCAGGACCCAAATTAGTCCAGATGCAACCACTTTCCAAGTCTCTCCGACCTTCACAAAAAAAGTTATTCAAGAATATCTCTTTCTCCTATGTGCTTTCATCCCTAACCCTAACCCTAACCCTTCCGAAAGTCGGAGAAGCTCAAGGATGGTACCGATCGATGCGCGCTACCCCATTTAGTGGGGGTAGAGCCTACTTGCAAGTTTCTCCGACCTTCACAAAAAAAGTTATTCAAGAATATCTCCTCAGATTTGGGGGAATTTCGTCGGTCGACCTCTTCCGAAGGTCGTACAAGCTCGGGGATGGTACCAATCGATCCGCAGGACCCAAATTAGTCCAGATGCAACCACTTTCCAAGTCTCTCCGACCTTCACAAAAAAAGTTATTCAAGAATATCTCTTTCTCCTATGTGCTTTCATCCCTAACCCTAACCCTAACCCTTCCGAAAGTCGGAGAAGCTCAAGGATGGTACCGATCGATGCGCGCTACCCCATTTAGTGGGGGTAGAGCCTACTTGCAAGTCTCTCCGACCTTCACAAAAAAAGTTATTCAAGAATATCTCTTTCTCCTATGTGCTTTCATCCCTAACCCTAACCCTAACCCTTCCGAAAGTCGGAGAAGCTCAAGGATGGTACCGATCGATGCGCGCTACCCCATTTAGTGGGGGTAGAGCCTACTTGCAAGTCTCTCCGACCTTCACAAAAAAAGTTATTCAAGAATATCTCTTTCTCCTATGTGCTTTCATCCCTAACCCTAACCCTAACCCTTCCGAAAGTCGGAGAAGCTCAAGGATGGTACCGATCGATGCGCGCTACCCCATTTAGTGGGGGTAGAGCCTACTTGCAAGTCTCTCCGACCTTCACAAAAAAAGTTATTCAAGAATATCTCTTTCTCCTATGTGCTTTCATCCCTAACCCTAACCCTAACCCTTCCGAAAGTCGGAGAAGCTCAAGGATGGTACTGATCGATGCGCGCAACCCCATTTAGTGGGGGTAGAGCCTACTTGCAAGTCTCTCCGACCTTCACAAAAAAAGTTATTCAAGAATATCTCCTCAGATTTGGGGGAATTTCGTCGGTCGACCTCTTCCGAAGGTCGTACAAGCTCGTGGATGGTACCAATCGATCCGCAGGACCCAAATTAGTCCAGATGCAACCACTTTCCAAGTCTCTCCGACCTTTACAAAAAAAGTTATTCAAGAATATCTCTTTCTCCTATGTGCTTTCATCCCTAACCCTAACCCTAACCCTTCCGAAAGTCGGAGAAGCTCAAGGATGGTACCGATCGATGCGCGCTACCCCATTTAGTGGGGGTAGAGCCTACTTGCAAGTCTCTCCGACCTTCACAAAAAAAGTTATTCAAGAATATCTCTTTCTCCTATGTGCTTTCATCCCTAACCCTAACCCTAACCCTTCCGAAAGTCGGAGAAGCTCAAGGATGGTACCGATCGATGCGCGCTACCCCATTTAGTGGGGGTAGAGCCTACTTGCAAGTCTCTCCGACCTTCACAAAAAAAGTTATTCAAGAATATCTCCTCAGATTTGGGGGAATTTCGTCGGTCGACCTCTTCAGAAGGTCGTACAAGCTCGGGGATGGTACCAATCGATCCGCAGGACCCAAATTAGTCCAGATGCAACCACTTTCCAAGTCTCTCCGACCTTCACAAAAAAAGTTATTCAAGAATATCTCTTTCTCCTATGTGCTTTCATCCCTAACCCTAACCCTAACCCTTCCGAAAGTCGGAGAAGCTCAAGGATGGTACCGATCGATGCGCGCTACCCCATTTAGTGGGGGTAGAGCCTACTTGCAAGTCTCTCCGACCTTCACAAAAAAAGTTATTCAAGAATATCTCTTTCTCCTATGTGCTTTCATCCCTAACCCTAACCCTAACCCTTCCGAAAGTCGGAGAAGCTCAAGGATGGTACCGATCGATGCGCGCTACCCCATTTAGTGGGGGTAGAGCCTACTTGCAAGTCTCTCCGACCTTCACAAAAAAAGTTATTCAAGAATATCTCTTTCTCCTATGTGCTTTCATCCCTAACCCTAACCCTAACCCTTCCGAAAGTCGGAGAAGCTCAAGGATGGTACCGATCGATGCGCGCTACCCCATTTAGTGGGGGTAGAGCCTACTTGCAAGTCTCTCCGACCTTCACAAAAAAAGTTATTCAAGAATATCTCTTTCTCCTATGTGCTTTCATCCCTAACCCTAACCCTAACCCTTCCGAAAGTCGGAGAAGCTCAAGGATGGTACTGATCGATGCGCGCAACCCCATTTAGTGGGGGTAGAGCCTACTTGCAAGTCTCTCCGACCTTCACAAAAAAAGTTATTCAAGAATATCTCCTCAGATTTGGGGGAATTTCGTCGGTCGACCTCTTCCGAAGGTCGTACAAGCTCGGGGATGGTACCAATCGATCCGCAGGACCCAAATTAGTCCAGATGCAACCACTTTCCAAGTCTCTCCGACCTTCACAAAAAAAGTTATTCAAGAATATCTCTTTCTCCTATGTGCTTTCATCCCTAACCCTAACCCTAACCCTTCCGAAAGTCGGAGAAGCTCAAGGATGGTACCGATCGATGCGCGCTACCCCATTTAGTGGGGGTAGAGCCTACTTGCAAGTCTCTCCGACCTTCACAAAAAAAGTTATTCAAGAATATCTCTTTCTCCTATGTGCTTTCATCCCTAACCCTAACCCTAACCCTTCCGAAAGTCGGAGAAGCTCAAGGATGGTACCGATCGATGCGCGCAACCCCATTTAGTGGGGGTAGAGCCTACTTTCAAGTCTCTCCGACCTTCACAAAAAAAGTTATTCAAGAATATCTCCTCAGATTTGGGGGAATTTCGTCGGTCGACCTCTTCCGAAGGTCGTACAAGCTCGGGGATGGTACCAATCGATCCGCAGGACCCAAATTAGTCCAGATGCAACCACTTTCCAAGTCTCTCCGACCTTCACAAAAAAAGTTATTCAAGAATATCTCTTTCTCCTATGTGCTTTCATCCCTAACCCTAACCCTAACCCTTCCGAAAGTCGGAGAAGCTCAAGGATGGTACCGATCGATGCGCGCTACCCCATTTAGTGGGGGTAGAGCCTACTTGCAAGTTTCTCCGACCTTCACAAAAAAAGTTATTCAAGAATATCTCCTCAGATTTGGGGGAATTTCGTCGGTCGACCTCTTCCGAAGGTCGTACAAGCTCGGGGATGGTACCAATCGATCCGCAGGACCCAAATTAGTCCAGATGCAACCACTTTCCAAGTCTCTCCGACCTTCACAAAAAAAGTTATTCAAGAATATCTCTTTCTCCTATGTGCTTTCATCCCTAACCCTAACCCTAACCCTTCCGAAAGTCGGAGAAGCTCAAGGATGGTACCGATCGATGCGCGCTACCCCATTTAGTGGGGGTAGAGCCTACTTGCAAGTCTCTCCGACCTTCACAAAAAAAGTTATTCAAGAATATCTCTTTCTCCTATGTGCTTTCATCCCTAACCCTAACCCTAACCCTTCCGAAAGTCGGAGAAGCTCAAGGATGGTACCGATCGATGCGCGCTACCCCATTTAGTGGGGGTAGAGCCTACTTGCAAGTCTCTCCGACCTTCACAAAAAAAGTTATTCAAGAATATCTCTTTCTCCTATGTGCTTTCATCCCTAACCCTAACCCTAACCCTTCCGAAAGTCGGAGAAGCTCAAGGATGGTACCGATCGATGCGCGCTACCCCATTTAGTGGGGGTAGAGCCTACTTGCAAGTCTCTCCGACCTTCACAAAAAAAGTTATTCAAGAATATCTCTTTCTCCTATGTGCTTTCATCCCTAACCCTAACCCTAACCCTTCCGAAAGTCGGAGAAGCTCAAGGATGGTACTGATCGATGCGCGCAACCCCATTTAGTGGGGGTAGAGCCTACTTGCAAGTCTCTCCGACCTTCACAAAAAAAGTTATTCAAGAATATCTCCTCAGATTTGGGGGAATTTCGTCGGTCGACCTCTTCCGAAGGTCGTACAAGCTCGGGGATGGTACCAATCGATCCGCAGGACCCAAATTAGTCCAGATGCAACCACTTTCCAAGTCTCTCCGACCTTTACAAAAAAAGTTATTCAAGAATATCTCTTTCTCCTATGTGCTTTCATCCCTAACCCTAACCCTAACCCTTCCGAAAGTCGGAGAAGCTCAAGGATGGTACCGATCGATGCGCGCTACCCCATTTAGTGGGGGTAGAGCCTACTTGCAAGTCTCTCCGACCTTCACAAAAAAAGTTATTCAAGAATATCTCTTTCTCCTATGTGCTTTCATCCCTAACCCTAACCCTAACCCTTCCGAAAGTCGGAGAAGCTCAAGGATGGTACCGATCGATGCGCGCTACCCCATTTAGTGGGGGTAGAGCCTACTTGCAAGTCTCTCCGACCTTCACAAAAAAAGTTATTCAAGAATATCTCCTCAGATTTGGGGGAATTTCGTCGGTCGACCTCTTCAGAAGGTCGTACAAGCTCGGGGATGGTACCAATCGATCCGCAGGACCCAAATTAGTCCAGATGCAACCACTTTCCAAGTCTCTCCGACCTTCACAAAAAAAGTTATTCAAGAATATCTCTTTCTCCTATGTGCTTTCATCCCTAACCCTAACCCTAACCCTTCCGAAAGTCGGAGAAGCTCAAGGATGGTACTGATCGATGCGCGCTACCCCATTTAGTGGGGGTAGAGCCTACTTGCAAGTCTCTCCGACCTTCACAAAAAAAGTTATTCAAGAATATCTCTTTCTCCTATGTGCTTTCATCCCTAACCCTAACCCTAACCCTTCCGAAAGTCGGAGAAGCTCAAGGATGGTACCGATCGATGCGCGCTACCCCATTTAGTGGGGGTAGAGCCTACTTGCAAGTCTCTCCGACCTTCACAAAAAAAGTTATTCAAGAATATCTCTTTCTCCTATGTGCTTTCATCCCTAACCCTAACCCTAACCCTTCCGAAAGTCGGAGAAGCTCAAGGATGGTACCGATCGATGCGCGCTACCCCATTTAGTGGGGGTAGAGCCTACTTGCAAGTCTCTCCGACCTTCACAAAAAAAGTTATTCAAGAATATCTCTTTCTCCTATGTGCTTTCATCCCTAACCCTAACCCTAACCCTTCCGAAAGTCGGAGAAGCTCAAGGATGGTACTGATCGATGCGCGCAACCCCATTTAGTGGGGGTAGAGCCTACTTGCAAGTCTCTCCGACCTTCACAAAAAAAGTTATTCAAGAATATCTCCTCAGATTTGGGGGAATTTCGTCGGTCGACCTCTTCCGAAGGTCGTACAAGCTCGGGGATGGTACCAATCGATCCGCAGGACCCAAATTAGTCCAGATGCAACCACTTTCCAAGTCTCTCCGACCTTCACAAAAAAAGTTATTCAAGAATATCTCTTTCTCCTATGTGCTTTCATCCCTAACCCTAACCCTAACCCTTCCGAAAGTCGGAGAAGCTCAAGGATGGTACCGATCGATGCGCGCTACCCCATTTAGTGGGGGTAGAGCCTACTTGCAAGTCTCTCCGACCTTCACAAAAAAAGTTATTCAAGAATATCTCTTTCTCCTATGTGCTTTCATCCCTAACCCTAACCCTAACCCTTCCGAAAGTCGGAGAAGCTCAAGGATGGTACCGATCGATGCGCGCAACCCCATTTAGTGGGGGTAGAGCCTACTTTCAAGTCTCTCCGACCTTCACAAAAAAAGTTATTCAAGAATATCTCCTCAGATTTGGGGGAATTTCGTCGGTCGACCTCTTCCGAAGGTCGTACAAGCTCGGGGATGGTACCAATCGATCCGCAGGACCCAAATTAGTCCAGATGCAACCACTTTCCAAGTCTCTCCGACCTTCACAAAAAAAGTTATTCAAGAATATCTCTTTCTCCTATGTGCTTTCATCCCTAACCCTAACCCTAACCCTTCCGAAAGTCGGAGAAGCTCAAGGATGGTACCGATCGATGCGCGCTACCCCATTTAGTGGGGGTAGAGCCTACTTGCAAGTTTCTCCGACCTTCACAAAAAAAGTTATTCAAGAATATCTCCTCAGATTTGGGGGAATTTCGTCGGTCGACCTCTTCCGAAGGTCGTACAAGCTCGGGGATGGTACCAATCGATCCGCAGGACCCAAATTAGTCCAGATGCAACCACTTTCCAAGTCTCTCCGACCTTCACAAAAAAAGTTATTCAAGAATATCTCTTTCTCCTATGTGCTTTCATCCCTAACCCTAACCCTAACCCTTCCGAAAGTCGGAGAAGCTCAAGGATGGTACCGATCGATGTGCGCTACCCCATTTAGTGGGGGTAGAGCCTACTTGCAAGTCTCTCCGACCTTCACAAAAAAAGTTATTCAAGAATATCTCTTTCTCCTATGTGCTTTCATCCCTAACCCTAACCCTAACCCTTCCGAAAGTCGGAGAAGCTCAAGGATGGTACTGATCGATGCGCGCAACCCCATTTAGTGGGGGTAGAGCCTACTTGCAAGTCTCTCCGACCTTCACAAAAAAAGTTATTCAAGAATATCTCTTTCTCCTATGTGCTTTCATCCCTAACCCTAACCCTAACCCTTCCGAAAGACGGAGAAGCTCAAGGATGGTACCGATCGATGCGCGCAACCCCATTTAGTGGGGGTAGAGCCTACTTGCAAGTCTCTCCGACCTTCACAAAAAAAGTTATTCAAGAATATCTCTTTCTCCTATGTGCTTTCATCCCTAACCCTAACCCTAACCCTTCCGAAAGTCGGAGAAGCTCAAGGATGGTACCGATCGATGCGCGCTACCCCATTTAGTGGGGGTAGAGCCTACTTGCAAGTCTCTCCGACCTTCACAAAAAAAGTTATTCAAGAATATCTCTTTCTCCTATGTGCTTTCATCCCTAACCCTAACCCTAACCCTTCCGAAAGTCGGAGAAGCTCAAGGATGGTACCGATCGATGCGCGCTACCCCATTTAGTGGGGGTAGAGCCTACTTGCAAGTCTCTCCGACCTTCACAAAAAAAGTTATTCAAGAATATCTCTTTCTCCTATGTGCTTTCATCCCTAACCCTAACCCTAACCCTTCCGAAAGTCGGAGAAGCTCAAGGATGGTACCGATCGATGCGCGCTACCATATTTAGTGGGGGTAGAGCCTACTTGCAAGTCTCTCCGACCTTCACAAAAAAAGTTATTCAAGAATATCTCTTTCTCCTATGTGCTTTCATCCCTAACCCTAACCCTAACCCTTCCGAAAGTCGGAGAAGCTCAAGGATGGTACTGATCGATTCGCGCTACCCCATTTAGTGGGGGTAGAGCCTACTTGCAAGTCTCTCCGACCTTCACAAAAAAAGTTATTCAAGAATATCTCTTTCTCCTATGTGCTTTCATCCCTAACCCTAACCCTAACCCTTCCGAAAGTCGGAGAAGCTCAAGGATGGTACCGATCGATGCGCGCAACCCCATTTAGTGGGGGTAGAGCCTACTTGCAAGTCTCTCCGACCTTCACAAAAAAAGTTATTCAAGAATATCTCCTCAGATTTGGGGGAATTTCGTCGGTCGACCTCTTTCGAAGGTCGTACAAGCTCGGGGATGGTACCAATCGATCCGCAGGACCCAAATTAGTCCAGATGCAACCACTTTCCAAGTCTCTCCGACCTTCACAAAAAAAGTTATTCAAGAATATCTCTTTCTCCTATGTGCTTTCATCCCTAACCCTAACCCTAACCCTTCCGAAAGTCGGAGAAGCTCAAGGATGGTACCGATCGATGCGCGCTACCCCATTTAGTGGGGGTAGAGCCTACTTGCAAGTCTCTCCGACCTTCACAAAAAAAGTTATTCAAGAATATCTCTTTCTCCTATGTGCTTTCATCCCTAACCCTAACCCTAACCCTTCCGAAAGTCGGAGAAGCTCAAGGATGGTACCGATCGATGCGCGCTACCCCATTTAGTGGGGGTAGAGCCTACTTGCAAGTCTCTCCGACCTTCACAAAAAAAGTTATTCAAGAATATCTCTTTCTCCTATGTGCTTTCATCCCTAACCCTAACCCTAACCCTTCCGAAAGTCGGAGAAGCTCAAGGATGGTACTGATCGATGCGCGCTACCCCATTTAGTGGGGGTAGAGCCTACTTGCAAGTCTCTCCGACCTTCACAAAAAAAGTTATTCAAGAATATCTCTTTCTCCTATGTGCTTTCATCCCTAACCCTAACCCTAACCCTTCCGAAAGTCGGAGAAGCTCAAGGATGGTACCGATCGATGCGCGCAACCCCATTTAGTGGGGGTAGAGCCTACTTGCAAGTCTCTCCGACCTTCACAAAAAAAGTTATTCAAGAATATCTCCTCAGATTTGGGGGAATTTCGTCGGTCGACCTCTTCCGAAGGTCGTACAAGCTCGGGGATGGTACCAATCGATCCGCAGGACCCAAATTAGTCCAGATGCAACCACTTTTCAAGTCTCTCCGACCTTCACAAAAAAAGTTATTCAAGAATATCTCTTTCTCCTATGTGCTTTCATCCCTAACCCTAACCCTAACCCTTCCGAAAGTCGGAGAAGCTCAAGGATGGTACCGATCGATGCGCGCTACCCCATTTAGTGGGGGTAGAGCCTACTTGCAAGTCTCTCCGACCTTCACAAAAAAAGTTATTCAAGAATATCTCCTCAGATTTGGGGGAATTTCGTCGGTCGACCTCTTCCGAAGGTCGTACAAGCTCGGGGATGGTACCAATCGATCTGCAGGACCCAAATTAGTCCAGATGCAACCACTTTCCAAGTCTCTCCGACCTTCACAAAAAAAGTTATTCAAGAATATCTCTTTCTCCTATGTGCTTTCATCCCTAACCCTAACCCTAACCCTTCCGAAAGTCGGAGAAGCTCAAGGATGGTACCGATCGATGCGCGCTACCCCATTTAGTGGGGGTAGAGCCTACTTGCAAGTCTCTCCGACCTTCACAAAAAAAGTTATTCAAGAATATCTCTTTCTCCTATGTGCTTTCATCCCTAACCCTAACCCTAACCCTTCCGAAAGTCGGAGAAGCTCAAGGATGGTACCGATCGATGCGCGCTACCCCATTTAGTGGGGGTAGAGCCTACTTGCAAGTCTCTCCGACCTTCACAAAAAAAGTTATTCAAGAATATCTCTTTCTCCTATGTGCTTTCATCCCTAACCCTAACCCTAACCCTTCCGAAAGTCGGAGAAGCTCAAGGATGGTACCGATCGATGCGCGCTACCCCATTTAGTGGGGGTAGAGCCTACTTGCAAGTCTCTCCGACCTTCACAAAAAAAGTTATTCAAGAATATCTCTTTCTCCTATGTGCTTTCATCCCTAACCCTAACCCTAACCCTTCCGAAAGTCGGAGAAGCTCAAGGATGGTACTGATCGATGCGCGCAACCCCATTTAGTGGGGGTAGAGCCTACTTGCAAGTCTCTCCGACCTTCACAAAAAAAGTTATTCAAGAATATCTCCTCAGATTTGGGGGAATTTCGTCGGTCGACCTCTTCCGAAGGTCGTACAAGCTCGTGGATGGTACCAATCGATCCGCAGGACCCAAATTAGTCCAGATGCAACCACTTTCCAAGTCTCTCCGACCTTTACAAAAAAAGTTATTCAAGAATATCTCTTTCTCCTATGTGCTTTCATCCCTAACCCTAACCCTAACCCTTCCGAAAGTCGGAGAAGCTCAAGGATGGTACCGATCGATGCGCGCTACCCCATTTAGTGGGGGTAGAGCCTACTTGCAAGTCTCTCCGACCTTCACAAAAAAAGTTATTCAAGAATATCTCTTTCTCCTATGTGCTTTCATCCCTAACCCTAACCCTAACCCTTCCGAAAGTCGGAGAAGCTCAAGGATGGTACCGATCGATGCGCGCTACCCCATTTAGTGGGGGTAGAGCCTACTTGCAAGTCTCTCCGACCTTCACAAAAAAAGTTATTCAAGAATATCTCCTCAGATTTGGGGGAATTTCGTCGGTCGACCTCTTCAGAAGGTCGTACAAGCTCGGGGATGGTACCAATCGATCCGCAGGACCCAAATTAGTCCAGATGCAACCACTTTCCAAGTCTCTCCGACCTTCACAAAAAAAGTTATTCAAGAATATCTCTTTCTCCTATGTGCTTTCATCCCTAACCCTAACCCTAACCCTTCCGAAAGTCGGAGAAGCTCAAGGATGGTACCGATCGATGCGCGCTACCCCATTTAGTGGGGGTAGAGCCTACTTGCAAGTCTCTCCGACCTTCACAAAAAAAGTTATTCAAGAATATCTCTTTCTCCTATGTGCTTTCATCCCTAACCCTAACCCTAACCCTTCCGAAAGTCGGAGAAGCTCAAGGATGGTACTGATCGATGCGCGCTACCCCATTTAGTGGGGGTAGAGCCTACTTGCAAGTCTCTCCGACCTTCACAAAAAAAGTTATTCAAGAATATCTCCTCAGATTTGGGGGAATTTCGTCGGTCGACCTCTTCAGAAGGTCGTACAAGCTCGGGGATGGTACCAATCGATCCGCAGGACCCAAATTAGTCCAGATGCAACCACTTTCCAAGTCTCTCCGACCTTCACAAAAAAAGTTATTCAAGAATATCTCTTTCTCCTATGTGCTTTCATCCCTAACCCTAACCCTAACCCTTCCGAAAGTCGGAGAAGCTCAAGGATGGTACCGATCGATGCGCGCTACCCCATTTAGTGGGGGTAGAGCCTACTTGCAAGTCTCTCCGACCTTCACAAAAAAAGTTATTCAAGAATATCTCTTTCTCCTATGTGCTTTCATCCCTAACCCTAACCCTAACCCTTCCGAAAGTCGGAGAAGCTCAAGGATGGTACCGATCGATGCGCGCTACCCCATTTAGTGGGGGTAGAGCCTACTTGCAAGTCTCTCCGACCTTCACAAAAAAAGTTATTCAAGAATATCTCTTTCTCCTATGTGCTTTCATCCCTAACCCTAACCCTAACCCTTCCGAAAGTCGGAGAAGCTCAAGGATGGTACTGATCGATGCGCGCAACCCCATTTAGTGGGGGTAGAGCCTACTTGCAAGTCTCTCCGACCTTCACAAAAAAAGTTATTCAAGAATATCTCCTCAGATTTGGGGGAATTTCGTCGGTCGACCTCTTCCGAAGGTCGTACAAGCTCGGGGATGGTACCAATCGATCCGCAGGACCCAAATTAGTCCAGATGCAACCACTTTCCAAGTCTCTCCGACCTTCACAAAAAAAGTTATTCAAGAATATCTCTTTCTCCTATGTGCTTTCATCCCTAACCCTAACCCTAACCCTTCCGAAAGTCGGAGAAGCTCAAGGATGGTACCGATCGATGCGCGCTACCCCATTTAGTGGGGGTAGAGCCTACTTGCAAGTCTCTCCGACCTTCACAAAAAAAGTTATTCAAGAATATCTCTTTCTCCTATGTGCTTTCATCCCTAACCCTAACCCTAACCCTTCCGAAAGTCGGAGAAGCTCAAGGATGGTACCGATCGATGCGCGCAACCCCATTTATTGGGGGTAGAGCCTACTTTCAAGTCTCTCCGACCTTCACAAAAAAAGTTATTCAAGAATATCTCCTCAGATTTGGGGGAATTTCGTCGGTCGACCTCTTCCGAAGGTCGTACAAGCTCGGGGATGGTACCAATCGATCCGCAGGACCCAAATTAGTCCAGATGCAACCACTTTCCAAGTCTCTCCGACCTTCACAAAAAAAGTTATTCAAGAATATCTCTTTCTCCTATGTGCTTTCATCCCTAACCCTAACCCTAACCCTTCCGAAAGTCGGAGAAGCTCAAGGATGGTACCGATCGATGCGCGCTACCCCATTTAGTGGGGGTAGAGCCTACTTGCAAGTTTCTCCGACCTTCACAAAAAAAGTTATTCAAGAATATCTCCTCAGATTTGGGGGAATTTCGTCGGTCGACCTCTTCCGAAGGTCGTACAAGCTCGGGGATGGTACCAATCGATCCGCAGGACCCAAATTAGTCCAGATGCAACCACTTTCCAAGTCTCTCCGACCTTCACAAAAAAAGTTATTCAAGAATATCTCTTTCTCCTATGTGCTTTCATCCCTAACCCTAACCCTAACCCTTCCGAAAGTCGGAGAAGCTCAAGGATGGTACCGATCGATGCGCGCTACCCCATTTAGTGGGGGTAGAGCCTACTTGCAAGTCTCTCCGACCTTCGCAAAAAAAGTTATTCAAGAATATCTCTTTCTCCTATGTGCTTTCATCCCTAACCCTAACCCTAACCCTTCCGAAAGTCGGAGAAGCTCAAGGATGGTACCGATCGATGCGCGCTACCCCATTTAGTGGGGGTAGAGCCTACTTGCAAGTCTCTCCGACCTTCACAAAAAAAGTTATTCAAGAATATCTCTTTCTCCTATGTGCTTTCATCCCTAACCCTAACCCTAACCCTTCCGAAAGTCGGAGAAGCTCAAGGATGGTACCGATCGATGCGTGCAACCCCATTTAGTGGGGGTAGAGCCTACTTGCAAGTCTCTCCGACCTTCACAAAAAAAGTTATTCAAGAATATCTCTTTCTCCTATGTGCTTTCATCCCTAACCCTAACCCTAACCCTTCCGAAAGTCGGAGAAGCTCAAGGATGGTACCGATCGATGCGCGCTACCCCATTTAGTGGGGGTAGAGCCTACTTGCAAGTCTCTCCGACCTTCACAAAAAAAGTTATTCAAGAATATCTCTTTCTCCTATGTGCTTTCATCCCTAACCCTAACCCTAACCCTTCCGAAAGTCGGAGAAGCTCAAGGATGGTACCGATCGATGCGCGCTACCCCATTTAGTGGGGGTAGAGCCTACTTGCAAGTCTCTCCGACCTTCACAAAAAAAGTTATTCAAGAATATCTCTTTCTCCTATGTGCTTTCATCCCTAACCCTAACCCTAACCCTTCCGAAAGTCGGAGAAGCTCAAGGATGGTACCGATCGATGCGCGCTACCCCATTTAGTGGGGGTAGAGCCTACTTGCAAGTCTCTCCGACCTTCACAAAAAAAGTTATTCAAGAATATCTCTTTCTCCTATGTGCTTTCATCCCTAACCCTAACCCTAACCCTTCCGAAAGTCGGAGAAGCTCAAGGATGGTACTGATCGATGCGCGCTACCCCATTTAGTGGGGGTAGAGCCTACTTGCAAGTCTCTCCGACCTTCACAAAAAAAGTTATTCAAGAATATCTCTTTCTCCTATGTGCTTTCATCCCTAACCCTAACCCTAACCCTTCCGAAAGTCGGAGAAGCTCAAGGATGGTACTGATCGATGCGCGCAACCCCATTTAGTGGGGGTAGAGCCTACTTGCAAGTCTCTCCGACCTTCACAAAAAAAGTTATTCAAGAATATCTCCTCAGATTTTGGGGGAATTTCGTCGGTCGACCTCTTCCGAAGGTCGTACAAGCTCGGGGATGGTACCAATCGATCTGCAGGACCCAAATTAGTCCAGATGCAACCACTTTCCAAGTCTCTCCGACCTTCACAAAAAAAGTTATTCAAGAATATCTCTTTCTCCTATGTGCTTTCATCCCTAACCCTAACCCTAACCCTTCCGAAAGTCGGAGAAGCTCAAGGATGGTACCGATCGATGCGCGCTACCCCATTTAGTGGGGGTAGAGCCTACTTGCAAGTCTCTCCGACCTTCACAAAAAAAGTTATTCAAGAATATCTCTTTCTCCTATGTGCTTTCATCCCTAACCCTAACCCTAACCCTTCCGAAAGTCGGAGAAGCTCAAGGATGGTACCGATCGATGCGCGCAACCCCATTTAGTGGGGGTAGAGCCTACTTGCAAGTCTCTCCGACCTTCACAAAAAAAGTTATTCAAGAATATCTCCTCAGATTTGGGGGAATTTCGTCGGTCGACCTCTTCCGAAGGTCGTACAAGCTCGGGGATGGTACCAATCGATCCGCAGGACCCAAATTAGTCCAGATGCAACCACTTTCCAAGTCTCTCCGACCTTCACAAAAAAAGTTATTCAAGAATATCTCTTTCTCCTATGTGCTTTCATCCCTAACCCTAACCCTAACCCTTCCGAAAGTCGGAGAAGCTCAAGGATGGTACCGATCGATGCGCGCTACCCCATTTAGTGGGGGTAGAGCCTACTTGCAAGTCTCTCCGACCTTCACAAAAAAAGTTATTCAAGAATATCTCTTTCTCCTATGTGCTTTCATCCCTAACCCTAACCCTAACCCTTCCGAAAGTCGGAGAAGCTCAAGGATGGTACCGATCGATGCGCGCTACCCCATTTAGTGGGGGTAGAGCCTACTTGCAAGTCTCTCCGACCTTCACAAAAAAAGTTATTCAAGAATATCTCTTTCTCCTATGTGCTTTCATCCCTAACCCTAACCCTATCCCTTCCGAAAGTCGGAGAAGCTCAAGGATGGTACCGATCGATGTGCGCTACCCCATTTAGTGGGGGTAGAGCCTACTTGCAAGTCTCTCCGACCTTCACAAAAAAAGTTATTCAAGAATATCTCTTTCTCCTATGTGCTTTCATCCCTAACCCTAACCCTAACCCTTCCGAAAGTCGGAGAAGCTCAAGGATGGTACTGATCGATGCGCGCAACCCCATTTAGTGGGGGTAGAGCCTACTTGCAAGTCTCTCCGACCTTCACAAAAAAAGTTATTCAAGAATATCTCCTCAGATTTGGGGGAATTTCGTCGGTCGACCTCTTCCGAAGGTCGTACAAGCTCGGGGATGGTACCAATCGATCCGCAGGACCCAAATTAGTCCAGATGCAACCACTTTCCAAGTCTCTCCGACCTTCACAAAAAAAGTTATTCAAGAATATCTCTTTCTCCTATGTGCTTTCATCCCTAACCCTAACCCTAACCCTTCCGAAAGTCGGAGAAGCTCAAGGATGGTACCGATCGATGCGCGCTACCCCATTTAGTGGGGGTAGAGCCTACTTTCAAGTCTCTCCGACCTTCACAAAAAAAGTTATTCAAGAATATCTCTTTCTCCTATGTGCTTTCATCCCTAACCCTAACCCTAACCCTTCCGAAAGTCGGAGAAGCTCAAGGATGGTACCGATCGATGCGCGCTACCCCATTTAGTGGGGGTAGAGCCTACTTGCAAGTCTCTCCGACCTTCACAAAAAAAGTTATTCAAGAATATCTCTTTCTCCTATGTGCTTTCATCCCTAACCCTAACCCTAACCCTTCCGAAAGTCGGAGAAGCTCAAGGATGGTACTGATCGATGCGCGCTACCCCATTTAGTGGGGGTAGAGCCTACTTGCAAGTCTCTCCGACCTTCACAAAAAAAGTTATTCAAGAATATCTCTTTCTCCTATGTGCTTTCATCCCTAACCCTAACCCTAACCCTTCCGAAAGTCGGAGAAGCTCAAGGATGGTACTGATCGATGCGCGCAACCCCATTTAGTGGGGGTAGAGCCTACTTGCAAGTCTCTCCGACCTTCACAAAAAAAGTTATTCAAGAATATCTCCTCAGATTTTGGGGGAATTTCGTCGGTCGACCTCTTCCGAAGGTCGTACAAGCTCGGGGATGGTACCAATCGATCTGCAGGACCCAAATTAGTCCAGATGCAACCACTTTCCATGTCTCTCCGACCTTCACAAAAAAAGTTATTCAAGAATATCTCTTTCTCCTATGTGCTTTCATCCCTAACCCTAACCCTAACCCTTCCGAAAGTCGGAGAAGCTCAAGGATGGTACCGATCGATGCGCGCTACCCCATTTAGTGGGGGTATAGCCTACTTGCAAGTCTCTCCGACCTTCACAAAAAAAGTTATTCAAGAATATCTCTTTCTCCTATGTGCTTTCATCCCTAACCCTAACCCTAACCCTTCCGAAAGTCGGAGAAGCTCAAGGATGGTACCGATCGATGCGCGCAACCCCATTTAGTGGGGGTAGAGCCTACTTGCAAGTCTCTCCGACCTTCACAAAAAAAGTTATTCAAGAATATCTCCTCAGATTTGGGGGAATTTCGTCGGTCGACCTCTTCCGAAGGTCGTACAAGCTCGGGGATGGTACCAATCGATCCGCAGGACCCAAATTAGTCCAGATGCAACCACTTTCCAAGTCTCTCCGACCTTCACAAAAAAAGTTATTCAAGAATATCTCTTTCTCCTATGTGCTTTCATCCCTAACCCTAACCCTAACCCTTCCGAAAGTCGGAGAAGCTCAAGGATGGTACCGATCGATGCGCGCTACCCCATTTAGTGGGGGTAGAGCCTACTTGCAAGTCTCTCCGACCTTCACAAAAAAAGTTATTCAAGAATATCTCTTTCTCCTATGTGCTTTCATCCCTAACCCTAACCCTAACCCTTCCGAAAGTCGGAGAAGCTCAAAGATGGTACCGATCGATGCGCGCTACCCCATTTAGTGGGGGTAGAGCCTACTTGCAAGTCTCTCCGACCTTCACAAAAAAAGTTATTCAAGAATATCTCTTTCTCCTATGTGCTTTCATCCCTAACCCTAACCCTAACCCTTCCGAAAGTCGGAGAAGCTCAAGGATGGTACCGATCGATGCGCGCTACCCCATTTAGTGGGGGTAGAGCCTACTTGCAAGTCTCTCCGACCTTCACAAAAAAAGTTATTCAAGAATATCTCTTTCTCCTATGTGCTTTCATCCCTAACCCTAACCCTAACCCTTCCGAAAGTCGGAGAAGCTCAAGGATGGTACTGATCGATGCGCGCAACCCCATTTAGTGGGGGTAGAGCCTACTTGCAAGTCTCTCCGACCTTCACAAAAAAAGTTATTCAAGAATATCTCCTCAGATTTGGGGGAATTTCGTCGGTCGACCTCTTCCAAAGGTCGTACAAGCTCGGGGATGGTACCAATCGATCCGCAGGACCCAAATTAGTCCAGATGCAACCACTTTCCAAGTCTGTCCGACCTTCACAAAAAAAGTTATTCAAGAATATCTCTTTCTCCTATGTGCTTTCATCCCTAACCCTAACCCTAACCCTTCCGAAAGTCGGAGAAGCTCAAGGATGGTACCGATCGATGCGCGCTACCCCATTTAGTGGGGGTAGAGCCTACTTGCAAGTCTCTCCGACCTTCACAAAAAAAGTTATTCAAGAATATCTCTTTCTCCTATGTGCTTTCATCCCTAACCCTAACCCTAACCCTTCCGAAAGTCGGAGAAGCTCAAGGATGGTACCGATCGATGCGCGCTACCCCATTTAGTGGGGGTAGAGCCTACTTGCAAGTCTCTCCGACCTTCACAAAAAAAGTTATTCAAGAATATCTCTTTCTCCTATGTGCTTTCATCCCTAACCCTAACCCTAACCCTTCCGAAAGTCGGAGAAGCTCAAGGATGGTACTGATCGATGCGCGTTACCCCATTTAGTGGGGGTAGAGCCTACTTGCAAGTCTCTCCGACCTTCACAAAAAAAGTTATTCAAGAATATCTCTTTCTCCTATGTGCTTTCATCCCTAACCCTAACCCTAACCCTTCCGAAAGTCGGAGAAGCTCAAGGATGGTACTGATCGATGCGCGCAACCCCATTTAGTGGGGGTAGAGCCTACTTGCAAGTCTCTCCGACCTTCACAAAAAAAGTTATTCAAGAATATCTCCTCAGATTTTGGGGGAATTTCGTCGGTCGACCTCTTCCGAAGGTCGTACAAGCTCGGGGATGGTACTAATCGATCTGCAGGACCCAAATTAGTCCAGATGCAACCACTTTCCAAGTCTCTCCGACCTTCACAAAAAAAGTTATTCAAGAATATCTCTTTCTCCTATGTGCTTTCATCCCTAACCCTAACCCTAACCCTTCCGAAAGTCGGAGAAGCTCAAGGATGGTACCGATCGATGCGCGCTACCCCATTTAGTGGGGGTAGAGCCTACTTGCAAGTCTCTCCGACCTTCACAAAAAAAGTTATTCAAGAATATCTCTTTCTCCTATGTGCTTTCATCCCTAACCCTAACCCTAACCCTTCCGAAAGTCGGAGAAGCTCAAGGATGGTACCGATCGATGCGCGCAACCCCATTTAGTGGGGGTAGAGCCTACTTGCAAGTCTCTCCGACCTTCACAAAAAAAGTTATTCAAGAATATCTCCTCAGATTTGGGGGAATTTCGTCGGTCGACCTCTTCCGAAGGTCGTACAAGCTCGGGGATGGTACCAATCGATCCGCAGGACCCAAATTAGTCCAGATGCAACCACTTTCCAAGTCTCTCCGACCTTCACAAAAAAAGTTATTCAAGAATATCTCTTTCTCCTATGTGCTTTCATCCCTAACCCTAACCCTAACCCTTCCGAAAGTCGGAGAAGCTCAAGGATGGTACTGATCGATGCGCGCTACCCCATTTAGTGGGGGTAGAGCCTACTTGCAAGTCTCTCCGACCTTCACAAAAAAAGTTATTCAAGAATATCTCTTTCTCCTATGTGCTTTCATCCCTAACCCTAACCCTAACCCTTCCGAAAGTCGGAGAAGCTCAAGGATGGTACCGATCGATGCGCGCTACCCCATTTAGTGGGGGTAGAGCCTACTTGCAAGTCTCTCCGACCTTCACAAAAAAAGTTATTCAAGAATATCTCTTTCTCCTATGTGCTTTCATCCCTAACCCTAACCCTAACCCTTCCGAAAGTCGGAGAAGCTCAAGGATGGTACCGATCGATGCGCGCTACCCCATTTAGTGGGGGTAGAGCCTACTTGCAAGTCTCTCCGACCTTCACAAAAAAAGTTATTCAAGAATATCTCTTTCTCCTATGTGCTTTCATCCCTAACCCTAACCCTAACCCTTCCGAAAGTCGGAGAAGCTCAAGGATGGTACCGATCGATGCGCGCTACCCCATTTAGTGGGGGTAGAGCCTACTTGCAAGTCTCTCCGACCTTCACAAAAAAAGTTATTCAAGAATATCTCTTTCTCCTATGTGCTTTCATCCCTAACCCTAACCCTAACCCTTCCGAAAGTCAGAGAAGCTCAAGGATGGTACTGATCGATGCGCGCAACCCCATTTAGTGGGGGTAGAGCCTACTTGCAAGTCTCTCCGACCTTCACAAAAAAAGTTATTCAAGAATATCTCCTCAGATTTGGGGGAATTTCGTCGGTCGACCTCTTCCGAAGGTCGTACAAGCTCGGGGATGGTACCAATCGATCCGCAGGACCCAAATTAGTCCAGATGCAACCACTTTCCAAGTCTCTCCGACCTTCACAAAAAAAGTTATTCAAGAATATCTCTTTCTCCTATGTGCTTTCATCCCTAACCCTAACCCTAACCCTTCCGAAAGTCGGAGAAGCTCAAGGATGGTACCGATCGATGCGCGCTACCCCATTTAGTGGGGGTAGAGCCTACTTGCAAGTCTCTCCGACCTTCACAAAAAAAGTTATTCAAGAATATCTCTTTCTCCTATGTGCTTTCATCCCTAACCCTAACCCTAACCCTTCCGAAAGTCGGAGAAGCTCAAGGATGGTACCGATCGATGCGCGCTACCCCATTTAGTGGGGGTAGAGCCTACTTGCAAGTCTCTCCGACCTTCACAAAAAAAGTTATTCAAGAATATCTCTTTCTCCTATGTGCTTTCATCCCTAACCCTAACCCTTCCGAAAGTCGGAGAAGCTCAAGGATGGTACTGATCGATGCGCGTTACCCCATTTAGTGGGGGTAGAGCCTACTTGCAAGTCTCTCCGACCTTCACAAAAAAAGTTATTCAAGAATATCTCTTTCTCCTATGTGCTTTCATCCCTAACCCTAACCCTAACCCTTCCGAAAGTCGGAGAAGCTCAAGGATGGTACTGATCGATGCGCGCAACCCCATTTAGTGGGGGTAGAGCCTACTTGCAAGTCTCTCCGACCTTCACAAAAAAAGTTATTCAAGAATATCTCCTCAGATTTTGGGGGAATTTCGTCGGTCGACCTCTTCCGAAGGTCGTACAAGCTCGGGGATGGTACCAATCGATCTGCAGGACCCAAATTAGTCCAGATGCAACCACTTTCCATGTCTCTCCGACCTTCACAAAAAAAGTTATTCAAGAATATCTCTTTCTCCTATGTGCTTTCATCCCTAACCCTAACCCTAACCCTTCCGAAAGTCGGAGAAGCTCAAGGATGGTACCGATCGATGCGCGCTACCCCATTTAGTGGGGGTATAGCCTACTTGCAAGTCTCTCCGACCTTCACAAAAAAAGTTATTCAAGAATATCTCTTTCTCCTATGTGCTTTCATCCCTAACCCTAACCCTAACCCTTCCGAAAGTCGGAGAAGCTCAAGGATGGTACCGATCGATGCGCGCAACCCCATTTAGTGGGGGTAGAGCCTACTTGCAAGTCTCTCCGACCTTCACAAAAAAAGTTATTCAAGAATATCTCCTCAGATTTGGGGGAATTTCGTCGGTCGACCTCTTCCGAAGGTCGTACAAGCTCGGGGATGGTACCAATCGATCCGCAGGACCCAAATTAGTCCAGATGCAACCACTTTCCAAGTCTCTCCGACCTTCACAAAAAAAGTTATTCAAGAATATCTCTTTCTCCTATGTGCTTTCATCCCTAACCCTAACCCTAACCCTTCCGAAAGTCGGAGAAGCTCAAGGATGGTACCGATCGATGCGCGCTACCCCATTTAGTGGGGGTAGAGCCTACTTGCAAGTCTCTCCGACCTTCACAAAAAAAGTTATTCAAGAATATCTCTTTCTCCTATGTGCTTTCATCCCTAACCCTAACCCTAACCCTTCCGAAAGTCGGAGAAGCTCAAAGATGGTACCGATCGATGCGCGCTACCCCATTTAGTGGGGGTAGAGCCTACTTGCAAGTCTCTCCGACCTTCACAAAAAAAGTTATTCAAGAATATCTCTTTCTCCTATGTGCTTTCATCCCTAACCCTAACCCTAACCCTTCCGAAAGTCGGAGAAGCTCAAGGATGGTACCGATCGATGCGCGCTACCCCATTTAGTGGGGGTAGAGCCTACTTGCAAGTCTCTCCGACCTTCACAAAAAAAGTTATTCAAGAATATCTCTTTCTCCTATGTGCTTTCATCCCTAACCCTAACCCTAACCCTTCCGAAAGTCGGAGAAGCTCAAGGATGGTACTGATCGATGCGCGCAACCCCATTTAGTGGGGGTAGAGCCTACTTGCAAGTCTCTCCGACCTTCACAAAAAAAGTTATTCAAGAATATCTCCTCAGATTTGGGGGAATTTCGTCGGTCGACCTCTTCCAAAGGTCGTACAAGCTCGGGGATGGTACCAATCGATCCGCAGGACCCAAATTAGTCCAGATGCAACCACTTTCCAAGTCTCTCCGACCTTCACAAAAAAAGTTATTCAAGAATATCTCTTTCTCCTATGTGCTTTCATCCCTAACCCTAACCCTAACCCTTCCGAAAGTCGGAGAAGCTCAAGGATGGTACCGATCGATGCGCGCTACCCCATTTAGTGGGGGTAGAGCCTACTTGCAAGTCTCTCCGACCTTCACAAAAAAAGTTATTCAAGAATATCTCTTTCTCCTATGTGCTTTCATCCCTAACCCTAACCCTAACCCTTCCGAAAGTCGGAGAAGCTCAAGGATGGTACCGATCGATGCGCGCTACCCCATTTAGTGGGGGTAGAGCCTACTTGCAAGTCTCTCCGACCTTCACAAAAAAAGTTATTCAAGAATATCTCTTTCTCCTATGTGCTTTCATCCCTAACCCTAACCCTAACCCTTCCGAAAGTCGGAGAAGCTCAAGGATGGTACTGATCGATGCGCGTTACCCCATTTAGTGGGGGTAGAGCCTACTTGCAAGTCTCTCCGACCTTCACAAAAAAAGTTATTCAAGAATATCTCTTTCTCCTATGTGCTTTCATCCCTAACCCTAACCCTAACCCTTCCGAAAGTCGGAGAAGCTCAAGGATGGTACTGATCGATGCGCGCAACCCCATTTAGTGGGGGTAGAGCCTACTTGCAAGTCTCTCCGACCTTCACAAAAAAAGTTATTCAAGAATATCTCCTCAGATTTTGGGGGAATTTCGTCGGTCGACCTCTTCCGAAGGTCGTACAAGCTCGGGGATGGTACTAATCGATCTGCAGGACCCAAATTAGTCCAGATGCAACCACTTTCCAAGTCTCTCCGACCTTCACAAAAAAAGTTATTCAAGAATATCTCTTTCTCCTATGTGCTTTCATCCCTAACCCTAACCCTAACCCTTCCGAAAGTCGGAGAAGCTCAAGGATGGTACCGATCGATGCGCGCTACCCCATTTAGTGGGGGTAGAGCCTACTTGCAAGTCTCTCCGACCTTCACAAAAAAAGTTATTCAAGAATATCTCTTTCTCCTATGTGCTTTCATCCCTAACCCTAACCCTAACCCTTCCGAAAGTCGGAGAAGCTCAAGGATGGTACCGATCGATGCGCGCAACCCCATTTAGTGGGGGTAGAGCCTACTTGCAAGTCTCTCCGACCTTCACAAAAAAAGTTATTCAAGAATATCTCCTCAGATTTGGGGGAATTTCGTCGGTCGACCTCTTCCGAAGGTCGTACAAGCTCGGGGATGGTACCAATCGATCCGCAGGACCCAAATTAGTCCAGATGCAACCACTTTCCAAGTCTCTCCGACCTTCACAAAAAAAGTTATTCAAGAATATCTCTTTCTCCTATGTGCTTTCATCCCTAACCCTAACCCTAACCCTTCCGAAAGTCGGAGAAGCTCAAGGATGGTACTGATCGATGCGCGCTACCCCATTTAGTGGGGGTAGAGCCTACTTGCAAGTCTCTCCGACCTTCACAAAAAAAGTTATTCAAGAATATCTCTTTCTCCTATGTGCTTTCATCCCTAACCCTAACCCTAACCCTTCCGAAAGTCGGAGAAGCTCAAGGATGGTACCGATCGATGCGCGCTACCCCATTTAGTGGGGGTAGAGCCTACTTGCAAGTCTCTCCGACCTTCACAAAAAAAGTTATTCAAGAATATCTCTTTCTCCTATGTGCTTTCATCCCTAACCCTAACCCTAACCCTTCCGAAAGTCGGAGAAGCTCAAGGATGGTACCGATCGATGCGCGCTACCCCATTTAGTGGGGGTAGAGCCTACTTGCAAGTCTCTCCGACCTTCACAAAAAAAGTTATTCAAGAATATCTCTTTCTCCTATGTGCTTTCATCCCTAACCCTAACCCTAACCCTTCCGAAAGTCGGAGAAGCTCAAGGATGGTACCGATCGATGCGCGCTACCCCATTTAGTGGGGGTAGAGCCTACTTGCAAGTCTCTCCGACCTTCACAAAAAAAGTTATTCAAGAATATCTCTTTCTCCTATGTGCTTTCATCCCTAACCCTAACCCTAACCCTTCCGAAAGTCAGAGAAGCTCAAGGATGGTACTGATCGATGCGCGCAACCCCATTTAGTGGGGGTAGAGCCAGAGCCTACTTGCAAGTCTCTCCGACCTTCACAAAAAAAGTTATTCAAGAATATCTCCTCAGATTTGGGGGAATTTCGTCGGTCGACCTCTTCCGAAGGTCGTACAAGCTCGGGGATGGTACCAATCGATCCGCAGGACCCAAATTAGTCCAGATGCAACCACTTTCCAAGTCTCTCCGACCTTCACAAAAAAAGTTATTCAAGAATATCTCTTTCTCCTATGTGCTTTCATCCCTAACCCTAACCCTAACCCTTCCGAAAGTCGGAGAAGCTCAAGGATGGTACCGATCGATGCGCGCTACCCCATTTAGTGGGGGTAGAGCCTACTTGCAAGTCTCTCCGACCTTCACAAAAAAAGTTATTCAAGAATATCTCTTTCTCCTATGTGCTTTCATCCCTAACCCTAACCCTAACCCTTCCGAAAGTCGGAGAAGCTCAAGGATGGTACCGATCGATGCGCGCTACCCCATTTAGTGGGGGTAGAGCCTACTTGCAAGTCTCTCCGACCTTCACAAAAAAAGTTATTCAAGAATATCTCTTTCTCCTATGTGCTTTCATCCCTAACCCTAACCCTTCCGAAAGTCGGAGAAGCTCAAGGATGGTACTGATCGATGCGCGTTACCCCATTTAGTGGGGGTAGAGCCTACTTGCAAGTCTCTCCGACCTTCACAAAAAAAGTTATTCAAGAATATCTCTTTCTCCTATGTGCTTTCATCCCTAACCCTAACCCTAACCCTTCCGAAAGTCGGAGAAGCTCAAGGATGGTACTGATCGATGCGCGCAACCCCATTTAGTGGGGGTAGAGCCTACTTGCAAGTCTCTCCGACCTTCACAAAAAAAGTTATTCAAGAATATCTCCTCAGATTTTGGGGGAATTTCGTCGGTCGACCTCTTCCGAAGGTCGTACAAGCTCGGGGATGGTACCAATCGATCTGCAGGACCCAAATTAGTCCAGATGCAACCACTTTCCAAGTCTCTCCGACCTTCACAAAAAAAGTTATTCAAGAATATCTCTTTCTCCTATGTGCTTTCATCCCTAACCCTAACCCTAACCCTTCCGAAAGTCGGAGAAGCTCAAGGATGGTACCGATCGATGCGCGCTACCCCATTTAGTGGGGGTAGAGCCTACTTGCAAGTCTCTCCGACCTTCACAAAAAAAGTTATTCAAGAATATCTCTTTCTCCTATGTGCTTTCATCCCTAACCCTAACCCTAACCCTTCCGAAAGTCGGAGAAGCTCAAGGATGGTACTGATCGATGCGTGCAACCCCATTTAGTGGGGGTAGAGCCTACTTGCAAGTCTCTCCGACCTTCACAAAAAAAGTTATTCAAGAATATCTCCTCAGATTTGGGGGAATTTCGTCGGTCGACCTCTTCCGAAGGTCGTACAAGCTCGGGGATGGTACCAATCGATCCGCAGGACCCAAATTAGTCCAGATGCAACCACTTTCCAAGTCTCTCCGACCTTCACAAAAAAAGTTATTCAAGAATATCTCTTTCTCCTATGTGCTTTCATCCCTAACCCTAACCCTAACCCTTCCGAAAGTCGGAGAAGCTCAAGGATGGTACTGATCGATGCGCGCTACCCCATTTAGTGGGGGTAGAGCCTACTTGCAAGTCTCTCCGACCTTCACAAAAAAAGTTATTCAAGAATATCTCTTTCTCCTATGTGCTTTCATCCCTAACCCTAACCCTAACCCTTCCGAAAGTCGGAGAAGCTCAAGGATGGTACCGATCGATGCGCGCTACCCCATTTAGTGGGGGTAGAGCCTACTTGCAAGTCTCTCCGACCTTCACAAAAAAAGTTATTCAAGAATATCTCTTTCTCCTATGTGCTTTCATCCCTAACCCTAACCCTAACCCTTCCGAAAGTCGGAGAAGCTCAAGGATGGTACCGATCGATGTGCGCTACCCCATTTAGTGGGGGTAGAGCCTACTTGCAAGTCTCTCCGACCTTCACAAAAAAAGTTATTCAAGAATATCTCTTTCTCCTATGTGCTTTCATCCCTAACCCTAACCCTTCCGAAAGTCGGAGAAGCTCAAGGATGGTACTGATCGATGCGCGCAACCCCATTTAGTGGGGGTAGAGCCTACTTGCAAGTCTCTCCGACCTTCACAAAAAAAGTTATTCAAGAATATCTCCTCAGATTTGGGGGAATTTCGTCGGTCGACCTCTTCCGAAGGTCGTACAAGCTCGGGGATGGTACCAATCGATCCGCAGGACCCAAATTAGTCCAGATGCAACCACTTTCCAAGTCTCTCCGACCTTCACAAAAAAAGTTATTCAAGAATATCTCTTTCTCCTATGTGCTTTCATCCCTAACCCTAACCCTAACCCTTCCGAAAGTCGGAGAAGCTCAAGGATGGTACCGATCGATGCGCGCTACCCCATTTAGTGGGGGTAGAGCCTACTTGCAAGTCTCTCCGACCTTCACAAAAAAAGTTATTCAAGAATATCTCTTTCTCCTATGTGCTTTCATCCCTAACCCTAACCCTAACCCTTCCGAAAGTCGGAGAAGCTCAAGGATGGTACCGATCGATGCGCGCTACCCCATTTAGTGGGGGTAGAGCCTACTTGCAAGTCTCTCCGACCTTCACAAAAAAAGTTATTCAAGAATATCTCTTTCTCCTATGTGCTTTCATCCCTAACCCTAACCCTAACCCTTCCGAAAGTCGGAGAAGCTCAAGGATGGTACTGATCGATGCGCGCTACCCCATTTAGTGGGGGTAGAGCCTACTTGCAAGTCTCTCCGACCTTCACAAAAAAAGTTATTCAAGAATATCTCTTTCTCCTATGTGCTTTCATCCCTAACCCTAACCCTAACCCTTCCGAAAGTCGGAGAAGCTCAAGGATGGTACTGATCGATGCGCGCAACCCCATTTAGTGGGGGTAGAGCCTACTTGCAAGTCTCTCCGACCTTCACAAAAAAAGTTATTCAAGAATATCTCCTCAGATTTTGGGGGAATTTCGTCGGTCGACCTCTTCCGAAGGTCGTACAAGCTCGGGGATGGTACCAATCGATCTGCAGGACCCAAATTAGTCCAGATGCAACCACTTTCCAAGTCTCTCCGACCTTCAAAAAAAAAGTTATTCAAGAATATCTCTTTCTCCTATGTGCTTTCATCCCTATCCCTAACCCTAACCCTTCCGAAAGTCGGAGAAGCTCAAGGATGGTACCGATCGATGCGCGCTACCCCATTTAGTGGGGGTAGAGCCTACTTGCAAGTCTCTCCGACCTTCACAAAAAAAGTTATTCAAGAATATCTCTTTCTCCTATGTGCTTTCATCCCTAACCCTAACCCTAACCCTTCCGAAAGTCGGAGAAGCTCAAGGATGGTACCGATCGATGCGCGCAACCCCATTTAGTGGGGGTAGAGCCTACTTGCAAGTCTCTCTGACCTTCACAAAAAAAGTTATTCAAGAATATCTCCTCAGATTTGGGGGAATTTCGTCGGTCGACCTCTTCCGAAGGTCGTACAAGCTCGGGGATGGTACCAATCGATCCGCAGGACCCAAATTAGTCCAGATGCAACCACTTTCCAAGTCTCTCCGACCTTCACAAAAAAAGTTATTCAAGAATATCTCTTTCTCCTATGTGCTTTCATCCCTAACCCTAACCCTAACCCTTCCGAAAGTCGGAGAAGCTCAAGGATGGTACCGATCGATGCGCGCTACCCCATTTAGTGGGGGTAGAGCCTACTTGCAAGTCTCTCCGACCTTCACAAAAAAAGTTATTCAAGAATATCTCTTTCTCCTATGTGCTTTCATCCCTAACCCTAACCCTAACCCTTCCGAAAGTCGGAGAAGCTCAAGGATGGTACCGATCGATGCGCGCTACCCCATTTAGTGGGGGTAGAGCCTACTTGCAAGTCTCTCCGACCTTCACAAAAAAAGTTATTCAAGAATATCTCTTTCTCCTATGTGCTTTCATCCCTAACCCTAACCCTTCCGAAAGTCGGAGAAGCTCAAGGATGGTACCGATCGATGCGCGCTACCCCATTTAGTGGGGGTAGAGCCTACTTGCAAGTCTCTCCGACCTTCACAAAAAAAGTTATTCAAGAATATCTCTTTCTCCTATGTGCTTTCATCCCTAACCCTAACCCTAACCCTTCCGAAAGTCGGAGAAGCTCAAGGATGGTACTGATCGATGCGCGCAACCCCATTTAGTGGGGGTAGAGCCTACTTGCAAGTCTCTCCGACCTTCACAAAAAAAGTTATTCAAGAATATCTCCTCAGATTTGGGGGAATTTCGTCGGTCGACCTCTTTCAAAGGTCGTACAAGCTCGGGGATGGTACCAATCGATCCGCAGGACCCAAATTAGTCCAGATGCAACCACTTTCCAAGTCTCTCCGACCTTCACAAAAAAAGTTATTCAAGAATATCTCTTTCTCCTATGTGCTTTCATCCCTAACCCTAACCCTAACCCTTCCGAAAGTCGGAGAAGCTCAAGGATGGTACCGATCGATGCGCGCTACCCCATTTAGTGGGGGTAGAGCCTACTTGCAAGTCTCTCCGACCTTCACAAAAAAAGTTATTCAAGAATATCTCTTTCTCCTATGTGCTTTCATCCCTAACCCTAACCCTAACCCTTCCGAAAGTCGGAGAAGCTCAAGGATGGTACCGATCGATGCGCGCTACCCCATTTAGTGGGGGTAGAGCCTACTTGCAAGTCTCTCCGACCTTCACAAAAAAAGTTATTCAAGAATATCTCTTTCTCCTATGTGCTTTCATCCCTAACCCTAACCCTTCCGAAAGTCGGAGAAGCTCAAGGATGGTACCGATCGATGCGCGCTACCCCATTTAGTGGGGGTAGAGCCTACTTGCAAGTCTCTCCGACCTTCACAAAAAAAGTTATTCAAGAATATCTCTTTCTCCTATGTGCTTTCATCCCTAACCCTAACCCTAACCCTTCCGAAAGTCGGAGAAGCTCAAGGATGGTACTGATCGATGCGCGCTACCCCATTTAGTGGGGGTAAAGCCTACTTGCAAGTCTCTCCGACCTTCACAAAAAAAGTTATTCAAGAATATCTCTTTCTCCTATGTGCTTTCATCCCTAACCCTAACCCTAACCCTTCCGAAAGTCGGAGAAGCTCAAGGATGGTACTGATCGATGCGCGCAACCCCATTTAGTGGGGGTAGAGCCTACTTGCAAGTCTCTCCGACCTTCACAAAAAAAGTTATTCAAGAATATCTCCTCAGATTTTGGGGGAATTTCGTCGGTCGACCTCTTCCGAAGGTCGTACAAGCTCGGGGATGGTACCAATCGATCTGCAGGACCCAAATTAGTCCAGATGCAACCACTTTCCAAGTCTCTCCGACCTTCAAAAAAAAAGTTATTCAAGAATATCTCTTTCTCCTATGTGCTTTCATCCCTAACCCTAACCCTAACCCTTCCGAAAGTCGGAGAAGCTCAAGGATGGTACCGATCGATGCGCGCTACCCCATTTAGTGGGGGTAGAGCCTACTTGCAAGTCTCTCCGACCTTCACAAAAAAAGTTATTCAAGAATATCTCTTTCTCCTATGTGCTTTCATCCCTAACCCTAACCCTAACCCTTCCGAAAGTCGGAGAAGCTCAAGGATGGTACCGATCGATGCGCGCTACCCCATTTAGTGGGGGTAGAGCCTACTTGCAAGTCTCTCCGACCTTCACAAAAAAAGTTATTCAAGAATATCTCTTTCTCCTATGTGCTTTCATCCCTAACCCTAACCCTTCCGAAAGTCGGAGAAGCTCAAGGATGGTACCGATCGATGCGCGCTACCCCATTTAGTGGGGGTAGAGCCTACTTGCAAGTCTCTCCGACCTTCACAAAAAAAGTTATTCAAGAATATCTCTTTCTCCTATGTGCTTTCATCCCTAACCCTAACCCTAACCCTTCCGAAAGTCGGAGAAGCTCAAGGATGGTACTGATCGATGCGCGCAACCCCATTTAGTGGGGGTAGAGCCTACTTGCAAGTCTCTCCGACCTTCACAAAAAAAGTTATTCAAGAATATCTCCTCAGATTTGGGGGAATTTCGTCGGTCGACCTCTTTCAAAGGTCGTACAAGCTCGGGGATGGTACCAATCGATCCGCAGGACCCAAATTAGTCCAGATGCAACCACTTTCCAAGTCTCTCCGACCTTCACAAAAAAAGTTATTCAAGAATATCTCTTTCTCCTATGTGCTTTCATCCCTAACCCTAACCCTAACCCTTCCGAAAGTCGGAGAAGCTCAAGGATGGTACCGATCGATGCGCGCTACCCCATTTAGTGGGGGTAGAGCCTACTTGCAAGTCTCTCCGACCTTCACAAAAAAAGTTATTCAAGAATATCTCTTTCTCCTATGTGCTTTCATCCCTAACCCTAACCCTAACCCTTCCGAAAGTCGGAGAAGCTCAAGGATGGTACCGATCGATGCGCGCTACCCCATTTAGTGGGGGTAGAGCCTACTTGCAAGTCTCTCCGACCTTCACAAAAAAAGTTATTCAAGAATATCTCTTTCTCCTATGTGCTTTCATCCCTAACCCTAACCCTAACCCTTCCGAAAGTCGGAGAAGCTCAAGGATGGTACCGATCGATGCGCGCTACCCCATTTAGTGGGGGTAGAGCCTACTTGCAAGTCTCTCCGACCTTCACAAAAAAAGTTATTCAAGAATATCTCTTTCTCCTATGTGCTTTCATCCCTAACCCTAACCCTAACCCTTCCGAAAGTCGGAGAAGCTCAAGGATGGTACTGATCGATGCGCGCTACCCCATTTAGTGGGGGTAAAGCCTACTTGCAAGTCTCTCCGACCTTCACAAAAAAAGTTATTCAAGAATATCTCTTTCTCCTATGTGCTTTCATCCCTAACCCTAACCCTTCCGAAAGTCGGAGAAGCTCAAGGATGGTACTGATCGATGCGCGCAACCCCATTTAGTGGGGGTAGAGCCTACTTGCAAGTCTCTCCGACCTTCACAAAAAAAGTTATTCAAGAATATCTCCTCAGATTTTGGGGGAATTTCGTCGGTCGACCTCTTCCGAAGGTCGTACAAGCTCGGGGATGGTACCAATCGATCTGCAGGACCCAAATTAGTCCAGATGCAACCACTTTCCAAGTCTCTCCGACCTTCAAAAAAAAAGTTATTCAAGAATATCTCTTTCTCCTATGTGCTTTCATCCCTAACCCTAACCCTAACCCTTCCGAAAGTCGGAGAAGCTCAAGGATGGTACCGATCGATGCGCGCTACCCCATTTAGTGGGGGTAGAGCCTACTTGCAAGTCTCTCCGACCTTCACAAAAAAATTTATTCAAGAATATCTCTTTCTCCTATGTGCTTTCATCCCTAACCCTAACCCTAACCCTTCCGAAAGTCGGAGAAGCTCAAGGATGGTACCGATCGATGCGCGCAACCCCATTTAGTGGGGGTAGAGCCTACTTGCAAGTCTCTCCGACCTTCACAAAAAAAGTTATTCAAGAATATCTCCTCAGATTTGGGGGAATTTCGTCGGTCGACCTCTTCCGAAGGTCGTAAAAGCTCGGGGATGGTACCAATCGATCCGCAGGACCCAAATTAGTCCAGATGCAACCACTTTCCAAGTCTCTCCGACCTTCACAAAAAAAGTTATTCAAGAATATCTCTTTCTCCTATGTGCTTTCATCCCTAACCCTAACCCTAACCCTTCCGAAAGTCGGAGAAGCTCAAGGATGGTACCGATCGATGCGCGCTACCCCATTTAGTGGGGGTAGAGCCTACTTGCAAGTCTCTCCGACCTTCACAAAAAAAGTTATTCAAGAATATCTCTTTCTCCTATGTGCTTTCATCCCTAACCCTAACCCTAACCCTTCCGAAAGTCGGAGAAGCTCAAGGATGGTACCGATCGATGCGCGCTACCCCATTTAGTGGGGGTAGAGCCTACTTGCAAGTCTCTCCGACCTTCACAAAAAAAGTTATTCAAGAATATCTCTTTCTCCTATGTGCTTTCATCCCTAACCCTAACCCTTCCGAAAGTCGGAGAAGCTCAAGGATGGTACCGATCGATGCGCGCTACCCCATTTAGTGGGGGTAGAGCCTACTTGCAAGTCTCTCCGACCTTCACAAAAAAAGTTATTCAAGAATATCTCTTTCTCCTATGTGCTTTCATCCCTAACCCTAACCCTAACCCTTCCGAAAGTCGGAGAAGCTCAAGGATGGTACTGATCGATGCGCGCAACCCCATTTAGTGGGGGTAGAGCCTACTTGCAAGTCTCTCCGACCTTCACAAAAAAAGTTATTCAAGAATATCTCCTCAGATTTGGGGGAATTTCGTCGGTCGACCTCTTTCGAAGGTCGTACAAGCTCGGGGATGGTACCAATCGATCCGCAGGACCCAAATTAGTCCAGATGCAACCACTTTCCAAGTCTCTCCGACCTTCACAAAAAAAGTTATTCAAGAATATCTCTTTCTCCTATGTGCTTTCATCCCTAACCCTAACCCTAACCCTTCCGAAAGTCGGAGAAGCTCAAGGATGGTACTGATCGATGCGCGCTACCCCATTTAGTGGGGGTAGAGCCTACTTGCAAGTCTCTCCGACCTTCACAAAAAAAGTTATTCAAGAATATCTCTTTCTCCTATGTGCTTTCATCCCTAACCCTAACCCTAACCCTTCCGAAAGTCGGAGAAGCTCAAGGATGGTACCGATCGATGCGCGCTACCCCATTTAGTGGGGGTAGAGCCTACTTGCAAGTCTCTCCGACCTTCACAAAAAAAGTTATTCAAGAATATCTCCTCAGATTTGGGGGAATTTCGTCGGTCGACCTCTTCCGAAGGTCGTACAAGCTCGGGGATGGTACCAATCGATCCGCAGGACCCAAATTAGTCCAGATGCAACCACTTTCCAAGTCTCTCCGACCTTCACAAAAAAAGTTATTCAAGAATATCTCTTTCTCCTATGTGCTTTCATCCCTAACCCTAACCCTA
Organism: Limanda limanda; assembly: GCF_963576545.1. Classification (NCBI taxonomy): domain Eukaryota; kingdom Metazoa; phylum Chordata; class Actinopteri; order Pleuronectiformes; family Pleuronectidae; genus Limanda; species Limanda limanda. Next base: position 746,980 of record NW_026870560.1, read on the forward strand.
ACCCTTCCGAAAGTCGGAGAAGCTCAAGGATGGTACCGATCGATGCGCGCTACCCCATTTAGTGGGGGTAGAGCCTACTTGCAAGTCTCTCCGACCTTCACAAAAAAAGTTATTCAAGAATATCTCTTTCTCCTATGTGCTTTCATCCCTAACCCTAACCCTAACCCTTCCGAAAGTCGGAGAAGCTCAAGGATGGTACCGATCGATGCGCGCTACCCCATTTAGTGGGGGTAGAGCCTACTTGCAAGTCTCTCCGACCTTCACAAAAAAAGTTATTCAAGAATATCTCTTTCTCCTATGTGCTTTCATCCCTAACCCTAACCCTAACCCTTCCGAAAGTCGGAGAAGCTCAAGGATGGTACCGATCGATGCGCGCTACCCCATTTAGTGGGGGTAGAGCCTACTTGCAAGTCTCTCCGACCTTCACAAAAAAAGTTATTCAAGAATATCTCTTTCTCCTATGTGCTTTCATCCCTAACCCTAACCCTAACCCTTCCGAAAGTCGGAGAAGCTCAAGGATGGTACTGATCGATGCGCGCAACCCCATTTAGTGGGGGTAGAGCCTACTTGCAAGTCTCTCCGACCTTCACAAAAAAAGTTATTCAAGAATATCTCCTCAGATTTTGGGGGAATTTCGTCGGTCGACCTCTTCCGAAGGTCGTACAAGCTCGGGGATGGTACCAATCGATCTGCAGGACCCAAATTAGTCCAGATGCAACCACTTTCCAAGTCTCTCCGACCTTCACAAAAAAAGTTATTCAAGAATATCTCTTTCTCCTATGTGCTTTCATCCCTAACCCTAACCCTAACCCTTCCGAAAGTCGGAGAAGCTCAAGGATGGTACCGATCGATGCGCGCTACCCCATTTAGTGGGGGTAGAGCCTACTTGCAAGTCTCTCCGACCTTCACAAAAAAAGTTATTCAAGAATATCTCTTTCTCCTATGTGCTTTCATCCCTAACCCTAACCCTAACCCTTCCGAAAGTCGGAGAAGCTCAAGGATGGTACCGATCGATGCGCGCAACCCCATTTAGTGGGGGTAGAGCCTACTTGCAAGTCTCTCCGACCTTCACAAAAAAAGTTATTCAAGAATATCTCCTCAGATTTGGGGGAATTTCGTCGGTCGACCTCTTCCGAAGGTCGTACAAGCTCGGGGATGGTACCAATCGATCCGCAGGACCCAAATTAGTCCAGATGCAACCACTTTCCAAGTCTCTCCGACCTTCACAAAAAAAGTTATTCAAGAATATCTCTTTCTCCTATGTGCTTTCATCCCTAACCCTAACCCTAACCCTTCCGAAAGTCGGAGAAGCTCAAGGATGGTACCGATCGATGCGCGCTACCCCATTTAGTGGGGGTAGAGCCTACTTGCAAGTCTCTCCGACCTTCACAAAAAAAGTTATTCAAGAATATCTCTTTCTCCTATGTGCTTTCATCCCTAACCCTAACCCTAACCCTTCCGAAAGTCGGAGAAGCTCAAGGATGGTACCGATCGATGCGCGCTACCCCATTTAGTGGGGGTAGAGCCTACTTGCAAGTCTCTCCGACCTTCACAAAAAAAGTTATTCAAGAATATCTCTTTCTCCTATGTGCTTTCATCCCTAACCCTAACCCTAACCCTTCCGAAAGTCGGAGAAGCTCAAGGATGGTACCGATCGATGCGCGCTACCCCATTTAGTGGGGGTAGAGCCTACTTGCAAGTCTCTCCGACCTTCACAAAAAAAGTTATTCAAGAATATCTCTTTCTCCTATGTGCTTTCATCCCTAACCCTAACCCTAACCCTTCCGAAAGTCGGAGAAGCTCAAGGATGGTACCGATCGATGCGCGCTACCCCATTTAGTGGGGGTAGAGCCTACTTGCAAGTCTCTCCGACCTTCACAAAAAAAGTTATTCAAGAATATCTCTTTCTCCTATGTGCTTTCATCCCTAACCCTAACCCTAACCCTTCCGAAAGTCGGAGAAGCTCAAGGATGGTACTGATCGATGCGCGCAACCCCATTTAGTGGGGGTAGAGCCTACTTGCAAGTCTCTCCGACCTTCACAAAAAAAGTTATTCAAGAATATCTCCTCAGATTTTGGGGGAATTTCGTCGGTCGACCTCTTCCGAAGGTCGTACAAGCTCGGGGATGGTACCAATCGATCTGCAGGACCCAAATTAGTCCAGATGCAACCACTTTCCAAGTCTCTCCGACCTTCACAAAAAAAGTTATTCAAGAATATCTCTTTCTCCTATGTGCTTTCATCCCTAACCCTAACCCTAACCCTTCCGAAAGTCGGAGAAGCTCAAGGATGGTACCGATCGATGCGCGCTACCCCATTTAGTGGGGGTAGAGCCTACTTGCAAGTCTCTCCGACCTTCACAAAAAAAGTTATTCAAGAATATCTCTTTCTCCTATGTGCTTTCATCCCTAACCCTAACCCTAACCCTTCCGAAAGTCGGAGAAGCTCAAGGATGGTACCGATCGATGCGCGCAACCCCATTTAGTGGGGGTAGAGCCTACTTGCAAGTCTCTCCGACCTTCACAAAAAAAGTTATTCAAGAATATCTCCTCAGATTTGGGGGAATTTCGTCGGTCGACCTCTTCCGAAGGTCGTACAAGCTCGGGGATGGTACCAATCGATCCGCAGGACCCAAATTAGTCCAGATGCAACCACTTTCCAAGTCTCTCCGACCTTCACAAAAAAAGTTATTCAAGAATATCTCTTTCTCCTATGTGCTTTCATCCCTAACCCTAACCCTAACCCTTCCGAAAGTCGGAGAAGCTCAAGGATGGTACCGATCGATGCGCGCTACCCCATTTAGTGGGGGTAGAGCCTACTTGCAAGTCTCTCCGACCTTCACAAAAAAAGTTATTCAAGAATATCTCTTTCTCCTATGTGCTTTCATCCCTAACCCTAACCCTAACCCTTCCGAAAGTCGGAGAAGCTCAAGGATGGTACCGATCGATGCGCGCTACCCCATTTAGTGGGGGTAGAGCCTACTTGCAAGTCTCTCCGACCTTCACAAAAAAAGTTATTCAAGAATATCTCTTTCTCCTATGTGCTTTCATCCCTAACCCTAACCCTAACCCTTCCGAAAGTCGGAGAAGCTCAAGGATGGTACCGATCGATGCGCGCTACCCCATTTAGTGGGGGTAGAGCCTACTTGCAAGTCTCTCCGACCTTCACAAAAAAAGTTATTCAAGAATATCTCTTTCTCCTATGTGCTTTCATCCCTAACCCTAACCCTAACCCTTCCGAAAGTCGGAGAAGCTCAAGGATGGTACCGATCGATGCGCGCTACCCCATTTAGTGGGGGTAGAGCCTACTTGCAAGTCTCTCCGACCTTCACAAAAAAAGTTATTCAAGAATATCTCTTTCTCCTATGTGCTTTCATCCCTAACCCTAACCCTAACCCTTCCGAAAGTCGGAGAAGCTCAAGGATGGTACTGATCGATGCGCGCAACCCCATTTAGTGGGGGTAGAGCCTACTTGCAAGTCTCTCCGACCTTCACAAAAAAAGTTATTCAAGAATATCTCCTCAGATTTTGGGGGAATTTCGTCGGTCGACCTCTTCCGAAGGTCGTACAAGCTCGGGGATGGTACCAATCGATCTGCAGGACCCAAATTAGTCCAGATGCAACCACTTTCCAAGTCTCTCCGACCTTCACAAAAAAAGTTATTCAAGAATATCTCTTTCTCCTATGTGCTTTCATCCCTAACCCTAACCCTAACCCTTCCGAAAGTCGGAGAAGCTCAAGGATGGTACCGATCGATGCGCGCTACCCCATTTAGTGGGGGTAGAGCCTACTTGCAAGTCTCTCCGACCTTCACAAAAAAAGTTATTCAAGAATATCTCTTTCTCCTATGTGCTTTCATCCCTAACCCTAACCCTAACCCTTCCGAAAGTCGGAGAAGCTCAAGGATGGTACCGATCGATGCGCGCAACCCCATTTAGTGGGGGTAGAGCCTACTTGCAAGTCTCTCCGACCTTCACAAAAAAAGTTATTCAAGAATATCTCCTCAGATTTGGGGGAATTTCGTCGGTCGACCTCTTCCGAAGGTCGTACAAGCTCGGGGATGGTACCAATCGATCCGCAGGACCCAAATTAGTCCAGATGCAACCACTTTCCAAGTCTCTCCGACCTTCACAAAAAAAGTTATTCAAGAATATCTCTTTCTCCTATGTGCTTTCATCCCTAACCCTAACCCTAACCCTTCCGAAAGTCGGAGAAGCTCAAGGATGGTACCGATCGATGCGCGCTACCCCATTTAGTGGGGGTAGAGCCTACTTGCAAGTCTCTCCGACCTTCACAAAAAAAGTTATTCAAGAATATCTCTTTCTCCTATGTGCTTTCATCCCTAACCCTAACCCTAACCCTTCCGAAAGTCGGAGAAGCTCAAGGATGGTACCGATCGATGCGCGCTATCCCATTTAGTGGGGGTAGAGCCTACTTGCAAGTCTCTCCGACCTTCACAAAAAAAGTTATTCAAGAATATCTCTTTCTCCTATGTGCTTTCATCCCTAACCCTAACCCTAACCCTTCCGAAAGTCGGAGAAGCTCAAGGATGGTACTGATCGATGCGCGTTACCCCATTTAGTGGGGGTAGAGCCTACTTGCAAGTCTCTCCGACCTTCACAAAAAAAGTTATTCAAGAATATCTCTTTCTCCTATGTGCTTTCATCCCTAACCCTAACCCTAACCCTTCCGAAAGTCGGAGAAGCTCAAGGATGGTACTGATCGATGCGCGCAACCCCATTTAGTGGGGGTAGAGCCTACTTGCAAGTCTCTCCGACCTTCACAAAAAAAGTTATTCAAGAATATCTCCTCAGATTTGGGGGAATTTCGTCGGTCGACCTCTTCCGAAGGTCGTACAAGCTCGGGGATGGTACCAATCGATCCGCAGGACCCAAATTAGTCCAGATGCAACCACTTTCCAAGTCTCTCCGACCTTCACAAAAAAAGTTATTCAAGAATATCTCTTTCTCCTATGTGCTTTCATCCCTAACCCTAACCCTAACCCTTCCAAAAGTCGGAGAAGCTCAAGGATGGTACTGATCGATGCGCGCTACCCCATTTAGTGGGGGTAGAGCCTACTTGCAAGTCTCTCCGACCTTCACAAAAAAAGTTATTCAAGAATATCTCTTTCTCCTATGTGCTTTCATCCCTAACCCTAACCCTTCCGAAAGTCGGAGAAGCTCAAGGATGGTACCGATCGATGCGCGCTACCCCATTTAGTGGGGGTAGAGCCTACTTGCAAGTCTCTCCGACCTTCACAAAAAACGTTATTCAAGAATATCTCTTTCTCCTATGTGCTTTCATCCCTAACCCTAACCCTAACCCTTCCGAAAGTCGGAGAAGCTCAAGGATGGTACCGATCGATGCGCGTTACCCCATTTAGTGGGGGTAGAGCCTACTTGCAAGTCTCTCCGACCTTCACAAAAAAAGTTATTCAAGAATATCTCTTTCTCCTATGTGCTTTCATCCCTAACCCTAACCCTAACCCTTCCGAAAGTCGGAGAAGCTCAAGGATGGTACTGATCGATGCGCGCAACCCCATTTAGTGGGGGTAGAGCCTACTTGCAAGTCTCTCCGACCTTCACAAAAAAAGTTATTCAAGAATATCTCCTCAGATTTGGGGGAATTTCGTCGGTCGACCTCTTCCGAAGGTCGTACAAGCTCGGGGATGGTACCAATCGATCCGCAGGACCCAAATTAGTCCAGATGCAACCACTTTCCAAGTCTCTCCGACCTTCACAAAAAAAGTTATTCAAGAATATCTCTTTCTCCTATGTGCTTTCATCCCTAACCCTAACCCTAACCCTTCCGAAAGTCGGAGAAGCTCAAGGATTGTACCGATCGATGCGCGCTACCCCATTTAGTGGGGGTAGAGCCTACTTGCAAGTCTCTCCGACCTTCACAAAAAAAGTTATTCAAGAATATCTCTTTCTCCTATGTGCTTTCATCCCTAACCCTAACCCTAACCCTTCCGAAAGTCGGAGAAGCTCAAGAATGGTACCGATCGATGCGCGCTACCCCATTTAGTGGGGGTAGAGCCTACTTGCAAGTCTCTCCGACCTTCACAAAAAAAGTTATTCAAGAATATCTCCTCAGATTTGGGGGAATTTCGTCGGTCGACCTCTTCCGAAGGTCGTACAAGCTCGGGGATGGTACCAATCGATCCGCAGGACCCAAATTAGTCCAGATGCAACCACTTTCCAAGTCTCTCCGACCTTCACAAAAAAAGTTATTCAAGAATATCTCTTTCTCCTATGTGCTTTCATCCCTAACCCTAACCCTAACCCTTCCGAAAGTCGGAGAAGCTCAAAGATGGTACCGATCGATGCGCGCTACCCCATTTAGTGGGGGTAGAGCCTACTTGCAAGTCTCTCCGACCTTCACAAAAAAAGTTATTCAAGAATATCTCTTTCTCCTATGTGCTTTCATCCCTAACCCTAACCCTAACCCTTCCGAAAGTCGGAGAAGCTCAAGGATGGTACCGATCGATGCGCGCTACCCCATTTAGTGGGGGTAGAGCCTACTTGCAAGTCTCTCCGACCTTCACAAAAAAAGTTATTCAAGAATATCTCTTTCTCCTATGTGCTTTCATCCCTAACCCTAACCCTAACCCTTCCGAAAGTCGGAGAAGCTCAAGGATGGTACTGATCGATGCGCGCTACCCCATTTAGTGGGGGTAGAGCCTACTTGCAAGTCTCTCCGACCTTCACAAAAAAAGTTATTCAAGAATATCTCTTTCTCCTATGTGCTTTCATCCCTAACCCTAACCCTAACCCTTCCGAAAGTCGGAGAAGCTCAAGGATGGTACTGATCGATGTGCGCAACCCCATTTAGTGGGGGTAGAGCCTACTTGCAAGTCTCTCCGACCTTCACAAAAAAAGTTATTCAAGAATATCTCCTCAGAGTTTGGGGGAATTTCGTCGGTCGACCTCTTCCGAAGGTCGTACAAGCTCGGGGATGGTACCAATCGATCTGCAGGAACCCAAATTAGTCCAGATGCAACCACTTTCCAAGTCTCTCCGACCTTCACAAAAAAAGTTATTCAAGAATATCTCTTTCTCCTATGTGCTTTCATCCCTAACCCTAACCCTAACCCTTCCGAAAGTCGGAGAAGCTCAACGATGGTACCGATCGATGCGCGCTACCCCATTTAGTGGGGGTAGAGCCTACTTGCAAGTCTCTCCGACCTTCACAAAAAAAGTTATTCAAGAATATCTCTTTCTCCTATGTGCTTTCATCCCTAACCCTAACCCTAACCCTTCCGAAAGTCGGAGAAGCTCAAGGATGGTACCGATCGATGCGCGCTACCCCATTTAGTGGGGGTAGAGCCTACTTGCAAGTCTCTCCGACCTTCACAAAAAAAGTTATTCAAGAATATCTCCTCAGATTTGGGGGAATTTCGTCGGTCGACCTCTTCCGAAGGTCGTACAAGCTCGGGGATGGTACCAATCGATCCGCAGGACCCAAATTAGTCCAGATGCAACCACTTTCCAAGTCTCTCCGACCTTCACAAAAAAAGTTATTCAAGAATATCTCTTTCTCCTATGTGCTTTCATCCCTAACCCTAACCCTAACCCTTCCGAAAGTCGGAAAAGCTCAAAGATGGTACCGATCGATGCGCGTTACCCCATTTAGTGGGGGTAGAGCCTACTTGCAAGTCTCTCCGACCTTCACAAAAAAAGTTATTCAAGAATATCTCTTTCTCCTATGTGCTTTCATCCCTAACCCTAACCCTAACCCTTCCGAAAGTCGGAGAAGCTCAAGGATGGTACCGATCGATGCGCGCTACCCCATTTAGTGGGGGTAGAGCCTACTTGCAAGTCTCTCCGACCTTCACAAAAAAAGTTATTCAAGAATATCTCTTTCTCCTATGTGCTTTCATCCCTAACCCTAACCCTAACCCTTCCGAAAGTCGGAGAAGCTCAAGGATGGTACCGATCGATGCGCGCTACCCCATTTAGTGGGGGTAGAGCCTACTTGCAAGTCTCTCCGACCTTCACAAAAAAAGTTATTCAAGAATATCTCTTTCTCCTATGTGCTTTCATCCCTAACCCTAACCCTAACCCTTCCGAAAGTCGGAGAAGCTCAAGGATGGTACTGATCGATGCGCGCAACCCCATTTAGTGGGGGTAGAGCCTACTTGCAAGTCTCTCCGACCTTCACAAAAAAAGTTATTCAAGAATATCTCCTCAGATTTGGGGGAATTTCGTCGGTCGACCTCTTCCGAAGGTCGTACAAGCTCGGGGATGGTACCAATCGATCCGCAGGACCCAAATTAGTCCAGATGCAACCACTTTCCAAGTCTCTCCGACCTTCACAAAAAAAGTTATTCAAGAATATCTCTTTCTCCTATGTGCTTTCATCCCTAACCCTAACCCTTCCGAAAGTCGGAGAAGCTCAAGGATGGTACCGATCGATGCGCGCTACCCCATTTAGTGGGGGTAGAGCCTACTTGCAAGTCTCTCCGACCTTCACAAAAAAAGTTATTCAAGAATATCTCCTCAGATTTGGGGGAATTTCGTCGGTCGACCTCTTCCGAAGGTCGTACAAGCTCGGGGATGGTACCAATCGATCCGCAGGACCCAAATTAGTCCAGATGCAACCACTTTCCAAGTCTCTCCGACCTTCACAAAAAAAGTTATTCAAGAATATCTCTTTCTCCTATGTGCTTTCATCCCTAACCCTAACCCTAACCCTTCCGAAAGTCGGAGAAGCTCATGGATGGTACCGATCGATGCGCGCTACCCCATTTAGTGGGGGCAGAGCCTACTTGCAAGTCTCTCCGACCTTCACAAAAAAAGTTATTCAAGAATATCTCTTTCTCCTATGTGCTTTCATCCCTAACCCTAACCCTAACCCTTCCGAAAGTCGGAGAAGCTCAATAATGGTACCGATCGATGCGCGCTACCCCATTTAGTGGGGGTAGAGCCTACTTGCAAGTCTCTCCGACCTTCACAAAAAAAGTTATTCAAGAATATCTCTTTCTCCTATGTGCTTTCATCCCTAACCCTAACCCTAACCCTTCCGAAAGTCGGAGAAGCTCAAGGATGGTACCGATCGATGCGCGCAACCCCATTTAGTGGGGGTAGAGCCTACTTGCAAGTCTCTCCGACCTTCACAAAAAAAGTAATTCAAGAATATCTCCTCAGATTTGGGGGAATTTCGTCGGTCGACCTCTTCCGAAGGTCGTACAAGCTCGGGGATGGTACCAATCGATCCGCAGGACCCAAATTAGTCCAGATGCAACCACTTTCCAAGTCTCTCCGACCTTCACAAAAAAAGTTATTCAAGAATATCTCTTTCTCCTATGTGCTTTCATCCCTAACCCTAACCCTAACCCTTCCGAAAGTCGGAGAAGCTCAAGGATGGTACCGATCGATGCGCGCTACCCCATTTAGTGGGGGTAGAGCCTACTTGCAAGTCTCTCCGACCTTCACAAAAAAAGTTATTCAAGAATATCTCTTTCTCCTATGTGCTTTCATCCCTAACCCTAACCCTAACCCTTCCGAAAGTCGGAGAAGCTCAAGGATGGTACCGATCGATGCGCGCAACCCCATTTAGTGGGGGTAGAGCCTACTTGCAAGTCTCTCCGACCTTCACAAAAAAAGTTATTCAAGAATATCTCCTCAGATTTGGGGGAATTTCGTCGGTCGACCTCTTCCGAAGGTCGTACAAGCTCGGGGATGGTACCAATCGATCCGCAGGACCCAAATTAGTCCAGATGCAACCACTTTCCAAGTCTCTCCGACCTTCACAAAAAAAGTTATTCAAGAATATCTCTTTCTCCTATGTGCTTTCATCCCTAACCCTAACCCTAACCCTTCCGAAAGTCGGAGAAGCTCAAGGATGGTACCGATCGATGCGCGCTACCCCATTTAGTGGGGGTAGAGCCTACTTGCAAGTCTCTCCGACCTTCACAAAAAAAGTTATTCAAGAATATCTCCTCAGATTTGGGGGAATTTCGTCGGTCGACCTCTTCCGAAGGTCGTACAAGCTCGGGGATGGTACCAATCGATCCGCAGGACCCAAATTAGTCCAGATGCAACCACTTTCCAAGTCTCTCCGACCTTCACAAAAAAAGTTATTCAAGAATATCTCTTTCTCCTATGTGCTTTCATCCCTAACCCTAACCCTAACCCTTCCGAAAGTCGGAGAAGCTCAAGGATGGTACCGATCGATGCGCGCTACCCAATTTAGTGGGGGCAGAGCCTACTTGCAAGTCTCTCCGACCTTCACAAAAAAAGTTATTCAAGAATATCTCTTTCTCCTATTTGCTTTCATCCCTAACCCTAACCCTAACCCTTCCGAAAGTCGGAGAAGCTCAAGGATGGTACCGATCGATGCGCGCTACCCCATTTAGTGGGGGTAGAGCCAACTTGCAAGTCTCTCCGACCTTCACAAAAAAAGTTATTCAAGAATATCTCTTTCTCCTATGTGCTTTCATCCCTAACCCTAACCCTAACCCTTCCGAAAGTCGGAGAAGCTCAAGGATGGTACCGATCGATGCGCGCTACCCCATTTAGTGGGGGTAGAGCCTACTTGCAAGTCTCTCCGACCTTCACAAAAAAAGTTATTCAAGAATATCTCCTCAGATTTGGGGGAATTTCGTCGGTCGACCTCTTCCGAAGGTCGTACAAGCTCGGGGATGGTACCAATCGATCCGCAGGACCCAAATTAGTCCAGATGCAACCACTTTCCAAGTCTCTCCGACCTTCACAAAAAAAGTTATTCAAGAATATCTCTTTCTCCTATGTGCTTTCATCCCTAACCCTAACCCTAACCCTTCCGAAAGTCGGAGAAGCTCAAGGATGGTACCGATCGATGCGCGCTACCCCATTTAGTGGGGGTAGAGCCTACTTGCAAGTCTCTCCGACCTTAACCAAAAAAGTTATTCAAGAATATCTCTTTCTCCTATGTGCTTTCATCCCTAACCCTAACCCTAACCCTTCCGAAAGTCGGAGAAGCTCAAGGATGGTACCGATCGATGCGCGCTACCCCATTTAGTGGGGGTAGAGCCTACTTGCAAGTCTCTCCGACCTTCACAAAAAAAGTTATTCAAGAATATCTCTTTCTCCTATGTGCTTTCATCCCTAACCCTAACCCTAACCCTTCCGAAAGTCGGAGAAGCTCAAGGATGGTACCGATCGATGCGCGCTACCCCATTTAGTGGGGGTAGAGCCTACTTGCAAGTCTCTCCGACCTTCACAAAAAAAGTTATTCAAGAATATCTCTTTCTCCTATGTGCTTTCATCCCTAACCCTAACCCTAACCCTTCCGAAAGTCGGAGAAGCTCAAGGATGGTACCGATCGATGTGCGCTACCCCATTTAGTGGGGGTAGAGCCTACTTGCAAGTCTCTCCGACCTTCACAAAAAAAGTTATTCAAGAATATCTCCTCAGATTTGGGGGAATTTCGTCGGTCGACCTCTTCCGAAGGTCGTACAAGCTCGGGGATGGTACCAATCGATCCGCAGGACCCAAATTAGTCCAGATGCAACCACTTTCCAAGTCTCTCCGACCTTCACAAAAAAAGTTATTCAAGAATATCTCTTTCTCCTATGTGCTTTCATCCCTAACCCTAACCCTAACCCTTCCGAAAGTCGGAGAAGCTCAAGGATGGTACCGATCGATGCGCGCTACCCTATTTAGTGGGGGTAGAGCCTACTTGCAAGTCTCTCCGACCTTCACAAAAAAAGTTATTCAAGAATATCTCTTTCTCCTATGTGCTTTCATCCCTAACCCTAACCCTAACCCTTCCGAAAGTCGGAGAAGCTCAAGGATGGTACCGATCGATGCGCGCTACCCCATTTAGTGGGGGTAGAGCCTACTTGCAAGTCTCTCCGACCTTCACAAAAAAAGTTATTCAAGAATATCTCTTTCTCCTATGTGCTTTCATCCCTAACCCTAACCCTAACCCTTCCGAAAGTCGGAGAAGCTCAAGGATGGTACCGATCGATGCGCGCTACCCCATTTAGTGGGGGTAGAGCCTACTTGCAAGTCTCTCCGACCTTCACAAAAAAAGTTATTCAAGAATATCTCCTCAGATTTGGGGGAATTTCGTCGGTCGACCTCTTTCGAAGGTCGTACAAGCTCGGGGATGGTACCAATCGATCCGCAGGACCCAAATTAGTCCAGATGCAACCACTTTCCAAGTCTCTCCGACCTTCACAAAAAAAGTTATTCAAGAATATCTCTTTCTCCTATGTGCTTTCATCCCTAACCCTAACCCTAACCCTTCCGAAAGTCGGAGAAGCTCAAGGATGGTACTGATCGATGCGCGTTACCCTATTTAGTGGGGGTAGAGCCTACTTGCAAGTCTCTCCGACCTTCACAAAAAAAGTTATTCAAGAATATCTCTTTCTCCTATGTGCTTTCATCCCTAACCCTAACCCTAACCCTTCCGAAAGTCGGAGAAGCTCAAGGATGGTACCGATCGATGCGCGCTACCCCATTTAGTGGGGGTAGAGCCTACTTGCAAGTCTCTCCGACCTTCACAAAAAAAGTTATTCAAGAATATCTCTTTCTCCTATGTGCTTTCATCCCTAACCCTAACCCTAACCCTTCCGAAAGTCGGAGAAGCTCAAGGATGGTACCGATCGATGCGCGCTACCCCATTTAGTGGGGGTAGAGCCTACTTGCAAGTCTCTCCGACCTTCACAAAAAAAGTTATTCAAGAATATCTCCTCAGATTTGGGGGAATTTCGTCGGTCGACCTCTTCCGAAGGTCGTACAAGCTCGGGGATGGTACCAATCGATCCGCAGGACCCAAATTAGTCCAGATGCAACCACTTTCCAAGTCTCTCCGACCTTCACAAAAAAAGTTATTCAAGAATATCTCTTTCTCCTATGTGCTTTCATCCCTAACCCTAACCCTAACCCTTCCGAAAGTCGGAGAAGCTCAAGGATGGTACCGATCGATGCGCGCTACCCCATTTAGTGGGGGTAGAGCCTACTTGCAAGTCTCTCCGACCTTCACAAAAAAAGTTATTCAAGAATATCTCTTTCTCCTATGTGCTTTCATCCCTAACCCTAACCCTAACCCTTCCGAAAGTCGGAGAAGCTCAAGGATGGTACCGATCGATGCGCGCTACCCCATTTAGTGGGGGTAGAGCCTACTTGCAAGTCTCTCCGACCTTCACAAAAAAAGTTATTCAAGAAAATCTCTTTCTCCTATGTGCTTTCATCCCTAACCCTAACCCTAACCCTTCCGAAAGTCGGAGAAGCTCAAGGATGGTACCGATCGATGCGCGCTACCCCATTTAGTGGGGGTAGAGCCTACTTGCAAGTCTCTCCGACCTTCACAAAAAAAGTTATTCAAGAATATCTCTTTCTCCTATGTGCTTTCATCCCTAACCCTAACCCTAACCCTTCCGAAAGTCGGAGAAGCTCAAGGATGGTACCGATCGATGCGCGCAACCCCATTTAGTGGGGGTAGAGCCTACTTGCAAGTCTCTCCGACCTTCACAAAAAAAGTTATTCAAGAATATCTCCTCAGATTTGGGGGAATTTCGTCGGTCGACCTCTTCCGAAGGTCGTACAAGCTCGGGGATGGTACCAATCGATCCGCAGGACCCAAATTAGTCCAGATGCAACCACTTTCCAAGTCTCTCCGACCTTCACAAAAAAAGTTATTCAAGAATATCTCTTTCTCCTATGTGCTTTCATCCCTAACCCTAACCCTAACCCTTCCGAAAGTCGGAGAAGCTCAAGGATGGTACCGATCGATGCGCGCTACCCCATTTAGTGGGGGTAGAGCCTACTTGCAAGTCTCTCCGACCTTCACAAAAAAAGTTATTCAAGAATATCTCCTCAGATTTGGGGGAATTTCGTCGGTCGACCTCTTCCGAAGGTCGTACAAGCTCGGGGATGGTACCAATCGATCCGCAGGACCCAAATTAGTCCAGATGCAACCACTTTCCAAGTCTCTCCGACCTTCACAAAAAAAGTTATTCAAGAATATCTCTTTCTACTATGTGCTTTCATCCCTAACCCTAACCCTAACCCTTCCGAAAGTCGGAGAAGCTCAAGGATGGTACCGATCGATGCGCGCTACCCCATTTAGTGGGGGCAGAGCCTACTTGCAAGTCTCTCCGACCTTCACAAAAAAAGTTATTCAAGAATATCTCTTTCTCCTATTTGCTTTCATCCCTAACCCTAACCCTAACCCTTCCGAAAGTCGGAGAAGCTCAAGGATGGTACCGATCGATGCGCGCTACCCCATTTAGTGGGGGTAGAGCCAACTTGCAAGTCTCTCCGACCTTCACAAAAAAAGTTATTCAAGAATATCTCTTTCTCCTATGTGCTTTCATCCCTAACCCTAACCCTAACCCTTCCGAAAGTCGGAGAAGCTCAAGGATGGTACCGATCGATGCGCGCTACCCCATTTAGTGGGGGTAGAGCCTACTTGCAAGTCTCTCCGACCTTCACAAAAAAAGTTATTCAAGAATATCTCCTCAGATTTGGGGGAATTTCGTCGGTCGACCTCTTCCGAAGGTCGTACAAGCTCGGGGATGGTACCAATCGATCCGCAGGACCCAAATTAGTCCAGATGCAACCACTTTCCAAGTCTCTCCGACCTTCACAAAAAAAGTTATTCAAGAATATCTCTTTCTCCTATGTGCTTTCATCCCTAACCCTAACCCTAACCCTTCCGAAAGTCGGAGAAGCTCAAGGATGGTACCGATCGATGCGCGCTACCCCATTTAGTGGGGGTAGAGCCTACTTGCAAGTCTCTCCGACCTTCACCAAAAAAGTTATTCAAGAATATCTCTTTCTCCTATGTGCTTTCATCCCTAACCCTAACCCTAACCCTTCCGAAAGTCGGAGAAGCTCAAGGATGGTACCGATCGATGCGCGCTACCCCATTTAGTGGGGGTAAAGCCTACTTGCAAGTCTCTCCGACCTTCACAAAAAAAGTTATTCAAGAATATCTCTTTCTCCTATGTGCTTTCATCCCTAACCCTAACCCTAACCCTTCCGAAAGTCGGAGAAGCTCAAGGATGGTACCGATCGATGCGCGCTACCCCATTTAGTGGGGGTAGAGCCTACTTGCAAGTCTCTCCGACCTTCACAAAAAAAGTTATTCAAGAATATCTCTTTCTCCTATGTGCTTTCATCCCTAACCCTAACCCTAACCCTTCCGAAAGTCGGAGAAGCTCAAGGATGGTACCGATCGATGTGCGCTACCCCATTTAGTGGGGGTAGAGCCTACTTGCAAGTCTCTCCGACCTTCACAAAAAAAGTTATTCAAGAATATCTCCTCAGATTTGGGGGAATTTCGTCGGTCGACCTCTTCCGAAGGTCGTACAAGCTCGGGGATGGTACCAATCGATCCGCAGGACCCAAATTAGTCCAGATGCAACCACTTTCCAAGTCTCTCCGACCTTCACAAAAAAAGTTATTCAAGAATATCTCTTTCTCCTATGTGCTTTCATCCCTAACCCTAACCCTAACCCTTCCGAAAGTCGGAGAAGCTCAAGGATGGTACCGATCGATGCGCGCTACCCTATTTAGTGGGGGTAGAGCCTACTTGCAAGTCTCTCCGACCTTCACAAAAAAAGTTATTCAAGAATATCTCTTTCTCCTATGTGCTTTCATCCCTAACCCTAACCCTAACCCTTCCGAAAGTCGGAGAAGCTCAAGGATGGTACCGATCGATGCGCGCTACCCCATTTAGTGGGGGTAGAGCCTACTTGCAAGTCTCTCCGACCTTCACAAAAAAAGTTATTCAAGAATATCTCTTTCTCCTATGTGCTTTCATCCCTAACCCTAACCCTAACCCTTCCGAAAGTCGGAGAAGCTCAAGGATGGTACCGATCGATGTGCGCTACCCCATTTAGTGGGGGTAGAGCCTACTTGCAAGTCTCTCCGACCTTCACAAAAAAAGTTATTCAAGAATATCTCCTCAGATTTGGGGGAATTTCGTCGGTCGACCTCTTTCGAAGGTCGTACAAGCTCGGGGATGGTACCAATCGATCCGCAGGACCCAAATTAGTCCAGATGCAACCACTTTCCAAGTCTCTCCGACCTTCACAAAAAAAGTTATTCAAGAATATCTCTTTCTCCTATGTGCTTTCATCCCTAACCCTAACCCTAACCCTTCCGAAAGTCGGAGAAGCTCAAGGATGGTACCGATCGATGCGCGCTACCCTATTTAGTGGGGGTAGAGCCTACTTGCAAGTCTCTCCGACCTTCACAAAAAAAGTTATTCAAGAATATCTCTTTCTCCTATGTGCTTTCATCCCTAACCCTAACCCTAACCCTTCCGAAAGTCGGAGAAGCTCAAGGATGGTACCGATCGATGTGCGCTACCCCATTTAGTGGGGGTAGAGCCAACTTGCAAGTCTCTCCGACCTTCACAAAAAAAGTTATTCAAGAATATCTCCTCAGATTTGGGGGAATTTCGTCGGTCGACCTCTTCCGAAGGTCGTACAAGCTCGGGGATGGTACCAATCGATCCGCAGGACCCAAATTAGTCCAGATGCAACCACTTTCCAAGTCTCTCCGACCTTCACAAAAAAAGTTATTCAAGAATATCTCTTTCTCCTATGTGCTTTCATCCCTAACCCTAACCCTAACCCTTCCGAAAGTCGGAGAAGCTCAAGGATGGTACCGATCGATGCGCGCTACCCCATTTAGTGGGGGTAGAGCCTACTTGCAAGTCTCTCCGACCTTCACAAAAAAAGTTATTCAAGAATATCTCTTTCTCCTATGTGCTTTCATCCCTAACCCTAACCCTAACCCTTCCGAAAGTCGGAGAAGCTCAAGGATGGTACCGATCGATGCGCGCTACCCCATTTAGTGGGGGCAGAGCCTACTTGCAAGTCTCTCCGACCTTCACAAAAAAAGTTATTCAAGAATATCTCTTTCTCCTATTTGCTTTCATCCCTAACCCTAACCCTAACCCTTCCGAAAGTCGGAGAAGCTCAAGGATGGTACCGATCGATGCGCGCTACCCCATTTAGTGGGGGTAGAGCCAACTTGCAAGTCTCTCCGACCTTCACAAAAAAAGTTATTCAAGAATATCTCTTTCTCCTATGTGCTTTCATCCCTAACCCTAACCCTAACCCTTCCGAAAGTCGGAGAAGCTCAAGGATGGTACCGATCGATGCGCGCTACCCCATTTAGTGGGGGTAGAGCCTACTTGCAAGTCTCTCCGACCTTCACAAAAAAAGTTATTCAAGAATATCTCCTCAGATTTGGGGGAATTTCGTCGGTCGACCTCTTCCGAAGGTCGTACAAGCTCGGGGATGGTACCAATCGATCCGCAGGACCCAAATTAGTCCAGATGCAACCACTTTCCAAGTCTCTCCGACCTTCACAAAAAAAGTTATTCAAGAATATCTCTTTCTCCTATGTGCTTTCATCCCTAACCCTAACCCTAACCCTTCCGAAAGTCGGAGAAGCTCAAGGATGGTACCGATCGATGCGCGCTACCCCATTTAGTGGGGGTAGAGCCTACTTGCAAGTCTCTCCGACCTTCACCAAAAAAGTTATTCAAGAATATCTCTTTCTCCTATGTGCTTTCATCCCTAACCCTAACCCTTCCGAAAGTCGGAGAAGCTCAAGGATGGTACCGATCGATGCGCGCTACCCCATTTAGTGGGGGTAGAGCCTACTTGCAAGTCTCTCCGACCTTCACAAAAAAAGTTATTCAAGAATATCTCTTTCTCCTATGTGCTTTCATCCCTAACCCTAACCCTAACCCTTCCGAAAGTCGGAGAAGCTCAAGGATGGTACCGATCGATGCGCGCTACCCCATTTAGTGGGGGTAGAGCCTACTTGCAAGTCTCTCCGACCTTCACAAAAAAAGTTATTCAAGAATATCTCTTTCTCCTATGTGCTTTCATCCCTAACCCTAACCCTAACCCTTCCGAAAGTCGGAGAAGCTCAAGGATGGTACCGATCGATGTGCGCTACCCCATTTAGTGGGGGTAGAGCCTACTTGCAAGTCTCTCCGACCTTCACAAAAAAAGTTATTCAAGAATATCTCCTCAGATTTGGGGGAATTTCGTCGGTCGACCTCTTCCGAAGGTCGTACAAGCTCGGGGATGGTACCAATCGATCCGCAGGACCCAAATTAGTCCAGATGCAACCACTTTCCAAGTCTCTCCGACCTTCACAAAAAAAGTTATTCAAGAATATCTCTTTCTCCTATGTGCTTTCATCCCTAACCCTAACCCTAACCCTTCCGAAAGTCGGAGAAGCTCTAGGATGGTACCGATCGATGCGCGCTACCCTATTTAGTGGGGGTAGAGCCTACTTGCAAGTCTCTCCGACCTTCACAAAAAAAGTTATTCAAGAATATCTCTTTCTCCTATGTGCTTTCATCCCTAACCCTAACCCTAACCCTTCCGAAAGTCGGAGAAGCTCAAGGATGGTACCGATCGATGCGCGCTACCCCATTTAGTGGGGGTAGAGCCTACTTGCAAGTCTCTCCGACCTTCACAAAAAAAGTTATTCAAGAATATCTCTTTCTCCTATGTGCTTTCATCCCTAACCCTAACCCTAACCCTTCCGAAAGTCGGAGAAGCTCAAGGATGGTACCGATCGATGTGCGCTACCCCATTTAGTGGGGGTAGAGCCTACTTGCAAGTCTCTCCGACCTTCACAAAAAAAGTTATTCAAGAATATCTCCTCAGATTTGGGGGAATTTCGTCGGTCGACCTCTTTCGAAGGTCGTACAAGCTCGGGGATGGTACCAATCGATCCGCAGGACCCAAATTAGTCCAGATGCAACCACTTTCCAAGTCTCTCCGACCTTCACAAAAAAAGTTATTCAAGAATATCTCTTTCTCCTATGTGCTTTCATCCCTAACCCTAACCCTAACCCTTCCGAAAGTCGGAGAAGCTCAAGGATGGTACCGATCGATGCGCGTTACCCTATTTAGTGGGGGTAGAGCCTACTTGCAAGTCTCTCCGACCTTCACAAAAAAAGTTATTCAAGAATATCTCTTTCTCCTATGTGCTTTCATCCCTAACCCTAACCCTAACCCTTCCGAAAGTCGGAGAAGCTCAAGGATGGTACCGATCGATGCGCGCTACCCCATTTAGTGGGGGTAGAGCCTACTTGCAAGTCTCTCCGACCTTCACAAAAAAAGTTATTCAAGAATATCTCTTTCTCCTATGTGCTTTCATCCCTAACCCTAACCCTAACCCTTCCAAAAGTCGGAGAAGCTCAAGGATGGTACCGATCGATGCGCGCTACCCCATTTAGTGGGGGTAGAGCCTACTTGCAAGTCTCTCCGACCTTCACAAAAAAAGTTATTCAAGAATATCTCCTCAGATTTGGGGGAATTTCGTCGGTCGACCTCTTCCGAAGGTCGTACAAGCTCGGGGATGGTACCAATCGATCCGCAGGACCCAAATTAGTCCAGATGCAACCACTTTCCAAGTCTCTCCGACCTTCACAAAAAAAGTTATTCAAGAATATCTCTTTCTCCTATGTGCTTTCATCCCTAACCCTAACCCTAACCCTTCCGAAAGTCGGAGAAGCTCAAGGATGGTACCGATCGATGCGCGCTACCCTATTTAGTGGGGGTAGAGCCTACTTGCAAGTCTCTCCGACCTTCACAAAAAAAGTTATTCAAGAATATCTCTTTCTCCTATGTGCTTTCATCCCTAACCCTAACCCTAACCCTTCCGAAAGTCGGAGAAGCTCAAGGATGGTACCGATCGATGCGCGCTACCCCATTTAGTGGGGGTAGAGCCTACTTGCAAGTCTCTCCGACCTTCACAAAAAAAGTTATTCAAGAATATCTCTTTCTCCTATGTGCTTTCATCCCTAACCCTAACCCTAACCCTTCCGAAAGTCGGAGAAGCTCAAGGATGGTACCGATCGATGTGCGCTACCCCATTTAGTGGGGGTAGAGCCTACTTGCAAGTCTCTCCGACCTTCACAAAAAAAGTTATTCAAGAATATCTCCTCAGATTTGGGGGAATTTCGTCGGTCGACCTCTTTCGAAGGTCGTACAAGCTCGGGGATGGTACCAATCGATCCGCAGGACCCAAATTAGTCCAGATGCAACCACTTTCCAAGTCTCTCCGACCTTCACAAAAAAAGTTATTCAAGAATATCTCTTTCTCCTATGTGCTTTCATCCCTAACCCTAACCCTAACCCTTCCGAAAGTCGGAGAAGCTCAAGGATGGTACCGATCGATGCGCGCTACCCTATTTAGTGGGGGTAGAGCCTACTTGCAAGTCTCTCCGACCTTCACAAAAAAAGTTATTCAAGAATATCTCTTTCTCCTATGTGCTTTCATCCCTAACCCTAACCCTAACCCTTCCGAAAGTCGGAGAAGCTCAAGGATGGTACCGATCGATGCGCGCTACCCCATTTAGTGGGGGTAGAGCCAACTTGCAAGTCTCTCCGACCTTCACAAAAAAAGTTATTCAAGAATATCTCCTCAGATTTGGGGGAATTTCGTCGGTCGACCTCTTCCGAAGGTCGTACAAGCTCGGGGATGGTACCAATCGATCCGCAGGACCCAAATTAGTCCAGATGCAACCACTTTCCAAGTCTCTCCGACCTTCACAAAAAAAGTTATTCAAGAATATCTCTTTCTCCTATGTGCTTTCATCCCTAACCCTAACCCTAACCCTTCCGAAAGTCGGAGAAGCTCAAGGATGGTACCGATCGATGCGCGCTACCCCATTTAGTGGGGGTAGAGCCTACTTGCAAGTCTCTCCGACCTTCACAAAAAAAGTTATTCAAGAATATCTCTTTCTCCTATGTGCTTTCATCCCTAACCCTAACCCTAACCCTTCCGAAAGTCGGAGAAGCTCAAGGATGGTACCGATCGATGCGCGCTACCCCATTTAGTGGGGGCAGAGCCTACTTGCAAGTCTCTCCGACCTTCACAAAAAAAGTTATTCAAGAATATCTCTTTCTCCTATTTGCTTTCATCCCTAACCCTAACCCTAACCCTTCCGAAAGTCGGAGAAGCTCAAGGATGGTACCGATCGATGCGCGCTACCCCATTTAGTGGGGGTAGAGCCAACTTGCAAGTCTCTCCGACCTTCACAAAAAAAGTTATTCAAGAATATCTCTTTCTCCTATGTGCTTTCATCCCTAACCCTAACCCTAACCCTTCCGAAAGTCGGAGAAGCTCAAGGATGGTACCGATCGATGCGCGCTACCCCATTTAGTGGGGGTAGAGCCTACTTGCAAGTCTCTCCGACCTTCACAAAAAAAGTTATTCAAGAATATCTCCTCAGATTTGGGGGAATTTCGTCGGTCGACCTCTTCCGAAGGTCGTACAAGCTCGGGGATGGTACCAATCGATCCGCAGGACCCAAATTAGTCCAGATGCAACCACTTTCCAAGTCTCTCCGACCTTCACAAAAAAAGTTATTCAAGAATATCTCTTTCTCCTATGTGCTTTCATCCCTAACCCTAACCCTAACCCTTCCGAAAGTCGGAGAAGCTCAAGGATGGTACCGATCGATGCGCGCTACCCCATTTAGTGGGGGTAGAGCCTACTTGCAAGTCTCTCCGACCTTCACCAAAAAAGTTATTCAAGAATATCTCTTTCTCCTATGTGCTTTCATCCCTAACCCTAACCCTAACCCTTCCGAAAGTCGGAGAAGCTCAAGGATGGTACCGATCGATGCGCGCTACCCCATTTAGTGGGGGTAGAGCCTACTTGCAAGTCTCTCCGACCTTCACAAAAAAAGTTATTCAAGAATATCTCTTTCTCCTATGTGCTTTCATCCCTAACCCTAACCCTAACCCTTCCGAAAGTCGGAGAAGCTCAAGGATGGTACCGATCGATGCGCGCTACCCCATTTAGTGGGGGTAGAGCCTACTTGCAAGTCTCTCCGACCTTCACAAAAAAAGTTATTCAAGAATATCTCTTTCTCCTATGTGCTTTCATCCCTAACCCTAACCCTAACCCTTCCAAAAGTCGGAGAAGCTCAAGGATGGTACCGATCGATGTGCGCTACCCCATTTAGTGGGGGTAGAGCCTACTTGCAAGTCTCTCCGACCTTCACAAAAAAAGTTATTCAAGAATATCTCCTCAGATTTGGGGGAATTTCGTCGGTCGACCTCTTCCGAAGGTCGTACAAGCTCGGGGATGGTACCAATCGATCCGCAGGACCCAAATTAGTCCAGATGCAACCACTTTCCAAGTCTCTCCGACCTTCACAAAAAAAGTTATTCAAGAATATCTCTTTCTCCTATGTGCTTTCATCCCTAACCCTAACCCTAACCCTTCCGAAAGTCGGAGAAGCTCAAGGATGGTACCGATCGATGCGCGCTACCCTATTTAGTGGGGGTAGAGCCTACTTGCAAGTCTCTCCGACCTTCACAAAAAAAGTTATTCAAGAATATCTCTTTCTCCTATGTGCTTTCATCCCTAACCCTAACCCTAACCCTTCCGAAAGTCGGAGAAGCTCAAGGATGGTACCGATCGATGCGCGCTACCCCATTTAGTGGGGGTAGAGCCTACTTGCAAGTCTCTCCGACCTTCACAAAAAAAGTTATTCAAGAATATCTCTTTCTCCTATGTGCTTTCATCCCTAACCCTAACCCTAACCCTTCCGAAAGTCGGAGAAGCTCAAGGATGGTACCGATCGATGTGCGCTACCCCATTTAGTGGGGGTAGAGCCTACTTGCAAGTCTCTCCGACCTTCACAAAAAAAGTTATTCAAGAATATCTCCTCAGATTTGGGGGAATTTCGTCGGTCGACCTCTTTCGAAGGTCGTACAAGCTCGGGGATGGTACCAATCGATCCGCAGGACCCAAATTAGTCCAGATGCAACCACTTTCCAAGTCTCTCCGACCTTCACAAAAAAAGTTATTCAAGAATATCTCTTTCTCCTATGTGCTTTCATCCCTAACCCTAACCCTAACCCTTCCGAAAGTCGGAGAAGCTCAAGGATGGTACCGATCGATGCGCGTTACCCTATTTAGTGGGGGTAGAGCCTACTTGCAAGTCTCTCCGACCTTCACAAAAAAAGTTATTCAAGAATATCTCTTTCTCCTATGTGCTTTCATCCCTAACCCTAACCCTAACCCTTCCGAAAGTCGGAGAAGCTCAAGGATGGTACCGATCGATGCGCGCTACCCCATTTAGTGGGGGTAGAGCCTACTTGCAAGTCTCTCCGACCTTCACAAAAAAAGTTATTCAAGAATATCTCTTTCTCCTATGTGCTTTCATCCCTAACCCTAACCCTAACCCTTCCAAAAGTCGGAGAAGCTCAAGGATGGTACCGATCGATGCGCGCTACCCCATTTAGTGGGGGTAGAGCCTACTTGCAAGTCTCTCCGACCTTCACAAAAAAAGTTATTCAAGAATATCTCCTCAGATTTGGGGGAATTTCGTCGGTCGACCTCTTCCGAAGGTCGTACAAGCTCGGGGATGGTACCAATCGATCCGCAGGACCCAAATTAGTCCAGATGCAACCACTTTCCAAGTCTCTCCGACCTTCACAAAAAAAGTTATTCAAGAATATCTCTTTCTCCTATGTGCTTTCATCCCTAACCCTAACCCTAACCCTTCCGAAAGTCGGAGAAGCTCAAGGATGGTACCGATCGATGCGCGCTACCCCATTTAGTGGGGGTAGAGCCTACTTGCAAGTCTCTCCGACCTTCACAAAAAAAGTTATTCAAGAATATCTCTTTCTCCTATGTGCTTTCATCCCTAACCCTAACCCTAACCCTTCCGAAAGTCGGAGAAGCTCAAGGATGGTACCGATCGATGCGCGCTACCCCATTTAGTGGGGGTAGAGCCTACTTGCAAGTCTCTCCGACCTTCACAAAAAAAGTTATTCAAGAATATCTCTTTCTCCTATGTGCTTTCATCCCTAACCCTAACCCTAACCCTTCCGAAAGTCGGAGAAGCTCAAGGATGGTACCGATCGATGCGCGCTACCCCATTTAGTGGGGGTAGAGCCTACTTGCAAGTCTCTCCGACCTTCACAAAAAAAGTTATTCAAGAATATCTCTTTCTCCTATGTGCTTTCATCCCTAACCCTAACCCTAACCCTTCCGAAAGTCGGAGAAGCTCAAGGATGGTACCGATCGATGCGCGCAACCCCATTTAGTGGGGGTAGAGCCTACTTGCAAGTCTCTCCGACCTTCACAAAAAAAGTTATTCAAGAATATCTCCTCAGATTTGGGGGAATTTCGTCGGTCGACCTCTTCCGAAGGTCGTACAAGCTCGGGGATGGTACCAATCGATCCGCAGGACCCAAATTAGTCCAGATGCAACCACTTTCCAAGTCTCTCCGACCTTCACAAAAAAAGTTATTCAAGAATATCTCTTTCTCCTATGTGCTTTCATCCCTAACCCTAACCCTAACCCTTCCGAAAGTCGGAGAAGCTCAAGGATAGTACCGATCGATGCGCGCTACCCCATTTAGTGGGGGTAGAGCCTACTTGCAAGTCTCTCCGACCTTCACAAAAAAAGTTATTCAAGAATATCTCCTCAGATTTGGGGGAATTTCGTCGGTCGACCTCTTCCGAAGGTCGTACAAGCTCGGGGATGGTACCAATCGATCCGCAGGACCCAAATTAGTCCAGATGCAACCACTTTCCAAGTCTCTCCGACCTTCACAAAAAAAGTTATTCAAGAATATCTCTTTCTCCTATGTGCTTTCATCCCTAACCCTAACCCTAACCCTTCCGAAAGTCGGAGAAGCTCAAGGATGGTACCGATCGATGCGCGCTACCCCATTTAGTGGGGGCAGAGCCTACTTGCAAGTCTCTCCGACCTTCACAAAAAAAGTTATTCAAGAATATCTCTTTCTCCTATTTGCTTTCATCCCTAACCCTAACCCTAACCCTTCCGAAAGTCGGAGAAGCTCAAGGATGGTACCGATCGATGCGCGCTACCCCATTTAGTGGGGGTAGAGCCAACTTGCAAGTCTCTCCGACCTTCACAAAAAAAGTTATTCAAGAATATCTCTTTCTCCTATGTGCTTTCATCCCTAACCCTAACCCTAACCCTTCCGAAAGTCGGAGAAGCTCAAGGATGGTACCGATCGATGCGCGCTACCCCATTTAGTGGGGGTAGAGCCTACTTGCAAGTCTCTCCGACCTTCACAAAAAAAGTTATTCAAGAATATCTCCTCAGATTTGGGGGAATTTCGTCGGTCGACCTCTTCCGAAGGTCGTACAAGCTCGGGGATGGTACCAATCGATCCGCAGGACCCAAATTAGTCCAGATGCAACCACTTTCCAAGTCTCTCCGACCTTCACAAAAAAAGTTATTCAAGAATATCTCTTTCTCCTATGTGCTTTCATCCCTAACCCTAACCCTAACCCTTCCGAAAGTCGGAGAAGCTCAAGGATGGTACCGATCGATGCGCGCTACCCCATTTAGTGGGGGTAGAGCCTACTTGCAAGTCTCTCCGACCTTCACCAAAAAAGTTATTCAAGAATATCTCTTTCTCCTATGTGCTTTCATCCCTAACCCTAACCCTAACCCTTCCGAAAGTCGGAGAAGCTCAAGGATGGTACCGATCGATGCGCGCTACCCCATTTAGTGGGGGTAGAGCCTACTTGCAAGTCTCTCCGACCTTCACAAAAAAAGTTATTCAAGAATATCTCTTTCTCCTATGTGCTTTCATCCCTAACCCTAACCCTAACCCTTCCGAAAGTCGGAGAAGCTCAAGGATGGTACCGATCGATGCGCGCTACCCCATTTAGTGGGGGTAGAGCCTACTTGCAAGTCTCTCCGACCTTCACAAAAAAAGTTATTCAAGAATATCTCTTTCTCCTATGTGCTTTCATCCCTAACCCTAACCCTAACCCTTCCGAAAGTCGGAGAAGCTCAAGGATGGTACCGATCGATGTGCGCTACCCCATTTAGTGGGGGTAGAGCCTACTTGCAAGTCTCTCCGACCTTCACAAAAAAAGTTATTCAAGAATATCTCCTCAGATTTGGGGGAATTTCGTCGGTCGACCTCTTCCGAAGGTCGTACAAGCTCGGGGATGGTACCAATCGATCCGCAGGACCCAAATTAGTCCAGATGCAACCACTTTCCAAGTCTCTCCGACCTTCACAAAAAAAGTTATTCAAGAATATCTCTTTCTCCTATGTGCTTTCATCCCTAACCCTAACCCTAACCCTTCCGAAAGTCGGAGAAGCTCAACGATGGTACCGATCGATGCGCGCTACCCTATTTAGTGGGGGTAGAGCCTACTTGCAAGTCTCTCCGACCTTCACAAAAAAAGTTATTCAAGAATATCTCTTTCTCCTATGTGCTTTCATCCCTAACCCTAACCCTAACCCTTCCGAAAGTCGGAGAAGCTCAAGGATGGTACCGATCGATGCGCGCTACCCCATTTAGTGGGGGTAGAGCCTACTTGCAAGTCTCTCCGACCTTCACAAAAAAAGTTATTCAAGAATATCTCTTTCTCCTATGTGCTTTCATCCCTAACCCTAACCCTAACCCTTCCGAAAGTCGGAGAAGCTCAAGGATGGTACCGATCGATGTGCGCTACCCCATTTAGTGGGGGTAGAGCCTACTTGCAAGTCTCTCCGACCTTCACAAAAAAAGTTATTCAAGAATATCTCCTCAGATTTGGGGGAATTTCGTCGGTCGACCTCTTTCGAAGGTCGTACAAGCTCGGGGATGGTACCAATCGATCCGCAGGACCCAAATTAGTCCAGATGCAACCACTTTCCAAGTCTCTCCGACCTTCACAAAAAAAGTTATTCAAGAATATCTCTTTCTCCTATGTGCTTTCATCCCTAACCCTAACCCTAACCCTTCCGAAAGTCGGAGAAGCTCAAGGATGGTACCGATCGATGCGCGCTACCCTATTTAGTGGGGGTAGAGCCTACTTGCAAGTCTCTCCGACCTTCACAAAAAAAGTTATTCAAGAATATCTCTTTCTCCTATGTGCTTTCATCCCTAACCCTAACCCTAACCCTTCCGAAAGTCGGAGAAGCTCAAGGATGGTACCGATCGATGCGCGCTACCCCATTTAGTGGGGGTAGAGCCAACTTGCAAGTCTCTCCGACCTTCACAAAAAAAGTTATTCAAGAATATCTCCTCAGATTTGGGGGAATTTCGTCGGTCGACCTCTTCCGAAGGTCGTACAAGCTCGGGGATGGTACCAATCGATCCGCAGGACCCAAATTAGTCCAGATGCAACCACTTTCCAAGTCTCTCCGACCTTCACAAAAAAAGTTATTCAAGAATATCTCTTTCTCCTATGTGCTTTCATCCCTAACCCTAACCCTAACCCTTCCGAAAGTCGGAGAAGCTCAAGGATGGTACCGATCGATGCGCGCTACCCCATTTAGTGGGGGTAGAGCCTACTTGCAAGTCTCTCCGACCTTCACAAAAAAAGTTATTCAAGAATATCTCTTTCTCCTATGTGCTTTCATCCCTAACCCTAACCCTAACCCTTCCGAAAGTCGGAGAAGCTCAAGGATGGTACCGATCGATGCGCGCTACCCCATTTAGTGGGGGTAGAGCCTACTTGCAAGTCTCTCCGACCTTCACAAAAAAAGTTATTCAAGAATATCTCTTTCTCCTATGTGCTTTCATCCCTAACCCTAACCCTAACCCTTCCAAAAGTCGGAGAAGCTCAAGGATGGTACCGATCAATGCGCACTACCCCATTTAGTGGGGGTAGAGCCTACTTGCAAGTCTCTCCGACCTTCACAAAAAAAGTTATTCAAGAATATCTCTTTCTCCTATGTGCTTTCATCCCTAACCCTAACCCTAACCCTTCCGAAAGTCGGAGAAGCTCAAGGATGGTACCGATCGATGCGCGCTACCCCATTTAGTGGGGGTAGAGCCTACTTGCAAGTCTCTCCGACCTTCACAAAAAAAGTTATTCAAGAATATCTCTTTCTCCTATGTGCTTTCATCCCTAACCCTAACCCTAACCCTTCCGAAAGTCGGAGAAGCTCAAGGATGGTACCGATCGATGCGCGCAACCCCATTTAGTGGGGGTAGAGCCTACTTGCAAGTCTCTCCGACCTTCACAAAAAAAGTAATTCAAGAATATCTCCTCAGATTTGGGGGAATTTCGTCGGTCGACCTCTTCCGAAGGTCGTACAAGCTCGGGGATAGTACCAATCGATCCGCAGGACCCAAATTAGTCCAGATGCAACCACTTTCCAAGTCTCTCCGACCTTCACAAAAAAAGTTATTCAAGAATATCTCTTTCTCCTATGTGCTTTCATCCCTAACCCTAACCCTAACCCTTCCGAAAGTCGGAGAAGCTCAAGGATGGTACCGATCGATGCGCGCTACCCCATTTAGTGGGGGTAGAGCCTACTTGCAAGTCTCTCCGACCTTCACAAAAAAAGTTATTCAAGAATATCTCTTTCTCCTATGTGCTTTCATCCCTAACCCTAACCCTAACCCTTCCGAAAGTCGGAGAAGCTCAAGGATGGTACCGATCGATGCGCGCTACCCTATTTAGTGGGGGTAGAGCCTACTTGCAAGTCTCTCCGACCTTCACAAAAAAAGTTATTCAAGAATATCTCTTTCTCCTATGTGCTTTCATCCCTAACCCTAACCCTAACCCTTCCGAAAGTCGGAGAAGCTCAAGGATGGTACCGATCGATGCGCGCTACCCCATTTAGTGGGGGTAGAGCCAACTTGCAAGTCTCTCCGACCTTCACAAAAAAAGTTATTCAAGAATATCTCCTCAGATTTGGGGG
This sequence comes from Limanda limanda, assembly GCF_963576545.1. NCBI lineage: Eukaryota > Metazoa > Chordata > Actinopteri > Pleuronectiformes > Pleuronectidae > Limanda > Limanda limanda. Next base: position 775,614 of record NW_026870560.1, read on the forward strand.
AATTTCGTCGGTCGACCTCTTCCGAAGGTCGTACAAGCTCGGGGATGGTACCAATCGATCCGCAGGACCCAAATTAGTCCAGATGCAACCACTTTCCAAGTCTCTCCGACCTTCACAAAAAAAGTTATTCAAGAATATCTCTTTCTCCTATGTGCTTTCATCCCTAACCCTAACCCTAACCCTTCCGAAAGTCGGAGAAGCTCAAGGATGGTACCGATCGATGCGCGCTACCCCATTTAGTGGGGGTAGAGCCTACTTGCAAGTCTCTCCGACCTTCACAAAAAAAGTTATTCAAGAATATCTCTTTCTCCTATGTGCTTTCATCCCTAACCCTAACCCTAACCCTTCCGAAAGTCGGAGAAGCTCAAGGATGGTACCGATCGATGCGCGCTACCCCATTTAGTGGGGGTAGAGCCTACTTGCAAGTCTCTCCGACCTTCACAAAAAAAGTTATTCAAGAATATCTCTTTCTCCTATGTGCTTTCATCCCTAACCCTAACCCTAACCCTTCCAAAAGTCGGAGAAGCTCAAGGATGGTACCGATCAATGCGCACTACCCCATTTAGTGGGGGTAGAGCCTACTTGCAAGTCTCTCCGACCTTCACAAAAAAAGTTATTCAAGAATATCTCTTTCTCCTATGTGCTTTCATCCCTAACCCTAACCCTAACCCTTCCGAAAGTCGGAGAAGCTCAAGGATGGTACCGATCGATGCGCGCTACCCCATTTAGTGGGGGTAGAGCCTACTTGCAAGTCTCTCCGACCTTCACAAAAAAAGTTATTCAAGAATATCTCTTTCTCCTATGTGCTTTCATCCCTAACCCTAACCCTAACCCTTCCGAAAGTCGGAGAAGCTCAAGGATGGTACCGATCGATGCGCGCAACCCCATTTAGTGGGGGTAGAGCCTACTTGCAAGTCTCTCCGACCTTCACAAAAAAAGTAATTCAAGAATATCTCCTCAGATTTGGGGGAATTTCGTCGGTCGACCTCTTCCGAAGGTCGTACAAGCTCGGGGATAGTACCAATCGATCCGCAGGACCCAAATTAGTCCAGATGCAACCACTTTCCAAGTCTCTCCGACCTTCACAAAAAAAGTTATTCAAGAATATCTCTTTCTCCTATGTGCTTTCATCCCTAACCCTAACCCTAACCCTTCCGAAAGTCGGAGAAGCTCAAGGATGGTACCGATCGATGCGCGCTACCCCATTTAGTGGGGGTAGAGCCTACTTGCAAGTCTCTCCGACCTTCACAAAAAAAGTTATTCAAGAATATCTCTTTCTCCTATGTGCTTTCATCCCTAACCCTAACCCTAACCCTTCCGAAAGTCGGAGAAGCTCAAGGATGGTACCGATCGATGCGCGCTACCCTATTTAGTGGGGGTAGAGCCTACTTGCAAGTCTCTCCGACCTTCACAAAAAAAGTTATTCAAGAATATCTCTTTCTCCTATGTGCTTTCATCCCTAACCCTAACCCTAACCCTTCCGAAAGTCGGAGAAGCTCAAGGATGGTACCGATCGATGCGCGCTACCCCATTTAGTGGGGGTAGAGCCTACTTGCAAGTCTCTCCGACCTTCACAAAAAAAGTTATTCAAGAATATCTCTTTCTCCTATGTGCTTTCATCCCTAACCCTAACCCTAACCCTTCCGAAAGTCGGAGAAGCTCAAGGATGGTACCGATCGATGTGCGCTACCCCATTTAGTGGGGGTAGAGCCTACTTGCAAGTCTCTCCGACCTTCACAAAAAAAGTTATTCAAGAATATCTCCTCAGATTTGGGGGAATTTCGTCGGTCGACCTCTTTCGAAGGTCGTACAAGCTCGGGGATGGTACCAATCGATCCGCAGGACCCAAATTAGTCCAGATGCAACCACTTTCCAAGTCTCTCCGACCTTCACAAAAAAAGTTATTCAAGAATATCTCTTTCTCCTATGTGCTTTCATCCCTAACCCTAACCCTAACCCTTCCGAAAGTCGGAGAAGCTCAAGGATGGTACCGATCGATGCGCGCTACCCTATTTAGTGGGGGTAGAGCCTACTTGCAAGTCTCTCCGACCTTCACAAAAAAAGTTATTCAAGAATATCTCTTTCTCCTATGTGCTTTCATCCCTAACCCTAACCCTAACCCTTCCGAAAGTCGGAGAAGCTCAAGGATGGTACCGATCGATGCGCGCTACCCCATTTAGTGGGGGTAGAGCCAACTTGCAAGTCTCTCCGACCTTCACAAAAAAAGTTATTCAAGAATATCTCCTCAGATTTGGGGGAATTTCGTCGGTCGACCTCTTCCGAAGGTCGTACAAGCTCGGGGATGGTACCAATCGATCCGCAGGACCCAAATTAGTCCAGATGCAACCACTTTCCAAGTCTCTCCGACCTTCACAAAAAAAGTTATTCAAGAATATCTCTTTCTCCTATGTGCTTTCATCCCTAACCCTAACCCTAACCCTTCCGAAAGTCGGAGAAGCTCAAGGATGGTACCGATCGATGCGCGCTACCCCATTTAGTGGGGGTAGAGCCTACTTGCAAGTCTCTCCGACCTTCACAAAAAAAGTTATTCAAGAATATCTCTTTCTCCTATGTGCTTTCATCCCTAACCCTAACCCTAACCCTTCCGAAAGTCGGAGAAGCTCAAGGATGGTACCGATCGATGCGCGCTACCCCATTTAGTGGGGGTAGAGCCTACTTGCAAGTCTCTCCGACCTTCACAAAAAAAGTTATTCAAGAATATCTCTTTCTCCTATGTGCTTTCATCCCTAACCCTAACCCTAACCCTTCCGAAAGTCGGAGAAGCTCAAGGATGGTACCGATCGATGCGCGCAACCCCATTTAGTGGGGGTAGAGCCTACTTGCAAGTCTCTCCGACCTTCACAAAAAAAGTAATTCAAGAATATCTCCTCAGATTTGGGGGAATTTCGTCGGTCGACCTCTTCCGAAGGTCGTACAAGCTCAAGGATGGTACCAATCGATCCGCAGGACCCAAATTAGTCCAGATGCAACCACTTTCCAAGTCTCTCCGACCTTCACAAAAAAAGTTATTCAAGAATATCTCTTTCTCCTATGTGCTTTCATCCCTAACCCTAACCCTAACCTTTCCGAAAGTCGGAGAAGCTCAAGGATGGTACCGATCGATGCGCGCTACCCCATTTAGTGGGGGTAGAGCCTACTTGCAAGTCTCTCCGACCTTCACAAAAAAAGTTATTCAAGAATATCTCTTTCTCCTATGTGCTTTCATCCCTAACCCTAACCCTAACCCTTCCGAAAGTCGGAGAAGCTCAAGGATGGTACTGATCGATGCGCGCAACCCCATTTAGTGGGGGTAGAGCCTACTTGCAAGTCTCTCCGACCTTCACAAAAAAAGTTATTCAAGAATATCTCCTCAGATTTGGGGGAATTTCGTCGGTCGACCTCTTCCGAAGGTCGTACAAGCTCGGGGATGGTACCAATCGATCCGCAGGACCCAAATTAGTCCAGATGCAACCACTTTCCAAGTCTCTCCGACCTTCACAAAAAAAGTTATTCAAGAATATCTCTTTCTCCTATGTGCTTTCATCCCTAACCCTAACCCTAACCCTTCCGAAAGTCGGAGAAGCTCAAGGATGGTACCGATCGATGCGCGCTACCCCATTTAGTGGGGGTAGAGCCTACTTGCAAGTCTCTCCGACCTTCACAAAAAAAGTTATTCAAGAATATCTCCTCAGATTTGGGGGAATTTCGTCGGTCGACCTCTTCCGAAGGTCGTACAAGCTCGGAGATGGTATAAATCGATCCGCAGGACCCAAATTAGTCCAGATGCAACCACTTTCCAAGTCTCTCCGACCTTCACAAAAAAAGTTATTCAAGAATATCTCTTTCTCCTATGTGCTTTCATCCCTAACCCTAACCCTAACCCTTCCGAAAGTCGGAGAAGCTCAAGGATGGTACCGATCGATGCGCGCTACCCCATTTAGTGGGGGTAGAGCCTACTTGCAAGTCTCTCCGACCTTCACAAAAAAAGTTATTCAAGAATATCTCCTCAGATTTGGGGGAATTTCGTCGGTCGACCTCTTCCGAAGGTCGTACAAGCTCGGGGATGGTACCAATCGATCCGCAGGACCCAAATTAGTCCAGATGCAACCACTTTCCAAGTCTCTCCGACCTTCACAAAAAAAGTTATTCAAGAATATCTCTTTCTCCTATGTGCTTTCATCCCTAACCCTAACCCTAACCCTTCCGAAAGTCGGAGAAGCTCAAGGATGGTACCGATCGATGCGCGCTACCCCATTTAGTGGGGGCAGAGCCTACTTGCAAGTCTCTCCGACCTTCACAAAAAAAGTTATTCAAGAATATCTCTTTCTCCTATGTGCTTTCATCCCTAACCCTAACCCTAACCCTTCCGAAAGTCGGAGAAGCTCAAGGATGGTACCGATCGATGCGCGCTACCCCATTTAGTGGGGGTAGAGCCTACTTGCAAGTCTCTCCGACCTTCACAAAAAAAGTTATTCAAGAATATCTCTTTCTCCTATGTGCTTTCATCCCTAACCCTAACCCTAACCCTTCCGAAAGTCGGAGAAGCTCAAGGATGGTACCGATCGATGCGCGCTACCCCATTTAGTGGGGGTAGAGCCTACTTGCAAGTCTCTCCGACCTTCACAAAAAAAGTTATTCAAGAATATCTCTTTCTCCTATGTGCTTTCATCCCTAACCCTAACCCTAACCCTTCCGAAAGTCGGAGAAGCTCAAGGATGGTACCGATCGATGCGCGCAACCCCATTTAGTGGGGGTAGAGCCTACTTGCAAGTCTCTCCGACCTTCACAAAAAAAGTAATTCAAGAATATCTCCTCAGATTTGGGGGAATTTCGTCGGTCGACCTCTTCCGAAGGTCGTACAAGCTCGGGGATGGTACCAATCGATCCGCAGGACCCAAATTAGTCCAGATGCAACCACTTTCCAAGTCTCTCCGACCTTCACAAAAAAAGTTATTCAAGAATATCTCTTTCTCCTATGTGCTTTCATCCCTAACCCTAACCCTAACCCTTCCGAAAGTCGGAGAAGCTCAAGGATGGTACCGATCGATGCGCGCTACCCCATTTAGTGGGGGTAGAGCCTACTTGCAAGTCTTTCCGACCTTCACAAAAAAAGTTATTCAAGAATATCTCTTTCTCCTATGTGCTTTCATCCCTAACCCTAACCCTAACCCTTCCGAAAGTCGGAGAAGCTCAAGGATGGTACCGATCGATGTGCGCAACCCCATTTAGTGGGGGTAGAGCCTACTTGCAAGTCTCTCCGACCTTCACAAAAAAAGTTATTCAAGAATATCTCCTCAGATTTGGGGGAATTTCGTCGGTCGACCTCTTCCGAAGGTCGTACAAGCTCGGGGATGGTACCAATCGATCCGCAGGACCCAAATTAGTCCAGATGCAACCACTTTCCAAGTCTCTCCGACCTTCACAAAAAAAGTTATTCAAGAATATCTCTTTCTCCTATGTGCTTTCATCCCTAACCCTAACCCTAACCCTTCCGAAAGTCGGAGAAGCTCAAGGATGGTACCGATCGATGCGCGCTACCCCATTTAGTGGGGGTAGAGCCTACTTGCAAGTCTCTCCGACCTTCACAAAAAAAGTTATTCAAGAATATCTCCTCAGATTTGGGGGAATTTCGTCGGTCGACCTCTTCCGAAGGTCGTACAAGCTCGGGGATGGTACCAATCGATCCGCAGGACCCAAATTAGTCCAGATGCAACCACTTTCCAAGTCTCTCCGACCTTCACAAAAAAAGTTATTCAAGAATATCTCTTTCTCCTATGTGCTTTCATCCCTAACCCTAACCCTAACCCTTCCGAAAGTCGGAGAAGCTCAAGGATGGTACCGATCGATGCGCGCTACCCCATTTAGTGGGGGCAGAGCCTACTTGCAAGTCTCTCCGACCTTCACAAAAAAAGTTATTCAAGAATATCTCTTTCTCCTATGTGCTTTCATCCCTAACCCTAACCCTTCCGAAAGTCGGAGAAGCTCAAGGATGGTACCGATCGATGTGCGCTACCCCATTTAGTGGGGGTAGAGCCAACTTGCAAGTCTCTCCGACCTTCACAAAAAAAGTTATTCAAGAATATCTCTTTCTCCTATGTGCTTTCATCCCTAACCCTAACCCTAACCCTTCCGAAAGTCGGAGAAGCTCAAGGATGGTACCGATCGATGCGCGCTACCCCATTTAGTGGGGGTAGAGCCTACTTGCAAGTCTCTCCGACCTTCACAAAAAAAGTTATTCAAGAATATCTCTTTCTCCTATGTGCTTTCATCCCTAACCCTAACCCTTCCGAAAGTCGGAGAAGCTCAAGGATGGTACAGATCGATGCGCGCAACCCCATTTAGTGGGGGTAGAGCCTACTTGCAAGTCTTTCCGACCTTCACAAAAAAAGTTATTCAAGAATATCTCCTCAGATTTGGGGGAATTTCGTCGGTCGACCTCTTCCGAAGGTCGTACAAGCTCGGGGATGGTACCAATCGATCTGCAGGACCCAAATTAGTCCAGATGCAACCACTTTCCAAGTCTCTCCGACCTTCACAAAAAAAGTTATTCAAGAATATCTCTTTCTCCTATGTGCTTTCATCCCTAACCCTAACCCTAACCCTTCCGAAAGTCGGAGAAGCTCAAGGATGGTACCGATCGATGCGCGCTACCCCATTTAGTGGGGGTAGAGCCTACTTGCAAGTCTCTCCGACCTTCACAAAAAAAGTTATTCAAGAATATCTCCTCAGATTTGGGGGAATTTCGTCGGTCGACCTCTTCCGAAGGTCGTACAAGCTCGGGGATGGTACCAATCGATCTGCAGGACCCAAATTAGTCCAGATGCAACCACTTTCCAAGTCTCTCCGACCTTCACAAAAAAAGTTATTCAAGAATATCTCTTTCTCCTATGTGCTTTCATCCCTAACCCTAACCCTAACCCTTCCGAAAGTCGGAGAAGCTCAAGGATGGTACCGATCGATGCGCGCTACCCCATTTAGTGGGGGTAGAGCCTACTTGCAAGTCTCTCCGACCTTCACAAAAAAAGTTATTCAAGAATATCTCCTCAGATTTGGGGGAATTTCGTCGGTCGACCTCTTCCGAAGGTCGTACAAGCTCGGGGATGGTACCAATCGATCCGCAGGACCCAAATTAGTCCAGATGCAACCACTTTCCAAGTCTCTCCGACCTTCACAAAAAAAGTTATTCAAGAATATCTCTTTCTCCTATGTGCTTTCATCCCTAACCCTAACCCTAACCCTTCCGAAAGTCGGAGAAGCTCAAGGATGGTACCGATCGATGCGCGCTACCCCATTTAGTGGGGGCAGAGCCTACTTGCAAGTCTCTCCGACCTTCACAAAAAAAGTTATTCAAGAATATCTCTTTCTCCTATGTGCTTTCATCCCTAACCCTAACCCTTCCGAAAGTCGGAGAAGCTCAAGGATGGTACCGATCGATGCGCGCTACCCCATTTAGTGGGGGTAGAGCCAACTTGCAAGTCTCTCCGACCTTCACAAAAAAAGTTATTCAAGAATATCTCTTTCTCCTATGTGCTTTCATCCCTAACCCTAACCCTAACCCTTCCGAAAGTCGGAGAAGCTCAAGGATGGTACTGATCGATGCGCGCTACCCCATTTAGTGGGGGTAGAGCCTACTTGCAAGTCTCTCCGACCTTCACAAAAAAAGTTATTCAAGAATATCTCTTTCTCCTATGTGCTTTCATCCCTAACCCTAACCCTAACCCTTCCGAAAGTCGGAGAAGCTCAAGGATGGTACCGATCGATGCGCGCTACCCCATTTAGTGGGGGCAGAGCCTACTTGCAAGTCTCTCCGACCTTCACAAAAAAAGTTATTCAAGAATATCTCTTTCTCCTATGTGCTTTCATCCCTAACCCTAACCCTTCCGAAAGTCGGAGAAGCTCAAGGATGGTACCGATCGATGCGCGCTACCCCATTTAGTGGGGGTAGAGCCAACTTGCAAGTCTCTCCGACCTTCACAAAAAAAGTTATTCAAGAATATCTCTTTCTCCTATGTGCTTTCATCCCTAACCCTAACCCTAACCCTTCCGAAAGTCGGAGAAGCTCAAGGATGGTACCGATCGATGCGCGCTACCCCATTTAGTGGGGGTAGAGCCTACTTGCAAGTCTCTCCGACCTTCACAAAAAAAGTTATTCAAGAATATCTCTTTCTCCTATGTGCTTTCATCCCTAACCCTAACCCTAACCCTTCCGAAAGTCGGAGAAGCTCAAGGATGGTACCGATCGATGCGCGCAACCCCATTTAGTGGGGGTAGAGCCTACTTGCAAGTCTTTCCGACCTTCACAAAAAAAGTTATTCAAGAATATCTCCTCAGATTTGGGGGAATTTCGTCGGTCGACCTCTTCCGAAGGTCGTACAAGCTCGGGGATGGTACCAATCGATCTGCAGGACCCAAATTAGTCCAGATGCAACCACTTTCCAAGTCTCTCCGACCTTCACAAAAAAAGTTATTCAAGAATATCTCTTTCTCCTATGTGCTTTCATCCCTAACCCTAACCCTAACCCTTCCGAAAGTCGGAGAAGCTCAAGGATGGTACCGATCGATGCGCGCTACCCCATTTAGTGGGGGTAGAGCCTACTTGCAAGTCTCTCCGACCTTCACAAAAAAAGTTATTCAAGAATATCTCCTCAGATTTGGGGGAATTTCGTCGGTCGACCTCTTCCGAAGGTCGTACAAGCTCGGGGATGGTACCAATCGATCCGCAGGACCCAAATTAGTCCAGATGCAACCACTTTCCAAGTCTCTCCGACCTTCACAAAAAAAGTTATTCAAGAATATCTCTTTCTCCTATGTGCTTTCATCCCTAACCCTAACCCTAACCCTTCCGAAAGTCGGAGAAGCTCAAGGATGGTACCGATCGATGCGCGCTACCCCATTTAGTGGGGGTAGAGCCTACTTGCAAGTCTCTCCGACCTTCACAAAAAAAGTTATTCAAGAATATCTCCTCAGATTTGGGGGAATTTCGTCGGTCGACCTCTTCCGAAGGTCGTACAAGCTCGGGGATGGTACCAATCGATCCGCAGGACCCAAATTAGTCCAGATGCAACCACTTTCCAAGTCTCTCCGACCTTCACAAAAAAAGTTATTCAAGAATATCTCTTTCTCCTATGTGCTTTCATCCCTAACCCTAACCCTAACCCTTCCGAAAGTCGGAGAAGCTCAAGGATGGTACCGATCGATGCGCGCTACCCCATTTAGTGGGGGCAGAGCCTACTTGCAAGTCTCTCCGACCTTCACAAAAAAAGTTATTCAAGAATATCTCTTTCTCCTATGTGCTTTCATCCCTAACCCTAACCCTTCCGAAAGTCGGAGAAGCTCAAGGATGGTACCGATCGATGCGCGCTACCCCATTTAGTGGGGGTAGAGCCAACTTGCAAGTCTCTCCGACCTTCACAAAAAAAGTTATTCAAGAATATCTCTTTCTCCTATGTGCTTTCATCCCTAACCCTAACCCTAACCCTTCCGAAAGTCGGAGAAGCTCAAGGATGGTACTGATCGATGCGCGCTACCCCATTTAGTGGGGGTAGAGCCTACTTGCAAGTCTCTCCGACCTTCACAAAAAAAGTTATTCAAGAATATCTCTTTCTCCTATGTGCTTTCATCCCTAACCCTAACCCTAACCCTTCCGAAAGTCGGAGAAGCTCAAGGATGGTACCGATCGATGCGCGCTACCCCATTTAGTGGGGGCAGAGCCTACTTGCAAGTCTCTCCGACCTTCACAAAAAAAGTTATTCAAGAATATCTCTTTCTCCTATGTGCTTTCATCCCTAACCCTAACCCTTCCGAAAGTCGGAGAAGCTCAAGGATGGTACCGATCGATGCGCGCTACCCCATTTAGTGGGGGTAGAGCCAACTTGCAAGTCTCTCCGACCTTCACAAAAAAAGTTATTCAAGAATATCTCTTTCTCCTATGTGCTTTCATCCCTAACCCTAACCCTAACCCTTCCGAAAGTCGGAGAAGCTCAAGGATGGTACCGATCGATGCGCGCTACCCCATTTAGTGGGGGTAGAGCCTACTTGCAAGTCTCTCCGACCTTCACAAAAAAAGTTATTCAAGAATATCTCTTTCTCCTATGTGCTTTCATCCCTAACCCTAACCCTAACCCTTCCGAAAGTCGGAGAAGCTCAAGGATGGTACCGATCGATGCGCGCAACCCCATTTAGTGGGGGTAGAGCCTACTTGCAAGTCTTTCCGACCTTCACAAAAAAAGTTATTCAAGAATATCTCCTCAGATTTGGGGGAATTTCGTCGGTCGACCTCTTCCGAAGGTCGTACAAGCTCGGGGATGGTACCAATCGATCTGCAGGACCCAAATTAGTCCAGATGCAACCACTTTCCAAGTCTCTCCGACCTTCACAAAAAAAGTTATTCAAGAATATCTCTTTCTCCTATGTGCTTTCATCCCTAACCCTAACCCTAACCCTTCCGAAAGTCGGAGAAGCTCAAGGATGGTACCGATCGATGCGCGCTACCCCATTTAGTGGGGGTAGAGCCTACTTGCAAGTCTCTCCGACCTTCACAAAAAAAGTTATTCAAGAATATCTCCTCAGATTTGGGGGAATTTCGTCGGTCGACCTCTTCCGAAGGTCGTACAAGCTCGGGGATGGTACCAATCGATCCGCAGGACCCAAATTAGTCCAGATGCAACCACTTTCCAAGTCTCTCCGACCTTCACAAAAAAAGTTATTCAAGAATATCTCTTTCTCCTATGTGCTTTCATCCCTAACCCTAACCCTAACCCTTCCGAAAGTCGGAGAAGCTCAAGGATGGTACCGATCGATGCGCGCTACCCCATTTAGTGGGGGTAGAGCCTACTGCAAGTCTCTCCGACCTTCACAAAAAAAGTTATTCAAGAATATCTCTTTCTCCTATGTGCTTTCATCCCTAACCCTAACCCTAACCCTTCCGAAAGTCGGAGAAGCTCAAGGATGGTACCGATCGATGCGCGCTACCCCATTTAGTGGGGGTAGAGCCTACTTGCAAGTCTCTCCGACCTTCACAAAAAAAGTTATTCAAGAATATCTCTTTCTCCTATGTGCTTTCATCCCTAACCCTAACCCTAACCCTTCCGAAAGTCGGAGAAGCTCAAGGATGGTACTGATCGATGCGCGCTACCCCATTTAGTGGGGGTAGAGCCTACTTGCAAGTCTCTCCGACCTTCACAAAAAAAGTTATTCAAGAATATCTCTTTCTCCTATGTGCTTTCATCCCTAACCCTAACCCTAACCCTTCCGAAAGTCGGAGAAGCTCAAGGATGGTACCGATCGATGCGCGCTACCCCATTTAGTGGGGGTAGAGCCTACTTGCAAGTCTCTCCGACCTTCACAAAAAAAGTTATTCAAGAATATCTCTTTCTCCTATGTGCTTTCATCCCTAACCCTAACCCTAACCCTTCCGAAAGTCGGAGAAGCTCAAGGATGGTACCGATCGATGCGCGCAACCCCATTTAGTGGGGGTAGAGCCTACTTGCAAGTCTCTCCGACCTTCACAAAAAAAGTAATTCAAGAATATCTCCTCAGATTTGGGGGAATTTCGTCGGTCGACCTCTTCCGAAGGTCGTACAAGCTCGGGGATGGTACCAATCGATCCGCAGGACCCAAATTAGTCCAGATGCAACCACTTTCCAAGTCTCTCCGACCTTCACAAAAAAAGTTATTCAAGAATATCTCTTTCTCCTATGTGCTTTCATCCCTAACCCTAACCCTAACCCTTCCGAAAGTCGGAGAAGCTCAAGGATGGTACCGATCGATGCGCGCTACCCCATTTAGTGGGGGTAGAGCCTACTTGCAAGTCTCTCCGACCTTCACAAAAAAAGTTATTCAAGAATATCTCTTTCTCCTATGTGCTTTCATCCCTAACCCTAACCCTAACCCTTCCGAAAGTCGGAGAAGCTCAAGGATGGTACCGATCGATGCGCGCAACCCCATTTAGTGGGGGTAGAGCCTACTTGCAAGTCTCTCCGACCTTCACAAAAAAAGTTATTCAAGAATATCTCCTCAGATTTGGGGGAATTTCGTCGGTCGACCTCTTCCGAAGGTCGTACAAGCTCGGGGATGGTACCAATCGATCCGCAGGACCCAAATTAGTCCAGATGCAACCACTTTCCAAGTCTCTCCGACCTTCACAAAAAAAGTTATTCAAGAATATCTCTTTCGCCTATGTGCTTTCATCCCTAACCCTAACCCTAACCCTTCCGAAAGTCGGAGAAGCTCAAGGATGGTACCGATCGATGCGCGCAACCCCATTTAGTGGGGGTAGAGCCTACTTGCAAGTCTCTCCGACCTTCACAAAAAAAGTTATTCAAGAATATCTCCTCAGATTTGGGGGAATTTCGTCGGTCGACCTCTTCCGAAGGTCGTACAAGCTCGGGGATGGTACCAATCGATCCGCAGGACCCAAATTAGTCCAGATGCAACCACTTTCCAAGTCTCTCCGACCTTCACAAAAAAAGTTATTCAAGAATATCTCTTTCGCCTATGTGCTTTCATCCCTAACCCTAACCCTAACCCTTCCGAAAGTCGGAGAAGCTCAAGGATGGTACCGATCGATGCGCGCTACCCCATTTAGTGGGGGTAGAGCCTACTTGCAAGTCTCTCCGACCTTCACAAAAAAAGTTATTCAAGAATATCTCCTCAGATTTGGGGGAATTTCGTCGGTCGACCTCTTCCGAAGGTCGTACAAGCTCGGAGATGGTACCAATCGATCCGCAGGACCCAAATTAGTCCAGATGCAACCACTTTCCAAGTCTCTCCGACCTTCACAAAAAAAGTTATTCAAGAATATCTCTTTCTCCTATGTGCTTTCATCCCTAACCCTAACCCTTCCGAAAGTCGGAGAAGCTCAAGGATGGTACCGATCGATGCGCGCTACCCCATTTAGTGGGGGTAGAGCCTACTTGCAAGTCTCTCTGACCTTCACAAAAAAAGTTATTCAAGAATATCTCCTCAGATTTGGGGGAATTTCGTCGGTCGACCTCTTCCGAAGGTCGTACAAGCTCGGGGATGGTACCAATCGATCCGCAGGACCCAAATTAGTCCAGATGCAACCACTTTCCAAGTCTCTCCGACCTTCACAAAAAAAGTTATTCAAGAATATCTCTTTCTCCTATGTGCTTTCATCCCTAACCCTAACCCTAACCCTTCCGAAAGTCGGAGAAGCTCATGGATGGTACCGATCGATGCGCGCTACCCCATTTAGTGGGGGCAAAGCCTACTTGCAAGTCTCTCCGACCTTCACAAAAAAAGTTATTCAAGAATATCTCTTTCTCCTATGTGCTTTCATCCCTAACCCTAACCCTAACCCTTCCGAAAGTCGGAGAAGCTCAATAATGGTACCGATCGATGCGCGCTACCCCATTTAGTGGGGGTAGAGCCTACTTGCAAGTCTCTCCGACCTTCACAAAAAAAGTTATTCAAGAATATCTCTTTCTCCTATGTGCTTTCATCCCTAACCCTAACCCTAACCCTTCCGAAAGTCGGAGAAGCTCAAGGATGGTACCGATCGATGCGCGCTACCCCATTTAGTGGGGGTAGAGCCTACTTGCAAGTCTCTCCGACCTTCACAAAAAAAGTTATTCAAGAATATCTCTTTCTCCTATGTGCTTTCATCCCTAACCCTAACCCTAACCCTTCCGAAAGTCGGAGAAGCTCAAGGATGGTACCGATCGATGCGCGCAACCCCATTTAGTGGGGGTAGAGCCTACTTGCAAGTCTCTCCGACCTTCACAAAAAAAGTTATTCAAGAATATCTCCTCAGATTTGGGGGAATTTCGTCGGTCGACCTCTTCCGAAGGTCGTACAAGCTCGGGGATGGTACCAATCGATCCGCAGGACCCAAATTAGTCCAGATGCAACCACTTTCCAAGTCTCTCCGACCTTCACAAAAAAAGTTATTCAAGAATATCTCTTTCTCCTATGTGCTTTCATCCCTAACCCTAACCCTAACCCTTCCGAAAGTCGGAGAAGCTCAAGGATGGTACCGATCGATGCGCGCTACCCCATTTAGTGGGGGTAGAGCCTACTTGCAAGTCTCTCCGACCTTCACAAAAAAAGTTATTCAAGAATATCTCCTCAGATTTGGGGGAATTTCGTCGGTCGACCTCTTCCGAAGGTCGTACAAGCTCGGAGATGGTACCAATCGATCCGCAGGACCCAAATTAGTCCAGATGCAACCACTTTCCAAGTCTCTCCGACCTTCACAAAAAAAGTTATTCAAGAATATCTCTTTCTCCTATGTGCTTTCATCCCTAACCCTAACCCTAACCCTTCCGAAAGTCGGAGAAGCTCAAGGATGGTACCGATCGATGCGCGCTACCCCATTTAGTGGGGGTAGAGCCTACTTGCAAGTCTCTCCGACCTTCACAAAAAAAGTTATTCAAGAATATCTCCTCAGATTTGGGGGAATTTCGTCGGTCGACCTCTTCCGAAGGTCGTACAAGCTCGGGGATGGTACCAATCGATCCGCAGGACCCAAATTAGTCCAGATGCAACCACTTTCCAAGTCTCTCCGACCTTCACAAAAAAAGTTATTCAAGAATATCTCTTTCTCCTATGTGCTTTCATCCCTAACCCTAACCCTAACCCTTCCGAAAGTCGGAGAAGCTCATGGATGGTACCGATCGATGCGCGCTACCCCATTTAGTGGGGGCAGAGCCTACTTGCAAGTCTCTCCGACCTTCACAAAAAAAGTTATTCAAGAATATCTCTTTCTCCTATGTGCTTTCATCCCTAACCCTAACCCTAACCCTTCCGAAAGTCGGAGAAGCTCAATAATGGTACCGATCGATGCGCGCTACCCCATTTAGTGGGGGTAGAGCCTACTTGCAAGTCTCTCCGACCTTCACAAAAAAAGTTATTCAAGAATATCTCTTTCTCCTATGTGCTTTCATCCCTAACCCTAACCCTAACCCTTCCGAAAGTCGGAGAAGCTCAAGGATGGTACCGATCGATGCGCGCTACCCCATTTAGTGGGGGTAGAGCCTACTTGCAAGTCTCTCCGACCTTCACAAAAAAAGTTATTCAAGAATATCTCTTTCTCCTATGTGCTTTCATCCCTAACCCTAACCCTAACCCTTCCGAAAGTCGGAGAAGCTCAAGGATGGTACCGATCGATGCGCGCAACCCCATTTAGTGGGGGTAGAGCCTACTTGCAAGTCTCTCCGACCTTCACAAAAAAAGTAATTCAAGAATATCTCCTCAGATTTGGGGGAATTTCGTCGGTCGACCTCTTCCGAAGGTCGTACAAGCTCGGGGATGGTACCAATCGATCCGCAGGACCCAAATTAGTCCAGATGCAACCACTTTCCAAGTCTCTCCGACCTTCACAAAAAAAGTTATTCAAGAATATCTCTTTCTCCTATGTGCTTTCATCCCTAACCCTAACCCTAACCCTTCCGAAAGTCGGAGAAGCTCAAGGATGGTACCGATCGATGCGCGCTACCCCATTTAGTGGGGGTAGAGCCTACTTGCAAGTCTCTCCGACCTTCACAAAAAAAGTTATTCAAGAATATCTCTTTCTCCTATGTGCTTTCATCCCTAACCCTAACCCTAACCCTTCCGAAAGTCGGAGAAGCTCAAGGATGGTACCGATCGATGCGCGCAACCCCATTTAGTGGGGGTAGAGCCTACTTGCAAGTCTCTCCGACCTTCACAAAAAAAGTTATTCAAGAATATCTCTTTCTCCTATGTGCTTTCATCCCTAACCCTAACCCTAACCCTTCCGAAAGTCGGAGAAGCTCAAGGATGGTACCGATCGATGCGCGCAACCCCATTTAGTGGGGGTAGAGCCTACTTGCAAGTCTCTCCGACCTTCACAAAAAAAGTAATTCAAGAATATCTCCTCAGATTTGGGGGAATTTCGTCGGTCGACCTCTTCCGAAGGTCGTACAAGCTCGGGGATGGTACCAATCGATCCGCAGGACCCAAATTAGTCCAGATGCAACCACTTTCCAAGTCTCTCCGACCTTCACAAAAAAAGTTATTCAAGAATATCTCTTTCTCCTATGTGCTTTCATCCCTAACCCTAACCCTAACCCTTCCGAAAGTCGGAGAAGCTCAAGGATGGTACCGATCGATGCGCGCTACCCCATTTAGTGGGGGTAGAGCCTACTTGCAAGTCTCTCCGACCTTCACAAAAAAAGTTATTCAAGAATATCTCTTTCTCCTATGTGCTTTCATCCCTAACCCTAACCCTAACCCTTCCGAAAGTCGGAGAAGCTCAAGGATGGTACCGATCGATGCGCGCAACCCCATTTAGTGGGGGTAGAGCCTACTTGCAAGTCTCTCCGACCTTCACAAAAAAAGTTATTCAAGAATATCTCCTCAGATTTGGGGGAATTTCGTCGGTTGACCTCTTCCGAAGGTCGTACAAGCTCGGGGATGGTACCAATCGATCCGCAGGACCCAAATTAGTCCAGATGCAACCACTTTCCAAGTCTCTCAGACCTTCACAAAAAAAGTTATTCAAGAATATCTCTTTCTCCTATGTGCTTTCATCCCTAACCCTAACCCTTCCGAAAGTCGGAGAAGCTCAAGGATGGTACCGATCGATGTGCGCTACCCCATTTAGTGGGGGTAGAGCCAACTTGCAAGTCTCTCCGACCTTCACAAAAAAAGTTATTCAAGAATATCTCTTTCTCCTATGTGCTTTCATCCCTAACCCTAACCCTAACCCTTCCGAAAGTCGGAGAAGCTCAAGGATGGTACCGATCGATGCGCGCTACCCCATTTAGTGGGGGTAGAGCCTACTTGCAAGTCTCTCCGACCTTCACAAAAAAAGTTATTCAAGAATATCTCTTTCTCCTATGTGCTTTCATCCCTAACCCTAACCCTTCCGAAAGTCGGAGAAGCTCAAGGATGGTACAGATCGATGCGCGCAACCCCATTTAGTGGGGGTAGAGCCTACTTGCAAGTCTTTCCGACCTTCACAAAAAAAGTTATTCAAGAATATCTCCTCAGATTTGGGGGAATTTCGTCGGTCGACCTCTTCCGAAGGTCGTACAAGCTCGGGGATGGTACCAATCGATCTGCAGGACCCAAATTAGTCCAGATGCAACCACTTTCCAAGTCTCTCCGACCTTCACAAAAAAAGTTATTCAAGAATATCTCTTTCTCCTATGTGCTTTCATCCCTAACCCTAACCCTAACCCTTCCGAAAGTCGGAGAAGCTCAAGGATGGTACCGATCGATGCGCGCTACCCCATTTAGTGGGGGTAGAGCCTACTTGCAAGTCTCTCCGACCTTCACAAAAAAAGTTATTCAAGAATATCTCCTCAGATTTGGGGGAATTTCGTCGGTCGACCTCTTCCGAAGGTCGTACAAGCTCGGGGATGGTACCAATCGATCTGCAGGACCCAAATTAGTCCAGATGCAACCACTTTCCAAGTCTCTCCGACCTTCACAAAAAAAGTTATTCAAGAATATCTCTTTCTCCTATGTGCTTTCATCCCTAACCCTAACCCTAACCCTTCCGAAAGTCGGAGAAGCTCAAGGATGGTACCGATCGATGCGCGCTACCCCATTTAGTGGGGGTAGAGCCTACTTGCAAGTCTCTCCGACCTTCACAAAAAAAGTTATTCAAGAATATCTCCTCAGATTTGGGGGAATTTCGTCGGTCGACCTCTTCCGAAGGTCGTACAAGCTCGGGGATGGTACCAATCGATCCGCAGGACCCAAATTAGTCCAGATGCAACCACTTTCCAAGTCTCTCCGACCTTCACAAAAAAAGTTATTCAAGAATATCTCTTTCTCCTATGTGCTTTCATCCCTAACCCTAACCCTAACCCTTCCGAAAGTCGGAGAAGCTCAAGGATGGTACCGATCGATGCGCGCTACCCCATTTAGTGGGGGCAGAGCCTACTTGCAAGTCTCTCCGACCTTCACAAAAAAAGTTATTCAAGAATATCTCTTTCTCCTATGTGCTTTCATCCCTAACCCTAACCCTTCCGAAAGTCGGAGAAGCTCAAGGATGGTACCGATCGATGCGCGCTACCCCATTTAGTGGGGGTAGAGCCAACTTGCAAGTCTCTCCGACCTTCACAAAAAAAGTTATTCAAGAATATCTCTTTCTCCTATGTGCTTTCATCCCTAACCCTAACCCTAACCCTTCCGAAAGTCGGAGAAGCTCAAGGATGGTACTGATCGATGCGCGCTACCCCATTTAGTGGGGGTAGAGCCTACTTGCAAGTCTCTCCGACCTTCACAAAAAAAGTTATTCAAGAATATCTCTTTCTCCTATGTGCTTTCATCCCTAACCCTAACCCTAACCCTTCCGAAAGTCGGAGAAGCTCAAGGATGGTACCGATCGATGCGCGCTACCCCATTTAGTGGGGGCAGAGCCTACTTGCAAGTCTCTCCGACCTTCACAAAAAAAGTTATTCAAGAATATCTCTTTCTCCTATGTGCTTTCATCCCTAACCCTAACCCTTCCGAAAGTCGGAGAAGCTCAAGGATGGTACCGATCGATGCGCGCTACCCCATTTAGTGGGGGTAGAGCCAACTTGCAAGTCTCTCCGACCTTCACAAAAAAAGTTATTCAAGAATATCTCTTTCTCCTATGTGCTTTCATCCCTAACCCTAACCCTAACCCTTCCGAAAGTCGGAGAAGCTCAAGGATGGTACCGATCGATGCGCGCTACCCCATTTAGTGGGGGTAGAGCCTACTTGCAAGTCTCTCCGACCTTCACAAAAAAAGTTATTCAAGAATATCTCTTTCTCCTATGTGCTTTCATCCCTAACCCTAACCCTAACCCTTCCGAAAGTCGGAGAAGCTCAAGGATGGTACCGATCGATGCGCGCAACCCCATTTAGTGGGGGTAGAGCCTACTTGCAAGTCTTTCCGACCTTCACAAAAAAAGTTATTCAAGAATATCTCCTCAGATTTGGGGGAATTTCGTCGGTCGACCTCTTCCGAAGGTCGTACAAGCTCGGGGATGGTACCAATCGATCTGCAGGACCCAAATTAGTCCAGATGCAACCACTTTCCAAGTCTCTCCGACCTTCACAAAAAAAGTTATTCAAGAATATCTCTTTCTCCTATGTGCTTTCATCCCTAACCCTAACCCTAACCCTTCCGAAAGTCGGAGAAGCTCAAGGATGGTACCGATCGATGCGCGCTACCCCATTTAGTGGGGGTAGAGCCTACTTGCAAGTCTCTCCGACCTTCACAAAAAAAGTTATTCAAGAATATCTCCTCAGATTTGGGGGAATTTCGTCGGTCGACCTCTTCCGAAGGTCGTACAAGCTCGGGGATGGTACCAATCGATCCGCAGGACCCAAATTAGTCCAGATGCAACCACTTTCCAAGTCTCTCCGACCTTCACAAAAAAAGTTATTCAAGAATATGTCTTTCTCCTATGTGCTTTCATCCCTAACCCTAACCCTAACCCTTCCGAAAGTCGGAGAAGCTCAAGGATGGTACCGATCGATGCGCGCTACCCCATTTAGTGGGGGTAGAGCCTACTTGCAAGTCTCTCCGACCTTCACAAAAAAAGTTATTCAAGAATATCTCCTCAGATTTGGGGGAATTTCGTCGGTCGACCTCTTCCGAAGGTCGTACAAGCTCGGGGATGGTACCAATCGATCCGCAGGACCCAAATTAGTCCAGATGCAACCACTTTCCAAGTCTCTCCGACCTTCACAAAAAAAGTTATTCAAGAATATCTCTTTCTCCTATGTGCTTTCATCCCTAACCCTAACCCTAACCCTTCCGAAAGTCGGAGAAGCTCAAGGATGGTACCGATCGATGCGCGCAACCCCATTTAGTGGGGGTAGAGCCTACTTGCAAGTCTTTCCGACCTTCACAAAAAAAGTTATTCAAGAATATCTCCTCAGATTTGGGGGAATTTCGTCGGTCGACCTCTTCCGAAGGTCGTACAAGCTCGGGGATGGTACCAATCGATCTGCAGGACCCAAATTAGTCCAGATGCAACCACTTTCCAAGTCTCTCCGACCTTCACAAAAAAAGTTATTCAAGAATATCTCTTTCTCCTATGTGCTTTCATCCCTAACCCTAACCCTAACCCTTCCGAAAGTCGGAGAAGCTCAAGGATGGTACCGATCGATGCGCGCTACCCCATTTAGTGGGGGTAGAGCCTACTTGCAAGTCTCTCCGACCTTCACAAAAAAAGTTATTCAAGAATATCTCCTCAGATTTGGGGGAATTTCGTCGGTCGACCTCTTCCGAAGGTCGTACAAGCTCGGGGATGGTACCAATCGATCCGCAGGACCCAAATTAGTCCAGATGCAACCACTTTCCAAGTCTCTCCGACCTTCACAAAAAAAGTTATTCAAGAATATCTCTTTCTCCTATGTGCTTTCATCCCTAACCCTAACCCTAACCCTTCCGAAAGTCGGAGAAGCTCAAGGATGGTACCGATCGATGCGCGCTACCCCATTTAGTGGGGGTAGAGCCTACTTGCAAGTCTCTCCGACCTTCACAAAAAAAGTTATTCAAGAATATCTCCTCAGATTTGGGGGAATTTCGTCGGTCGACCTCTTCCGAAGGTCGTACAAGCTCGGGGATGGTACCAATCGATCCGCAGGACCCAAATTAGTCCAGATGCAACCACTTTCCAAGTCTCTCCGACCTTCACAAAAAAAGTTATTCAAGAATATCTCTTTCTCCTATGTGCTTTCATCCCTAACCCTAACCCTAACCCTTCCGAAAGTCGGAGAAGCTCAAGGATGGTACCGATCGATGCGCGCTACCCCATTTAGTGGGGGCAGAGCCTACTTGCAAGTCTCTCCGACCTTCACAAAAAAAGTTATTCAAGAATATCTCTTTCTCCTATGTGCTTTCATCCCTAACCCTAACCCTTCCGAAAGTCGGAGAAGCTCAAGGATGGTACCGATCGATGCGCGCTACCCCATTTAGTGGGGGTAGAGCCAACTTGCAAGTCTCTCCGACCTTCACAAAAAAAGTTATTCAAGAATATCTCTTTCTCCTATGTGCTTTCATCCCTAACCCTAACCCTAACCCTTCCGAAAGTCGGAGAAGCTCAAGGATGGTACTGATCGATGCGCGCTACCCCATTTAGTGGGGGTAGAGCCTACTTGCAAGTCTCTCCGACCTTCACAAAAAAAGTTATTCAAGAATATCTCTTTCTCCTATGTGCTTTCATCCCTAACCCTAACCCTAACCCTTCCGAAAGTCGGAGAAGCTCAAGGATGGTACCGATCGATGCGCGCTACCCCATTTAGTGGGGGCAGAGCCTACTTGCAAGTCTCTCCGACCTTCACAAAAAAAGTTATTCAAGAATATCTCTTTCTCCTATGTGCTTTCATCCCTAACCCTAACCCTTCCGAAAGTCGGAGAAGCTCAAGGATGGTACCGATCGATGCGCGCTACCCCATTTAGTGGGGGTAGAGCCAACTTGCAAGTCTCTCCGACCTTCACAAAAAAAGTTATTCAAGAATATCTCTTTCTCCTATGTGCTTTCATCCCTAACCCTAACCCTAACCCTTCCGAAAGTCGGAGAAGCTCAAGGATGGTACCGATCGATGCGCGCTACCCCATTTAGTGGGGGTAGAGCCTACTTGCAAGTCTCTCCGACCTTCACAAAAAAAGTTATTCAAGAATATCTCTTTCTCCTATGTGCTTTCATCCCTAACCCTAACCCTAACCCTTCCGAAAGTCGGAGAAGCTCAAGGATGGTACCGATCGATGCGCGCAACCCCATTTAGTGGGGGTAGAGCCTACTTGCAAGTCTTTCCGACCTTCACAAAAAAAGTTATTCAAGAATATCTCCTCAGATTTGGGGGAATTTCGTCGGTCGACCTCTTCCGAAGGTCGTACAAGCTCGGGGATGGTACCAATCGATCTGCAGGACCCAAATTAGTCCAGATGCAACCACTTTCCAAGTCTCTCCGACCTTCACAAAAAAAGTTATTCAAGAATATCTCTTTCTCCTATGTGCTTTCATCCCTAACCCTAACCCTAACCCTTCCGAAAGTCGGAGAAGCTCAAGGATGGTACCGATCGATGCGCGCTACCCCATTTAGTGGGGGTAGAGCCTACTTGCAAGTCTCTCCGACCTTCACAAAAAAAGTTATTCAAGAATATCTCCTCAGATTTGGGGGAATTTCGTCGGTCGACCTCTTCCGAAGGTCGTACAAGCTCGGGGATGGTACCAATCGATCCGCAGGACCCAAATTAGTCCAGATGCAACCACTTTCCAAGTCTCTCCGACCTTCACAAAAAAAGTTATTCAAGAATATCTCTTTCTCCTATGTGCTTTCATCCCTAACCCTAACCCTAACCCTTCCGAAAGTCGGAGAAGCTCAAGGATGGTACCGATCGATGCGCGCTACCCCATTTAGTGGGGGTAGAGCCTACTGCAAGTCTCTCCGACCTTCACAAAAAAAGTTATTCAAGAATATCTCTTTCTCCTATGTGCTTTCATCCCTAACCCTAACCCTAACCCTTCCGAAAGTCGGAGAAGCTCAAGGATGGTACCGATCGATGCGCGCTACCCCATTTAGTGGGGGTAGAGCCTACTTGCAAGTCTCTCCGACCTTCACAAAAAAAGTTATTCAAGAATATCTCTTTCTCCTATGTGCTTTCATCCCTAACCCTAACCCTAACCCTTCCGAAAGTCGGAGAAGCTCAAGGATGGTACTGATCGATGCGCGCTACCCCATTTAGTGGGGGTAGAGCCTACTTGCAAGTCTCTCCGACCTTCACAAAAAAAGTTATTCAAGAATATCTCTTTCTCCTATGTGCTTTCATCCCTAACCCTAACCCTAACCCTTCCGAAAGTCGGAGAAGCTCAAGGATGGTACCGATCGATGCGCGCTACCCCATTTAGTGGGGGTAGAGCCTACTTGCAAGTCTCTCCGACCTTCACAAAAAAAGTTATTCAAGAATATCTCTTTCTCCTATGTGCTTTCATCCCTAACCCTAACCCTAACCCTTCCGAAAGTCGGAGAAGCTCAAGGATGGTACCGATCGATGCGCGCAACCCCATTTAGTGGGGGTAGAGCCTACTTGCAAGTCTCTCCGACCTTCACAAAAAAAGTAATTCAAGAATATCTCCTCAGATTTGGGGGAATTTCGTCGGTCGACCTCTTCCGAAGGTCGTACAAGCTCGGGGATGGTACCAATCGATCCGCAGGACCCAAATTAGTCCAGATGCAACCACTTTCCAAGTCTCTCCGACCTTCACAAAAAAAGTTATTCAAGAATATCTCTTTCTCCTATGTGCTTTCATCCCTAACCCTAACCCTAACCCTTCCGAAAGTCGGAGAAGCTCAAGGATGGTACCGATCGATGCGCGCTACCCCATTTAGTGGGGGTAGAGCCTACTTGCAAGTCTCTCCGACCTTCACAAAAAAAGTTATTCAAGAATATCTCTTTCTCCTATGTGCTTTCATCCCTAACCCTAACCCTAACCCTTCCGAAAGTCGGAGAAGCTCAAGGATGGTACCGATCGATGCGCGCAACCCCATTTAGTGGGGGTAGAGCCTACTTGCAAGTCTCTCCGACCTTCACAAAAAAAGTTATTCAAGAATATCTCCTCAGATTTGGGGGAATTTCGTCGGTCGACCTCTTCCGAAGGTCGTACAAGCTCGGGGATGGTACCAATCGATCCGCAGGACCCAAATTAGTCCAGATGCAACCACTTTCCAAGTCTCTCCGACCTTCACAAAAAAAGTTATTCAAGAATATCTCTTTCGCCTATGTGCTTTCATCCCTAACCCTAACCCTAACCCTTCCGAAAGTCGGAGAAGCTCAAGGATGGTACCGATCGATGCGCGCAACCCCATTTAGTGGGGGTAGAGCCTACTTGCAAGTCTCTCCGACCTTCACAAAAAAAGTTATTCAAGAATATCTCCTCAGATTTGGGGGAATTTCGTCGGTCGACCTCTTCCGAAGGTCGTACAAGCTCGGGGATGGTACCAATCGATCCGCAGGACCCAAATTAGTCCAGATGCAACCACTTTCCAAGTCTCTCCGACCTTCACAAAAAAAGTTATTCAAGAATATCTCTTTCGCCTATGTGCTTTCATCCCTAACCCTAACCCTAACCCTTCCGAAAGTCGGAGAAGCTCAAGGATGGTACCGATCGATGCGCGCTACCCCATTTAGTGGGGGTAGAGCCTACTTGCAAGTCTCTCCGACCTTCACAAAAAAAGTTATTCAAGAATATCTCCTCAGATTTGGGGGAATTTCGTCGGTCGACCTCTTCCGAAGGTCGTACAAGCTCGGAGATGGTACCAATCGATCCGCAGGACCCAAATTAGTCCAGATGCAACCACTTTCCAAGTCTCTCCGACCTTCACAAAAAAAGTTATTCAAGAATATCTCTTTCTCCTATGTGCTTTCATCCCTAACCCTAACCCTTCCGAAAGTCGGAGAAGCTCAAGGATGGTACCGATCGATGCGCGCTACCCCATTTAGTGGGGGTAGAGCCTACTTGCAAGTCTCTCTGACCTTCACAAAAAAAGTTATTCAAGAATATCTCCTCAGATTTGGGGGAATTTCGTCGGTCGACCTCTTCCGAAGGTCGTACAAGCTCGGGGATGGTACCAATCGATCCGCAGGACCCAAATTAGTCCAGATGCAACCACTTTCCAAGTCTCTCCGACCTTCACAAAAAAAGTTATTCAAGAATATCTCTTTCTCCTATGTGCTTTCATCCCTAACCCTAACCCTAACCCTTCCGAAAGTCGGAGAAGCTCATGGATGGTACCGATCGATGCGCGCTACCCCATTTAGTGGGGGCAAAGCCTACTTGCAAGTCTCTCCGACCTTCACAAAAAAAGTTATTCAAGAATATCTCTTTCTCCTATGTGCTTTCATCCCTAACCCTAACCCTAACCCTTCCGAAAGTCGGAGAAGCTCAATAATGGTACCGATCGATGCGCGCTACCCCATTTAGTGGGGGTAGAGCCTACTTGCAAGTCTCTCCGACCTTCACAAAAAAAGTTATTCAAGAATATCTCTTTCTCCTATGTGCTTTCATCCCTAACCCTAACCCTAACCCTTCCGAAAGTCGGAGAAGCTCAAGGATGGTACCGATCGATGCGCGCTACCCCATTTAGTGGGGGTAGAGCCTACTTGCAAGTCTCTCCGACCTTCACAAAAAAAGTTATTCAAGAATATCTCTTTCTCCTATGTGCTTTCATCCCTAACCCTAACCCTAACCCTTCCGAAAGTCGGAGAAGCTCAAGGATGGTACCGATCGATGCGCGCAACCCCATTTAGTGGGGGTAGAGCCTACTTGCAAGTCTCTCCGACCTTCACAAAAAAAGTTATTCAAGAATATCTCCTCAGATTTGGGGGAATTTCGTCGGTCGACCTCTTCCGAAGGTCGTACAAGCTCGGGGATGGTACCAATCGATCCGCAGGACCCAAATTAGTCCAGATGCAACCACTTTCCAAGTCTCTCCGACCTTCACAAAAAAAGTTATTCAAGAATATCTCTTTCTCCTATGTGCTTTCATCCCTAACCCTAACCCTAACCCTTCCGAAAGTCGGAGAAGCTCAAGGATGGTACCTATCGATGCGCGCTACCCCATTTAGTGGGGGTAGAGCCTACTTGCAAGTCTCTCCGACCTTCACAAAAAAAGTTATTCAAGAATATCTCCTCAGATTTGGGGGAATTTCGTCGGTCGACCTCTTCCGAAGGTCGTACAAGCTCGGAGATGGTACCAATCGATCCGCAGGACCCAAATTAGTCCAGATGCAACCACTTTCCAAGTCTCTCCGACCTTCACAAAAAAAGTTATTCAAGAATATCTCTTTCTCCTATGTGCTTTCATCCCTAACCCTAACCCTAACCCTTCCGAAAGTCGGAGAAGCTCAAGGATGGTACCGATCGATGCGCGCTACCCCATTTAGTGGGGGTAGAGCCTACTTGCAAGTCTCTCCGACCTTCACAAAAAAAGTTATTCAAGAATATCTCCTCAGATTTGGGGGAATTTCGTCGGTCGACCTCTTCCGAAGGTCGTACAAGCTCGGGGATGGTACCAATCGATCCGCAGGACCCAAATTAGTCCAGATGCAACCACTTTCCAAGTCTCTCCGACCTTCACAAAAAAAGTTATTCAAGAATATCTCTTTCTCCTATGTGCTTTCATCCCTAACCCTAACCCTAACCCTTCCGAAAGTCGGAGAAGCTCATGGATGGTACCGATCGATGCGCGCTACCCCATTTAGTGGGGGCAGAGCCTACTTGCAAGTCTCTCCGACCTTCACAAAAAAAGTTATTCAAGAATATCTCTTTCTCCTATGTGCTTTCATCCCTAACCCTAACCCTAACCCTTCCGAAAGTCGGAGAAGCTCAATAATGGTACCGATCGATGCGCGCTACCCCATTTAGTGGGGGTAGAGCCTACTTGCAAGTCTCTCCGACCTTCACAAAAAAAGTTATTCAAGAATATCTCTTTCTCCTATGTGCTTTCATCCCTAACCCTAACCCTAACCCTTCCGAAAGTCGGAGAAGCTCAAGGATGGTACCGATCGATGCGCGCTACCCCATTTAGTGGGGGTAGAGCCTACTTGCAAGTCTCTCCGACCTTCACAAAAAAAGTTATTCAAGAATATCTCTTTCTCCTATGTGCTTTCATCCCTAACCCTAACCCTAACCCTTCCGAAAGTCGGAGAAGCTCAAGGATGGTACCGATCGATGCGCGCAACCCCATTTAGTGGGGGTAGAGCCTACTTGCAAGTCTCTCCGACCTTCACAAAAAAAGTAATTCAAGAATATCTCCTCAGATTTGGGGGAATTTCGTCGGTCGACCTCTTCCGAAGGTCGTACAAGCTCGGGGATGGTACCAATCGATCCGCAGGACCCAAATTAGTCCAGATGCAACCACTTTCCAAGTCTCTCCGACCTTCACAAAAAAAGTTATTCAAGAATATCTCTTTCTCCTATGTGCTTTCATCCCTAACCCTAACCCTAACCCTTCCGAAAGTCGGAGAAGCTCAAGGATGGTACCGATCGATGCGCGCTACCCCATTTAGTGGGGGTAGAGCCTACTTGCAAGTCTCTCCGACCTTCACAAAAAAAGTTATTCAAGAATATCTCTTTCTCCTATGTGCTTTCATCCCTAACCCTAACCCTAACCCTTCCGAAAGTCGGAGAAGCTCAAGGATGGTACCGATCGATGCGCGCAACCCCATTTAGTGGGGGTAGAGCCTACTTGCAAGTCTCTCCGACCTTCACAAAAAAAGTTATTCAAGAATATCTCCTCAGATTTGGGGGAATTTCGTCGGTTGACCTCTTCCGAAGGTCGTACAAGCTCGGGGATGGTACCAATCGATCCGCAGGACCCAAATTAGTCCAGATGCAACCACTTTCCAAGTCTCTCAGACCTTCACAAAAAAAGTTATTCAAGAATATCTCTTTCTCCTATGTGCTTTCATCCCTAACCCTAACCCTAACCCTTCCGAAAGTCGGAGAAGCTCAAAGATGGTACCGATCGATGCGCGCTACCCCATTTAGTGGGGGTAGAGCCTACTTGCAAGTCTCTCCGACCTTCACAAAAAAAGTTATTCAAGAATATCTCCTCAGATTTGGGGGAATTTCGTCGGTCGACCTCTTCCGAAGGTCGTACAAGCTCGGGGATGGTACCAATCGATCCGCAGGACCCAAATTAGTCCAGATGCAACCACTTTCCAAGTCTCTCCGACCTTCACAAAAAAAGTTATTCAAGAATATCTCTTTCTCCTATGTGCTTTCATCCCTAACCCTAACCCTAACCCTTCCGAAAGTCGGAGAAGCTCAAGGATGGTACCGATCGATGCGCGCTACCCCATTTAGTGGGGGCAGAGCCTACTTGCAAGTCTCTCCGACCTTCACAAAAAAAGTTATTCAAGAATATCTCTTTCTCCTATTTGCTTTCATCCCTAACCCTAACCCTAACCCTTCCGAAAGTCGGAGAAGCTCAAGGATGGTACCGATCGATGCGCGCTACCCCATTTAGTGGGGGTAGAGCCAACTTGCAAGTCTCTCCGACCTTCACAAAAAAAGTTATTCAAGAATATCTCTTTCTCCTATGTGCTTTCATCCCTAACCCTAACCCTAACCCTTCCGAAAGTCGGAGAAGCTCAAGGATGGTACCGATCGATGCGCGTTACCCCATTTAGTGGGGGTAAAGCCTACTTGCAAGTCTCTCCGACCTTCACAAAAAAAGTTATTCAAGAATATCTCTTTCTCCTATGTGCTTTCATCCCTAACCCTAACCCTAACCCTTCCGAAAGTCGGAGAAGCTCAAGGATGGTACCGATCGATGCGCGCTACCCCATTTAGTGGGGGTAGAGCCTACTTGCAAGTCTCTCCGACCTTCACAAAAAAAGTTATTCAAGAATATCTCCTCAGATTTGGGGGAATTTCGTCGGTCGACCTCTTCCGAAGGTCGTACAAGCTCGGGGATGGTACCAATCGATCCGCAGGACCCAAATTAGTCCAGATGCAACCACTTTCCAAGTCTCTCCGACCTTCACAAAAAAAGTTATTCAAGAATATCTCTTTCTCCTATGTGCTTTCATCCCTAACCCTAACCCTAACCCTTCCGAAAGTCGGAGAAGCTCAAGGATGGTACCGATCGATGCGCGCTACCCCATTTAGTGGGGGTAGAGCCTACTTGCATGTCTCTCCGACCTTCACAAAAAAAGTTATTCAAGAATATCTCTTTCTCCTATGTGCTTTCATCCCTAACCCTAACCCTAACCCTTCCGAAAGTCGGAGAAGCTCAAGGATGGTACCGATCGATGCGCGCTACCCCATTTAGTGGGGGTAGAGCCTACTTGCAAGTCTCTCCGACCTTCACAAAAAAAGTTATTCAAGAATATCTCTTTCTCCTATGTGCTTTCATCCCTAACCCTAACCCTAACCCTTCCGAAAGTCGGAGAAGCTCAAGGATGGTACTGATCGATGCGCGCTACCCCATTTAGTGGGGGTAGAGCCTACTTGCAAGTCTCTCCGACCTTCACAAAAAAAGTTATTCAAGAATATCTCTTTCTCCTATGTGCTTTCATCCCTAACCCTAACCCTAACCCTTCCGAAAGTCGGAGAAGCTCAATAATGGTACCGATCGATGCGCGCTACCCCATTTAGTGGGGGTAGAGCCTACTTGCAAGTCTCTCCGACCTTCACAAAAAAAGTTATTCAAGAATATCTCTTTCTCCTATGTGCTTTCATCCCTAACCCTAACCCTAACCCTTCCGAAAGTCGGAGAAGCTCAAGGATGGTACCGATCGATGCGCGCAACCCCATTTAGTGGGGGTAGAGCCTACTTGCAAGTCTCTCCGACCTTCACAAAAAAAGTAATTCAAGAATATCTCCTCAGATTTGGGGGAATTTCGTCGGTCGACCTCTTTCGAAGGTCGTACAAGCTCGGGGATGGTACCAATCGATCCGCAGGACCCAAATTAGTCCAGATGCAACCACTTTCCAAGTCTCTCCGACCTTCACAAAAAAAGTTATTCAAGAATATCTCTTTCTCCTATGTGCTTTCATCCCTAACCCTAACCCTAACCCTTCCGAAACTCGGAGAAGCTCAAGGATGGTACCGATCGATGCGCGCAACCCCATTTAGTGGGGGTAGAGCCTACTTGCAAGTCTCTCCGACCTTCACAAAAAAAGTTATTCAAGAATATCTCCTCAGATTTGGGGGAATTTCGTCGGTCGACCTCTTCCGAAGGTCGTACAAGCTCGGGGATGGTACCAATCGATCCGCAGGACCCAAATTAGTCCAGATGCAACCACTTTCCAAGTCTCTCCGACCTTCACAAAAAAAGTTATTCAAGAATATCTCTTTCTCCTATGTGCTTTCATCCCTAACCCTAACCCTAACCCTTCCGAAAGTCGGAGAAGCTCAAGGATGGTACCGATCGATGCGCGCTACCCCATTTAGTGGGGGTAGAGCCTACTTGCAAGTCTCTCCGACCTTCACAAAAAAAGTTATTCAAGAATATCTCCTCAGATTTGGGGGAATTTCGTCGGTCGACCTCTTCCGAAGGTCGTACAAGCTCGGGGATGGTACCAATCGATCCGCAGGACCCAAATTAGTCCAGATGCAACCACTTTCCAAGTCTCTCCGACCTTCACAAAAAAAGTTATTCAAGAATATCTCTTTCTCCTATGTGCTTTCATCCCTAACCCTAACCCTAACCCTTCCGAAAGTCGGAGAAGCTCAAGGATGGTACCGATCGATGCGCGCTACCCCATTTAGTGGGGGTAGAGCCTACTTGCATGTCTCTCCGACCTTCACAAAAAAAGTTATTCAAGAATATCTCTTTCTCCTATGTGCTTTCATCCCTAACCCTAACCCTAACCCTTCCGAAAGTCGGAGAAGCTCAAGGATGGTACCGATCGATGCGCGCTACCCCATTTAGTGGGGGTAGAGCCTACTTGCAAGTCTCTCCGACCTTCACAAAAAAAGTTATTCAAGAATATCTCTTTCTCCTATGTGCTTTCATCCCTAACCCTAACCCTAACCCTTCCGAAAGTCGGAGAAGCTCAAGGATGGTACTGATCGATGCGCGCTACCCCATTTAGTGGGGGTAGAGCCTACTTGCAAGTCTCTCCGACCTTCACAAAAAAAGTTATTCAAGAATATCTCTTTCTCCTATGTGCTTTCATCCCTAACCCTAACCCTAACCCTTCCGAAAGTCGGAGAAGCTCAATAATGGTACCGATCGATGCGCGCTACCCCATTTAGTGGGGGTAGAGCCTACTTGCAAGTCTCTCCGACCTTCACAAAAAAAGTTATTCAAGAATATCTCTTTCTCCTATGTGCTTTCATCCCTAACCCTAACCCTAACCCTTCCGAAAGTCGGAGAAGCTCAAGGATGGTACCGATCGATGCGCGCAACCCCATTTAGTGGGGGTAGAGCCTACTTGCAAGTCTCTCCGACCTTCACAAAAAAAGTAATTCAAGAATATCTCCTCAGATTTGGGGGAATTTCGTCGGTCGACCTCTTTCGAAGGTCGTACAAGCTCGGGGATGGTACCAATCGATCCGCAGGACCCAAATTAGTCCAGATGCAACCACTTTCCAAGTCTCTCCGACCTTCACAAAAAAAGTTATTCAAGAATATCTCTTTCTCCTATGTGCTTTCATCCCTAACCCTAACCCTAACCCTTCCGAAACTCGGAGAAGCTCAAGGATGGTACCGATCGATGCGCGCTACCCCATTTAGTGGGGGTAGAGCCTACTTGCAAGTCTCTCCGACCTTCACAAAAAAAGTTATTCAAGAATATCTCTTTCTCCTATGTGCTTTCATCCCTAACCCTAACCCTAACCCTTCCGAAAGTCGGAGAAGCTCAAGGATGGTACCGATCGATGCGCGCTACCCCATTTAGTGGGGGTAGAGCCTACTTGCAAGTCTCTCCGACCTTCACAAAAAAAGTTATTCAAGAATATCTCTTTCTCCTATGTGCTTTCATCCCTAACCCTAACCCTAACCCTTCCGAAAGTCGGAGAAGCTCAAGGATGGTACCGATCGATGCGCGCTACCCCATTTAGTGGGGGTAGAGCCTACTTGCAAGTCTCTCCGACCTTCACAAAAAAAGTTATTCAAGAATATCTCTTTCTCCTATGTGCTTTCATCCCTAACCCTAACCCTAACCCTTCCGAAAGTCGGAGAAGCTCAAGGATGGTACCGATCGATGCGCGCTACCCCATTTAGTGGGGGTAGAGCCTACTTGCAAGTCTCTCCGACCTTCACAAAAAAAGTTATTCAAGAATATCTCTTTCTCCTATGTGCTTTCATCCCTAACCCTAACCCTAACCCTTCCGAAAGTCGGAGAAGCTCAAGGATGGTACCGATCGATGCGCGCTACCCCATTTAGTGGGGGTAGAGCCTACTTGCAAGTCTCTCCGACCTTCACAAAAAAAGTTATTCAAGAATATCTCTTTCTCCTATGTGCTTTCATCCCTAACCCTAACCCTAACCCTTCCGAAAGTCGGAGAAGCTCAAGGATGGTACCGATCGATGAGCGCTACCCCATTTAGTGGGGGTAGAGCCTACTTGCAAGTCTCTCCGACCTTCACAAAAAAAGTTATTCAAGAATATCTCTTTCTCCTATGTGCTTTCATCCCTAACCCTAACCCTAACCCTTCCGAAAGTCGGAGAAGCTCAAGGATGGTACCGATCGATGCGCGCTACCCCATTTAGTGGGGGTAGAGCCTACTTGCATGTCTCTCCGACCTTCACAAAAAAAGTTATTCAAGAATATCTCTTTCTCCTATGTGCTTTCATCCCTAACCCTAACCCTAACCCTTCCGAAAGTCGGAGAAGCTCAAGGATGGTACCGATCGATGCGCGCTACCCCATTTAGTGGGGGTAGAGCCTACTTGCAAGTCTCTCCGACCTTCACAAAAAAAGTTATTCAAGAATATCTCTTTCTCCTATGTGCTTTCATCCCTAACCCTAACCCTAACCCTTCCGAAAGTCGGAGAAGCTCAAGGATGGTACTGATCGATGCGCGCTACCCCATTTAGTGGGGGTAGAGCCTACTTGCAAGTCTCTCCGACCTTCACAAAAAAAGTTATTCAAGAATATCTCTTTCTCCTATGTGCTTTCATCCCTAACCCTAACCCTAACCCTTCCGAAAGTCGGAGAAGCTCAATAATGGTACCGATCGATGCGCGTTACCCCATTTAGTGGGGGTAGAGCCTACTTGCAAGTCTCTCCGACCTTCACAAAAAAAGTTATTCAAGAATATCTCTTTCTCCTATGTGCTTTCATCCCTAACCCTAACCCTAACCCTTCCGAAAGTCGGAGAAGCTCAAGGATGGTACCGATCGATGCGCGCAACCCCATTTAGTGGGGGTAGAGCCTACTTGCAAGTCTCTCCGACCTTCACAAAAAAAGTAATTCAAGAATATCTCCTCAGATTTGGGGGAATTTCGTCGGTCGACCTCTTCCGAAGGTCGTACAAGCTCGGGGATGGTACCAATCGATCCGCAGGACCCAAATTAGTCCAGATGCAACCACTTTCCAAGTCTCTCCGACCTTCACAAAAAAAGTTATTCAAGAATATCTCTTTCTCCTATGTGCTTTCATCCCTAACCCTAACCCTAACCCTTCCGAAAGTCGGAGAAGCTCAAGGATGGTACCGATCGATGCGCGCTACCCCATTTAGTGGGGGTAGAGCCTACTTGCAAGTCTCTCCGACCTTCACAAAAAAAGTTATTCAAGAATATCTCTTTCTCCTATGTGCTTTCATCCCTAACCCTAACCCTAACCCTTCCGAAAGTCGGAGAAGCTCAAGGATGGTACCGATCGATGCGCGCTACCCCATTTAGTGGGGGTAGAGCCTACTTGCAAGTCTCTCCGACCTTCACAAAAAAAGTTATTCAAGAATATCTCTTTCTCCTATGTGCTTTCATCCCTAACCCTAACCCTAACCCTTCCGAAAGTCGGAGAAGCTCAAGGATGGTACCGATCGATGCGCGCTACCCCATTTAGTGGGGGTAGAGCCTACTTGCAAGTCTCTCCGACCTTCACAAAAAAAGTTATTCAAGAATATCTCTTTCTCCTAT
Organism: Limanda limanda; assembly: GCF_963576545.1. Taxonomy (NCBI): domain Eukaryota; kingdom Metazoa; phylum Chordata; class Actinopteri; order Pleuronectiformes; family Pleuronectidae; genus Limanda; species Limanda limanda. Next base: position 809,127 of record NW_026870560.1, read on the forward strand.
GTGCTTTCATCCCTAACCCTAACCCTAACCCTTCCGAAAGTCGGAGAAGCTCAAGGATGGTACCGATCGATGAGCGCTACCCCATTTAGTGGGGGTAGAGCCTACTTGCAAGTCTCTCCGACCTTCACAAAAAAAGTTATTCAAGAATATCTCTTTCTCCTATGTGCTTTCATCCCTAACCCTAACCCTAACCCTTCCGAAAGTCGGAGAAGCTCAAGGATGGTACCGATCGATGCGCGCTACCCCATTTAGTGGGGGTAGAGCCTACTTGCAAGTCTCTCCGACCTTCACAAAAAAAGTTATTCAAGAATATCTCTTTCTCCTATGTGCTTTCATCCCTAACCCTAACCCTAACCCTTCCGAAAGTCAGAGAAGCTCAAGGATGGTACCGATCGATGCGCGCTACTCCATTTAGTGGGGGTAGAGCCTACTTGCAAGTCTCTCCGACCTTCACAAAAAAAGTTATTCAAGAATATCTCTTTCTCCTATGTGCTTTCATCCCTAACCCTAACCCTAACCCTTCCGAAAGTCGGAGAAGCTCAAGGATGGTACCGATCGATGTGCGCTACCCCATTTAGTGGGGGTAGAGCCTACTTGCAAGTCTCTCCGACCTTCACAAAAAAAGTTATTCAAGAATATCTCTTTCTCCTATGTGCTTTCATCCCTAACCCTAACCCTAACCCTTCCGAAAGTCGGAGAAGCTCAAGGATGGTACCGATCGATGCGCGCAACCCCATTTAGTGGGGGTAGAGCCTACTTGCAAGTCTCTCCGACCTTCACAAAAAAAGTTATTCAAGAATATCTCCTCAGATTTGGGGGAATTTCGTCGGTCGACCTCTTCCGAAGGTCGTACAAGCTCGGGGATGGTACCAATCGATCCGCAGGACCCAAATTAGTCCAGATGCAACCACTTTTCAAGTCTCTCCGACCTTCACAAAAAAAGTTATTCAAGAATATCTCTTTCTCCTATGTGCTTTCATCCCTAACCCTAACCCTAACCCTTCCGAAAGTCGGAGAAGCTCAAGGATGGTACCGATCGATGCGCGCTACCCCATTTAGTGGGGGTAGAGCCTACTTGCAAGTCTCTCCGACCTTCACAAAAAAAGTTATTCAAGAATATCTCCTCAGATTTGGGGGAATTTCGTCGGTCGACCTCTTCCGAAGGTCGTACAAGCTCGGGGATGGTACGAATCGATCCGCAGGACCCAAATTAGTCCAGATGCAACCACTTTCCAAGTCTCTCCGACCTTCACAAAAAAAGTTATTCAAGAATATCTCTTTCTCCTATGTGCTTTCATCCCTAACCCTAACCCTAACCCTTCCGAAAGTCGGAGAAGCTCAAGGATGGTACCGATCGATGCGCGCTACCCCATTTAGTGGGGGCAGAGCCTACTTGCAAGTCTCTCCGACCTTCACAAAAAAAGTTATTCAAGAATATCTCTTTCTCCTATGTGCTTTCATCCCTAACCCTAACCCTAACCCTTCCGAAAGTCGGAGAAGCTCAAGGATGGTACCGATCGATGCGCGCTACCCCATTTAGTGGGGGTAGAGCCTACTTGCAAGTCTCTCCGACCTTCACAAAAAAAGTTATTCAAGAATATCTCTTTCTCCTATGTGCTTTCATCCCTAACCCTAACCCTAACCCTTCCGAAAGTCGGAGAAGCTCAAGGATGGTACCGATCGATGCGCGCTACCCCATTTAGTGGGGGTAGAGCCTACTTGCAAGTCTCTCCGACCTTCACAAAAAAAGTTATTCAAGAATATCTCTTTCTCCTATGTGCTTTCATCCCTAACCCTAACCCTAACCCTTCCGAAAGTCGGAGAAGCTCAAGGATGGTACCGATCGATGCGCGCTACTCCATTTAGTGGGGGTAGAGCCTACTTGCAAGTCTCTCCGACCTTCACAAAAAAAGTTATTCAAGAATATCTCTTTCTCCTATGTGCTTTCATCCCTAACCCTAACCCTAACCCTTCCGAAAGTCGGAGAAGCTCAAGGATGGTACCGATCGATGTGCGCTACCCCATTTAGTGGGGGTAGAGCCTACTTGCAAGTCTCTCCGACCTTCACAAAAAAAGTTATTCAAGAATATCTCTTTCTCCTATGTGCTTTCATCCCTAACCCTAACCCTAACCCTTCCGAAAGTCGGAGAAGCTCAAGGATGGTACCGATCGATGCGCGCAACCCCATTTAGTGGGGGTAGAGCCTACTTGCAAGTCTCTCCGACCTTCACAAAAAAAGTTATTCAAGAATATCTCCTCAGATTTGGGGGAATTTCGTCGGTCGACCTCTTCCGAAGGTCGTACAAGCTCGGGGATGGTACCAATCGATCTGCAGGACCCAAATTAGTCCAGATGCAACCACTTTTCAAGTCTCTCCGACCTTCACAAAAAAAGTTATTCAAGAATATCTCTTTCTCCTATGTGCTTTCATCCCTAACCCTAACCCTAACCCTTCCGAAAGTCGGAGAAGCTCAAGGATGGTACCGATCGATGCGCGCTACCCCATTTAGTGGGGGTAGAGCCTACTTGCAAGTCTCTCCGACCTTCACAAAAAAAGTTATTCAAGAATATCTCCTCAGATTTGGGGGAATTTCGTCGGTCGACCTCTTCCGAAGGTCGTACAAGCTCGGGGATGGTACGAATCGATCCGCAGGACCCAAATTAGTCCAGATGCAACCACTTTCCAAGTCTCTCCGACCTTCACAAAAAAAGTTATTCAAGAATATCTCTTTCTCCTATGTGCTTTCATCCCTAACCCTAACCCTAACCCTTCCGAAAGTCGGAGAAGCTCAAGGATGGTACCGATCGATGCGCGCTACCCCATTTAGTGGGGGCAGAGCCTACTTGCAAGTCTCTCCGACCTTCACAAAAAAAGTTATTCAAGAATATCTCTTTCTCCTATGTGCTTTCATCCCTAACCCTAACCCTAACCCTTCCGAAAGTCGGAGAAGCTCAAGGATGGTACCGATCGATGCGCGCTACCCCATTTAGTGGGGGTAGAGCCTACTTGCAAGTCTCTCCGACCTTCACAAAAAAAGTTATTCAAGAATATCTCTTTCTCCTATGTGCTTTCATCCCTAACCCTAACCCTAACCCTTCCGAAAGTCGGAGAAGCTCAAGGATGGTACCGATCGATGCGCGCTACCCCATTTAGTGGGGGTAGAGCCTACTTGCAAGTCTCTCCGACCTTCACAAAAAAAGTTATTCAAGAATATCTCTTTCTCCTATGTGCTTTCATCCCTAACCCTAACCCTAACCCTTCCGAAAGTCGGAGAAGCTCAAGGATGGTACCGATCGATGCGCGCAACCCCATTTAGTGGGGGTAGAGCCTACTTGCAAGTCTCTCCGACCTTCACAAAAAAAGTTATTCAAGAATATCTCCTCAGATTTGGGGGAATTTCGTCGGTCGACCTCTTCCGAAGGTCGTACAAGCTCGGGGATGGTACCAATCGATCCGCAGGACCCAAATTAGTCCAGATGCAACCACTTTCCAAGTCTCTCCGACCTTCACAAAAAAAGTTATTCAAGAATATCTCTTTCTCCTATGTGCTTTCATCCCTAACCCTAACCCTTCCGAAAGTCGGAGAAGCTCAAGGATGGTACCGATCGATGCGCGCTACCCCATTTAGTGGGGGTAGAGCCTACTTGCAAGTCTCTCCGACCTTCACAAAAAAAGTTATTCAAGAATATCTCTTTCTCCTATGTGCTTTCATCCCTAACCCTAACCCTAACCCTTCCGAAAGTCGGAGAAGCTCAAGGATGGTACCGATCGATGCGCGCAACCCCATTTAGTGGGGGTAGAGCCTACTTGCAAGTCTCTCCGACCTTCACAAAAAACGTTATTCAAGAATATCTCCTCAGATTTGGGGGAATTTCGTCGGTCGACCTCTTCCGAAGGTCGTACAAGCTCGGGGATGGTACCAATCGATCCGCAGGACCCAAATTAGTCCAGATGCAACCACTTTCCAAGTCTCTCCGACCTTCACAAAAAAAGTTATTCAAGAATATCTCTTTCTCCTATGTGCTTTCATCCCTAACCCTAACCCTAACCCTTCCGAAAGTCGGAGAAGCTCAAGGATGGTACCGATCGATGCGCGCTACCCCATTTAGTGGGGGTAGAGCCTACTTGCAAGTCTCTCCGACCTTCACAAAAAAAGTTATTCAAGAATATCTCTTTCTCCTATGTGCTTTCATCCCTAACCCTAACCCTAACCCTTCCGAAAGTCGGAGAAGCTCAAGGATGGTACCGATCGATGCGCGCTACCCCATTTAGTGGGGGTAGAGCCTACTTGCAAGTCTCTCCGACCTTCACAAAAAAAGTTATTCAAGAATATCTCCTCAGATTTGGGGGAATTTCGTCGGTCGACCTCTTCCGAAGGTCGTACAAGCTCGGGGATGGTACCAATCGATCCGCAGGACCCAAATTAGTCCAGATGCAACCACTTTTCAAGTCTCTCCGACCTTCACAAAAAAAGTTATTCAAGAATATCTCTTTCTCCTATGTGCTTTCATCCCTAACCCTAACCCTAACCCTTCCGAAAGTCGGAGAAGCTCAAGGATGGTACCGATCGATGCGCGCTACCCCATTTAGTGGGGGTAGAGCCTACTTGCAAGTCTCTCCGACCTTCACAAAAAAAGTTATTCAAGAATATCTCTTTCTCCTATGTGCTTTCATCCCTAACCCTAACCCTAACCCTTCCGAAAGTCGGAGAAGCTCAAGGATGGTACCGATCGATGCGCGCAACCCCATTTAGTGGGGGTAGAGCCTACTTGCAAGTCTCTCCGACCTTCACAAAAAAAGTTATTCAAGAATATCTCCTCAGATTTGGGGGAATTTCGTCGGTCGACCTCTTCCGAAGGTCGTACAAGCTCGGGGATGGTACCAATCGATCCGCAGGACCCAAATTAGTCCAGATGCAACCACTTTCCAAGTCTCTCCGACCTTCACAAAAAAAGTTATTCAAGAATATCTCTTTCTCCTATGTGCTTTCATCCCTAACCCTAACCCTAACCCTTCCGAAAGTCGGAGAAGCTCAAGGATGGTACCGATCGATGCGCGCTACCCCATTTAGTGGGGGTAGAGCCTACTTGCAAGTCTCTCCGACCTTCACAAAAAAAGTTATTCAAGAATATCTCTTTCTCCTATGTGCTTTCATCCCTAACCCTAACCCTTCCGAAAGTCGGAGAAGCTCAAGGATGGTACCGATCGATGCGCGCAACCCCATTTAGTGGGGGTAGAGCCTACTTGCAAGTCTCTCCGACCTTCACAAAAAAAGTTATTCAAGAATATCTCCTCAGATTTGGGGGAATTTCGTCGGTCGACCTCTTCCGAAGGTCGTACAAGCTCGGGGATGGTACCAATCGATCCGCAGGACCCAAATTAGTCCAGATGCAACCACTTTCCAAGTCTCTCCGACCTTCACAAAAAAAGTTATTCAAGAATATCTCTTTCTCCTATGTGCTTTCATCCCTAACCCTAACCCTAACCCTTCCGAAAGTCGGAGAAGCTCAAGGATGGTACCGATCGATGCGCGCTACCCCATTTAGTGGGGGTAGAGCCTACTTGCAAGTCTCTCCGACCTTCACAAAAAAAGTTATTCAAGAATATCTCTTTCTCCTATGTGCTTTCATCCCTAACCCTAACCCTAACCCTTCCGAAAGTCGGAGAAGCTCAAGGATGGTACCGATCGATGTGCGCTACCCCATTTAGTGGGGGTAGAGCCTACTTGCAAGTCTCTCCGACCTTCACAAAAAAAGTTATTCAAGAATATCTCCTCAGATTTGGGGGAATTTCGTCGGTCGACCTCTTCCGAAGGTCGTACAAGCTCGGGGATGGTACCAATCGATCCGCAGGACCCAAATTAGTCCAGATGCAACCACTTTCCAAGTCTCTCCGACCTTCACAAAAAAAGTTATTCAAGAATATCTCTTTCTCCTATGTGCTTTCATCCCTAACCCTAACCCTAACCCTTCCGAAAGTCGGAGAAGCTCAAGGATGGTACCGATCGATGCGCGCTACCCCATTTAGTGGGGGTAGAGCCTACTTGCAAGTCTCTCCGACCTTCACAAAAAAAGTTATTCAAGAATATCTCTTTCTCCTATGTGCTTTCATCCCTAACCCTAACCCTAACCCTTCCGAAAGTCGGAGAAGCTCAAGGATGGTACCGATCGATGCGCGCTACCCCATTTAGTGGGGGTAGAGCCTACTTGCAAGTCTCTCCGACCTTCACAAAAAAAGTTATTCAAGAATATCTCTTTCTCCTATGTGCTTTCATCCCTAACCCTAACCCTTCTGAAAGTCGGAGAAGCTCAAGGATGGTACCGATCGATGCGCGCTACCCCATTTAGTGGGGGTAGAGCCTACTTGCAAGTCTCTCCGACCTTCACAAAAAAAGTTATTCAAGAATATCTCTTTCTCCTATGTGCTTTCATCCCTAACCCTAACCCTAACCCTTCCAAAAGTCGGAGAAGCTCAAGGATGGTACTGATCGATGCGCGCTACCCCATTTAGTGGGGGTAGAGCCTACTTGCAAGTCTCTCCGACCTTCACAAAAAAAGTTATTCAAGAATATCTCTTTCTCCTATGTGCTTTCATCCCTAACCCTAACCCTAACCCTTCCGAAAGTCGGAGAAGCTCAAGGATGGTACCGATCGATGTGCGCTACCCCATTTAGTGGGGGTAGAGCCTACTTGCAAGTCTCTCCGACCTTCACAAAAAAAGTTATTCAAGAATATCTCTTTCTCCTATGTGCTTTCATCCCTAACCCTAACCCTAACCCTTCCGAAAGTCGGAGAAGCTCAAGGATGGTACCGATCGATGCGCGCAACCCCATTTAGTGGGGGTAGAGCCTACTTGCAAGTCTCTCCGACCTTCACAAAAAAAGTTATTCAAGAATATCTCCTCAGATTTGGGGGAATTTCGTCGGTCGACCTCTTCCGAAGGTCGTACAAGCTCGGGGATGGTACCAATCGATCCGCAGGACCCAAATTAGTCCAGATGCAACCACTTTTCAAGTCTCTCCGACCTTCACAAAAAAAGTTATTCAAGAATATCTCTTTCTCCTATGTGCTTTCATCCCTAACCCTAACCCTAACCCTTCCGAAAGTCGGAGAAGCTCAAGGATGGTACCGATCGATGCGCGCTACCCCATTTAGTGGGGGTAGAGCCTACTTGCAAGTCTCTCCGACCTTCACAAAAAAAGTTATTCAAGAATATCTCTTTCTCCTATGTGCTTTCATCCCTAACCCTAACCCTTCCGAAAGTCGGAGAAGCTCAAGGATGGTACCGATCGATGCGCGCAACCCCATTTAGTGGGGGTAGAGCCTACTTGCAAGTCTCTCCGACCTTCACAAAAAAAGTTATTCAAGAATATCTCCTCAGATTTGGGGGAATTTCGTCGGTCGACCTCTTCCGAAGGTCGTACAAGCTCGGGGATGGTACCAATCGATCCGCAGGACCCAAATTAGTCCAGATGCAACCACTTTCCAAGTCTCTCCGACCTTCACAAAAAAAGTTATTCAAGAATATCTCTTTCTCCTATGTGCTTTCATCCCTAACCCTAACCCTAACCCTTCCGAAAGTCGGAGAAGCTCAAGGATGGTACCGATCGATGCGCGCTACCCCATTTAGTGGGGGTAGAGCCTACTTGCAAGTCTCTCCGACCTTCACAAAAAAAGTTATTCAAGAATATCTCTTTCTCCTATGTGCTTTCATCCCTAACCCTAACCCTAACCCTTCCGAAAGTCGGAGAAGCTCAAGGATGGTACCGATCGATGTGCGCTACCCCATTTAGTGGGGGTAGAGCCTACTTGCAAGTCTCTCCGACCTTCACAAAAAAAGTTATTCAAGAATATCTCCTCAGATTTGGGGGAATTTCGTCGGTCGACCTCTTCCGAAGGTCGTACAAGCTCGGGGATGGTACCAATCGATCCGCAGGACCCAAATTAGTCCAGATGCAACCACTTTCCAAGTCTCTCCGACCTTCACAAAAAAAGTTATTCAAGAATATCTCTTTCTCCTATGTGCTTTCATCCCTAACCCTAACCCTAACCCTTCCGAAAGTCGGAGAAGCTCAAGGATGGTACCGATCGATGCGCGCTACCCCATTTAGTGGGGGTAGAGCCTACTTGCAAGTCTCTCCGACCTTCACAAAAAAAGTTATTCAAGAATATCTCTTTCTCCTATGTGCTTTCATCCCTAACCCTAACCCTAACCCTTCCGAAAGTCGGAGAAGCTCAAGGATGGTACCGATCGATGCGCGCTACCCCATTTAGTGGGGGTAGAGCCTACTTGCAAGTCTCTCCGACCTTCACAAAAAAAGTTATTCAAGAATATCTCTTTCTCCTATGTGCTTTCATCCCTAACCCTAACCCTTCTGAAAGTCGGAGAAGCTCAAGGATGGTACCGATCGATGCGCGCTACCCCATTTAGTGGGGGTAGAGCCTACTTGCAAGTCTCTCCGACCTTCACAAAAAAAGTTATTCAAGAATATCTCTTTCTCCTATGTGCTTTCATCCCTAACCCTAACCCTAACCCTTCCAAAAGTCGGAGAAGCTCAAGGATGGTACTGATCGATGCGCGCTACCCCATTTAGTGGGGGTAGAGCCTACTTGCAAGTCTCTCCGACCTTCACAAAAAAAGTTATTCAAGAATATCTCTTTCTCCTATGTGCTTTCATCCCTAACCCTAACCCTAACCCTTCCGAAAGTCGGAGAAGCTCAAGGATGGTACCGATCGATGTGCGCTACCCCATTTAGTGGGGGTAGAGCCTACTTGCAAGTCTCTCCGACCTTCACAAAAAAAGTTATTCAAGAATATCTCTTTCTCCTATGTGCTTTCATCCCTAACCCTAACCCTAACCCTTCCGAAAGTCGGAGAAGCTCAAGGATGGTACCGATCGATGCGCGCAACCCCATTTAGTGGGGGTAGAGCCTACTTGCAAGTCTCTCCGACCTTCACAAAAAAAGTTATTCAAGAATATCTCCTCAGATTTGGGGGAATTTCGTCGGTCGACCTCTTCCGAAGGTCGTACAAGCTCGGGGATGGTACCAATCGATCCGCAGGACCCAAATTAGTCCAGATGCAACCACTTTTCAAGTCTCTCCGACCTTCACAAAAAAAGTTATTCAAGAATATCTCTTTCTCCTATGTGCTTTCATCCCTAACCCTAACCCTAACCCTTCCGAAAGTCGGAGAAGCTCAAGGATGGTACCGATCGATGCGCGCTACCCCATTTAGTGGGGGTAGAGCCTACTTGCAAGTCTCTCCGACCTTCACAAAAAAAGTTATTCAAGAATATCTCTTTCTCCTATGTGCTTTCATCCCTAACCCTAACCCTTCCGAAAGTCGGAGAAGCTCAAGGATGGTACCGATCGATGCGCGCAACCCCATTTAGTGGGGGTAGAGCCTACTTGCAAGTCTCTCCGACCTTCACAAAAAAAGTTATTCAAGAATATCTCCTCAGATTTGGGGGAATTTCGTCGGTCGACCTCTTCCGAAGGTCGTACAAGCTCGGGGATGGTACCAATCGATCCGCAGGACCCAAATTAGTCCAGATGCAACCACTTTCCAAGTCTCTCCGACCTTCACAAAAAAAGTTATTCAAGAATATCTCTTTCTCCTATGTGCTTTCATCCCTAACCCTAACCCTAACCCTTCCGAAAGTCGGAGAAGCTCAAGGATGGTACCGATCGATGCGCGCTACCCCATTTAGTGGGGGTAGAGCCTACTTGCAAGTCTCTCCGACCTTCACAAAAAAAGTTATTCAAGAATATCTCTTTCTCCTATGTGCTTTCATCCCTAACCCTAACCCTAACCCTTCCGAAAGTCGGAGAAGCTCAAGGATGGTACCGATCGATGTGCGCTACCCCATTTAGTGGGGGTAGAGCCTACTTGCAAGTCTCTCCGACCTTCACAAAAAAAGTTATTCAAGAATATCTCCTCAGATTTGGGGGAATTTCGTCGGTCGACCTCTTCCGAAGGTCGTACAAGCTCGGGGATGGTACCAATCGATCCGCAGGACCCAAATTAGTCCAGATGCAACCACTTTCCAAGTCTCTCCGACCTTCACAAAAAAAGTTATTCAAGAATATCTCTTTCTCCTATGTGCTTTCATCCCTAACCCTAACCCTAACCCTTCCGAAAGTCGGAGAAGCTCAAGGATGGTACCGATCGATGCGCGCTACCCCATTTAGTGGGGGTAGAGCCTACTTGCAAGTCTCTCCGACCTTCACAAAAAAAGTTATTCAAGAATATCTCTTTCTCCTATGTGCTTTCATCCCTAACCCTAACCCTAACCCTTCCGAAAGTCGGAGAAGCTCAAGGATGGTACCGATCGATGCGCGCTACCCCATTTAGTGGGGGTAGAGCCTACTTGCAAGTCTCTCCGACCTTCACAAAAAAAGTTATTCAAGAATATCTCTTTCTCCTATGTGCTTTCATCCCTAACCCTAACCCTTCTGAAAGTCGGAGAAGCTCAAGGATGGTACCGATCGATGCGCGCTACCCCATTTAGTGGGGGTAGAGCCTACTTGCAAGTCTCTCCGACCTTCACAAAAAAAGTTATTCAAGAATATCTCTTTCTCCTATGTGCTTTCATCCCTAACCCTAACCCTAACCCTTCCAAAAGTCGGAGAAGCTCAAGGATGGTACTGATCGATGCGCGCTACCCCATTTAGTGGGGGTAGAGCCTACTTGCAAGTCTCTCCGACCTTCACAAAAAAAGTTATTCAAGAATATCTCTTTCTCCTATGTGCTTTCATCCCTAACCCTAACCCTAACCCTTCCGAAAGTCGGAGAAGCTCAAGGATGGTACCGATCGATGTGCGCTACCCCATTTAGTGGGGGTAGAGCCTACTTGCAAGTCTCTCCGACCTTCACAAAAAAAGTTATTCAAGAATATCTCCTCAGATTTGGGGGAATTTCGTCGGTCGACCTCTTCCGAAGGTCGTACAAGCTCGGGGATGGTACCAATCGATCCGCAGGACCCAAATTAGTCCAGATGCAACCACTTTCCAAGTCTCTCCGACCTTCACAAAAAAAGTTATTCAAGAATATCTCTTTCTCCTATGTGCTTTCATCCCTAACCCTAACCCTAACCCTTCCGAAAGTCGGAGAAGCTCAGGGATGGTACCGATCGATGCGCGCTACCCCATTTAGTGGGGGTAGAGCCTACTTGCAAGTCTCTCCGACCTTCACAAAAAAAGTTATTCAAGAATATCTCTTTCTCCTATGTGCTTTCATCCCTAACCCTAACCCTTCCGAAAGTCGGAGAAGCTCAAGGATGGTACCGATCGATGTGCGCTACCCCATTTAGTGGGGGTAGAGCCTACTTGCAAGTCTCTCCGACCTTCACAAAAAAAGTTATTCAAGAATATCTCCTCAGATTTGGGTTAATTTCGTCGGTCGACCTCTTCCGAAGGTCGTACAAGCTCGGGGATGGTACCAATCGATCCGCAGGACCCAAATTAGTCCAGATGCAACCACTTTCCAAGTCTCTCCGACCTTCACAAAAAAAGTTATTCAAGAATATCTCTTTCTCCTATGTGCTTTCATCCCTAACCCTAACCCTAACCCTTCCGAAAGTCGGAGAAGCTCAAGGATGGTACCGATCGATGCGCGCTACCCCATTTAGTGGGGGTAGAGCCTACTTGCAAGTCTCTCCGACCTTCACAAAAAAAGTTATTCAAGAATATCTCTTTCTCCTATGTGCTTTCATCCCTAACCCTAACCCTAACCCTTCCAAAAGTCGGAGAAGCTCAAGGATGGTACCGATCGATGCGCGCTACCCCATTTAGTGGGGGTAAAGCCTACTTGCAAGTCTCTCCGACCTTCACAAAAAAAGTTATTCAAGAATATCTCTTTCTCCTATGTGCTTTCATCCCTAACCCTAACCCTAACCCTTCCAAAAGTCGGAGAAGCTCAAGGATGGTACCGATCGATGTGCGCTACCCCATTTAGTGGGGGTAGAGCCTACTTGCAAGTCTCTCCGACCTTCACAAAAAAAGTTATTCAAGAATATCTCTTTCTCCTATGTGCTTTCATCCCTAACCCTAACCCTAACCCTTCCGAAAGTCGGAGAAGCTCAAGGATGGTACCGATCGATGTGCGCTACCCCATTTAGTGGGGGTAGAGCCTACTTGCAAGTCTCTCCGACCTTCACAAAAAAAGTTATTCAAGAATATCTCCTCAGATTTGGGGGAATTTCGTCGGTCGACCTCTTCCGAAGGTCGTACAAGCTCGGGGATGGTACCAATCGATCCGCAGGACCCAAATTAGTCCAGATGCAACCACTTTCCAAGTCTCTCCGACCTTCACAAAAAAAGTTATTCAAGAATATCTCTTTCTCCTATGTGCTTTCATCCCTAACCCTAACCCTAACCCTTCCGAAAGTCGGAGAAGCTCAAGGATGGTACCGATCGATGCGCGCTACCCCATTTAGTGGGGGTAGAGCCTACTTGCAAGTCTCTCCGACCTTCACAAAAAAAGTTATTCAAGAATATCTCTTTCTCCTATGTGCTTTCATCCCTAACCCTAACCCTAACCCTTCCGAAAGTCGGAGAAGCTCAAGGATGGTACTGATCGATGCGCGCTACCCCATTTAGTGGGGGTAGAGCCTACTTGCAAGTCTCTCCGACCTTCACAAAAAAAGTTATTCAAGAATATCTCTTTCTCCTATGTGCTTTCATCCCTAACCCTAACCCTTCCGAAAGTCGGAGAAGCTCAAGGATGGTACCGATCGATGCGCGCTACCCCATTTAGTGGGGGTAGAGCCTACTTGCAAGTCTCTCCGACCTTCACAAAAAAAGTTATTCAAGAATATCTCTTTCTCCTATGTGCTTTCATCCCTAACCCTAACCCTAACCTTTCCGAAAGTCGGACAAGCTCAAGGATGGTACCGATCGATGCGCGCAACCCCATTTAGTGGGGGTAGAGCCTACTTGCAAGTCTCTCCGACCTTCACAAAAAAAGTTATTCAAGAATATCTCCTCAGATTTGGGGGAATTTCGTCGGTCGACCTCTTCCGAAGGTCGTACAAGCTCGGGGATGGTACCAATCGATCCGCAGGACCCAAATTAGTCCAGATGCAACCACTTTCCAAGTCTCTCCGACCTTCACAAAAAAAGTTATTCATGAATATCTCTTTCTCCTATGTGCTTTCATCCCTAACCCTAACCCTAACCCTTCCGAAAGTCGGAGAAGCTCAAGGATGGTACCGATCGATGCGCGCTACCCCATTTAGTGGGGGTAGAGCCTACTTGCAAGTCTCTCCGACCTTCACAAAAAAAGTTATTCAAGAATATCTCTTTCTCCTATGTGCTTTCATCCCTAACCCTAACCCTAACCCTTCCGAAAGTCGGAGAAGCTCAAGGATGGTACTGATCGATGCGCGCTACCCCATTTAGTGGGGGTAGAGCCTACTTGCAAGTCTCTCCGACCTTCACAAAAAAAGTTATTCAAGAATATCTCTTTCTCCTATGTGCTTTCATCCCTAACCCTAACCCTTCCGAAAGTCGGAGAAGCTCAAGGATGGTACCGATCGATGCGCGCTACCCCATTTAGTGGGGGTAGAGCCTACTTGCAAGTCTCTCCGACCTTCACAAAAAAAGTTATTCAAGAATATCTCTTTCTCCTATGTGCTTTCATCCCTAACCCTAACCCTAACCTTTCCGAAAGTCGGACAAGCTCAAGGATGGTACCGATCGATGCGCGCAACCCCATTTAGTGGGGGTAGAGCCTACTTGCAAGTCTCTCCGACCTTCACAAAAAAAGTTATTCAAGAATATCTCCTCAGATTTGGGGGAATTTCGTCGGTCGACCTCTTCCGAAGGTCGTACAAGCTCGGGGATGGTACCAATCGATCCGCAGGACCCAAATTAGTCCAGATGCAACCACTTTCCAAGTCTCTCCGACCTTCACAAAAAAAGTTATTCATGAATATCTCTTTCTCCTATGTGCTTTCATCCCTAACCCTAACCCTAACCCTTCCGAAAGTCGGAGAAGCTCAAGGATGGTACCGATCGATGCGCGCTACCCCATTTAGTGGGGGTAGAGCCTACTTGCAAGTCTCTCCGACCTTCACAAAAAAAGTTATTCAAGAATATCTCCTCAGATTTGGGGGAATTTCGTCGGTCGACCTCTTCCGAAGGTCGTACAAGCTCGGGGATGGTACCAATCGATCCGCAGGACCCAAATTAGTCCAGATGCAACCACTTTCCAAGTCTCTCCGACCTTCACAAAAAAAGTTATTCATGAATATCTCTTTCTCCTATGTGCTTTCATCCCTAACCCTAACCCTAACCCTTCCGAAAGTCGGAGAAGCTCAAGGATGGTACTGATCGATGCGCGCTACCCCATTTAGTGGGGGTAGAGCCTACTTGCAAGTCTCTCCGACCTTCACAAAAAAAGTTATTCAAGAATATCTCCTCAGATTTGGGGGAATTTCGTCGGTCGACCTCTTCCGAAGGTCGTACAAGCTCGGGGATGGTACCAATCGATCCGCAGGACCCAAATTAGTCCAGATGCAACCACTTTCCAAGTCTCTCCGACCTTCACAAAAAAAGTTATTCATGAATATCTCTTTCTCCTATGTGCTTTCATCCCTAACCCTAACCCTAACCCTTCCGAAAGTCGGAGAAGCTCAAGGATGGTACCGATCGATGCGCGCTACCCCATTTAGTGGGGGTAGAGCCTACTTGCAAGTCTCTCCGACCTTCACAAAAAAAGTTATTCAAGAATATCTCCTCAGATTTGGGGGAATTTCGTCGGTCGACCTCTTCCGAAGGTCGTACAAGCTCGGGGATGGTACCAATCGATCCGCAGGACCCAAATTAGTCCAGATGCAACCACTTTCCAAGTCTCTCCGACCTTCACAAAAAAAGTTATTCAAGAATATCTCTTTCTCCTATGTGCTTTCATCCCTAACCCTAACCCTAACCCTTCCGAAAGTCGGAGAAGCTAAAGGATGGTACCGATCGATGCGCGCTACCCCATTTAGTGGGGGTAGAGCCTACTTGCAAGTCTCTCCGACCTTCACAAAAAAAGTTATTCAAGAATATCTCTTTCTCCTATGTGCTTTCATCCCTAACCCTAACCCTAACCCTTCCGAAAGTCGGAGAAGCTCAAGGATGGTACCGATCGATGCGCGCAACCCCATTTAGTGGGGGTAGAGCCTACTTGCAAGTCTCTCCGACCTTCACAAAAAAAGTTATTCAAGAATATCTCCTCAGATTTGGGGGAATTTCGTCGGTCGACCTCTTCCGAAGGTCGTACAAGCTCGGGGATGGTACCAATCGATCCGCAAGACCCAAATTAGTCCAGATGCAACCACTTTCCAAGTCTCTCCGACCTTCACAAAAAAAGTTATTCAAGAATATCTCTTTCTCCTATGTGCTTTCATCCCTAGCCCTAACCCTAACCCTTCCGAAAGTCGGAGAAGCTCAAGGATGGTACCGATCGATGCGCGCTACCCCATTTAGTGGGGGTAGAGCCTACTTGCAAGTCTCTCCGACCTTTACAAAAAAAGTTATTCAAGAATATCTCTTTCTCCTATGTGCTTTCATCCCTAACCCTAACCCTAACCCTTCCGAAAGTCGGAGAAGCTCAAGGATGGTACCGATCGATGCGCGCTACCCCATTTAGTGGGGGTAGAGCCTACTTGCAAGTCTCTCCGACCTTCACAAAAAAAGTTATTCAAGAATATCTCTTTCTCCTATGTGCTTTCATCCCTAACCCTAACCCTAACCCTTCCGAAAGTCGGAGAAGCTCAAGGATGGTACCGATCGATGCGCGTTACCCCATTTAGTGGGGGTAGAGCCTACTTGCAAGTCTCTCCGACCTTCACAAAAAAAGTTATTCAAGAATATCTCTTTCTCCTATGTGCTTTCATCCCTAACCCTAACCCTAACCCTTCCGAAAGTCGGAGAAGCTCAAGGATGGTACCGATCGATGCGCGCAACCCCATTTAGTGGGGGTAGAGCCTACTTGCAAGTCTCTCCGACCTTCACAAAAAAAGTAATTCAAGAATATCTCCTCAGATTTGGGGGAATTTCGTCGGTCGACCTCTTCCGAAGGTCGTACAAGCTCGGGGATGGTACCAATCGATCCGCAGGACCCAAATTAGTCCAGATGCAACCACTTTCCAAGTCTCTCCGACCTTCACAAAAAAAGTTATTCAAGAATATCTCTTTCTCCTATGTGCTTTCATCCCTAACCCTAACCCTTCCGAAAGTCGGAGAAGCTCAAGGATGGTACCGATCGATGCGCGCTACCCCATTTAGTGGGGGTAGAGCCTACTTGCAAGTCTCTCCGACCTTCACAAAAAAAGTTATTCAAGAATATCTCTTTCTCCTATGTGCTTTCATCCCTAACCCTAACCCTAACCCTTCCGAAAGTCGGAGAAGCTCAAGGATGGTACCGATCGATGCGCGCAACCCCATTTAGTGGGGGTAGAGCCTACTTGCAAGTCTCTCCGACCTTCACAAAAAAAGTTATTCAAGAATATCTCCTCAGATTTGGGGGAATTTCGTCGGTCGACCTCTTCCGAAGGTCGTACAAGCTCGGGGATGGTACCAATCGATCCGCAGGACCCAAATTAGTCCAGATGCAACCACTTTCCAAGTCTCTCCGACCTTCACAAAAAAAGTTATTCAAGAATATTTCTTTCTCCTATGTGCTTTCATCCCTAACCCTAACCCTAACCCTTCCGAAAGTCGGAGAAGCTCAAGGATGGTACCGATCGATGCGCGCTACCCCATTTAGTGGGGGTAGAGCCTACTTGCAAGTCTCTCCGACCTTCACAAAAAAAGTTATTCAAGAATATCTCCTCAGATTTGGGGGAATTTCGTCGGTCGACCTCTTCCGAAGGTCGTACAAGCTCGGGGATGGTACCAATCGATCCGCAGGACCCAAATTAGTCCAGATGCAACCACTTTCCAAGTCTCTCCGACCTTCACAAAAAAAGTTATTCAAGAATATCTCTTTCTCCTATGTGCTTTCATCCCTAACCCTAACCCTAACCCTTCCGAAAGTCGGAGAAGCTCAAGGATGGTACCGATCGATGCGCGCTACCCCATTTAGTGGGGGTAGAGCCTACTTGCAAGTCTCTCCGACCTTCACAAAAAAAGTTATTCAAGAATATCTCTTTCTCCTATGTGCTTTCATCCCTAACCCTAACCCTAACCCTTCCGAAAGTCGGAGAAGCTCAAGGATGGTACCGATCGATGCGCGCAACCCCATTTAGTGGGGGTAGAGCCTACTTGCAAGTCTCTCCGACCTTCACAAAAAAAGTTATTCAAGAATATCTCCTCAGATTTGGGGGAATTTCGTCGGTCGACCTCTTCCGAAGGTCGTACAAGCTCGGGGATGGTACCAATCGATCCGCAGGACCCAAATTAGTCCAGATGCAACCACTTTCCAAGTCTCTCCGACCTTCACAAAAAAAGTTATTCAAGAATATCTCTTTCTCCTATGTGCTTTCATCCCTAACCCCAACCCTAACCCTTCCGAAAGTCGGAGAAGCTCAAGGATGGTACCGATCGATGCGCGCTACCCCATTTAGTGGGGGTAGAGCCTACTTGCAAGTCTCTCCGACCTTCACAAAAAAAGTTATTCAAGAATATCTCTTTCTCCTATGTGCTTTCATCCCTAACCCTAACCCTAACCCTTCCGAAAGTCGGAGAAGCTCAAGGATGGTACCGATCGATGCGCGCTACCCCATTTAGTGGGGGTAGAGCCTACTTGCAAGTCTCTCCGACCTTCACAAAAAAAGTTATTCAAGAATATCTCTTTCTCCTATGTGCTTTCATCCCTAACCCTAACCCTAACCCTTCCGAAAGTCGGAGAAGCTCAAGGATGGTACCGATCGATGCGCGCTACCCCATTTAGTGGGGGTAGAGCCTACTTGCAAGTCTCTCCGACCTTCACAAAAAAAGTTATTCAAGAATATCTCTTTCTCCTATGTGCTTTCATCCCTAACCCTAACCCTAACCCTTCCGAAAGTCGGAGAAGCTCAAGGATGGTACCGATCGATGCGCGCAACCCCATTTAGTGGGGGTAGAGCCTACTTGCAAGTCTCTCCGACCTTCACAAAAAAAGTTATTCAAGAATATCTCCTCAGATTTGGGGGAATTTCGTCGGTCGACCTCTTTCGAAGGTCGTACAAGCTCGGGGATGGTACCAATCGATCTGCAGGACCCAAATTAGTCCAGATGCAACCACTTTCCAAGTCTCTCCGACCTTCACAAAAAAAGTTATTCAAGAATATCTCTTTCTCCTATGTGCTTTCATCCCTAACCCTAACCCTTCCGAAAGTCGGAGAAGCTCAAGGATGGTACCGATCGATGCGCGCTACCCCATTTAGTGGGGGTAGAGCCTACTTGCAAGTCTCTCAGACCTTCACAAAAAAAGTTATTCAAGAATATCTCCTCAGATTTGGGGGAATTTCGTCGGTCGACCTCTTCCGAAGGTCGTACAAGCTCGGGGATGGTACCAATCGATCCGCAGGACCCAAATTAGTCCAGATGCAACCACTTTTCAAGTCTCTCCGACCTTCACAAAAAAAGTTATTCAAGAATATCTCTTTCTCCTATGTGCTTTCATCCCTAACCCTAACCCTAACCCTTCCGAAAGTCGGAGAAGCTCAAGGATGGTACCGATCGATGCGCGCTACCCCATTTAGTGGGGGCAGAGCCTACTTGCAAGTCTCTCCGACCTTCACAAAAAAAGTTATTCAAGAATATCTCTTTCTCCTATGTGCTTTCATCCCTAACCCTAACCCTAACCCTTCCGAAAGTCGGAGAAGCTCAAGGATGGTACCGATCGATGCGCGCTACCCCATTTAGTGGGGGTAGAGCCTACTTGCAAGTCTCTCCGACCTTCACAAAAAAAGTTATTCAAGAATATCTCTTTCTCCTATGTGCTTTCATCCCTAACCCTAACCCTAACCCTTCCGAAAGTCGGAGAAGCTCAAGGATGGTACCGATCGATGCGCGCTACCCCATTTAGTGGGGGTAGAGCCTACTTGCAAGTCTCTCCGACCTTCACAAAAAAAGTTATTCAAGAATATCTCTTTCTCCTATGTGCTTTCATCCCTAACCCTAACCCTAACCCTTCCGAAAGTCGGAGAAGCTCAAGGATGGTACTGATCGATGCGCGCAACCCCATTTAGTGGGGGTAGAGCCTACTTGCAAGTCTCTCCGACCTTCACAAAAAAAGTTATTCAAGAATATCTCCTCAGATTTGGGGGAATTTCGTCGGTCGACCTCTTTCGAAGGTCGTACAAGCTCGGGGATGGTACCAATCGATCCGCAGGACCCAAATTAGTCCAGATGCAACCACTTTCCAAGTCTCTCCGACCTTCACAAAAAAAGTTATTCAAGAATATCTCTTTCTCCTATGTGCTTTCATCCCTAACCCTAACCCTAACCCTTCCGAAAGTCGGAGAAGCTCAAGGATGGTACCGATCGATGCGCGTTACCCCATTTAGTGGGGGTAGAGCCTACTTGCAAGTCTCTCCGACCTTCACAAAAAAAGTTATTCAAGAATATCTCTTTCTCCTATGTGCTTTCATCCCTAACCCTAACCCTAACCCTTCCGAAAGTCGGAGAAGCTCAAGGATGGTACCGATCGATGCGCGCAACCCCATTTAGTGGGGGTAGAGCCTACTTGCAAGTCTCTCCGACCTTCACAAAAAAAGTTATTCAAGAATATCTCTTTCTCCTATGTGCTTTCATCCCTAACCCTAACCCTAACCCTTCCGAAAGTCGGAGAAGCTCAAGGATGGTACCGATCGATGCGCGCTACCCCATTTAGTGGGGGTAGAGCCTACTTGCAAGTCTCTCCGACCTTCACAAAAAAAGTTATTCAAGAATATCTCTTTCTCCTATGTGCTTTCATCCCTAACCCTAACCCTAACCCTTCCGAAAGTCGGAGAAGCTCAAGGATGGTACCGATCGATGCGCGCAACCCCATTTAGTGGGGGTAGAGCCTACTTGCAAGTCTCTCCGACCTTCACAAAAAAAGTTATTCAAGAATATCTCCTCAGATTTGGGGGAATTTCGTCGGTCGACCTCTTTCGAAGGTCGTACAAGCTCGGGGATGGTACCAATCGATCCGCAGGACCCAAATTAGTCCAGATGCAACCACTTTCCAAGTCTCTCCGACCTTCACAAAAAAAGTTATTCAAGAATATCTCTTTCTCCTATGTGCTTTCATCCCTAACCCTAACCCTTCCGAAAGTCGGAGAAGCTCAAGGATGGTACCGATCGATGCGCGCTACCCCATTTAGTGGGGGTAGAGCCTACTTGCAAGTCTCTCAGACCTTCACAAAAAAAGTTATTCAAGAATATCTCCTCAGATTTGGGGGAATTTCGTCGGTCGACCTCTTCCGAAGGTCGTACAAGCTCGGGGATGGTACCAATCGATCCGCAGGACCCAAATTAGTCCAGATGCAACCACTTTCCAAGTCTCTCCGACCTTCACAAAAAAAGTTATTCAAGAATATCTCTTTCTCCTATGTGCTTTCATCCCTAACCCTAACCCTAACCCTTCCGAAAGTCGGAGAAGCTCAAGGATGGTACTGATCGATGCGCGCTACCCCATTTAGTGGGGGCAGAGCCTACTTGCAAGTCTCTCCGACCTTCACAAAAAAAGTTATTCAAGAATATCTCTTTCTCCTATGTGCTTTCATCCCTAACCCTAACCCTAACCCTTCCGAAAGTCGGAGAAGCTCAAGGATGGTACCGATCGATGCGCGCTACCCCATTTAGTGGGGGTAGAGCCTACTTGCAAGTCTCTCCGACCTTCACAAAAAAAGTTATTCAAGAATATCTCCTCAGATTTGGGGGAATTTCGTCGGTCGACCTCTTCCGAAGGTCGTACAAGCTCGGGGATGGTACCAATCGATCCGCAGGACCCAAATTAGTCCAGATGCAACCACTTTCCAAGTCTCTCCGACCTTCACAAAAAAAGTTATTCAAGAATATCTCTTTCTCCTATGTGCTTTCATCCCTAACCCTAACCCTAACCCTTCCGAAAGTCGGAGAAGCTCAAGGATGGTACCGATCGATGCGCGCTACCCCATTTAGTGGGGGTAGAGCCTACTTGCAAGTCTCTCCGACCTTCACAAAAAAAGTTATTCAAGAATATCTCCTCAGATTTGGGGGAATTTCGTCGGTCGACCTCTTCCGAAGGTCGTACAAGCTCGGGGATGGTACCAATCGATCCGCAGGACCCAAATTAGTCCAGATGCAACCACTTTCCAAGTCTCTCCGACCTTCACAAAAAAAGTTATTCAAGAATATCTCTTTCTCCTATGTGCTTTCATCCCTAACCCTAACCCTAACCCTTCCGAAAGTCGGAGAAGCTCAAGGATGGTACTGATCGATGCGCGCTACCCCATTTAGTGGGGGCAGAGCCTACTTGCAAGTCTCTCCGACCTTCACAAAAAAAGTTATTCAAGAATATCTCTTTCTCCTATGTGCTTTCATCCCTAACCCTAACCCTAACCCTTCCGAAAGTCGGAAAAGCTCAAGGATGGTACCGATCGATGCGCGCAACCCCATTTAGTGGGGGTAGAGCCTACTTGCAAGTCTCTCCGACCTTCACAAAAAAAGTTATTCAAGAATATCTCCTCAGATTTGGGGGAATTTCGTCGGTCGACCTCTTCCGAAGGTCGTACAAGCTCGGGGATGGTACCAATCGATCCGCAGGACCCAAATTAGTCCAGATGCAACCACTTTCCAAGTCTCTCCGACCTTCACAAAAAAAGTTATTCAAGAATATCTCTTTCTCCTATGTGCTTTCATCCCTAACCCTAACCCTAACCCTTCCGAAAGTCGGAGAAGCTCAAGGATGGTACCGATCGATGCGCGCTACCCCATTTAGTGGGGGTAGAGCCTACTTGCAAGTCTCTCCGACCTTCACAAAAAAAGTTATTCAAGAATATCTCCTCAGATTTGGGGGAATTTCGTCGGTCGACCTCTTCCGAAGGTCGTACAAGCTCGGGGATGGTACCAATCGATCCGCAGGACCCAAATTAGTCCAGATGCAACCACTTTCCAAGTCTCTCCGACCTTCACAAAAAAAGTTATTCAAGAATATCTCTTTCTCCTATGTGCTTTCATCCCTAACCCTAACCCTAACCCTTCCGAAAGTCGGAGAAGCTCAAGGATGGTACCGATCGATGCGCGCTACCCCATTTAGTGGGGGTAGAGCCTACTTGCAAGTCTCTCCGACCTTCACAAAAAAAGTTATTCAAGAATATCTCTTTCTCCTATGTGCTTTCATCCCTAACCCTAACCCTAACCCTTCCGAAAGTCGGAGAAGCTCAAGGATGGTACCGATCGATGCGCGCAACCCCATTTAGTGGGGGTAGAGCCTACTTGCAAGTCTCTCCGACCTTCACAAAAAAAGTTATTCAAGAATATCTCCTCAGATTTGGGGGAATTTCGTCGGTCGACCTCTTCCGAAGGTCGTACAAGCTCGGGGATGGTACCAATCGATCCGCAGGACCCAAATTAGTCCAGATGCAACCACTTTCCAAGTCTCTCCGACCTTCACAAAAAAAGTTATTCAAGAATATCTCTTTCTCCTATGTGCTTTCATCCCTAACCCTAACCCTAACCCTTCCGAAAGTCGGAGAAGCTCAAGGATGGTACTGATCGATGCGCGCTACCCCATTTAGTGGGGGCAGAGCCTACTTGCAAGTCTCTCCGACCTTCACAAAAAAAGTTATTCAAGAATATCTCTTTCTCCTATGTGCTTTCATCCCTAACCCTAACCCTAACCCTTCCGAAAGTCGGAGAAGCTCAAGGATGGTACCGATCGATGCGCGCTACCCAATTTAGTGGGGGTAGAGCCTACTTGCAAGTCTCTCCGACCTTCACAAAAAAAGTTATTCAAGAATATCTCCTCAGATTTGGGGGAATTTCGTCGGTCGACCTCTTCCGAAGGTCGTACAAGCTCGGGGATGGTACCAATCGATCCGCAGGACCCAAATTAGTCCAGATGCAACCACTTTCCAAGTCTCTCCGACCTTCACAAAAAAAGTTATTCAAGAATATCTCTTTCTCCTATGTGCTTTCATCCCTAACCCTAACCCTAACCCTTCCGAAAGTCGGAGAAGCTCAAGGATGGTACCGATCGATGCGCGCTACCCCATTTAGTGGGGGTAGAGCCTACTTGCAAGTCTCTCCGACCTTCACAAAAAAAGTTATTCAAGAATATCTCCTCAGATTTGGGGGAATTTCGTCGGTCGACCTCTTCCGAAGGTCGTACAAGCTCGGGGATGGTACCAATCGATCCGCAGGACCCAAATTAGTCCAGATGCAACCACTTTCCAAGTCTCTCCGACCTTCACAAAAAAAGTTATTCAAGAATATCTCTTTCTCCTATGTGCTTTCATCCCTAACCCTAACCCTAACCCTTCCGAAAGTCGGAGAAGCTCAAGGATGGTACTGATCGATGCGCGCTACCCCATTTAGTGGGGGCAGAGCCTACTTGCAAGTCTCTCCGACCTTCACAAAAAAAGTTATTCAAGAATATCTCTTTCTCCTATGTGCTTTCATCCCTAACCCTAACCCTAACCCTTCCGAAAGTCGGAAAAGCTCAAGGATGGTACCGATCGATGCGCGCAACCCCATTTAGTGGGGGTAGAGCCTACTTGCAAGTCTCTCCGACCTTCACAAAAAAAGTTATTCAAGAATATCTCCTCAGATTTGGGGGAATTTCGTCGGTCGACCTCTTCCGAAGGTCGTACAAGCTCGGGGATGGTACCAATCGATCCGCAGGACCCAAATTAGTCCAGATGCAACCACTTTCCAAGTCTCTCCGACCTTCACAAAAAAAGTTATTCAAGAATATCTCTTTCTCCTATGTGCTTTCATCCCTAACCCTAACCCTAACCCTTCCGAAAGTCGGAGAAGCTCAAGGATGGTACCGATCGATGCGCGCTACCCCATTTAGTGGGGGTAGAGCCTACTTGCAAGTCTCTCCGACCTTCACAAAAAAAGTTATTCAAGAATATCTCCTCAGATTTGGGGGAATTTCGTCGGTCGACCTCTTCCGAAGGTCGTACAAGCTCGGGGATGGTACCAATCGATCCGCAGGACCCAAATTAGTCCAGATGCAACCACTTTCCAAGTCTCTCCGACCTTCACAAAAAAAGTTATTCAAGAATATCTCTTTCTCCTATGTGCTTTCATCCCTAACCCTAACCCTAACCCTTCCGAAAGTCGGAGAAGCTCAAGGATGGTACCGATCGATGCGCGCTACCCCATTTAGTGGGGGTAGAGCCTACTTGCAAGTCTCTCCGACCTTCACAAAAAAAGTTATTCAAGAATATCTCTTTCTCCTATGTGCTTTCATCCCTAACCCTAACCCTAACCCTTCCGAAAGTCGGAGAAGCTCAAGGATGGTACCGATCGATGCGCGCAACCCCATTTAGTGGGGGTAGAGCCTACTTGCAAGTCTCTCCGACCTTCACAAAAAAAGTTATTCAAGAATATCTCCTCAGATTTGGGGGAATTTCGTCGGTCGACCTCTTCCGAAGGTCGTACAAGCTCGGGGATGGTACCAATCGATCCGCAGGACCCAAATTAGTCCAGATGCAACCACTTTCCAAGTCTCTCCGACCTTCACAAAAAAAGTTATTCAAGAATATCTCTTTCTCCTATGTGCTTTCATCCCTAACCCTAACCCTAACCCTTCCGAAAGTCGGAGAAGCTCAAGGATGGTACCGATCGATGCGCGCTACCCCATTTAGTGGGGGTAGAGCCTACTTGCAAGTCTCTCCGACCTTCACAAAAAAAGTTATTCAAGAATATCTCCTCAGATTTGGGGGAATTTCGTCGGTCGACCTCTTCCGAAGGTCGTACAAGCTCGGGGATGGTACCAATCGATCCGCAGGACCCAAATTAGTCCAGATGCAACCACTTTCCAAGTCTCTCCGACCTTCACAAAAAAAGTTATTCAAGAATATCTCTTTCTCCTATGTGCTTTCATCCCTAACCCTAACCCTAACCCTTCCGAAAGTCGGAGAAGCTCAAGGATGGTACTGATCGATGCGCGCTACCCCATTTAGTGGGGGCAGAGCCTACTTGCAAGTCTCTCCGACCTTCACAAAAAAAGTTATTCAAGAATATCTCTTTCTCCTATGTGCTTTCATCCCTAACCCTAACCCTAACCCTTCCGAAAGTCGGAAAAGCTCAAGGATGGTACCGATCGATGCGCGCAACCCCATTTAGTGGGGGTAGAGCCTACTTGCAAGTCTCTCCGACCTTCACAAAAAAAGTTATTCAAGAATATCTCCTCAGATTTGGGGGAATTTCGTCGGTCGACCTCTTCCGAAGGTCGTACAAGCTCGGGGATGGTACCAATCGATCCGCAGGACCCAAATTAGTCCAGATGCAACCACTTTCCAAGTCTCTCCGACCTTCACAAAAAAAGTTATTCAAGAATATCTCTTTCTCCTATGTGCTTTCATCCCTAACCCTAACCCTAACCCTTCCGAAAGTCGGAGAAGCTCAAGGATGGTACCGATCGATGCGCGCTACCCCATTTAGTGGGGGTAGAGCCTACTTGCAAGTCTCTCCGACCTTCACAAAAAAAGTTATTCAAGAATATCTCCTCAGATTTGGGGGAATTTCGTCGGTCGACCTCTTCCGAAGGTCGTACAAGCTCGGGGATGGTACCAATCGATCCGCAGGACCCAAATTAGTCCAGATGCAACCACTTTCCAAGTCTCTCCGACCTTCACAAAAAAAGTTATTCAAGAATATCTCTTTCTCCTATGTGCTTTCATCCCTAACCCTAACCCTAACCCTTCCGAAAGTCGGAGAAGCTCAAGGATGGTACCGATCGATGCGCGCTACCCCATTTAGTGGGGGTAGAGCCTACTTGCAAGTCTCTCCGACCTTCACAAAAAAAGTTATTCAAGAATATCTCTTTCTCCTATGTGCTTTCATCCCTAACCCTAACCCTAACCCTTCCGAAAGTCGGAGAAGCTCAAGGATGGTACCGATCGATGCGCGCAACCCCATTTAGTGGGGGTAGAGCCTACTTGCAAGTCTCTCCGACCTTCACAAAAAAAGTTATTCAAGAATATCTCCTCAGATTTGGGGGAATTTCGTCGGTCGACCTCTTCCGAAGGTCGTACAAGCTCGGGGATGGTACCAATCGATCCGCAGGACCCAAATTAGTCCAGATGCAACCACTTTCCAAGTCTCTCCGACCTTCACAAAAAAAGTTATTCAAGAATATCTCTTTCTCCTATGTGCTTTCATCCCTAACCCTAACCCTAACCCTTCCGAAAGTCGGAGAAGCTCAAGGATGGTACCGATCGATGCGCGCTACCCCATTTAGTGGGGGTAGAGCCTACTTGCAAGTCTCTCCGACCTTCACAAAAAAAGTTATTCAAGAATATCTCTTTCTCCTATGTGCTTTCATCCCTAACCCTAACCCTAACCCTTCCGAAAGTCGGAGAAGCTCAAGGATGGTACCGATCGATGCGCGCTACCCCATTTAGTGGGGGTAGAGCCTACTTGCAAGTCTCTCCGACCTTCACAAAAAAAGTTATTCAAGAATATCTCTTTCTCCTATGTGCTTTCATCCCTAACCCTAACCCTAACCCTTCCGAAAGTCGGAGAAGCTCAAGGATGGTACCGATCGATGCGCGCTACCACATTTAGTGGGGGTAGAGCCTACTTGCAAGTCTCTCCGACCTTCACAAAAAAAGTTATTCAAGAATATCTCTTTCTCCTATGTGCTTTCATCCCTAACCCTAACCCTAACCCTTCCGAAAGTCGGAGAAGCTCAAGGATGGTACCGATCGATGCGCGCAACCCCATTTAGTGGGGGTAGAGCCTACTTGCAAGTCTCTCCGACCTTCACAAAAAAAGTAATTCAAGAATATCTCCTCAGATTTGGGGGAATTTCGTCGGTCGACCTCTTCCGAAGGTCGTACAAGCTCGGGGATGGTACCAATCGATCTGCAGGACCCAAATTAGTCCAGATGCAACCACTTTCCAAGTCTCTCCGACCTTCACAAAAAAAGTTATTCAAGAATATCTCTTTCTCCTATGTGCTTTCATCCCTAACCCTAACCCTAACCCTTCCGAAAGTCGGAGAAGCTCAAGGATGGTACCGATCGATGCGCGCTACCCCATTTAGTGGGGGTAGAGCCTACTTGCAAGTCTCTCCGACCTTCACAAAAAAAGTTATTCAAGAATATCTCTTTCTCCTATGTGCTTTCATCCCTAACCCTAACCCTAACCCTTCCGAAAGTCGGAGAAGCTCAAGGATGGTACCGATCGATGCGCGCAACCCCATTTAGTGGGGGTAGAGCCTACTTGCAAGTCTCTCCGACCTTCACAAAAAAAGTTATTCAAGAATATCTCCTCAGATTTGGGGGAATTTCGTCGGTCGACCTCTTCCGAAGGTCGTACAAGCTCGGGGATGGTACCAATCGATCCGCAGGACCCAAATTAGTCCAGATGCAACCACTTTCCAAGTCTCTCCGACCTTCACAAAAAAAGTTATTCAAGAATATCTCTTTCTCCTATGTGCTTTCATCCCTAACCCTAACCCTAACTCTTCCGAAAGTCGGAGAAGCTCAAGGATGGTACCGATCGATGCGCGCTACCCCATTTAGTGGGGGTAGAGCCTACTTGCAAGTCTCTCCGACCTTCACAAAAAAAGTTATTCAAGAATATCTCTTTCTCCTATGTGCTTTCATCCCTAACCCTAACCCTTCCGAAAGTCGGAGAAGCTCAAGGATGGTACCGATCGATGCGCGCAACCCCATTTAGTGGGGGTAGAGCCTACTTGCAAGTCTCTCCGACCTTCACAAAAAAAGTTATTCAAGAATATCTCCTCAGATTTGGGGGAATTTCGTCGGTCGACCTCTTCCGAAGGTCGTACAAGCTCGGGGATGGTACCAATCGATCCGCAGGACCCAAATTAGTCCAGATGCAACCACTTTCCAAGTCTCTCCGACCTTCACAAAAAAAGTTATTCAAGAATATCTCTTTCTCCTATGTGCTTTCATCCCTAACCCTAACCCTAACCCTTCCGAAAGTCGGAGAAGCTCAAGGATGGTACCGATCGATGCGCGCTACCCCATTTAGTGGGGGTAGAGCCTACTTGCAAGTCTCTCCGACCTTCACAAAAAAAGTTATTCAAGAATATCTCTTTCTCCTATGTGCTTTCATCCCTAACCCTAACCCTAACCCTTCCGAAAGTCGGAGAAGCTCAAGGATGGTACCGATCGATGCGCGCTACCCCATTTAGTGGGGGTAGAGCCTACTTGCAAGTCTCTCCGACCTTCACAAAAAAAGTTATTCAAGAATATCTCTTTCTCCTATGTGCTTTCATCCCTAACCCTAACCCTAACCCTTCCGAAAGTCGGAGAAGCTCAAGGATGGTACCGATCGATGCGCGCAACCCCATTTAGTGGGGGTAGAGCCTACTTGCAAGTCTCTCCGACCTTCACAAAAAAAGTTATTCAAGAATATCTCCTCAGATTTGGGGGAATTTCGTCGGTCGACCTCTTCCGAAGGTCGTACAAGCTCGGGGATGGTACCAATCGATCCGCAGGACCCAAATTAGTCCAGATGCAACCACTTTCCAAGTCTCTCCGACCTTCACAAAAAAAGTTATTCAAGAATATCTCTTTCTCCTATGTGCTTTCATCCCTAACCCTAACCCTAACCCTTCCGAAAGTCGGAGAAGCTCAAGGATGGTACCGATCGATGCGCGCTACCCCATTTAGTGGGGGTAGAGCCTACTTGCAAGTCTCTCCGACCTTCACAAAAAAAGTTATTCAAGAATATCTCTTTCTCCTATGTGCTTTCATCCCTAACCCTAACCCTAACCCTTCCGAAAGTCGGAGAAGCTCAAGGATGGTACCGATCGATGCGCGCTACCCCATTTAGTGGGGGTAGAGCCTACTTGCAAGTCTCTCCGACCTTCACAAAAAAAGTTATTCAAGAATATCTCTTTCTCCTATGTGCTTTCATCCCTAACCCTAACCCTAACCCTTCCGAAAGTCGGAGAAGCTCAAGGATGGTACCGATCGATGCGCGCTACCACATTTAGTGGGGGTAGAGCCTACTTGCAAGTCTCTCCGACCTTCACACAAAAAGTTATTCAAGAATATCTCTTTCTCCTATGTGCTTTCATCCCTAACCCTAACCCTAACCCTTCCGAAAGTCGGAGAAGCTCAAGGATGGTACCGATCGATGCGCGCAACCCCATTTAGTGGGGGTAGAGCCTACTTGCAAGTCTCTCCGACCTTCACAAAAAAAGTAATTCAAGAATATCTCCTCAGATTTGGGGGAATTTCGTCGGTCGACCTCTTCCGAAGGTCGTACAAGCTCGGGGATGGTACCAATCGATCTGCAGGACCCAAATTAGTCCAGATGCAACCACTTTCCAAGTCTCTCCGACCTTCACAAAAAAAGTTATTCAAGAATATCTCTTTCTCCTATGTGCTTTCATCCCTAACCCTAACCCTAACCCTTCCGAAAGTCGGAGAAGCTCAAGGATGGTACCGATCGATGCGCGCTACCCCATTTAGTGGGGGTAGAGCCTACTTGCAAGTCTCTCCGACCTTCACAAAAAAAGTTATTCAAGAATATCTCTTTCTCCTATGTGCTTTCATCCCTAACCCTAACCCTAACCCTTCCGAAAGTCGGAGAAGCTCAAGGATGGTACCGATCGATGCGCGCAACCCCATTTAGTGGGGGTAGAGCCTACTTGCAAGTCTCTCCGACCTTCACAAAAAAAGTTATTCAAGAATATCTCCTCAGATTTGGGGGAATTTCGTCGGTCGACCTCTTCCGAAGGTCGTACAAGCTCGGGGATGGTACCAATCGATCCGCAGGACCCAAATTAGTCCAGATGCAACCACTTTCCAAGTCTCTCCGACCTTCACAAAAAAAGTTATTCAAGAATATCTCTTTCTCCTATGTGCTTTCATCCCTAACCCTAACCCTAACCCTTCCGAAAGTCGGAGAAGCTCAAGGATGGTACCGATCGATGCGCGTTACCCCATTTAGTGGGGGTAGAGCCTACTTGCAAGTCTCTCCGACCTTCACAAAAAAAGTTATTCAAGAATATCTCTTTCTCCTATGTGCTTTCATCCCTAACCCTAACCCTAACCCTTCCGAAAGTCGGAGAAGCTCAAGGATGGTACCGATCGATGCGCGCAACCCCATTTAGTGGGGGTAGAGCCTACTTGCAAGTCTCTCCGACCTTCACAAAAAAAGTAATTCAAGAATATCTCCTCAGATTTGGGGGAATTTCGTCGGTCGACCTCTTCCGAAGGTCGTACAAGCTCGGGGATGGTACCAATCGATCCGCAGGACCCAAATTAGTCCAGATGCAACCACTTTCCAAGTCTCTCCGACCTTCACAAAAAAAGTTATTCAAGAATATCTCTTTCTCCTATGTGCTTTCATCCCTAACCCTAACCCTAACCCTTCCGAAAGTCGGAGAAGCTCAAGGATGGTACCGATCGATGCGCGCTACCCCATTTAGTGGGGGTAGAGCCTACTTGCAAGTCTCTCCGACCTTCACAAAAAAAGTTATTCAAGAATATCTCTTTCTCCTATGTGCTTTCATCCCTAACCCTAACCCTAACCCTTCCGAAAGTCGGAGAAGCTCAAGGATGGTACCGATCGATGCGCGCAACCCCATTTAGTGGGGGTAGAGCCTACTTGCAAGTCTCTCCGACCTTCACAAAAAAAGTTATTCAAGAATATCTCCTCAGATTTGGGGGAATTTCGTCGGTCGACCTCTTTCGAAGGTCGTACAAGCTCGGGGATGGTACCAATCGATCCGCAGGACCCAAATTAGTCCAGATGCAACCACTTTCCAAGTCTCTCCGACCTTCACAAAAAAAGTTATTCAAGAATATCTCTTTCTCCTATGTGCTTTCATCCCTAACCCTAACCCTAACCCTTCCGAAAGTCGGAGAAGCTCAAGGATGGTACCGATCGATGCGCGCTACCCCATTTAGTGGGGGTAGAGCCTACTTGCAAGTCTCTCCGACCTTCACAAAAAAAGTTATTCAAGAATATCTCCTCAGATTTGGGGGAATTTCGTCGGTCGACCTCTTCCGAAGGTCGTACAAGCTCGGGGATGGTACCAATCGATCCGCAGGACCCAAATTAGTCCAGATGCAACCACTTTCCAAGTCTCTCCGACCTTCACAAAAAAAGTTATTCAAGAATATCTCTTTCTCCTATGTGCTTTCATCCCTAACCCTAACCCTTCCGAAAGTCGGAGAAGCTCAAGGATGGTACCGATCGATGCGCGCTACCCCATTTAGTGGGGGTAGAGCCTACTTGCAAGTCTCTCCGACCTTCACAAAAAAAGTTATTCAAGAATATCTCTTTCTCCTATGTGCTTTCATCCCTAACCCTAACCCTAACCCTTCCGAAAGTCGGAGAAGCTCAAGGATGGTACCGATCGATGCGCGCAACCCCATTTAGTGGGGGTAGAGCCTACTTGCAAGTCTCTCCGACCTTCACAAAAAAAGTTATTCAAGAATATCTCCTCAGATTTGGGGGAATTTCGTCGGTCGACCTCTTCCGAAGGTCGTACAAGCTCGGGGATGGTACCAATCGATCCGCAGGACCCAAATTAGTCCAGATGCAACCACTTTCCAAGTCTCTCCGACCTTCACAAAAAAAGTTATTCAAGAATATCTCTTTCTCCTATGTGCTTTCATCCCTAACCCTAACCCTTCCGAAAGTCGGAGAAGCTCAAGGATGGTACCGATCGATGCGCGCTACCCCATTTAGTGGGGGTAGAGCCTACTTGCAAGTCTCTCCGACCTTCACAAAAAAAGTTATTCAAGAATATCTCTTTCTCCTATGTGCTTTCATCCCTAACCCTAACCCTAACCCTTCCGAAAGTCGGAGAAGCTCAAGGATGGTACCGATCGATGCGCGCTACCCCATTTAGTGGGGGTAGAGCCTACTTGCAAGTCTCTCCGACCTTCACAAAAAAAGTTATTCAAGAATATCTCTTTCTCCTATGTGCTTTCATCCCTAACCCTAACCCTAACCCTTCCGAAAGTCGGAGAAGCTCAAGGATGGTACCGATCGATGCGCGCTACCACATTTAGTGGGGGTAGAGCCTACTTGCAAGTCTCTCCGACCTTCACAAAAAAAGTTATTCAAGAATATCTCTTTCTCCTATGTGCTTTCATCCCTAACCCTAACCCTAACCCTTCCGAAAGTCGGAGAAGCTCAAGGATGGTACCGATCGATGCGCGCAACCCCATTTAGTGGGGGTAGAGCCTACTTGCAAGTCTCTCCGACCTTCACAAAAAAAGTAATTCAAGAATATCTCCTCAGATTTGGGGGAATTTCGTCGGTCGACCTCTTCCGAAGGTCGTACAAGCTCGGGGATGGTACCAATCGATCCGCAGGACCCAAATTAGTCCAGATGCAACCACTTTCCAAGTCTCTCCGACCTTCACAAAAAAAGTTATTCAAGAATATCTCTTTCTCCTATGTGCTTTCATCCCTAACCCTAACCCTAACCCTTCCGAAAGTCGGAGAAGCTCAAGGATGGTACCGATCGATGCGCGCTACCCCATTTAGTGGGGGTAGAGCCTACTTGCAAGTCTCTCCGACCTTCACAAAAAAAGTTATTCAAGAATATTTCTTTCTCCTATGTGCTTTCATCCCTAACCCTAACCCTAACCCTTCCGAAAGTCGGAGAAGCTCAAGGATGGTACCGATCGATGCGCGCAACCCCATTTAGTGGGGGTAGAGCCTACTTGCAAGTCTCTCCGACCTTCACAAAAAAAGTTATTCAAGAATATCTCCTCAGATTTGGGGGAATTTCGTTGGTCGACCTCTTTCGAAGGTCGTACAAGCTCGGGGATGGTACCAATCGATCCGCAGGACCCAAATTAGTCCAGATGCAACCACTTTCCAAGTCTCTCCGACCTTCACAAAAAAAGTTATTCAAGAATATCTCTTTCTCCTATGTGCTTTCATCCCTAACCCTAACCCTTCCGAAAGTCGGAGAAGCTCAAGGATGGTACCGATCGATGCGCGCTACCCTATTTAGTGGGGGTAGAGCCTACTTGCAAGTCTCTCAGACCTTCACAAAAAAAGTTATTCAAGAATATCTCCTCAGATTTGGGGGAATTTCGTCGGTCGACCTCTTCCGAAGGTCGTACAAGCTCGGGGATGGTACCAATCGATCCGCAGGACCCAAATTAGTCCAGATGCAACCACTTTCCAAGTCTCTCCGACCTTCACAAAAAAAGTTATTCAAGAATATCTCTTTCTCCTATGTGCTTTCATCCCTAACCCTAACCCTAACCCTTCCGAAAGTCGGAGAAGCTCAAGGATGGTACCGATCGATGCGCGCAACCCCATTTAGTGGGGGTAGAGCCTACTTGCAAGTCTCTCCGACCTTCACAAAAAAAGTTATTCAAGAATATCTCCTCAGATTTGGGGGAATTTCGTTGGTCGACCTCTTTCGAAGGTCGTACAAGCTCGGGGATGGTACCAATCGATCCGCAGGACCCAAATTAGTCCAGATGCAACCACTTTCCAAGTCTCTCCGACCTTCACAAAAAAAGTTATTCAAGAATATCTCTTTCTCCTATGTGCTTTCATCCCTAACCCTAACCCTTCCGAAAGTCGGAGAAGCTCAAGGATGGTACCGATCGATGCGCGCTACCCCATTTAGTGGGGGTAGAGCCTACTTGCAAGTCTCTCAGACCTTCACAAAAAAAGTTATTCAAGAATATCTCCTCAGATTTGGGGGAATTTCGTCGGTCGACCTCTTCCGAAGGTCGTACAAGCTCGGGGATGGTACCAATCGATCCGCAGGACCCAAATTAGTCCAGATGCAACCACTTTCCAAGTCTCTCCGACCTTCACAAAAAAAGTTATTCAAGAATATCTCTTTCTCCTATGTGCTTTCATCCCTAACCCTAACCCTAACCCTTCCGAAAGTCGGAGAAGCTCAAGGATGGTACCGATCGATGCGCGCTACCCCATTTAGTGGGGGCAGAGCCTACTTGCAAGTCTCTCCGACCTTCACAAAAAAAGTTATTCAAGAATATCTCTTTCTCCTATGTGCTTTCATCCCTAACCCTAACCCTTCCGAAAGTCGGAGAAGCTCAAGGATGGTACCGATCGATGCGCGCTACCCCATTTAGTGGGGGTAGAGCCTACTTGCAAGTCTCTCCGACCTTCACAAAAAAAGTTATTCAAGAATATCTCCTCAGATTTGGGGGAATTTCGTCGGTCGACCTCTTCCGAAGGTCGTACAAGCTCGGGGATGGTACCAATCGATCCGCAGGACCCAAATTAGTCCAGATGCAACCACTTTCCAAGTCTCTCCGACCTTCACAAAAAAAGTTATTCAAGAATATCTCTTTCTCCTATGTGCTTTCATCCCTAACCCTAACCCTTCCGAAAGTCGGAGAAGCTCAAGGATGGTACCGATCGATGCGCGCTACCCCATTTAGTGGGGGTAGAGCCTACTTGCAAGTCTCTCCGACCTTCACAAAAAAAGTTATTCAAGAATATCTCCTCAGATTTGGGGGAATTTCGTCGGTCGACCTCTTCCGAAGGTCGTACAAGCTCGGGGATGGTACCAATCGATCCGCAGGACCCAAATTAGTCCAGATGCAACCACTTTCCAAGTCTCTCCGACCTTCACAAAAAAAGTTATTCAAGAATATCTCTTTCTCCTATGTGCTTTCATCCCTAACCCTAACCCTAACCCTTCCGAAAGTCGGAGAAGCTCAAGGATGGTACCGATCGATGCGCGCTACCCCATTTAGTGGGGGTAGAGCCTACTTGCAAGTCTCTCCGACCTTCACAAAAAAAGTTATTCAAGAATATCTCTTTCTCCTATGTGCTTTCATCCCTAACCCTAACCCTAACCCTTCCGAAAGTCGGAGAAGCTCAAGGATGGTACCGATCGATGCGCGCAACCCCATTTAGTGGGGGTAGAGCCTACTTGCAAGTCTCTCCGACCTTCACAAAAAAAGTTATTCAAGAATATCTCCTCAGATTTGGGGGAATTTCGTCGGTCGACCTCTTCCGAAGGTCGTACAAGCTCGGGGATGGTACCAATCGATCCGCAGGACCCAAATTAGTCCAGATGCAACCACTTTCCAAGTCTCTCCGACCTTCACAAAAAAAGTTATTCAAGAATATCTCTTTCTCCTATGTGCTTTCATCCCTAACCCTAACCCTAACCCTTCCGAAAGTCGGAGAAGCTCAAGGATGGTACCGATCGATGCGCGCTACCCCATTTAGTGGGGGTAGAGCCTACT
This sequence comes from Limanda limanda, assembly GCF_963576545.1. Lineage (NCBI taxonomy): Eukaryota > Metazoa > Chordata > Actinopteri > Pleuronectiformes > Pleuronectidae > Limanda > Limanda limanda. The sequence goes on from NW_026870560.1 coordinate 844,445, forward strand.
TGCAAGTCTCTCCGACCTTCACAAAAAAAGTTATTCAAGAATATCTCTTTCTCCTATGTGCTTTCATCCCTAACCCTAACCCTAACCCTTCCGAAAGTCGGAGAAGCTCAAGGATGGTACCGATCGATGCGCGCTACCCCATTTAGTGGGGGTAGAGCCTACTTGCAAGTCTCTCCGACCTTCACAAAAAAAGTTATTCAAGAATATCTCTTTCTCCTATGTGCTTTCATCCCTAACCCTAACCCTAACCCTTCCGAAAGTCGGAGAAGCTCAAGGATGGTACCGATCGATGCGCGCTACCACATTTAGTGGGGGTAGAGCCTACTTGCAAGTCTCTCCGACCTTCACAAAAAAAGTTATTCAAGAATATCTCTTTCTCCTATGTGCTTTCATCCCTAACCCTAACCCTAACCCTTCCGAAAGTCGGAGAAGCTCAAGGATGGTACCGATCGATGCGCGCAACCCCATTTAGTGGGGGTAGAGCCTACTTGCAAGTCTCTCCGACCTTCACAAAAAAAGTAATTCAAGAATATCTCCTCAGATTTGGGGGAATTTCGTCGGTCGACCTCTTCCGAAGGTCGTACAAGCTCGGGGATGGTACCAATCGATCTGCAGGACCCAAATTAGTCCAGATGCAACCACTTTCCAAGTCTCTCCGACCTTCACAAAAAAAGTTATTCAAGAATATCTCTTTCTCCTATGTGCTTTCATCCCTAACCCTAACCCTAACCCTTCCGAAAGTCGGAGAAGCTCAAGGATGGTACCGATCGATGCGCGCTACCCCATTTAGTGGGGGTAGAGCCTACTTGCAAGTCTCTCCGACCTTCACAAAAAAAGTTATTCAAGAATATCTCTTTCTCCTATGTGCTTTCATCCCTAACCCTAACCCTAACCCTTCCGAAAGTCGGAGAAGCTCAAGGATGGTACCGATCGATGCGCGCAACCCCATTTAGTGGGGGTAGAGCCTACTTGCAAGTCTCTCCGACCTTCACAAAAAAAGTTATTCAAGAATATCTCCTCAGATTTGGGGGAATTTCGTCGGTCGACCTCTTCCGAAGGTCGTACAAGCTCGGGGATGGTACCAATCGATCCGCAGGACCCAAATTAGTCCAGATGCAACCACTTTCCAAGTCTCTCCGACCTTCACAAAAAAAGTTATTCAAGAATATCTCTTTCTCCTATGTGCTTTCATCCCTAACCCTAACCCTAACCCTTCCGAAAGTCGGAGAAGCTCAAGGATGGTACCGATCGATGCGCGTTACCCCATTTAGTGGGGGTAGAGCCTACTTGCAAGTCTCTCCGACCTTCACAAAAAAAGTTATTCAAGAATATCTCTTTCTCCTATGTGCTTTCATCCCTAACCCTAACCCTAACCCTTCCGAAAGTCGGAGAAGCTCAAGGATGGTACCGATCGATGCGCGCAACCCCATTTAGTGGGGGTAGAGCCTACTTGCAAGTCTCTCCGACCTTCACAAAAAAAGTAATTCAAGAATATCTCCTCAGATTTGGGGGAATTTCGTCGGTCGACCTCTTCCGAAGGTCGTACAAGCTCGGGGATGGTACCAATCGATCCGCAGGACCCAAATTAGTCCAGATGCAACCACTTTCCAAGTCTCTCCGACCTTCACAAAAAAAGTTATTCAAGAATATCTCTTTCTCCTATGTGCTTTCATCCCTAACCCTAACCCTAACCCTTCCGAAAGTCGGAGAAGCTCAAGGATGGTACCGATCGATGCGCGCTACCCCATTTAGTGGGGGTAGAGCCTACTTGCAAGTCTCTCCGACCTTCACAAAAAAAGTTATTCAAGAATATCTCTTTCTCCTATGTGCTTTCATCCCTAACCCTAACCCTAACCCTTCCGAAAGTCGGAGAAGCTCAATGATGGTACCGATCGATGCGCGCAACCCCATTTAGTGGGGGTAGAGCCTACTTGCAAGTCTCTCCGACCTTCACAAAAAAAGTTATTCAAGAATATCTCCTCAGATTTGGGGGAATTTCGTCGGTCGACCTCTTTCGAAGGTCGTACAAGCTCGGGGATGGTACCAATCGATCCGCAGGACCCAAATTAGTCCAGATGCAACCACTTTCCAAGTCTCTCCGACCTTCACAAAAAAAGTTATTCAAGAATATCTCTTTCTCCTATGTGCTTTCATCCCTAACCCTAACCCTAACCCTTCCGAAAGTCGGAGAAGCTCAAGGATGGTACCGATCGATGCGCGCTACCCCATTTAGTGGGGGTAGAGCCTACTTGCAAGTCTCTCCGACCTTCACAAAAAAAGTTATTCAAGAATATCTCTTTCTCCTATGTGCTTTCATCCCTAACCCTAACCCTAACCCTTCCGAAAGTCGGAGAAGCTCAATGATGGTACCGATCGATGCGCGCAACCCCATTTAGTGGGGGTAGAGCCTACTTGCAAGTCTCTCCGACCTTCACAAAAAAAGTTATTCAAGAATATCTCCTCAGATTTGGGGGAATTTCGTCGGTCGACCTCTTTCGAAGGTCGTACAAGCTCGGGGATGGTACCAATCGATCCGCAGGACCCAAATTAGTCCAGATGCAACCACTTTCCAAGTCTCTCCGACCTTCACAAAAAAAGTTATTCAAGAATATCTCTTTCTCCTATGTGCTTTCATCCCTAACCCTAACCCTAACCCTTCCGAAAGTCGGAGAAGCTCAAGGATGGTACCGATCGATGCGCGCTACCCCATTTAGTGGGGGTAGAGCCTACTTGCAAGTCTCTCCGACCTTCACAAAAAAAGTTATTCAAGAATATCTCCTCAGATTTGGGGGAATTTCGTCGGTCGACCTCTTCCGAAGGTCGTACAAGCTCGGGGATGGTACCAATCGATCCGCAGGACCCAAATTAGTCCAGATGCAACCACTTTCCAAGTCTCTCCGACCTTCACAAAAAAAGTTATTCAAGAATATCTCTTTCTCCTATGTGCTTTCATCCCTAACCCTAACCCTTCCGAAAGTCGGAGAAGCTCAAGGATGGTACCGATCGATGCGCGCTACCCCATTTAGTGGGGGTAGAGCCTACTTGCAAGTCTCTCCGACCTTCACAAAAAAAGTTATTCAAGAATATCTCTTTCTCCTATGTGCTTTCATCCCTAACCCTAACCCTAACCCTTCCGAAAGTCGGAGAAGCTCAAGGATGGTACCGATCGATGCGCGCAACCCCATTTAGTGGGGGTAGAGCCTACTTGCAAGTCTCTCCGACCTTCACAAAAAAAGTTATTCAAGAATATCTCCTCAGATTTGGGGGAATTTCGTCGGTCGACCTCTTCCGAAGGTCGTACAAGCTCGGGGATGGTACCAATCGATCCGCAGGACCCAAATTAGTCCAGATGCAACCACTTTCCAAGTCTCTCCGACCTTCACAAAAAAAGTTATTCAAGAATATCTCTTTCTCCTATGTGCTTTCATCCCTAACCCTAACCCTTCCGAAAGTCGGAGAAGCTCAAAGATGGTACCGATCGATGCGCGCTACCCCATTTAGTGGGGGTAGAGCCTACTTGCAAGTCTCTCCGACCTTCACAAAAAAAGTTATTCAAGAATATCTCTTTCTCCTATGTGCTTTCATCCCTAACCCTAACCCTAACCCTTCCGAAAGTCGGAGAAGCTCAAGGATGGTACCGATCGATGCGCGCTACCCCATTTAGTGGGGGTAGAGCCTACTTGCAAGTCTCTCCGACCTTCACAAAAAAAGTTATTCAAGAATATCTCTTTCTCCTATGTGCTTTCATCCCTAACCCTAACCCTAACCCTTCCGAAAGTCGGAGAAGCTCAAGGATGGTACCGATCGATGCGCGCTACCCCATTTAGTGGGGGTAGAGCCTACTTGCAAGTCTCTCCGACCTTCACAAAAAAAGTTATTCAAGAATATCTCTTTCTCCTATGTGCTTTCATCCCTAACCCTAACCCTAACCCTTCCGAAAGTCGGAGAAGCTCAAGGATGGTACCGATCGATGCGCGCAACCCCATTTAGTGGGGGTAGAGCCTACTTGCAAGTCTCTCCGACCTTCACAAAAAAAGTTATTCAAGAATATCTCCTCAGATTTGGGGGAATTTCGTCGGTCGACCTCTTCCGAAGGTCGTACAAGCTCGGGGATGGTACCAATCGATCCGCAGGACCCAAATTAGTCCAGATGCAACCACTTTCCAAGTCTCTCCGACCTTCACAAAAAAAGTTATTCAAGAATATCTCTTTCTCCTATGTGCTTTCATCCCTAACCCTAACCCTAACCCTTCCGAAAGTCGGAGAAGCTCAAGGATGGTACCGATCGATGCGCGTTACCCCATTTAGTGGGGGTAGAGCCTACTTGCAAGTCTCTCCGACCTTCACAAAAAAAGTTATTCAAGAATATCTCTTTCTCCTATGTGCTTTCATCCCTAACCCTAACCCTAACCCTTCCGAAAGTCGGAGAAGCTCAAGGATGGTACCGATCGATGCGCGCAACCCCATTTAGTGGGGGTAGAGCCTACTTGCAAGTCTCTCCGACCTTCACAAAAAAAGTAATTCAAGAATATCTCCTCAGATTTGGGGGAATTTCGTCGGTCGACCTCTTCCGAAGGTCGTACAAGCTCGGGGATGGTACCAATCGATCCGCAGGACCCAAATTAGTCCAGATGCAACCACTTTCCAAGTCTCTCCGACCTTCACAAAAAAAGTTATTCAAGAATATCTCTTTCTCCTATGTGCTTTCATCCCTAACCCTAACCCTAACCCTTCCGAAAGTCGGAGAAGCTCAAGGATGGTACCGATCGATGCGCGCTACCCCATTTAGTGGGGGTAGAGCCTACTTGCAAGTCTCTCCGACCTTCACAAAAAAAGTTATTCAAGAATATCTCTTTCTCCTATGTGCTTTCATCCCTAACCCTAACCCTAACCCTTCCGAAAGTCGGAGAAGCTCAATGATGGTACCGATCGATGCGCGCAACCCCATTTAGTGGGGGTAGAGCCTACTTGCAAGTCTCTCCGACCTTCACAAAAAAAGTTATTCAAGAATATCTCCTCAGATTTGGGGGAATTTCGTCGGTCGACCTCTTTCGAAGGTCGTACAAGCTCGGGGATGGTACCAATCGATCCGCAGGACCCAAATTAGTCCAGATGCAACCACTTTCCAAGTCTCTCCGACCTTCACAAAAAAAGTTATTCAAGAATATCTCTTTCTCCTATGTGCTTTCATCCCTAACCCTAACCCTAACCCTTCCGAAAGTCGGAGAAGCTCAAGGATGGTACCGATCGATGCGCGCTACCCCATTTAGTGGGGGTAGAGCCTACTTGCAAGTCTCTCCGACCTTCACAAAAAAAGTTATTCAAGAATATCTCCTCAGATTTGGGGGAATTTCGTCGGTCGACCTCTTCCGAAGGTCGTACAAGCTCGGGGATGGTACCAATCGATCCGCAGGACCCAAATTAGTCCAGATGCAACCACTTTCCAAGTCTCTCCGACCTTCACAAAAAAAGTTATTCAAGAATATCTCTTTCTCCTATGTGCTTTCATCCCTAACCCTAACCCTTCCGAAAGTCGGAGAAGCTCAAGGATGGTACCGATCGATGCGCGCTACCCCATTTAGTGGGGGTAGAGCCTACTTGCAAGTCTCTCCGACCTTCACAAAAAAAGTTATTCAAGAATATCTCTTTCTCCTATGTGCTTTCATCCCTAACCCTAACCCTAACCCTTCCGAAAGTCGGAGAAGCTCAAGGATGGTACCGATCGATGCGCGCAACCCCATTTAGTGGGGGTAGAGCCTACTTGCAAGTCTCTCCGACCTTCACAAAAAAAGTTATTCAAGAATATCTCCTCAGATTTGGGGGAATTTCGTCGGTCGACCTCTTCCGAAGGTCGTACAAGCTCGGGGATGGTACCAATCGATCCGCAGGACCCAAATTAGTCCAGATGCAACCACTTTCCAAGTCTCTCCGACCTTCACAAAAAAAGTTATTCAAGAATATCTCTTTCTCCTATGTGCTTTCATCCCTAACCCTAACCCTAACCCTTCCGAAAGTCGGAGAAGCTCAAGGATGGTACCGATCGATGCGCGTTACCCCATTTAGTGGGGGTAGAGCCTACTTGCAAGTCTCTCCGACCTTCACAAAAAAAGTTATTCAAGAATATCTCTTTCTCCTATGTGCTTTCATCCCTAACCCTAACCCTAACCCTTCCGAAAGTCGGAGAAGCTCAATGATGGTACCGATCGATGCGCGCAACCCCATTTAGTGGGGGTAGAGCCTACTTGCAAGTCTCTCCGACCTTCACAAAAAAAGTTATTCAAGAATATCTCCTCAGATTTGGGGGAATTTCGTCGGTCGACCTCTTTCGAAGGTCGTACAAGCTCGGGGATGGTACCAATCGATCCGCAGGACCCAAATTAGTCCAGATGCAACCACTTTCCAAGTCTCTCCGACCTTCACAAAAAAAGTTATTCAAGAATATCTCTTTCTCCTATGTGCTTTCATCCCTAACCCTAACCCTAACCCTTCCGAAAGTCGGAGAAGCTCAAGGATGGTACCGATCGATGCGCGCTACCCCATTTAGTGGGGGTAGAGCCTACTTGCAAGTCTCTCCGACCTTCACAAAAAAAGTTATTCAAGAATATCTCCTCAGATTTGGGGGAATTTCGTCGGTCGACCTCTTCCGAAGGTCGTACAAGCTCGGGGATGGTACCAATCGATCCGCAGGACCCAAATTAGTCCAGATGCAACCACTTTCCAAGTCTCTCCGACCTTCACAAAAAAAGTTATTCAAGAATATCTCTTTCTCCTATGTGCTTTCATCCCTAACCCTAACCCTTCCGAAAGTCGGAGAAGCTCAAGGATGGTACCGATCGATGCGCGCTACCCCATTTAGTGGGGGTAGAGCCTACTTGCAAGTCTCTCCGACCTTCACAAAAAAAGTTATTCAAGAATATCTCTTTCTCCTATGTGCTTTCATCCCTAACCCTAACCCTAACCCTTCCGAAAGTCGGAGAAGCTCAAGGATGGTACCGATCGATGCGCGCAACCCCATTTAGTGGGGGTAGAGCCTACTTGCAAGTCTCTCCGACCTTCACAAAAAAAGTTATTCAAGAATATCTCCTCAGATTTGGGGGAATTTCGTCGGTCGACCTCTTCCGAAGGTCGTACAAGCTCGGGGATGGTACCAATCGATCCGCAGGACCCAAATTAGTCCAGATGCAACCACTTTCCAAGTCTCTCCGACCTTCACAAAAAAAGTTATTCAAGAATATCTCTTTCTCCTATGTGCTTTCATCCCTAACCCTAACCCTTCCGAAAGTCGGAGAAGCTCAAAGATGGTACCGATCGATGCGCGCTACCCCATTTAGTGGGGGTAGAGCCTACTTGCAAGTCTCTCCGACCTTCACAAAAAAAGTTATTCAAGAATATCTCTTTCTCCTATGTGCTTTCATCCCTAACCCTAACCCTAACCCTTCCGAAAGTCGGAGAAGCTCAAGGATGGTACCGATCGATGCGCGCTACCCCATTTAGTGGGGGTAGAGCCTACTTGCAAGTCTCTCCGACCTTCACAAAAAAAGTTATTCAAGAATATCTCTTTCTCCTATGTGCTTTCATCCCTAACCCTAACCCTAACCCTTCCGAAAGTCGGAGAAGCTCAAGGATGGTACCGATCGATGCGCGCTACCACATTTAGTGGGGGTAGAGCCTACTTGCAAGTCTCTCCGACCTTCACAAAAAAAGTTATTCAAGAATATCTCTTTCTCCTATGTGCTTTCATCCCTAACCCTAACCCTAACCCTTCCGAAAGTCGGAGAAGCTCAAGGATGGTACCGATCGATGCGCGCAACCCCATTTAGTGGGGGTAGAGCCTACTTGCAAGTCTCTCCGACCTTCACAAAAAAAGTAATTCAAGAATATCTCCTCAGATTTGGGGGAATTTCGTCGGTCGACCTCTTCCGAAGGTCGTACAAGCTCGGGGATGGTACCAATCGATCCGCAGGACCCAAATTAGTCCAGATGCAACCACTTTCCAAGTCTCTCCGACCTTCACAAAAAAAGTTATTCAAGAATATCTCTTTCTCCTATGTGCTTTCATCCCTAACCCTAACCCTAACCCTTCCGAAAGTCGGAGAAGCTCAAGGATGGTACCGATCGATGCGCGCTACCCCATTTAGTGGGGGTAGAGCCTACTTGCAAGTCTCTCCGACCTTCACAAAAAAAGTTATTCAAGAATATTTCTTTCTCCTATGTGCTTTCATCCCTAACCCTAACCCTAACCCTTCCGAAAGTCGGAGAAGCTCAAGGATGGTACCGATCGATGCGCGCAACCCCATTTAGTGGGGGTAGAGCCTACTTGCAAGTCTCTCCGACCTTCACAAAAAAAGTTATTCAAGAATATCTCCTCAGATTTGGGGGAATTTCGTTGGTCGACCTCTTTCGAAGGTCGTACAAGCTCGGGGATGGTACCAATCGATCCGCAGGACCCAAATTAGTCCAGATGCAACCACTTTCCAAGTCTCTCCGACCTTCACAAAAAAAGTTATTCAAGAATATCTCTTTCTCCTATGTGCTTTCATCCCTAACCCTAACCCTTCCGAAAGTCGGAGAAGCTCAAGGATGGTACCGATCGATGCGCGCTACCCCATTTAGTGGGGGTAGAGCCTACTTGCAAGTCTCTCAGACCTTCACAAAAAAAGTTATTCAAGAATATCTCCTCAGATTTGGGGGAATTTCGTCGGTCGACCTCTTCCGAAGGTCGTACAAGCTCGGGGATGGTACCAATCGATCCGCAGGACCCAAATTAGTCCAGATGCAACCACTTTCCAAGTCTCTCCGACCTTCACAAAAAAAGTTATTCAAGAATATCTCTTTCTCCTATGTGCTTTCATCCCTAACCCTAACCCTAACCCTTCCGAAAGTCGGAGAAGCTCAAGGATGGTACCGATCGATGCGCGCTACGCCATTTAGTGGGGGCAGAGCCTACTTGCAAGTCTCTCCGACCTTCACAAAAAAAGTTATTCAAGAATATCTCTTTCTCCTATGTGCTTTCATCCCTAACCCTAACCCTTCCGAAAGTCGGAGAAGCTCAAGGATGGTACCGATCGATGCGCGCTACCCCATTTAGTGGGGGTAGAGCCTACTTGCAAGTCTCTCCGACCTTCACAAAAAAAGTTATTCAAGAATATCTGTTTCTCCTATGTGCTTTCATCCCTAACCCTAACCCTAACCCTTCCGAAAGTCGGAGAAGCTCAAGGATGGTACCGATCGATGCGCGCTACCCCATTTAGTGGGGGTAGAGCCTACTTGCAAGTCTCTCCGACCTTCACAAAAAAAGTTATTCAAGAATATCTCTTTCTCCTATGTGCTTTCATCCCTAACCCTAACCCTAACCCTTCCGAAAGTCGGAGAAGCTCAAGGATGGTACCGATCGATGCGCGCAACCCCATTTAGTGGGGGTAGAGCCTACTTGCAAGTCTCTCCGACCTTCACAAAAAAAGTTATTCAAGAATATCTCCTCAGATTTGGGGGAATTTCGTCGGTCGACCTCTTCCGAAGGTCGTACAAGCTCGGGGATGGTACCAATCGATCCGCAGGACCCAAATTAGTCCAGATGCAACCACTTTCCAAGTCTCTCCGACCTTCACAAAAAAAGTTATTCAAGAATATCTCTTTCTCCTATGTGCTTTCATCCCTAACCCTAACCCTAACCCTTCCGAAAGTCGGAGAAGCTCAAGGATGGTACCGATCGATGCGCGCTACCCCATTTAGTGGGAGTAGAGCCTACTTGCAAGTCTCTCCGACCTTCACAAAAAAAGTTATTCAAGAATATCTCTTTCTCCTATGTGCTTTCATCCCTAACCCTAACCCTAACCCTTCCGAAAGTCGGAGAAGCTCAAGGATGGTACCGATCGATGCGCGCAACCCCATTTAGTGGGGGTAGAGCCTACTTGCAAGTCTCTCCGACCTTCACAAAAAAAGTTATTCAAGAATATCTCCTCAGATTTGGGGGAATTTCGTCGGTCGACCTCTTCCGAAGGTCGTACAAGCTCGGGGATGGTACCAATCGATCCGCAGGACCCAAATTAGTCCAGATGCAACCACTTTCCAAGTCTCTCCGACCTTCACAAAAAAAGTTATTCAAGAATATCTCTTTCTCCTATGTGCTTTCATCCCTAACCCTAACCCTAACCCTTCCGAAAGTCGGAGAAGCTCAAGGATGGTACCGATCGATGCGCGCTACCCCATTTAGTGGGGGTAGAGCCTACTTGCAAGTCTCTCCGACCTTCACAAAAAAAGTTATTCAAGAATATCTCTTTCTCCTATGTGCTTTCATCCCTAACCCTAACCCTAACCCTTCCGAAAGTCGGAGAAGCTCCAGGATGGTACCGATCGATGCGCGCTACCCCATTTAGTGGGGGTAGAGCCTACTTGCAAGTCTCTCCGACCTTCACAAAAAAAGTTATTCAAGAATATCTCCTCAGATTTGGGGGAATTTCGTCGGTCGACCTCTTCCGAAGGTCGTACAAGCTCGGGGATGGTACCAATCGATCCGCAGGACACAAATTAGTCCAGATGCAACCACTTTCCAAGTCTCTCCGACCTTCACAAAAAAAGTTATTCAAGAATATCTCTTTCTCCTATGTGCTTTCATCCCTATCCCTAACCCTAACCCTTCCGAAAGTCGGAGAAGCTCAAGGATGGTACCGATCGATGCGCGCTACCCCATTTAGTGGGGGTAGAGCCTACTTGCAAGTCTCTCCGACCTTCACAAAAAAAGTTATTCAAGAATATCTCTTTCTCCTATGTGCTTTCATCCCTAACCCTAACCCTTCCGAAAGTCGGAGAAGCTCAAGGATGGTACCGATCGATGCGCGCAACCCCATTTAGTGGGGGTAGAGCCTACTTGCAAGTCTCTCCGACCTTCACAAAAAAAGTTATTCAAGAATATCTCCTCAGATTTGGGGGAATTTCGTCGGTCGACCTCTTCCGAAGGTCGTACAAGCTCGGGGATGGTACCAATCGATCCGCAGGACCCAAATTAGTCCAGATGCAACCACTTTCCAAGTCTCTCCGACCTTCACAAAAAAAGTTATTCAAGAATATCTCTTTCTCCTATGTGCTTTCATCCCTAACCCTAACCCTAACCCTTCCGAAAGTCGGAGAAGCTCAAGGATGGTACCGATCGATGCGCGCTACCCCATTTAGTGGGGGTAGAGCCTACTTGCAAGTCTCTCCGACCTTCACAAAAAAAGTTATTCAAGAATATCTCTTTCTCCTATGTGCTTTCATCCCTAACCCTAACCCTAACCCTTCCGAAAGTCGGAGAAGCTCAAGGATGGTACCGATCGATGCGCGCTACCCCATTTAGTGGGGGTAGAGCCTACTTGCAAGTCTCTCCGACCTTCACAAAAAAAGTTATTCAAGAATATCTCTTTCTCCTATGTGCTTTCATCCCTAACCCTAACCCTAACCCTTCCGAAAGTCGGAGAAGCTCAAGGATGGTACCGATCGATGCGCGCTACCACATTTAGTGGGGGTAGAGCCTACTTGCAAGTCTCTCCGACCTTCACAAAAAAAGTTATTCAAGAATATCTCTTTCTCCTATGTGCTTTCATCCCTAACCCTAACCCTAACCCTTCCGAAAGTCGGAGAAGCTCAAGGATGGTACCGATCGATGCGCGCAACCCCATTTAGTGGGGGTAGAGCCTACTTGCAAGTCTCTCCGACCTTCACAAAAAAAGTAATTCAAGAATATCTCCTCAGATTTGGGGGAATTTCGTCGGTCGACCTCTTCCGAAGGTCGTACAAGCTCGGGGATGGTACCAATCGATCCGCAGGACCCAAATTAGTCCAGATGCAACCACTTTCCAAGTCTCTCCGACCTTCACAAAAAAAGTTATTCAAGAATATCTCTTTCTCCTATGTGCTTTCATCCCTAACCCTAACCCTAACCCTTCCGAAAGTCGGAGAAGCTCAAGGATGGTACCGATCGATGCGCGCTACCCCATTTAGTGGGAGTAGAGCCTACTTGCAAGTCTCTCCGACCTTCACAAAAAAAGTTATTCAAGAATATCTCTTTCTCCTATGTGCTTTCATCCCTAACCCTAACCCTAACCCTTCCGAAAGTCGGAGAAGCTCAAGGATGGTACCGATCGATGCGCGCAACCCCATTTAGTGGGGGTAGAGCCTACTTGCAAGTCTCTCCGACCTTCACAAAAAAAGTTATTCAAGAATATCTCCTCAGATTTGGGGGAATTTCGTCGGTCGACCTCTTCCGAAGGTCGTACAAGCTCGGGGATGGTACCAATCGATCCGCAGGACACAAATTAGTCCAGATGCAACCACTTTCCAAGTCTCTCCGACCTTCACAAAAAAAGTTATTCAAGAATATCTCTTTCTCCTATGTGCTTTCATCCCTAACCCTAACCCTAACCCTTCCGAAAGTCGGAGAAGCTCAAGGATGGTACCGATCGATGCGCGCTACCCCATTTAGTGGGGGTAGAGCCTACTTGCAAGTCTCTCCGACCTTCACAAAAAAAGTTATTCAAGAATATCTCTTTCTCCTATGTGCTTTCATCCCTAACCCTAACCCTTCCGAAAGTCGGAGAAGCTCAAGGATGGTACCGATCGATGCGCGCAACCCCATTTAGTGGGGGTAGAGCCTACTTGCAAGTCTCTCCGACCTTCACAAAAAAAGTTATTCAAGAATATCTCCTCAGATTTGGGGGAATTTCGTCGGTCGACCTCTTCCGAAGGTCGTACAAGCTCGGGGATGGTACCAATCGATCCGCAGGACCCAAATTAGTCCAGATGCAACCACTTTCCAAGTCTCTCCGACCTTCACAAAAAAAGTTATTCAAGAATATCTCTTTCTCCTATGTGCTTTCATCCCTAACCCTAACCCTAACCCTTCCGAAAGTCGGAGAAGCTCAAGGATGGTACCGATCGATGCGCGCTACCCCATTTAGTGGGGGTAGAGCCTACTTGCAAGTCTCTCCGACCTTCACAAAAAAAGTTATTCAAGAATATCTCTTTCTCCTATGTGCTTTCATCCCTAACCCTAACCCTAACCCTTCCGAAAGTCGGAGAAGCTCAAGGATGGTACCGATCGATGCGCGCTACCCCATTTAGTGGGGGTAGAGCCTACTTGCAAGTCTCTCCGACCTTCACAAAAAAAGTTATTCAAGAATATCTCTTTCTCCTATGTGCTTTCATCCCTAACCCTAACCCTAACCCTTCCGAAAGTCGGAGAAGCTCAAGGATGGTACCGATCGATGCGCGCTACCACATTTAGTGGGGGTAGAGCCTACTTGCAAGTCTCTCCGACCTTCACAAAAAAAGTTATTCAAGAATATCTCTTTCTCCTATGTGCTTTCATCCCTAACCCTAACCCTAACCCTTCCGAAAGTCGGAGAAGCTCAAGGATGGTACCGATCGATGCGCGCAACCCCATTTAGTGGGGGTAGAGCCTACTTGCAAGTCTCTCCGACCTTCACAAAAAAAGTAATTCAAGAATATCTCCTCAGATTTGGGGGAATTTCGTCGGTCGACCTCTTCCGAAGGTCGTACAAGCTCGGGGATGGTACCAATCGATCCGCAGGACCCAAATTAGTCCAGATGCAACCACTTTCCAAGTCTCTCCGACCTTCACAAAAAAAGTTATTCAAGAATATCTCTTTCTCCTATGTGCTTTCATCCCTAACCCTAACCCTAACCCTTCCGAAAGTCGGAGAAGCTCAAGGATGGTACCGATCGATGCGCGCTACCCCATTTAGTGGGAGTAGAGCCTACTTGCAAGTCTCTCCGACCTTCACAAAAAAAGTTATTCAAGAATATCTCTTTCTCCTATGTGCTTTCATCCCTAACCCTAACCCTAACCCTTCCGAAAGTCGGAGAAGCTCAAGGATGGTACCGATCGATGCGCGCAACCCCATTTAGTGGGGGTAGAGCCTACTTGCAAGTCTCTCCGACCTTCACAAAAAAAGTTATTCAAGAATATCTCCTCAGATTTGGGGGAATTTCGTCGGTCGACCTCTTCCGAAGGTCGTACAAGCTCGGGGATGGTACCAATCGATCCGCAGGTCCCAAATTAGTCCAGATGCAACCACTTTCCAAGTCTCTCCGACCTTCACAAAAAAAGTTATTCAAGAATATCTCTTTCTCCTATGTGCTTTCATCCCTAACCCTAACCCTAACCCTTCCGAAAGTCGGAGAAGCTCAAGGATGGTACCGATCGATGCGCGCTACCCCATTTAGTGGGGGTAGAGCCTACTTGCAAGTCTCTCCGACCTTCACAAAAAAAGTTATTCAAGAATATCTCTTTCTCCTATGTGCTTTCATCCCTAACCCTAACCCTAACCCTTCCGAAAGTCGGAGAAGCTCAAGGATGGTACCGATCGATGCGCGCTACCCCATTTAGTGGGGGTAGAGCCTACTTGCAAGTCTCTCCGACCTTCACAAAAAAAGTTATTCAAGAATATCTCCTCAGATTTGGGGGAATTTCGTCGGTCGACCTCTTCCGAAGGTCGTACAAGCTCGGGGATGGTACCAATCGATCCGCAGGACACAAATTAGTCCAGATGCAACCACTTTCCAAGTCTCTCCGACCTTCACAAAAAAAGTTATTCAAGAATATCTCTTTCTCCTATGTGCTTTCATCCCTAACCCTAACCCTAACCCTTCCGAAAGTCGGAGAAGCTCAAGGATGGTACCGATCGATGCGCGCTACCCCATTTAGTGGGGGTAGAGCCTACTTGCAAGTCTCTCCGACCTTCACAAAAAAAGTTATTCAAGAATATCTCTTTCTCCTATGTGCTTTCATCCCTAACCCTAAACCTAACCCTTCCGAAAGTCGGAGAAGCTCAAGGATGGTACCTATCGATGCGCGCAACCCCATTTAGTGGGGGTAGAGCCTACTTGCAAGTCTCTCCGACCTTCACAAAAAAAGTTATTCAAGAATATCTCCTCAGATTTGGGGGAATTTCGTCGGTCGACCTCTTCCGAAGGTCGTACAAGCTCGGGGATGGTACCAATCGATCTGCAGGACCCAAATTAGTCCAGATGCAACCACTTTCCAAGTCTCTCCGACCTTCACAAAAAAAGTTATTCTAAGAATATCTCTTTCTCCTATGTGCTTTCATCCCTAACCCTAACCCTAACCCTTCCGAAAGTCGGAGAAGCTCAAGGATGGTACCGATCGATGCGCGCTACCCCATTTAGTGGGGGTAGAGCCTACTTGCAAGTCTCTCCGACCTTCACAAAAAAAGTTATTCAAGAATATCTCTTTCTCCTATGTGCTTTCATCCCTAACCCTAACCCTAACCCTTCCGAAAGTCGGAGAAGCTCAAGGATGGTACCGATCGATGCGCGCTACCCCATTTAGTGGGGGTAGAGCCTACTTGCAAGTCTCTCCGACCTTTACAAAAAAAGTTATTCAAGAATATCTCTTTCTCCTATGTGCTTTCATCCCTAACCCTAACCCTAACCCTTCCGAAAGTCGGAGAAGCTCAAGGATGGTACCGATCGATGCGCGCAACCCCATTTAGTGGGGGTAGAGCCTACTTGCAAGTCTCTCCGACCTTCACAAAAAAAGTAATTCAAGAATATCTCCTCAGATTTGGGGGAATTTCGTCGGTCGACCTCTTCCGAAGGTCGTACAAGCTCGGGGATGGTACCAATCGATCCGCAGGACCCAAATTAGTCCAGATGCAACCACTTTCCAAGTCTCTCCGACCTTCACAAAAAAAGTTATTCAAGAATATCTCTTTCTCCTATGTGCTTTCATCCCTAACCCTAACCCTAACCCTTCCGAAAGTCGGAGAAGCTCAAGGATGGTACCGATCGATGCGCGCTACCCCATTTAGTGGGGGTAGAGCCTACTTGCAAGTCTCTCCGACCTTCACAAAAAAAGTTATTCAAGAATATCTCTTTCTCCTATGTGCTTTCATCCCTAACCCTAACCCTAACCCTTCCGAAAGTCGGAGAAGCTCAAGGATGGTACCGATCGATGCGCGCAACCCCATTTAGTGGGGGTAGAGCCTACTTGCAAGTCTCTCCGACCTTCACAAAAAAAGTTATTCAAGAATATCTCCTCAGATTTGGGGGAATTTCGTCGGTCGACCTCTTCCGAAGGTCGTACAAGCTCGGGGATGGTACCAATCGATCCGCAGGACCCAAATTAGTCCAGATGCAACCACTTTCCAAGTCTCTCCGACCTTCACAAAAAAAGTTATTCAAGAATATCTCTTTCTCCTATGTGCTTTCATCCCTAACCCTAACCCTTCCGAAAGTCGGAGAAGCTCAAGGATGGTACCGATCGATGCGTGCTACCCCATTTAGTGGGGGTAGAGCCTACTTGCAAGTCTCTCCGACCTTCACAAAAAAAGTTATTCAAGAATATCTCTTTCTCCTATGTGCTTTCATCCCTAACCCTAACCCTAACCCTTCCGAAAGTCGGAGAAGCTCAAGGATGGTACCGATCGATGCGCGCAACCCCATTTAGTGGGGGTAGAGCCTACTTGCAAGTCTCTCCGACCTTCACAAAAAAAGTTATTCAAGAATATCTCCTCAGATTTGGGGGAATTTCGTCGGTCGACCTCTTCCGAAGGTCGTACAAGCTCGGGGATGGTACCAATCGATCCGCAGGACCCAAATTAGTCCAGATGCAACCACTTTCCAAGTCTCTCCGACCTTCACAAAAAAAGTTATTCAAGAATATCTCTTTCTCCTATGTGCTTTCATCCCTAACCCTAACCCTAACCCTTCCGAAAGTCGGAGAAGCTCAAGGATGGTACCGATCGATGCGCGCTACCCCATTTAGTGGGGGTAGAGCCTACTTGCAAGTCTCTCCGACCTTCACAAAAAAAGTTATTCAAGAATATCTCTTTCTCCTATGTGCTTTCATCCCTAACCCTAACCCTAACCCTTCCGAAAGTCGGAGAAGCTCAAGGATGGTACCGATCGATGCGCGCTACCCCATTTAGTGGGGGTAGAGCCTACTTGCAAGTCTCTCCGACCTTCACAAAAAAAGTTATTCAAGAATATCTCCTCAGATTTGGGGGAATTTCGTCGGTCGACCTCTTCCGAAGGTCGTACAAGCTCGGGGATGGTACCAATCGATCCGCAGGACACAAATTAGTCCAGATGCAACCACTGTCCAAGTCTCTCCGACCTTCACAAAAAAAGTTATTCAAGAATATCTCTTTCTCCTATGTGCTTTCATCCCTAACCCTAACCCTAACCCTTCCGAAAGTCGGAGAAGCTCAAGGATGGTACTGATCGATGCGCGCTACCCCATTTAGTGGGGGTAGAGCCTACTTGCAAGTCTCTCCGACCTTCACAAAAAAAGTTATTCAAGAATATCTCTTTCTCCTATGTGCTTTCATCCCTAACCCTAACCCTAACCCTTCCGAAAGTCGGAGAAGCTCAAGGATGGTACCGATCGATGCGCGCAACCCCATTTAGTGGGGGTAGAGCCTACTTGCAAGTCTCTCCGACCTTCACAAAAAAAGTTATTCAAGAATATCTCCTCAGATTTGGGGGAATTTCGTCGGTCGACCTCTTCCGAAGGTCGTACAAGCTCGGGGATGGTACCAATCGATCCGCAGGACCCAAATTAGTCCAGATGCAACCACTTTCCAAGTCTCTCCGACCTTCACAAAAAAAGTTATTCAAGAATATCTCTTTCTCCTATGTGCTTTCATCCCTAACCCTAACCCTAACCCTTCCGAAAGTCGGAGAAGCTCAAGGATGGTACCGATCGATGCGCGCTACCCCATTTAGTGGGGGTAGAGCCTACTTGCAAGTCTCTCCGACCTTCACAAAAAAAGTTATTCAAGAATATCTCTTTCTCCTATGTGCTTTCATCCCTAACCCTAACCCTAACCCTTCCGAAAGTCGGAGAAGCTCAAGGATGGTACCGATCGATGCGCGCTACCCCATTTAGTGGGGGTAGAGCCTACTTGCAAGTCTCTCCGACCTTCACAAAAAAAGTTATTCAAGAATATCTCTTTCTCCTATGTGCTTTCATCCCTAACCCTAACCCTAACCCTTCCGAAAGTCGGAGAAGCTCAAGGATGGTACCGATCGATGCGCGCTACCACATTTAGTGGGGGTAGAGCCTACTTGCAAGTCTCTCCGACCTTCACAAAAAAAGTTATTCAAGAATATCTCTTTCTCCTATGTGCTTTCATCCCTAACCCTAACCCTAACCCTTCCGAAAGTCGGAGAAGCTCAAAGATGGTACCGATCGATGCGCGCAACCCCATTTAGTGGGGGTAGAGCCTACTTGCAAGTCTCTCAGACCTTCACAAAAAAAGTTATTCAAGAATATCTCTTTCTCCTATGTGCTTTCATCCCTAACCCTAACCCTAACCCTTCCGAAAGTCGGAGAAGCTCAAGGATGGTACCGATCGATGCGCGCTACCCCATTTAGTGGGGGTAGAGCCTACTTGCAAGTCTCTCCGACCTTCACAAAAAAAGTTATTCAAGAATATCTCTTTCTCCTATGTGCTTTCATCCCTAACCCTAACCCTAACCCTTCCGAAAGTCGGAGAAGCTCAAGGATGGTACCGATCGATGCGCGCTACCCCATTTAGTGGGGGTAGAGCCTACTTGCAAGTCTCTCCGACCTTCACAAAAAAAGTTATTCAAGAATATCTCTTTCTCCTATGTGCTTTCATCCCTAACCCTAACCCTAACCCTTCCGAAAGTCGGAGAAGCTCAAGGATGGTACCGATCGATGCGCGCTACCACATTTAGTGGGGGTAGAGCCTACTTGCAAGTCTCTCCGACCTTCACAAAAAAAGTTATTCAAGAATATCTCTTTCTCCTATGTGCTTTCATCCCTAACCCTAACCCTAACCCTTCCGAAAGTCGGAGAAGCTCAAAGATGGTACCGATCGATGCGCGCAACCCCATTTAGTGGGGGTAGAGCCTACTTGCAAGTCTCTCCGACCTTCACAAAAAAAGTTATTCAAGAATATCTCTTTCTCCTATGTGCTTTCATCCCTAACCCTAACCCTAACCCTTCCGAAAGTCGGAGAAGCTCAAGGATGGTACCGATCGATGCGCGCTACCCCATTTAGTGGGGGTAGAGCCTACTTGCAAGTCTCTCCGACCTTCACAAAAAAAGTTATTCAAGAATATCTCTTTCTCCTATGTGCTTTCATCCCTAACCCTAACCCTAACCCTTCCGAAAGTCGGAGAAGCTCAAGGATGGTACCGATCGATGCGCGCTACCCCATTTAGTGGGGGTAGAGCCTACTTGCAAGTCTCTCCGACCTTCACAAAAAAAGTTATTCAAGAATATCTCTTTCTCCTATGTGCTTTCATCCCTAACCCTAACCCTAACCCTTCCGAAAGTCGGAGAAGCTCAAGGATGGTACCGATCGATGCGCGCTACCACATTTAGTGGGGGTAGAGCCTACTTGCAAGTCTCTCCGACCTTCACAAAAAAAGTTATTCAAGAATATCTCTTTCTCCTATGTGCTTTCATCCCTAACCCTAACCCTAACCCTTCCGAAAGTCGGAGAAGCTCAAGGATGGTACCGATCGATGCGCGCTACCCCATTTAGTGGGGGTAGAGCCTACTTGCAAGTCTCTCCGACCTTCACAAAAAAAGTTATTCAAGAATATCTCCTCAGATTTGGGGGAATTTCGTCGGTCGACCTCTTCCGAAGGTCGTACAAGCTCGGGGATGGTACCAATCGATCCGCAGGACACAAATTAGTCCAGATGCAACCACTTTCCAAGTCTCTCCGACCTTCACAAAAAAAGTTATTCAAGAATATCTCTTTCTCCTATGTGCTTTCATCCCTAACCCTAACCCTAACCCTTCCGAAAGTCGGAGAAGCTCAAGGATGGTACCGATCGATGCGCGCTACCCCATTTAGTGGGGGTAGAGCCTACTTGCAAGTCTCTCCGACCTTCACAAAAAAAGTTATTCAAGAATATCTCTTTCTCCTATGTGCTTTCATCCCTAACCCTAACCCTAACCCTTCCGAAAGTCGGAGAAGCTCAAGGATGGTACCGATCGATGCGCGCAACCCCATTTAGTGGGGGTAGAGCCTACTTGCAAGTCTCTCCGACCTTCACAAAAAAAGTTATTCAAGAATATCTCCTCAGATTTGGGGGAATTTCGTCGGTCGACCTCTTCCGAAGGTCGTACAAGCTCGGGGATGGTACCAATCGATCTGCAGGACCCAAATTAGTCCAGATGCAACCACTTTCCAAGTCTCTCCGACCTTCACAAAAAAAGTTATTCAAGAATATCTCTTTCTCCTATGTGCTTTCATCCCTAACCCTAACCCTAACCCTTCCGAAAGTCGGAGAAGCTCAAGGATGGTACCGATCGATGCGCGCTACCCCATTTAGTGGGGGTAGAGCCTACTTGCAAGTCTCTCCGACCTTCACAAAAAAAGTTATTCAAGAATATCTCTTTCTCCTATGTGCTTTCATCCCTAACCCTAACCCTAACCCTTCCGAAAGTCGGAGAAGCTCAAGGATGGTACCGATCGATGCGCGCTACCCCATTTAGTGGGGGTAGAGCCTACTTGCAAGTCTCTCCGACCTTTACAAAAAAAGTTATTCAAGAATATCTCTTTCTCCTATGTGCTTTCATCCCTAACCCTAACCCTAACCCTTCCGAAAGTCGGAGAAGCTCAAGGATGGTACCGATCGATGCGCGCAACCCCATTTAGTGGGGGTAGAGCCTACTTGCAAGTCTCTCCGACCTTCACAAAAAAAGTAATTCAAGAATATCTCCTCAGATTTGGGGGAATTTCGTCGGTCGACCTCTTCCGAAGGTCGTACAAGCTCGGGGATGGTACCAATCGATCCGCAGGACCCAAATTAGTCCAGATGCAACCACTTTCCAAGTCTCTCCGACCTTCACAAAAAAAGTTATTCAAGAATATCTCTTTCTCCTATGTGCTTTCATCCCTAACCCTAACCCTAACCCTTCCGAAAGTCGGAGAAGCTCAAGGATGGTACCGATCGATGCGCGCTACCCCATTTAGTGGGGGTAGAGCCTACTTGCAAGTCTCTCCGACCTTCACAAAAAAAGTTATTCAAGAATATCTCTTTCTCCTATGTGCTTTCATCCCTAACCCTAACCCTAACCCTTCCGAAAGTCGGAGAAGCTCAAGGATGGTACCGATCGATGCGCGCTACCCCATTTAGTGGGGGTAGAGCCTACTTGCAAGTCTCTCCGACCTTCACAAAAAAAGTTATTCAAGAATATCTCCTCAGATTTGGGGGAATTTCGTCGGTCGACCTCTTCCGAAGGTCGTACAAGCTCGGGGATGGTACCAATCGATCCGCAGGACACAAATTAGTCCAGATGCAACCACTGTCCAAGTCTCTCCGACCTTCACAAAAAAAGTTATTCAAGAATATCTCTTTCTCCTATGTGCTTTCATCCCTAACCCTAACCCTAACCCTTCCGAAAGTCGGAGAAGCTCAAGGATGGTACCGATCGATGCGCGCTACCCCATTTAGTGGGGGTAGAGCCTACTTGCAAGTCTCTCCGACCTTCACAAAAAAAGTTATTCAAGAATATCTCTTTCTCCTATGTGCTTTCATCCCTAACCCTAACCCTAACCCTTCCGAAAGTCGGAGAAGCTCAAGGATGGTACCGATCGATGCGCGCAACCCCATTTAGTGGGGGTAGAGCCTACTTGCAAGTCTCTCCGACCTTCACAAAAAAAGTTATTCAAGAATATCTCCTCAGATTTGGGGGAATTTCGTCGGTCGACCTCTTCCGAAGGTCGTACAAGCTCGGGGATGGTACCAATCGATCCGCAGGACCCAAATTAGTCCAGATGCAACCACTTTCCAAGTCTCTCCGACCTTCACAAAAAAAGTTATTCAAGAATATCTCTTTCTCCTATGTGCTTTCATCCCTAACCCTAACCCTAACCCTTCCGAAAGTCGGAGAAGCTCAAGGATGGTACCGATCGATGCGCGCTACCCCATTTAGTGGGGGTAGAGCCTACTTGCAAGTCTCTCCGACCTTCACAAAAAAAGTTATTCAAGAATATCTCTTTCTCCTATGTGCTTTCATCCCTAACCCTAACCCTAACCCTTCCGAAAGTCGGAGAAGCTCAAGGATGGTACCGATCGATGCGCGCTACCCCATTTAGTGGGGGTAGAGCCTACTTGCAAGTCTCTCCGACCTTCACAAAAAAAGTTATTCAAGAATATCTCTTTCTCCTATGTGCTTTCATCCCTAACCCTAACCCTAACCCTTCCGAAAGTCGGAGAAGCTCAAGGATGGTACCGATCGATGCGCGCTACCACATTTAGTGGGGGTAGAGCCTACTTGCAAGTCTCTCCGACCTTCACAAAAAAAGTTATTCAAGAATATCTCTTTCTCCTATGTGCTTTCATCCCTAACCCTAACCCTAACCCTTCCGAAAGTCGGAGAAGCTCAAAGATGGTACCGATCGATGCGCGCAACCCCATTTAGTGGGGGTAGAGCCTACTTGCAAGTCTCTCCGACCTTCACAAAAAAAGTTATTCAAGAATATCTCTTTCTCCTATGTGCTTTCATCCCTAACCCTAACCCTAACCCTTCCGAAAGTCGGAGAAGCTCAAGGATGGTACCGATCGATGCGCGCTACCCCATTTAGTGGGGGTAGAGCCTACTTGCAAGTCTCTCCGACCTTCACAAAAAAAGTTATTCAAGAATATCTCTTTCTCCTATGTGCTTTCATCCCTAACCCTAACCCTAACCCTTCCGAAAGTCGGAGAAGCTCAAGGATGGTACCGATCGATGCGCGCTACCCCATTTAGTGGGGGTAGAGCCTACTTGCAAGTCTCTCCGACCTTCACAAAAAAAGTTATTCAAGAATATCTCTTTCTCCTATGTGCTTTCATCCCTAACCCTAACCCTAACCCTTCCGAAAGTCGGAGAAGCTCAAGGATGGTACCGATCGATGCGCGCTACCACATTTAGTGGGGGTAGAGCCTACTTGCAAGTCTCTCCGACCTTCACAAAAAAAGTTATTCAAGAATATCTCTTTCTCCTATGTGCTTTCATCCCTAACCCTAACCCTAACCCTTCCGAAAGTCGGAGAAGCTCAAAGATGGTACCGATCGATGCGCGCAACCCCATTTAGTGGGGGTAGAGCCTACTTGCAAGTCTCTCCGACCTTCACAAAAAAAGTTATTCAAGAATATCTCTTTCTCCTATGTGCTTTCATCCCTAACCCTAACCCTAACCCTTCCGAAAGTCGGAGAAGCTCAAGGATGGTACCGATCGATGCGCGCTACCCCATTTAGTGGGGGTAGAGCCTACTTGCAAGTCTCTCCGACCTTCACAAAAAAAGTTATTCAAGAATATCTCTTTCTCCTATGTGCTTTCATCCCTAACCCTAACCCTAACCCTTCCGAAAGTCGGAGAAGCTCAAGGATGGTACCGATCGATGCGCGCTACCCCATTTAGTGGGGGTAGAGCCTACTTGCAAGTCTCTCCGACCTTCACAAAAAAAGTTATTCAAGAATATCTCTTTCTCCTATGTGCTTTCATCCCTAACCCTAACCCTAACCCTTCCGAAAGTCGGAGAAGCTCAAGGATGGTACCGATCGATGCGCGCTACCACATTTAGTGGGGGTAGAGCCTACTTGCAAGTCTCTCCGACCTTCACAAAAAAAGTTATTCAAGAATATCTCTTTCTCCTATGTGCTTTCATCCCTAACCCTAACCCTAACCCTTCCGAAAGTCGGAGAAGCTCAAGGATGGTACCGATCGATGCGCGCAACCCCATTTAGTGGGGGTAGAGCCTACTTGCAAGTCTCTCCGACCTTCACAAAAAAAGTTATTCAAGAATATCTCTTTCTCCTATGTGCTTTCATCCCTAACCCTAACCCTAACCCTTCCGAAAGTCGGAGAAGCTCAAGGATGGTACCGATCGATGCGCGCTACCCCATTTAGTGGGGGTAGAGCCTACTTGCAAGTCTCTCCGACCTTCACAAAAAAAGTTATTCAAGAATATCTCTTTCTCCTATGTGCTTTCATCCCTAACCCTAACCCTAACCCTTCCGAAAGTCGGAGAAGCTCAAGGATGGTACCGATCGATGCGCGCTACCCCATTTAGTGGGGGTAGAGCCTACTTGCAAGTCTCTCCGACCTTCACAAAAAAAGTTATTCAAGAATATCTCTTTCTCCTATGTGCTTTCATCCCTAACCCTAACCCTAACCCTTCCGAAAGTCGGAGAAGCTCAAGGATGGTACCGATCGATGCGCGCTACCACATTTAGTGGGGGTAGAGCCTACTTGCAAGTCTCTCCGACCTTCACAAAAAAAGTTATTCAAGAATATCTCTTTCTCCTATGTGCTTTCATCCCTAACCCTAACCCTAACCCTTCCGAAAGTCGGAGAAGCTCAAGGATGGTACCGATCGATGCGCGCAACCCCATTTAGTGGGGGTAGAGCCTACTTGCAAGTCTCTCCGACCTTCACAAAAAAAGTTATTCAAGAATATCTCTTTCTCCTATGTGCTTTCATCCCTAACCCTAACCCTAACCCTTCCGAAAGTCGGAGAAGCTCAAGGATGGTACCGATCGATGCGCGCAACCCCATTTAGTGGGGGTAGAGCCTACTTGCAAGTCTCTCCGACCTTCACAAAAAAAGTAATTCAAGAATATCTCCTCAGATTTGGGGGAATTTCGTCGGTCGACCTCTTCCGAAGGTCGTACAAGCTCGGGGATGGTACCAATCGATCCGCAGGACCCAAATTAGTCCAGATGCAACCACTTTCCAAGTCTCTCCGACCTTCACAAAAAAAGTTATTCAAGAATATCTCTTTCTCCTATGTGCTTTCATCCCTAACCCTAACCCTAACCCTTCCGAAAGTCGGAGAAGCTCAAGGATGGTACCGATCGATGCGCGCTACCCCATTTAGTGGGGGTAGAGCCTACTTGCAAGTCTCTCCGACCTTCACAAAAAAAGTTATTCAAGAATATCTCTTTCTCCTATGTGCTTTCATCCCTAACCCTAACCCTAACCCTTCCGAAAGTCGGAGAAGCTCAAGGATGGTACCGATCGATGCGCGCAACCCCATTTAGTGGGGGTAGAGCCTACTTGCAAGTCTCTCCGACCTTCACAAAAAAAGTTATTCAAGAATATCTCTTTCTCCTATGTGCTTTCATCCCTAACCCTAACCCTAACCCTTCCGAAAGTCGGAGAAGCTCAAGGATGGTACCGATCGATGCGCGCAACCCCATTTAGTGGGGGTAGAGCCTACTTGCAAGTCTCTCCGACCTTCACAAAAAAAGTTATTCAAGAATATCTCTTTCTCCTATGTGCTTTCATCCCTAACCCTAACCCTAACCCTTCCGAAAGTCGGAGAAGCTCAAGGATGGTACCGATCGATGCGCGCAACCCCATTTAGTGGGGGTAGAGCCTACTTGCAAGTCTCTCCGACCTTCACAAAAAAAGTAATTCAAGAATATCTCCTCAGATTTGGGGGAATTTCGTCGGTCGACCTCTTCCGAAGGTCGTACAAGCTCGGGGATGGTACCAATCGATCCGCAGGACCCAAATTAGTCCAGATGCAACCACTTTCCAAGTCTCTCCGACCTTCACAAAAAAAGTTATTCAAGAATATCTCTTTCTCCTATGTGCTTTCATCCCTAACCCTAACCCTAACCCTTCCGAAAGTCGGAGAAGCTCAAGGATGGTACCGATCGATGCGCAGGACACAAATTAGTCCAGATGCAACCACTGTCCAAGTCTCTCCGACCTTCACAAAAAAAGTTATTCAAGAATATCTCTTTCTCCTATGTGCTTTCATCCCTAACCCTAACCCTAACCCTTCCGAAAGTCGGAGAAGCTCAAGGATGGTACTGATCGATGCGCGCTACCCCATTTAGTGGGGGTAGAGCCTACTTGCAAGTCTCTCCGACCTTCACAAAAAAAGTTATTCAAGAATATCTCTTTCTCCTATGTGCTTTCATCCCTAACCCTAACCCTAACCCTTCCGAAAGTCGGAGAAGCTCAAGGATGGTACCGATCGATGCGCGCAACCCCATTTAGTGGGGGTAGAGCCTACTTGCAAGTCTCTCCGACCTTCACAAAAAAAGTAATTCAAGAATATCTCCTCAGATTTGGGGGAATTTCGTCGGTCGACCTCTTCCGAAGGTCGTACAAGCTCGGGGATGGTACCAATCGATCCGCAGGACCCAAATTAGTCCAGATGCAACCACTTTCCAAGTCTCTCCGACCTTCACAAAAAAAGTTATTCAAGAATATCTCTTTCTCCTATGTGCTTTCATCCCTAACCCTAACCCTAACCCTTCCGAAAGTCGGAGAAGCTCAAGGATGGTACCGATCGATGCGCAGGACACAAATTAGTCCAGATGCAACCACTGTCCAAGTCTCTCCGACCTTCACAAAAAAAGTTATTCAAGAATATCTCTTTCTCCTATGTGCTTTCATCCCTAACCCTAACCCTAACCCTTCCGAAAGTCGGAGAAGCTCAAGGATGGTACCGATCGATGCGCGCTACCCCATTTAGTGGGGGTAGAGCCTACTTGCAAGTCTCTCCGACCTTCACAAAAAAAGTTATTCAAGAATATCTCTTTCTCCTATGTGCTTTCATCCCTAACCCTAACCCTAACCCTTCCGAAAGTCGGAGAAGCTCAAGGATGGTACCGATCGATGCGCGCAACCCCATTTAGTGGGGGTAGAGCCTACTTGCAAGTCTCTCCGACCTTCACAAAAAAAGTTATTCAAGAATATCTCCTCAGATTTGGGGGAATTTCGTCGGTCGACCTCTTCCGAAGGTCGTACAAGCTCGGGGATGGTACCAATCGATCCGCAGGACCCAAATTAGTCCAGATGCAACCACTTTCCAAGTCTCTCCGACCTTCACAAAAAAAGTTATTCAAGAATATCTCTTTCTCCTATGTGCTTTCATCCCTAACCCTAACCCTAACCCTTCCGAAAGTCGGAGAAGCTCAAGGATGGTACCGATCGATGCGCGCTACCCCATTTAGTGGGGGTAGAGCCTACTTGCAAGTCTCTCCGACCTTCACAAAAAAAGTTATTCAAGAATATCTCTTTCTCCTATGTGCTTTCATCCCTAACCCTAACCCTAACCCTTCCGAAAGTCGGAGAAGCTCAAGGATGGTACCGATCGATGCGCGCTACCCCATTTAGTGGGGGTAGAGCCTACTTGCAAGTCTCTCCGACCTTCACAAAAAAAGTTATTCAAGAATATCTCTTTCTCCTATGTGCTTTCATCCCTAACCCTAACCCTAACCCTTCCGAAAGTCGGAGAAGCTCAAGGATGGTACCGATCGATGCGCGCTACCACATTTAGTGGGGGTAGAGCCTACTTGCAAGTCTCTCCGACCTTCACAAAAAAAGTTATTCAAGAATATCTCTTTCTCCTATGTGCTTTCATCCCTAACCCTAACCCTAACCCTTCCGAAAGTCGGAGAAGCTCAAGGATGGTACCGATCGATGCGCGCAACCCCATTTAGTGGGGGTAGAGCCTACTTGCAAGTCTCTCCGACCTTCACAAAAAAAGTTATTCAAGAATATCTCTTTCTCCTATGTGCTTTCATCCCTAACCCTAACCCTAACCCTTCCGAAAGTCGGAGAAGCTCAAGGATGGTACCGATCGATGCGCGCTACCCCATTTAGTGGGGGTAGAGCCTACTTGCAAGTCTCTCCGACCTTCACAAAAAAAGTTATTCAAGAATATCTCTTTCTCCTATGTGCTTTCATCCCTAACCCTAACCCTAACCCTTCCGAAAGTCGGAGAAGCTCAAAGATGGTACCGATCGATGCGCGCAACCCCATTTAGTGGGGGTAGAGCCTACTTGCAAGTCTCTCCGACCTTCACAAAAAAAGTTATTCAAGAATATCTCTTTCTCCTATGTGCTTTCATCCCTAACCCTAACCCTAACCCTTCCGAAAGTCGGAGAAGCTCAAGGATGGTACCGATCGATGCGCGCAACCCCATTTAGTGGGGGTAGAGCCTACTTGCAAGTCTCTCCGACCTTCACAAAAAAAGTTATTCAAGAATATCTCTTTCTCCTATGTGCTTTCATCCCTAACCCTAACCCTAACCCTTCCGAAAGTCGGAGAAGCTCAAGGATGGTACCGATCGATGCGCGCAACCCCATTTAGTGGGGGTAGAGCCTACTTGCAAGTCTCTCCGACCTTCACAAAAAAAGTAATTCAAGAATATCTCCTCAGATTTGGGGGAATTTCGTCGGTCGACCTCTTCCGAAGGTCGTACAAGCTCGGGGATGGTACCAATCGATCCGCAGGACCCAAATTAGTCCAGATGCAACCACTTTCCAAGTCTCTCCGACCTTCACAAAAAAAGTTATTCAAGAATATCTCTTTCTCCTATGTGCTTTCATCCCTAACCCTAACCCTAACCCTTCCGAAAGTCGGAGAAGCTCAAGGATGGTACCGATCGATGCGCAGGACACAAATTAGTCCAGATGCAACCACTGTCCAAGTCTCTCCGACCTTCACAAAAAAAGTTATTCAAGAATATCTCTTTCTCCTATGTGCTTTCATCCCTAACCCTAACCCTAACCCTTCCGAAAGTCGGAGAAGCTCAAGGATGGTACCGATCGATGCGCGCTACCCCATTTAGTGGGGGTAGAGCCTACTTGCAAGTCTCTCCGACCTTCACAAAAAAAGTTATTCAAGAATATCTCTTTCTCCTATGTGCTTTCATCCCTAACCCTAACCCTAACCCTTCCGAAAGTCGGAGAAGCTCAAGGATGGTACCGATCGATGCGCGCAACCCCATTTAGTGGGGGTAGAGCCTACTTGCAAGTCTCTCCGACCTTCACAAAAAAAGTAATTCAAGAATATCTCCTCAGATTTGGGGGAATTTCGTCGGTCGACCTCTTCCGAAGGTCGTACAAGCTCGGGGATGGTACCAATCGATCCGCAGGACCCAAATTAGTCCAGATGCAACCACTTTCCAAGTCTCTCCGACCTTCACAAAAAAAGTTATTCAAGAATATCTCTTTCTCCTATGTGCTTTCATCCCTAACCCTAACCCTAACCCTTCCGAAAGTCGGAGAAGCTCAAGGATGGTACCGATCGATGCGCAGGACACAAATTAGTCCAGATGCAACCACTGTCCAAGTCTCTCCGACCTTCACAAAAAAAGTTATTCAAGAATATCTCTTTCTCCTATGTGCTTTCATCCCTAACCCTAACCCTAACCCTTCCGAAAGTCGGAGAAGCTCAAGGATGGTACCGATCGATGCGCGCTACCCCATTTAGTGGGGGTAGAGCCTACTTGCAAGTCTCTCCGACCTTCACAAAAAAAGTTATTCAAGAATATCTCTTTCTCCTATGTGCTTTCATCCCTAACCCTAACCCTAACCCTTCCGAAAGTCGGAGAAGCTCAAGGATGGTACCGATCGATGCGCGCAACCCCATTTAGTGGGGGTAGAGCCTACTTGCAAGTCTCTCCGACCTTCACAAAAAAAGTTATTCAAGAATATCTCCTCAGATTTGGGGGAATTTCGTCGGTCGACCTCTTCCGAAGGTCGTACAAGCTCGGGGATGGTACCAATCGATCCGCAGGACCCAAATTAGTCCAGATGCAACCACTTTCCAAGTCTCTCCGACCTTCACAAAAAAAGTTATTCAAGAATATCTCTTTCTCCTATGTGCTTTCATCCCTAACCCTAACCCTAACCCTTCCGAAAGTCGGAGAAGCTCAAGGATGGTACCGATCGATGCGCGCTACCCCATTTAGTGGGGGTAGAGCCTACTTGCAAGTCTCTCCGACCTTCACAAAAAAAGTTATTCAAGAATATCTCTTTCTCCTATGTGCTTTCATCCCTAACCCTAACCCTAACCCTTCCGAAAGTCGGAGAAGCTCAAGGATGGTACCGATCGATGCGCGCTACCCCATTTAGTGGGGGTAGAGCCTACTTGCAAGTCTCTCCGACCTTCACAAAAAAAGTTATTCAAGAATATCTCTTTCTCCTATGTGCTTTCATCCCTAACCCTAACCCTAACCCTTCCGAAAGTCGGAGAAGCTCAAGGATGGTACCGATCGATGCGCGCTACCACATTTAGTGGGGGTAGAGCCTACTTGCAAGTCTCTCCGACCTTCACAAAAAAAGTTATTCAAGAATATCTCTTTCTCCTATGTGCTTTCATCCCTAACCCTAACCCTAACCCTTCCGAAAGTCGGAGAAGCTCAAGGATGGTACCGATCGATGCGCGCAACCCCATTTAGTGGGGGTAGAGCCTACTTGCAAGTCTCTCCGACCTTCACAAAAAAAGTTATTCAAGAATATCTCTTTCTCCTATGTGCTTTCATCCCTAACCCTAACCCTAACCCTTCCGAAAGTCGGAGAAGCTCAAGGATGGTACCGATCGATGCGCGCTACCCCATTTAGTGGGGGTAGAGCCTACTTGCAAGTCTCTCCGACCTTCACAAAAAAAGTTATTCAAGAATATCTCTTTCTCCTATGTGCTTTCATCCCTAACCCTAACCCTAACCCTTCCGAAAGTCGGAGAAGCTCAAGGATGGTACCGATCGATGCGCGCTACCCCATTTAGTGGGGGTAGAGCCTACTTGCAAGTCTCTCCGACCTTCACAAAAAAAGTTATTCAAGAATATCTCTTTCTCCTATGTGCTTTCATCCCTAACCCTAACCCTAACCCTTCCGAAAGTCGGAGAAGCTCAAGGATGGTACCGATCGATGCGCGCTACCACATTTAGTGGGGGTAGAGCCTACTTGCAAGTCTCTCCGACCTTCACAAAAAAAGTTATTCAAGAATATCTCTTTCTCCTATGTGCTTTCATCCCTAACCCTAACCCTAACCCTTCCGAAAGTCGGAGAAGCTCAAGGATGGTACCGATCGATGCGCGCAACCCCATTTAGTGGGGGTAGAGCCTACTTGCAAGTCTCTCCGACCTTCACAAAAAAAGTTATTCAAGAATATCTCTTTCTCCTATGTGCTTTCATCCCTAACCCTAACCCTAACCCTTCCGAAAGTCGGAGAAGCTCAAGGATGGTACCGATCGATGCGCGCAACCCCATTTAGTGGGGGTAGAGCCTACTTGCAAGTCTCTCCGACCTTCACAAAAAAAGTAATTCAAGAATATCTCCTCAGATTTGGGGGAATTTCGTCGGTCGACCTCTTCCGAAGGTCGTACAAGCTCGGGGATGGTACCAATCGATCCGCAGGACCCAAATTAGTCCAGATGCAACCACTTTCCAAGTCTCTCCGACCTTCACAAAAAAAGTTATTCAAGAATATCTCTTTCTCCTATGTGCTTTCATCCCTAACCCTAACCCTAACCCTTCCGAAAGTCGGAGAAGCTCAAGGATGGTACCGATCGATGCGCGCTACCCCATTTAGTGGGGGCAGAGCCTACTTGCAAGTCTCTCCGACCTTCACAAAAAAAGTTATTCAAGAATATCTCTTTCTCCTATGTGCTTTCATCCCTAACCCTAACCCTAACCCTTCCGAAAGTCGGAGAAGCTCAAGGATGGTACCGATCGATGCGCGCTACCCCATTTAGTGGGGGTAGAGCCTACTTGCAAGTCTCTCCGACCTTCACAAAAAAAGTTATTCAAGAATATCTCTTTCTCCTATGTGCTTTCATCCCTAACCCTAACCCTAACCCTTCCGAAAGTCGGAGAAGCTCAAGGATGGTACCGATCGATGCGCGCAACCCCATTTAGTGGGGGTAGAGCCTACTTGCAAGTCTCTCCGACCTTCACAAAAAAAGTAATTCAAGAATATCTCCTCAGATTTGGGGGAATTTCGTCGGTCGACCTCTTCCGAAGGTCGTACAAGCTCGGGGATGGTACCAATCGATCCGCAGGACCCAAATTAGTCCAGATGCAACCACTTTCCAAGTCTCTCCGACCTTCACAAAAAAAGTTATTCAAGAATATCTCTTTCTCCTATGTGCTTTCATCCCTAACCCTAACCCTAACCCTTCCGAAAGTCGGAGAAGCTCAAGGATGGTACCGATCGATGCGCGCTACCCCATTTAGTGGGGGTAGAGCCTACTTGCAAGTCTCTCCGACCTTCACAAAAAAAGTTATTCAAGAATATCTCTTTCTCCTATGTGCTTTCATCCCTAACCCTAACCCTTCCGAAAGTCGGAGAAGCTCAAGGATGGTACCGATCGATGCGCGCTACCCCATTTAGTGGGGGTAGAGCCTACTTGCAAGTCTCTCAGACCTTCACAAAAAAAGTTATTCAAGAATATCTCCTCAGATTTGGGGGAATTTCGTCGGTCGACCTCTTCCGAAGGTCGTACAAGCTCGGGGATGGTACCAATCGATCCGCAGGACCCAAATTAGTCCAGATGCAACCACTTTCCAAGTCTCTCCGACCTTCACAAAAAAAGTTATTCAAGAATATCTCTTTCTCCTATGTGCTTTCATCCCTAACCCTAACCCTAACCCTTCCGAAAGTCGGAGAAGCTCAAGGATGGTACCGATCGATGCGCGCTACCCCATTTAGTGGGGGCAGAGCCTACTTGCAAGTCTCTCCGACCTTCACAAAAAAAGTTATTCAAGAATATCTCTTTCTCCTATGTGCTTTCATCCCTAACCCTAACCCTTCCGAAAGTCGGAGAAGCTC
Source organism: Limanda limanda (assembly GCF_963576545.1). Lineage (NCBI taxonomy): Eukaryota > Metazoa > Chordata > Actinopteri > Pleuronectiformes > Pleuronectidae > Limanda > Limanda limanda. Next base: position 877,017 of record NW_026870560.1, read on the forward strand.
AAGGATGGTACCGATCGATGCGCGCAACCCCATTTAGTGGGGGTAGAGCCTACTTGCAAGTCTCTCCGACCTTCACAAAAAAAGTTATTCAAGAATATCTCCTCAGATTTGGGGGAATTTCGTCGGTCGACCTCTTCCGAAGGTCGTACAAGCTCGGGGATGGTACCAATCGATCCGCAGGACCCAAATTAGTCCAGATGCAACCACTTTCCAAGTCTCTCCGACCTTCACAAAAAAAGTTATTCAAGAATATCTCTTTCTCCTATGTGCTTTCATCCCTAACCCTAACCCTAACCCTTCCGAAAGTCGGAGAAGCTCAAGGATGGTACCGATCGATGCGCGCTACCCCATTTAGTGGGGGTAGAGCCTACTTGCAAGTCTCTCCGACCTTCACAAAAAAAGTTATTCAAGAATATCTCTTTCTCCTATGTGCTTTCATCCCTAACCCTAACCCTAACCCTTCCGAAAGTCGGAGAAGCTCAAGGATGGTACCGATCGATGCGCGCTACCCCATTTAGTGGGGGTAGAGCCTACTTGCAAGTCTCTCCGACCTTCACAAAAAAAGTTATTCAAGAATATCTCTTTCTCCTATGTGCTTTCATCCCTAACCCTAACCCTAACCCTTCCGAAAGTCGGAGAAGCTCAAGGATGGTACCGATCGATGCGCGCTACCACATTTAGTGGGGGTAGAGCCTACTTGCAAGTCTCTCCGACCTTCACAAAAAAAGTTATTCAAGAATATCTCTTTCTCCTATGTGCTTTCATCCCTAACCCTAACCCTAACCCTTCCGAAAGTCGGAGAAGCTCAAGGATGGTACCGATCGATGCGCGCAACCCCATTTAGTGGGGGTAGAGCCTACTTGCAAGTCTCTCCGACCTTCACAAAAAAAGTTATTCAAGAATATCTCTTTCTCCTATGTGCTTTCATCCCTAACCCTAACCCTAACCCTTCCGAAAGTCGGAGAAGCTCAAGGATGGTACCGATCGATGCGCGCAACCCCATTTAGTGGGGGTAGAGCCTACTTGCAAGTCTCTCCGACCTTCACAAAAAAAGTAATTCAAGAATATCTCCTCAGATTTGGGGGAATTTCGTCGGTCGACCTCTTCCGAAGGTCGTACAAGCTCGGGGATGGTACCAATCGATCCGCAGGACCCAAATTAGTCCAGATGCAACCACTTTCCAAGTCTCTCCGACCTTCACAAAAAAAGTTATTCAAGAATATCTCTTTCTCCTATGTGCTTTCATCCCTAACCCTAACCCTAACCCTTCCGAAAGTCGGAGAAGCTCAAGGATGGTACCGATCGATGCGCGCTACCCCATTTAGTGGGGGCAGAGCCTACTTGCAAGTCTCTCCGACCTTCACAAAAAAAGTTATTCAAGAATATCTCTTTCTCCTATGTGCTTTCATCCCTAACCCTAACCCTAACCCTTCCGAAAGTCGGAGAAGCTCAAGGATGGTACCGATCGATGCGCGCTACCCCATTTAGTGGGGGTAGAGCCTACTTGCAAGTCTCTCCGACCTTCACAAAAACAGTTATTCAAGAATATCTCTTTCTCCTATGTGCTTTCATCCCTAACCCTAACCCTAACCCTTCCGAAAGTCGGAGAAGCTCAAGGATGGTACCGATCGATGCGCGCAACCCCATTTAGTGGGGGTAGAGCCTACTTGCAAGTCTCTCCGACCTTCACAAAAAAAGTAATTCAAGAATATCTCCTCAGATTTGGGGGAATTTCGTCGGTCGACCTCTTCCGAAGGTCGTACAAGCTCGGGGATGGTACCAATCGATCCGCAGGACCCAAATTAGTCCAGATGCAACCACTTTCCAAGTCTCTCCGACCTTCACAAAAAAAGTTATTCAAGAATATCTCTTTCTCCTATGTGCTTTCATCCCTAACCCTAACCCTAACCCTTCCGAAAGTCGGAGAAGCTCAAGGATGGTACCGATCGATGCGCGCTACCCCATTTAGTGGGGGTAGAGCCTACTTGCAAGTCTCTCCGACCTTCACAAAAAAAGTTATTCAAGAATATCTCTTTCTCCTATGTGCTTTCATCCCTAACCCTAACCCTTCCGAAAGTCGGAGAAGCTCAAGGATGGTACCGATCGATGCGCGCTACCCCATTTAGTGGGGGTAGAGCCTACTTGCAAGTCTCTCAGACCTTCACAAAAAAAGTTATTCAAGAATATCTCCTCAGATTTGGGGGAATTTCGTCGGTCGACCTCTTCCGAAGGTCGTACAAGCTCGGGGATGGTACCAATCGATCCGCAGGACCCAAATTAGTCCAGATGCAACCACTTTCCAAGTCTCTCCGACCTTCACAAAAAAAGTTATTCAAGAATATCTCTTTCTCCTATGTGCTTTCATCCCTAACCCTAACCCTAACCCTTCCGAAAGTCGGAGAAGCTCAAGGATGGTACCGATCGATGCGCGCAACCCCATTTAGTGGGGGTAGAGCCTACTTGCAAGTCTCTCCGACCTTCACAAAAAAAGTAATTCAAGAATATCTCCTCAGATTTGGGGGAATTTCGTCGGTCGACCTCTTCCGAAGGTCGTACAAGCTCGGGGATGGTACCAATCGATCCGCAGGACCCAAATTAGTCCAGATGCAACCACTTTCCAAGTCTCTCCGACCTTCACAAAAAAAGTTATTCAAGAATATCTCTTTCTCCTATGTGCTTTCATCCCTAACCCTAACCCTAACCCTTCCGAAAGTCGGAGAAGCTCAAGGATGGTACCGATCGATGCGCAGGACACAAATTAGTCCAGATGCAACCACTGTCCAAGTCTCTCCGACCTTCACAAAAAAAGTTATTCAAGAATATCTCTTTCTCCTATGTGCTTTCATCCCTAACCCTAACCCTAACCCTTCCGAAAGTCGGAGAAGCTCAAGGATGGTACCGATCGATGCGCGCTACCCCATTTAGTGGGGGTAGAGCCTACTTGCAAGTCTCTCCGACCTTCACAAAAAAAGTTATTCAAGAATATCTCTTTCTCCTATGTGCTTTCATCCCTAACCCTAACCCTAACCCTTCCGAAAGTCGGAGAAGCTCAAGGATGGTACCGATCGATGCGCGCAACCCCATTTAGTGGGGGTAGAGCCTACTTGCAAGTCTCTCCGACCTTCACAAAAAAAGTAATTCAAGAATATCTCCTCAGATTTGGGGGAATTTCGTCGGTCGACCTCTTCCGAAGGTCGGAGAAGCTCAAGGATGGTACCGATCGATGCGCAGGACACAAATTAGTCCAGATGCAACCACTGTCCAAGTCTCTCCGACCTTCACAAAAAAAGTTATTCAAGAATATCTCTTTCTCCTATGTGCTTTCATCCCTAACCCTAACCCTAACCCTTCCGAAAGTCGGAGAAGCTCAAGGATGGTACCGATCGATGCGCGCTACCCCATTTAGTGGGGGTAGAGCCTACTTGCAAGTCTCTCCGACCTTCACAAAAAAAGTTATTCAAGAATATCTCTTTCTCCTATGTGCTTTCATCCCTAACCCTAACCCTAACCCTTCCGAAAGTCGGAGAAGCTCAAGGATGGTACCGATCGATGCGCGCAACCCCATTTAGTGGGGGTAGAGCCTACTTGCAAGTCTCTCCGACCTTCACAAAAAAAGTTATTCAAGAATATCTCCTCAGATTTGGGGGAATTTCGTCGGTCGACCTCTTCCGAAGGTCGTACAAGCTCGGGGATGGTACCAATCGATCCGCAGGACCCAAATTAGTCCAGATGCAACCACTTTCCAAGTCTCTCCGACCTTCACAAAAAAAGTTATTCAAGAATATCTCTTTCTCCTATGTGCTTTCATCCCTAACCCTAACCCTAACCCTTCCGAAAGTCGGAGAAGCTCAAGGATGGTACCGATCGATGCGCGCTACCCCATTTAGTGGGGGTAGAGCCTACTTGCAAGTCTCTCCGACCTTCACAAAAAAAGTTATTCAAGAATATCTCTTTCTCCTATGTGCTTTCATCCCTAACCCTAACCCTAACCCTTCCGAAAGTCGGAGAAGCTCAAGGATGGTACCGATCGATGCGCGCTACCCCATTTAGTGGGGGTAGAGCCTACTTGCAAGTCTCTCCGACCTTCACAAAAAAAGTTATTCAAGAATATCTCTTTCTCCTATGTGCTTTCATCCCTAACCCTAACCCTAACCCTTCCGAAAGTCGGAGAAGCTCAAGGATGGTACCGATCGATGCGCGCTACCACATTTAGTGGGGGTAGAGCCTACTTGCAAGTCTCTCCGACCTTCACAAAAAAAGTTATTCAAGAATATCTCTTTCTCCTATGTGCTTTCATCCCTAACCCTAACCCTAACCCTTCCGAAAGTCGGAGAAGCTCAAGGATGGTACCGATCGATGCGCGCAACCCCATTTAGTGGGGGTAGAGCCTACTTGCAAGTCTCTCCGACCTTCACAAAAAAAGTTATTCAAGAATATCTCTTTCTCCTATGTGCTTTCATCCCTAACCCTAACCCTAACCCTTCCGAAAGTCGGAGAAGCTCAAGGATGGTACCGATCGATGCGCGCTACCCCATTTAGTGGGGGTAGAGCCTACTTGCAAGTCTCTCCGACCTTCACAAAAAAAGTTATTCAAGAATATCTCTTTCTCCTATGTGCTTTCATCCCTAACCCTAACCCTAACCCTTCCGAAAGTCGGAGAAGCTCAAGGATGGTACCGATCGATGCGCGCTACCCCATTTAGTGGGGGTAGAGCCTACTTGCAAGTCTCTCCGACCTTCACAAAAAAAGTTATTCAAGAATATCTCTTTCTCCTATGTGCTTTCATCCCTAACCCTAACCCTAACCCTTCCGAAAGTCGGAGAAGCTCAAGGATGGTACCGATCGATGCGCGCTACCACATTTAGTGGGGGTAGAGCCTACTTGCAAGTCTCTCCGACCTTCACAAAAAAAGTTATTCAAGAATATCTCTTTCTCCTATGTGCTTTCATCCCTAACCCTAACCCTAACCCTTCCGAAAGTCGGAGAAGCTCAAGGATGGTACCGATCGATGTGCGCAACCCCATTTAGTGGGGGTAGAGCCTACTTGCAAGTCTCTCCGACCTTCACAAAAAAAGTTATTCAAGAATATCTCTTTCTCCTATGTGCTTTCATCCCTAACCCTAACCCTAACCCTTCCGAAAGTCGGAGAAGCTCAAGGATGGTACCGATCGATGCGCGCAACCCCATTTAGTGGGGGTAGAGCCTACTTGCAAGTCTCTCCGACCTTCACAAAAAAAGTAATTCAAGAATATCTCCTCAGATTTGGGGGAATTTCGTCGGTCGACCTCTTCCGAAGGTCGTACAAGCTCGGGGATGGTACCAATCGATCCGCAGGACCCAAATTAGTCCAGATGCAACCACTTTCCAAGTCTCTCCGACCTTCACAAAAAAAGTTATTCAAGAATATCTCTTTCTCCTATGTGCTTTCATCCCTAACCCTAACCCTAACCCTTCCGAAAGTCGGAGAAGCTCAAGGATGGTACCGATCGATGCGCGCTACCCCATTTAGTGGGGGCAGAGCCTACTTGCAAGTCTCTCCGACCTTCACAAAAAAAGTTATTCAAGAATATCTCTTTCTCCTATGTGCTTTCATCCCTAACCCTAACCCTAACCCTTCCGAAAGTCGGAGAAGCTCAAGGATGGTACCGATCGATGCGCGCTACCCCATTTAGTGGGGGTAGAGCCTACTTGCAAGTCTCTCCGACCTTCACAAAAAAAGTTATTCAAGAATATCTCTTTCTCCTATGTGCTTTCATCCCTAACCCTAACCCTAACCCTTCCGAAAGTCGGAGAAGCTCAAGGATGGTACCGATCGATGCGCGCAACCCCATTTAGTGGGGGTAGAGCCTACTTGCAAGTCTCTCCGACCTTCACAAAAAAAGTAATTCAAGAATATCTCCTCAGATTTGGGGGAATTTCGTCGGTCGACCTCTTCCGAAGGTCGTACAAGCTCGGGGATGGTACCAATCGATCCGCAGGACCCAAATTAGTCCAGATGCAACCACTTTCCAAGTCTCTCCGACCTTCACAAAAAAAGTTATTCAAGAATATCTCTTTCTCCTATGTGCTTTCATCCCTAACCCTAACCCTAACCCTTCCGAAAGTCGGAGAAGCTCAAGGATGGTACCGATCGATGCGCGCTACCCCATTTAGTGGGGGTAGAGCCTACTTGCAAGTCTCTCCGACCTTCACAAAAAAAGTTATTCAAGAATATCTCTTTCTCCTATGTGCTTTCATCCCTAACCCTAACCCTTCCGAAAGTCGGAGAAGCTCAAGGATGGTACCGATCGATGCGCGCTACCCCATTTAGTGGGGGTAGAGCCTACTTGCAAGTCTCTCAGACCTTCACAAAAAAAGTTATTCAAGAATATCTCCTCAGATTTGGGGGAATTTCGTCGGTCGACCTCTTCCGAAGGTCGTACAAGCTCGGGGATGGTACCAATCGATCCGCAGGACCCAAATTAGTCCAGATGCAACCACTTTCCAAGTCTCTCCGACCTTCACAAAAAAAGTTATTCAAGAATATCTCTTTCTCCTATGTGCTTTCATCCCTAACCCTAACCCTAACCCTTCCGAAAGTCGGAGAAGCTCAAGGATGGTACCGATCGATGCGCGCTACCCCATTTAGTGGGGGCAGAGCCTACTTGCAAGTCTCTCCGACCTTCACAAAAAAAGTTATTCAAGAATATCTCTTTCTCCTATGTGCTTTCATCCCTAACCCTAACCCTTCCGAAAGTCGGAGAAGCTCAAGGATGGTACCGATCGATGCGCGCAACCCCATTTAGTGGGGGTAGAGCCTACTTGCAAGTCTCTCCGACCTTCACAAAAAAAGTTATTCAAGAATATCTCCTCAGATTTGGGGGAATTTCGTCGGTCGACCTCTTCCGAAGGTCGTACAAGCTCGGGGATGGTACCAATCGATCCGCAGGACCCAAATTAGTCCAGATGCAACCACTTTCCAAGTCTCTCCGACCTTCACAAAAAAAGTTATTCAAGAATATCTCTTTCTCCTATGTGCTTTCATCCCTAACCCTAACCCTAACCCTTCCGAAAGTCGGAGAAGCTCAAGGATGGTACCGATCGATGCGCGCTACCCCATTTAGTGGGGGTAGAGCCTACTTGCAAGTCTCTCCGACCTTCACAAAAAAAGTTATTCAAGAATATCTCTTTCTCCTATGTGCTTTCATCCCTAACCCTAACCCTAACCCTTCCGAAAGTCGGAGAAGCTCAAGGATGGTACCGATCGATGCGCGCTACCCCATTTAGTGGGGGTAGAGCCTACTTGCAAGTCTCTCCGACCTTCACAAAAAAAGTTATTCAAGAATATCTCTTTCTCCTATGTGCTTTCATCCCTAACCCTAACCCTAACCCTTCCGAAAGTCGGAGAAGCTCAAGGATGGTACCGATCGATGCGCGCTACCACATTTAGTGGGGGTAGAGCCTACTTGCAAGTCTCTCCGACCTTCACAAAAAAAGTTATTCAAGAATATCTCTTTCTCCTATGTGCTTTCATCCCTAACCCTAACCCTAACCCTTCCGAAAGTCGGAGAAGCTCAAGGATGGTACCGATCGATGCGCGCAACCCCATTTAGTGGGGGTAGAGCCTACTTGCAAGTCTCTCCGACCTTCACAAAAAAAGTTATTCAAGAATATCTCTTTCTCCTATGTGCTTTCATCCCTAACCCTAACCCTAACCCTTCCGAAAGTCGGAGAAGCTCAAGGATGGTACCGATCGATGCGCGCAACCCCATTTAGTGGGGGTAGAGCCTACTTGCAAGTCTCTCCGACCTTCACAAAAAAAGTAATTCAAGAATATCTCCTCAGATTTGGGGGAATTTCGTCGGTCGACCTCTTCCGAAGGTCGTACAAGCTCGGGGATGGTACCAATCGATCCGCAGGACCCAAATTAGTCCAGATGCAACCACTTTCCAAGTCTCTCCGACCTTCACAAAAAAAGTTATTCAAGAATATCTCTTTCTCCTATGTGCTTTCATCCCTAACCCTAACCCTAACCCTTCCGAAAGTCGGAGAAGCTCAAGGATGGTACCGATCGATGCGCGCTACCCCATTTAGTGGGGGCAGAGCCTACTTGCAAGTCTCTCCGACCTTCACAAAAAAAGTTATTCAAGAATATCTCTTTCTCCTATGTGCTTTCATCCCTAACCCTAACCCTAACCCTTCCGAAAGTCGGAGAAGCTCAAGGATGGTACCGATCGATGCGCGCTACCCCATTTAGTGGGGGTAGAGCCTACTTGCAAGTCTCTCCGACCTTCACAAAAACAGTTATTCAAGAATATCTCTTTCTCCTATGTGCTTTCATCCCTAACCCTAACCCTAACCCTTCCGAAAGTCGGAGAAGCTCAAGGATGGTACCGATCGATGCGCGCAACCCCATTTAGTGGGGGTAGAGCCTACTTGCAAGTCTCTCCGACCTTCACAAAAAAAGTAATTCAAGAATATCTCCTCAGATTTGGGGGAATTTCGTCGGTCGACCTCTTCCGAAGGTCGTACAAGCTCGGGGATGGTACCAATCGATCCGCAGGACCCAAATTAGTCCAGATGCAACCACTTTTCAAGTCTCTCCGACCTTCACAAAAAAAGTTATTCAAGAATATCTCTTTCTCCTATGTGCTTTCATCCCTAACCCTAACCCTAACCCTTCCGAAAGTCGGAGAAGCTCAAGGATGGTACCGATCGATGCGCGCTACCCCATTTAGTGGGGGTAGAGCCTACTTGCAAGTCTCTCCGACCTTCACAAAAAAAGTTATTCAAGAATATCTCTTTCTCCTATGTGCTTTCATCCCTAACCCTAACCCTTCCGAAAGTCGGAGAAGCTCAAGGATAGTACCGATCGATGCGCGCTACCCCATTTAGTGGGGGTAGAGCCTACTTGCAAGTCTCTCAGACCTTCACAAAAAAAGTTATTCAAGAATATCTCCTCAGATTTGGGGGAATTTCGTCGGTCGACCTCTTCCGAAGGTCGTACAAGCTCGGGGATGGTACCAATCGATCCGCAGGACCCAAATTAGTCCAGATGCAACCACTTTCCAAGTCTCTCCGACCTTCACAAAAAAAGTTATTCAAGAATATCTCTTTCTCCTATGTGCTTTCATCCCTAACCCTAACCCTAACCCTTCCGAAAGTCGGAGAAGCTCAAGGATGGTACCGATCGATGCGCGCTACCCCATTTAGTGGGGGCAGAGCCTACTTGCAAGTCTCTCCGACCTTCACAAAAAAAGTTATTCAAGAATATCTCTTTCTCCTATGTGCTTTCATCCCTAACCCTAACCCTAACCCTTCCGAAAGTCGGAGAAGCTCAAGGATGGTACCGATCGATGCGCGCTACCCCATTTAGTGGGGGTAGAGCCTACTTGCAAGTCTCTCCGACCTTCACAAAAAAGGTTATTCAAGAATATCTCTTTCTCCTATGTGCTTTCATCCCTAACCCTAACCCTAACCCTTCCGAAAGTCGGAGAAGCTCAAGGATGGTACCGATCGATGCGCGCTACCCCATTTAGTGGGGGTAGAGCCTACTTGCAAGTCTCTCCGACCTTCACAAAAAAAGTTATTCAAGAATATCTCTTTCTCCTATGTGCTTTCATCCCTAACCCTAACCCTAACCCTTCCGAAAGTCGGAGAAGCTCAAGGATGGTACCGATCGATGCGCGCAACCCCATTTAGTGGGGGTAGAGCCTACTTGCAAGTCTCTCCGACCTTCACAAAAAAAGTTATTCAAGAATATCTCCTCAGATTTGGGGGAATTTCGTCGGTCGACCTCTTCCGAAGGTCGTACAAGCTCGGGGATGGTACCAATCGATCCGCAGGACCCAAATTAGTCCAGATGCAACCACTTTCCAAGTCTCTCCGACCTTCACAAAAAAAGTTATTCAAGAATATCTCTTTCTCCTATGTGCTTTCATCCCTAACCCTAACCCTAACCCTTCCGAAAGTCGGAGAAGCTCAAGGATGGTACCGATCGATGCGCGCTACCCCATTTAGTGGGGGTAGAGCCTACTTGCAAGTCTCTCCGACCTTCACAAAAAAAGTTATTCAAGAATATCTCTTTCTCCTATGTGCTTTCATCCCTAACCCTAACCCTAACCCTTCCAAAAGTCGGAGAAGCTCAAGGATGGTACCGATCGATGCGCGCAACCCCATTTAGTGGGGGTAGAGCCTACTTGCAAGTCTCTCCGACCTTCACAAAAAAAGTTATTCAAGAATATCTCCTCAGATTTGGGGGAATTTCGTCGGTCGACCTCTTCCGAAGGTCGTACAAGCTCGGGGATGGTACCAATCGATCCGCAGGACCCAAATTAGTCCAGATGCAACCACTTTCCAAGTCTCTCCGACCTTCACAAAAAAAGTTATTCAAGAATATCTCTTTCTCCTATGTGCTTTCATCCCTAACCCTAACCCTAACCCTTCCGAAAGTCGGAGAAGCTCAAGGATGGTACCGATCGATGCGCGCTACCCCATTTAGTGGGGGTAGAGCCTACTTGCAAGTCTCTCCGACCTTCACAAAAAAAGTTATTCAAGAATATCTCTTTCTCCTATGTGCTTTCATCCCTAACCCTAACCCTAACCCTTCCGAAAGTCGGAGAAGCTCAAGGATGGTACCGATCGATGCGCGCTACCACATTTAGTGGGGGTAGAGCCTACTTGCAAGTCTCTCCGACCTTCACAAAAAAAGTTATTCAAGAATATCTCTTTCTCCTATGTGCTTTCATCCCTAACCCTAACCCTAACCCTTCCGAAAGTCGGAGAAGCTCAAGGATGGTACCGATCGATGCGCGCAACCCCATTTAGTGGGGGTAGAGCCTACTTGCAAGTCTCTCCGACCTTCACAAAAAAAGTTATTCAAGAATATCTCTTTCTCCTATGTGCTTTCATCCCTAACCCTAACCCTAACCCTTCCGAAAGTCGGAGAAGCTCAAGGATGGTACCGATCGATGCGCGCTACCCCATTTAGTGGGGGTAGAGCCTACTTGCAAGTCTCTCCGACCTTCACAAAAAAAGTTATTCAAGAATATCTCTTTCTCCTATGTGCTTTCATCCCTAACCCTAACCCTAACCCTTCCGAAAGTCGGAGAAGCTCAAGGATGGTACCGATCGATGCGCGCTACCCCATTTAGTGGGGGTAGAGCCTACTTGCAAGTCTCTCCGACCTTCACAAAAAAAGTTATTCAAGAATATCTCTTTCTCCTATGTGCTTTCATCCCTAACCCTAACCCTAACCCTTCCGAAAGTCGGAGAAGCTCAAGGATGGTACCGATCGATGCGCGCTACCACATTTAGTGGGGGTAGAGCCTACTTGCAAGTCTCTCCGACCTTCACAAAAAAAGTTATTCAAGAATATCTCTTTCTCCTATGTGCTTTCATCCCTAACCCTAACCCTAACCCTTCCGAAAGTCGGAGAAGCTCAAGGATGGTACCGATCGATGCGCGCAACCCCATTTAGTGGGGGTAGAGCCTACTTGCAAGTCTCTCCGACCTTCACAAAAAAAGTTATTCAAGAATATCTCTTTCTCCTATGTGCTTTCATCCCTAACCCTAACCCTAACCCTTCCGAAAGTCGGAGAAGCTCAAGGATGGTACCGATCGATGCGCGCAACCCCATTTAGTGGGGGTAGAGCCTACTTGCAAGTCTCTCCGACCTTCACAAAAAAAGTAATTCAAGAATATCTCCTCAGATTTGGGGGAATTTCGTCGGTCGACCTCTTCCGAAGGTCGTACAAGCTCGGGGATGGTACCAATCGATCCGCAGGACCCAAATTAGTCCAGATGCAACCACTTTCCAAGTCTCTCCGACCTTCACAAAAAAAGTTATTCAAGAATATCTCTTTCTCCTATGTGCTTTCATCCCTAACCCTAACCCTAACCCTTCCGAAAGTCGGAGAAGCTCAAGGATGGTACCGATCGATGCGCGCTACCCCATTTAGTGGGGGCAGAGCCTACTTGCAAGTCTCTCCGACCTTCACAAAAAAAGTTATTCAAGAATATCTCTTTCTCCTATGTGCTTTCATCCCTAACCCTAACCCTAACCCTTCCGAAAGTCGGAGAAGCTCAAGGATGGTACCGATCGATGCGCGCTACCCCATTTAGTGGGGGTAGAGCCTACTTGCAAGTCTCTCCGACCTTCACAAAAAAAGTTATTCAAGAATATCTCTTTCTCCTATGTGCTTTCATCCCTAACCCTAACCCTAACCCTTCCGAAAGTCGGAGAAGCTCAAGGATGGTACCGATCGATGCGCGCAACCCCATTTAGTGGGGGTAGAGCCTACTTGCAAGTCTCTCCGACCTTCACAAAAAAAGTAATTCAAGAATATCTCCTCAGATTTGGGGGAATTTCGTCGGTCGACCTCTTCCGAAGGTCGTACAAGCTCGGGGATGGTACCAATCGATCCGCAGGACCCAAATTAGTCCAGATGCAACCACTTTCCAAGTCTCTCCGACCTTCACAAAAAAAGTTATTCAAGAATATCTCTTTCTCCTATGTGCTTTCATCCCTAACCCTAACCCTAACCCTTCCGAAAGTCGGAGAAGCTCAAGGATGGTACCGATCGATGCGCGCTACCCCATTTAGTGGGGGTAGAGCCTACTTGCAAGTCTCTCCGACCTTCACAAAAAAAGTTATTCAAGAATATCTCTTTCTCCTATGTGCTTTCATCCCTAACCCTAACCCTTCCGAAAGTCGGAGAAGCTCAAGGATGGTACCGATCGATGCGCGCTACCCCATTTAGTGGGGGTAGAGCCTACTTGCAAGTCTCTCAGACCTTCACAAAAAAAGTTATTCAAGAATATCTCCTCAGATTTGGGGGAATTTCGTCGGTCGACCTCTTCCGAAGGTCGTACAAGCTCGGGGATGGTACCAATCGATCCGCAGGACCCAAATTAGTCCAGATGCAACCACTTTCCAAGTCTCTCCGACCTTCACAAAAAAAGTTATTCAAGAATATCTCTTTCTCCTATGTGCTTTCATCCCTAACCCTAACCCTAACCCTTCCGAAAGTCGGAGAAGCTCAAGGATGGTACCGATCGATGCGCGCTACCCCATTTAGTGGGGGCAGAGCCTACTTGCAAGTCTCTCCGACCTTCACAAAAAAAGTTATTCAAGAATATCTCTTTCTCCTATGTGCTTTCATCCCTAACCCTAACCCTTCCGAAAGTCGGAGAAGCTCAAGAATGGTACCGATCGATGCGCGCAACCCCATTTAGTGGGGGTAGAGCCTACTTGCAAGTCTCTCCGACCTTCACAAAAAAAGTTATTCAAGAATATCTCCTCAGATTTGGGGGAATTTCGTCGGTCGACCTCTTCCGAAGGTCGTACAAGCTCGGGGATGGTACCAATCGATCCACAGGACCCAAATTAGTCCAGATGCAACCACTTTCCAAGTCTCTCCGACCTTCACAAAAAAAGTTATTCAAGAATATCTCTTTCTCCTATGTGCTTTCATCCCTAACCCTAACCCTAACCCTTCCGAAAGTCGGAGAAGCTCAAGGATGGTACCGATCGATGCGCGCTACCCCATTTAGTGGGGGTAGAGCCTACTTGCAAGTCTCTCCGACCTTCACAAAAAAAGTTATTCAAGAATATCTCTTTCTCCTATGTGCTTTCATCCCTAACCCTAACCCTAACCCTTCCGAAAGTCGGAGAAGCTCAAGGATGGTACCGATCGATGCGCGCTACCCCATTTAGTGGGGGTAGAGCCTACTTGCAAGTCTCTCCGACCTTCACAAAAAAAGTTATTCAAGAATATCTCTTTCTCCTATGTGCTTTCATCCCTAACCCTAACCCTAACCCTTCCGAAAGTCGGAGAAGCTCAAGGATGGTACCGATCGATGCGCGCTACCACATTTAGTGGGGGTAGAGCCTACTTGCAAGTCTCTCCGACCTTCACAAAAAAAGTTATTCAAGAATATCTCTTTCTCCTATGTGCTTTCATCCCTAACCCTAACCCTAACCCTTCCGAAAGTCGGAGAAGCTCAAGGATGGTACCGATCGATGCGCGCAACCCCATTTAGTGGGGGTAGAGCCTACTTGCAAGTCTCTCCGACCTTCACAAAAAAAGTTATTCAAGAATATCTCTTTCTCCTATGTGCTTTCATCCCTAACCCTAACCCTAACCCTTCCGAAAGTCGGAGAAGCTCAAGGATGGTACCGATCGATGCGCGCAACCCCATTTAGTGGGGGTAGAGCCTACTTGCAAGTCTCTCCGACCTTCACAAAAAAAGTAATTCAAGAATATCTCCTCAGATTTGGGGGAATTTCGTCGGTCGACCTCTTCCGAAGGTCGTACAAGCTCGGGGATGGTACCAATCGATCCGCAGGACCCAAATTAGTCCAGATGCAACCACTTTCCAAGTCTCTCCGACCTTCACAAAAAAAGTTATTCAAGAATATCTCTTTCTCCTATGTGCTTTCATCCCTAACCCTAACCCTAACCCTTCCGAAAGTCGGAGAAGCTCAAGGATGGTACCGATCGATGCGCGCTACCCCATTTAGTGGGGGCAGAGCCTACTTGCAAGTCTCTCCGACCTTCACAAAAAAAGTTATTCAAGAATATCTCTTTCTCCTATGTGCTTTCATCCCTAACCCTAACCCTAACCCTTCCGAAAGTCGGAGAAGCTCAAGGATGGTACCGATCGATGCGCGCTACCCCATTTAGTGGGGGTAGAGCCTACTTGCAAGTCTCTCCGACCTTCACAAAAACAGTTATTCAAGAATATCTCTTTCTCCTATGTGCTTTCATCCCTAACCCTAACCCTAACCCTTCCGAAAGTCGGAGAAGCTCAAGGATGGTACCGATCGATGCGCGCAACCCCATTTAGTGGGGGTAGAGCCTACTTGCAAGTCTCTCCGACCTTCACAAAAAAAGTAATTCAAGAATATCTCCTCAGATTTGGGGGAATTTCGTCGGTCGACCTCTTCCGAAGGTCGTACAAGCTCGGGGATGGTACCAATCGATCCGCAGGACCCAAATTAGTCCAGATGCAACCACTTTCCAAGTCTCTCCGACCTTCACAAAAAAAGTTATTCAAGAATATCTCTTTCTCCTATGTGCTTTCATCCCTAACCCTAACCCTAACCCTTCCGAAAGTCGGAGAAGCTCAAGGATGGTACCGATCGATGCGCGCTACCCCATTTAGTGGGGGTAGAGCCTACTTGCAAGTCTCTCCGACCTTCACAAAAAAAGTTATTCAAGAATATCTCTTTCTCCTATGTGCTTTCATCCCTAACCCTAACCCTTCCGAAAGTCGGAGAAGCTCAAGGATGGTACCGATCGATGCGCGCTACCCCATTTAGTGGGGGTAGAGCCTACTTGCAAGTCTCTCAGACCTTCACAAAAAAAGTTATTCAAGAATATCTCCTCAGATTTGGGGGAATTTCGTCGGTCGACCTCTTCCGAAGGTCGTACAAGCTCGGGGATGGTACCAATCGATCCGCAGGACCCAAATTAGTCCAGATGCAACCACTTTCCAAGTCTCTCCGACCTTCACAAAAAAAGTTATTCAAGAATATCTCTTTCTCCTATGTGCTTTCATCCCTAACCCTAACCCTAACCCTTCCGAAAGTCGGAGAAGCTCAAGGATGGTACCGATCGATGCGCGCTACCCCATTTAGTGGGGGCAGAGCCTACTTGCAAGTCTCTCCGACCTTCACAAAAAAAGTTATTCAAGAATATCTCTTTCTCCTATGTGCTTTCATCCCTAACCCTAACCCTAACCCTTCCGAAAGTCGGAGAAGCTCAAGGATGGTACCGATCGATGCGCGCTACCCCATTTAGTGGGGGTAGAGCCTACTTGCAAGTCTCTCCGACCTTCACAAAAAAGGTTATTCAAGAATATCTCTTTCTCCTATGTGCTTTCATCCCTAACCCTAACCCTAACCCTTCCGAAAGTCGGAGAAGCTCAAGGATGGTACCGATCGATGCGCGCTACCCCATTTAGTGGGGGTAGAGCCTACTTGCAAGTCTCTCCGACCTTCACAAAAAAAGTTATTCAAGAATATCTCTTTCTCCTATGTGCTTTCATCCCTAACCCTAACCCTAACCCTTCCGAAAGTCGGAGAAGCTCAAGGATGGTACCGATCGATGCGCGCAACCCCATTTAGTGGGGGTAGAGCCTACTTGCAAGTCTCTCCGACCTTCACAAAAAAAGTTATTCAAGAATATCTCCTCAGATTTGGGGGAATTTCGTCGGTCGACCTCTTCCGAAGGTCGTACAAGCTCGGGGATGGTACCAATCGATCCGCAGGACCCAAATTAGTCCAGATGCAACCACTTTCCAAGTCTCTCCGACCTTCACAAAAAAAGTTATTCAAGAATATCTCTTTCTCCTATGTGCTTTCATCCCTAACCCTAACCCTAACCCTTCAGAAAGTCGGAGAAGCTCAAGGATGGTACCGATCGATGCGCGCTACCCCATTTAGTGGGGGTAGAGCCTACTTGCAAGTCTCTCCGACCTTCACAAAAAAAGTTATTCAAGAATATCTCTTTCTCCTATGTGCTTTCATCCCTAACCCTAACCCTAACCCTTCCAAAAGTCGGAGAAGCTCAAGGATGGTACCGATCGATGCGCGCAACCCCATTTAGTGGGGGTAGAGCCTACTTGCAAGTCTCTCCGACCTTCACAAAAAAAGTTATTCAAGAATATCTCCTCAGATTTGGGGGAATTTCGTCGGTCGACCTCTTCCGAAGGTCGTACAAGCTCGGGGATGGTACCAATCGATCCGCAGGACCCAAATTAGTCCAGATGCAACCACTTTCCAAGTCTCTCCGACCTTCACAAAAAAAGTTATTCAAGAATATCTCTTTCTCCTATGTGCTTTCATCCCTAACCCTAACCCTAACCCTTCCGAAAGTCGGAGAAGCTCAAGGATGGTACCGATCGATGCGCGCTACCCCATTTAGTGGGGGTAGAGCCTACTTGCAAGTCTCTCCGACCTTCACAAAAAAAGTTATTCAAGAATATCTCTTTCTCCTATGTGCTTTCATCCCTAACCCTAACCCTAACCCTTCCGAAAGTCGGAGAAGCTCAAGGATGGTACCGATCGATGCGCGCTACCCCATTTAGTGGGGGTAGAGCCTACTTGCAAGTCTCTCCGACCTTCACAAAAAAAGTTATTCAAGAATATCTCCTCAGATTTGGGGGAATTTCGTCGGTCGACCTCTTCCGAAGGTCGTACAAGCTCGGGGATGGTACCAATCGATCCGCAGGACCCAAATTAGTCCAGATGCAACCACTTTCCAAGTCTCTCCGACCTTCACAAAAAAAGTTATTCAAGAATATCTCTTTCTCCTATGTGCTTTCATCCCTAACCCTAACCCTAACCCTTCCGAAAGTCGGAGAAGCTCAAGGATGGTACCGATCGATGCGCGCTACCCCATTTAGTGGGGGTAGAGCCTACTTGCAAGTCTCTCCGACCTTCACAAAAAAAGTTATTCAAGAATATCTCTTTCTCCTATGTGCTTTCATCCCTAACCCTAACCCTAACCCTTCCGAAAGTCGGAGAAGCTCAAGGATGGTACCGATCGATGCGCGCAACCCCATTTAGTGGGGGTAGAGCCTACTTGCAAGTCTCTCCGACCTTCACAAAAAAAGTTATTCAAGAATATCTCCTCAGATTTGGGGGAATTTCGTCGGTCGACCTCTTCCGAAGGTCGTACAAGCTCGGGGATGGTACCAATCGATCCGCAGGACCCAAATTAGTCCAGATGCAACCACTTTCCAAGTCTCTCCGACCTTCACAAAAAAAGTTATTCAAGAATATCTCTTTCTCCTATGTGCTTTCATCCCTAACCCTAACCCTAACCCTTCCGAAAGTCGGAGAAGCTCAAGGATGGTACCGATCGATGCGCGCTACCCCATTTAGTGGGGGTAGAGCCTACTTGCAAGTCTCTCCGACCTTCACAAAAAAAGTTATTCAAGAATATCTCTTTCTCCTATGTGCTTTCATCCCTAACCCTAACCCTAACCCTTCCGAAAGTCGGAGAAGCTCAAGGATGGTACCGATCGATGCGCGCTACCCCATTTAGTGGGGGTAAAGCCTACTTGCAAGTCTCTCCGACCTTCACAAAAAAAGTTATTCAAGAATATCTCCTCAGATTTGGGGGAATTTCGTCGGTCGACCTCTTCCGAAGGTCGTACAAGCTCGGGGATGGTACCAATCGATCCGCAGGACCCAAATTAGTCCAGATGCAACCACTTTCCAAGTCTCTCCGACCTTCACAAAAAAAGTTATTCAAGAATATCTCTTTCTCCTATGTGCTTTCATCCCTAACCCTAACCCTAACCCTTCCGAAAGTCGGAGAAGCTCAAGGATGGTACCGATCGATGCGAGCTACCCCATTTAGTGGGGGTAGAGCCTACTTGCAAGTCTCTCCGACCTTCACAAAAAAAGTTATTCAAGAATATCTCTTTCTCCTATGTGCTTTCATCCCTAACCCTAACCCTAACCCTTCCGAAAGTCGGAGAAGCTCAAGGATGGTACCGATCGATGCGCGCAACCCCATTTAGTGGGGGTAGAGCCTACTTGCAAGTCTCTCCGACCTTCACAAAAAAAGTTATTCAAGAATATCTCCTCAGATTTGGGGGAATTTCGTCGGTCGACCTCTTCCGAAGGTCGTACAAGCTCGGGGATGGTACCAATCGATCCGCAGGACCCAAATTAGTCCAGATGCAACCACTTTCCAAGTCTCTCCGACCTTCACAAAAAAAGTTAATCAAGAATATCTCTTTCTCCTATGTGCTTTCATCCCTAACCCTAACCCTAACCCTTCCGAAAGTCGGAGAAGCTCAAGGATGGTACCGATCGATGCGCGCTACCCCATTTAGTGGGGGTAGAGCCTACTTGCAAGTCTCTCCGACCTTCACAAAAAAAGTTATTCAAGAATATCTCTTTCTCCTATGTGCTTTCATCCCTAACCCTAACCCTAACCCTTCCGAAAGTCGGAGAAGCTCAAGGATGGTACCGATCGATGCGCGCAACCCCATTTAGTGGGGGTAGAGCCTACTTGCAAGTCTCTCCGACCTTCACAAAAAAAGTTATTCAAGAATATCTCCTCAGATTTGGGGGAATTTCGTCGGTCGACCTCTTCCGAAGGTCGTACAAGCTCGGGGATGGTACCAATCGATCCGCAGGACCCAAATTAGTCCAGATGCAACCACTTTCCAAGTCTCTCCGACCTTCACAAAAAAAGTTATTCAAGAATATCTCTTTCTCCTATGTGCTTTCATCCCTAACCCTAACCCTTCCGAAAGTCGGAGAAGCTCAAGGATGGTACCGATCGATGCGCGCTACCCCATTTAGTGGGGGTAGAGCCTACTTGCAAGTCTCTCCGACCTTCACAAAAAAAGTTATTCAAGAATATCTCTTTCTCCTATGTGCTTTCATCCCTAACCCTAACCCTAACCCTTCCGAAAGTCGGAGAAGCTCAAGGATGGTACCGATCGATGCGCGCTACCCCATTTAGTGGGGGTAGAGCCTACTTGCAAGTCTCTCCGACCTTCACAAAAAAAGTTATTCAAGAATATCTCCTCAGATTTGGGGGAATTTCGTCGGTCGACCTCTTCCGAAGGTCGTACAAGCTCGGGGATGGTACCAATCGATCCGCAGGACCCAAATTAGTCCAGATGCAACCACTTTCCAAGTCTCTCCGACCTTCACAAAAAAAGTTATTCAAGAATATCTCTTTCTCCTATGTGCTTTCATCCCTAACCCTAACCCTAACCCTTCCGAAAGTCGGAGAAGCTCAAGGATGGTACCGATCGATGCGCGCTACCCCATTTAGTGGGGGTAGAGCCTACTTGCAAGTCTCTCCGACCTTCACAAAAAAAGTTATTCAAGAATATCTCTTTCTCCTATGTGCTTTCATCCCTAACCCTAACCCTAACCCTTCCGAAAGTCGGAGAAGCTCAAGGATGGTACCGATCGATGCGCGCTACCCCATTTAGTGGGGGTAGAGCCTACTTGCAAGTCTCTCCGACCTTCACAAAAAAAGTTATTCAAGAATATCTCTTTCTCCTATGTGCTTTCATCCCTAACCCTAACCCTAACCCTTCCGAAAGTCGGAGAAGCTCAAGGATGGTACTGATCGATGCGCGCTACCCCATTTAGTGGGGGTAGAGCCTACTTGCAAGTCTCTCCGACCTTCACAAAAAAAGTTATTCAAGAATATCTCTTTCTCCTATGTGCTTTCATCCCTAACCCTAACCCTAACCCTTCCGAAAGTCGGAGAAGCTCAAGGATGGTACTGATCGATGCGCGCAACCCCATTTAGTGGGGGTAGAGCCTACTTGCAAGTCTCTCCGACCTTCACAAAAAAAGTTATTCAAGAATATCTCCTCAGATTTTGGGGGAATTTCGTCGGTCAACCTCTTCCGAAGGTCGTACAAGCTCGGGGATGGTACCAATCGATCTGCAGGACCCAAATTAGTCCAGATGCAACCACTTTCCAAGTCTCTCCGACCTTCACAAAAAAAGTTATTCAAGAATATCTCTTTCTCCTATGTGCTTTCATCCCTAACCCTAACCCTAACCCTTCCGAAAGTCGGAGAAGCTCAAGGATGGTACCGATCGATGCGCGCTACCCCATTTAGTGGGGGTAGAGCCTACTTGCAAGTCTCTCCGACCTTCACAAAAAAAGTTATTCAAGAATATCTCTTTCTCCTATGTGCTTTCATCCCTAACCCTAACCCTAACCCTTCCGAAAGTCGGAGAAGCTCAAGGATGGTACCGATCGATGCGCGCTACCCCATTTAGTGGGGGTAGAGCCTACTTGCAAGTCTCTCCGACCTTCACAAAAAAAGTTATTCAAGAATATCTCCTCAGATTTTGGGGGAATTTCGTCGGTCAACCTCTTCCGAAGGTCGTACAAGCTCGGGGATGGTACCAATCGATCTGCAGGACCCAAATTAGTCCAGATGCAACCACTTTCCAAGTCTCTCCGACCTTCACAAAAAAAGTTATTCAAGAATATCTCTTTCTCCTATGTGCTTTCATCCCTAACCCTAACCCTAACCCTTCCGAAAGTCGGAGAAGCTCAAGGATGGTACCGATCGATGCGCGCTACCCCATTTAGTGGGGGTAGAGCCTACTTGCAAGTCTCTCCGACCTTCACAAAAAAAGTTATTCAAGAATATCTCTTTCTCCTATGTGCTTTCATCCCTAACCCTAACCCTAACCCTTCCGAAAGTCGGAGAAGCTCAAGGATGGTACCGATCGATGCGCGCTACCCCATTTAGTGGGGGTAGAGCCTACTTGCAAGTCTCTCCGACCTTCACAAAAAAAGTTATTCAAGAATATCTCTTTCTCCTATGTGCTTTCATCCCTAACCCTAACCCTAACCCTTCCGAAAGTCGGAGAAGCTCAAGGATGGTACTGATCGATGCGCGCTACCCCATTTAGTGGGGGTAGAGCCTACTTGCAAGTCTCTCCGACCTTCACAAAAAAAGTTATTCAAGAATATCTCTTTCTCCTATGTGCTTTCATCCCTAACCCTAACCCTAACCCTTCCGAAAGTCGGAGAAGCTCAAGGATGGTACTGATCGATGCGCGCAACCCCATTTAGTGGGGGTAGAGCCTACTTGCAAGTCTCTCCGACCTTCACAAAAAAAGTTATTCAAGAATATCTCCTCAGATTTTGGGGGAATTTCGTCGGTCAACCTCTTCCGAAGGTCGTACAAGCTCGGGGATGGTACCAATCGATCTGCAGGACCCAAATTAGTCCAGATGCAACCACTTTCCAAGTCTCTCCGACCTTCACAAAAAAAGTTATTCAAGAATATCTCTTTCTCCTATGTGCTTTCATCCCTAACCCTAACCCTTCCGAAAGTCGGAGAAGCTCAAGGATGGTACCGATCGATGCGCGCTACCCCATTTAGTGGGGGTAGAGCCTACTTGCAAGTCTCTCCGACCTTCACAAAAAAAGTTATTCAAGAATATCTCTTTCTCCTATGTGCTTTCATCCCTAACCCTAACCCTAACCCTTCCGAAAGTCGGAGAAGCTCAAGGATGGTACCGATCGATGCGCGCTACCCCATTTAGTGGGGGTAGAGCCTACTTGCAAGTCTCTCCGACCTTCACAAAAAAAGTTATTCAAGAATATCTCCTCAGATTTGGGGGAATTTCGTCGGTCGACCTCTTCCGAAGGTCGTACAAGCTCGGGGATGGTACCAATCGATCCGCAGGACCCAAATTAGTCCAGATGCAACCACTTTCCAAGTCTCTCCGACCTTCACAAAAAAAGTTATTCAAGAATATCTCTTTCTCCTATGTGCTTTCATCCCTAACCCTAACCCTAACCCTTCCGAAAGTCGGAGAAGCTCAAGGATGGTACCGATCGATGCGCGCTACCCCATTTAGTGGGGGTAGAGCCTACTTGCAAGTCTCTCCGACCTTCACAAAAAAAGTTATTCAAGAATATCTCTTTCTCCTATGTGCTTTCATCCCTAACCCTAACCCTAACCCTTCCGAAAGTCGGAGAAGCTCAAGGATGGTACCGATCGATGCGCGCTACCCCATTTAGTGGGGGTAGAGCCTACTTGCAAGTCTCTCCGACCTTCACAAAAAAAGTTATTCAAGAATATCTCTTTCTCCTATGTGCTTTCATCCCTAACCCTAACCCTAACCCTTCCGAAAGTCGGAGAAGCTCAAGGATGGTACTGATCGATGCGCGCTACCCCATTTAGTGGGGGTAGAGCCTACTTGCAAGTCTCTCCGACCTTCACAAAAAAAGTTATTCAAGAATATCTCTTTCTCCTATGTGCTTTCATCCCTAACCCTAACCCTAACCCTTCCGAAAGTCGGAGAAGCTCAAGGATGGTACTGATCGATGCGCGCAACCCCATTTAGTGGGGGTAGAGCCTACTTGCAAGTCTCTCCGACCTTCACAAAAAAAGTTATTCAAGAATATCTCCTCAGATTTTGGGGGAATTTCGTCGGTCAACCTCTTCCGAAGGTCGTACAAGCTCGGGGATGGTACCAATCGATCTGCAGGACCCAAATTAGTCCAGATGCAACCACTTTCCAAGTCTCTCCGACCTTCACAAAAAAAGTTATTCAAGAATATCTCTTTCTCCTATGTGCTTTCATCCCTAACCCTAACCCTAACCCTTCCGAAAGTCGGAGAAGCTCAAGGATGGTACCGATCGATGCGCGCTACCCCATTTAGTGGGGGTAGAGCCTACTTGCAAGTCTCTCCGACCTTCACAAAAAAAGTTATTCAAGAATATCTCTTTCTCCTATGTGCTTTCATCCCTAACCCTAACCCTAACCCTTCCGAAAGTCGGAGAAGCTCAAGGATGGTACCGATCGATGCGCGCTACCCCATTTAGTGGGGGTAGAGCCTACTTGCAAGTCTCTCCGACCTTCACAAAAAAAGTTATTCAAGAATATCTCCTCAGATTTTGGGGGAATTTCGTCGGTCAACCTCTTCCGAAGGTCGTACAAGCTCGGGGATGGTACCAATCGATCTGCAGGACCCAAATTAGTCCAGATGCAACCACTTTCCAAGTCTCTCCGACCTTCACAAAAAAAGTTATTCAAGAATATCTCTTTCTCCTATGTGCTTTCATCCCTAACCCTAACCCTAACCCTTCCGAAAGTCGGAGAAGCTCAAGGATGGTACCGATCGATGCGCGCTACCCCATTTAGTGGGGGTAGAGCCTACTTGCAAGTCTCTCCGACCTTCACAAAAAAAGTTATTCAAGAATATCTCTTTCTCCTATGTGCTTTCATCCCTAACCCTAACCCTAACCCTTCCGAAAGTCGGAGAAGCTCAAGGATGGTACCGATCGATGCGCGCTACCCCATTTAGTGGGGGTAGAGCCTACTTGCAAGTCTCTCCGACCTTCACAAAAAAAGTTATTCAAGAATATCTCTTTCTCCTATGTGCTTTCATCCCTAACCCTAACCCTAACCCTTCCGAAAGTCGGAGAAGCTCAAGGATGGTACTGATCGATGCGCGCTACCCCATTTAGTGGGGGTAGAGCCTACTTGCAAGTCTCTCCGACCTTCACAAAAAAAGTTATTCAAGAATATCTCTTTCTCCTATGTGCTTTCATCCCTAACCCTAACCCTAACCCTTCCGAAAGTCGGAGAAGCTCAAGGATGGTACTGATCGATGCGCGCAACCCCATTTAGTGGGGGTAGAGCCTACTTGCAAGTCTCTCCGACCTTCACAAAAAAAGTTATTCAAGAATATCTCCTCAGATTTTGGGGGAATTTCGTCGGTCAACCTCTTCCGAAGGTCGTACAAGCTCGGGGATGGTACCAATCGATCTGCAGGACCCAAATTAGTCCAGATGCAACCACTTTCCAAGTCTCTCCGACCTTCACAAAAAAAGTTATTCAAGAATATCTCTTTCTCCTATGTGCTTTCATCCCTAACCCTAACCCTAACCCTTCCGAAAGTCGGAGAAGCTCAAGGATGGTACCGATCGATGCGCGCTACCCCATTTAGTGGGGGTAGAGCCTACTTGCAAGTCTCTCCGACCTTCACAAAAAAAGTTATTCAAGAATATCTCTTTCTCCTATGTGCTTTCATCCCTAACCCTAACCCTAACCCTTCCGAAAGTCGGAGAAGCTCAAGGATGGTACCGATCGATGCGCGCAACCCCATTTAGTGGGGGTAGAGCCTACTTGCAAGTCTCTCCGACCTTCACAAAAAAAGTTATTCAAGAATATCTCCTCAGATTTGGGGGAATTTCGTCGGTCGACCTCTTCCGAAGGTCGTACAAGCTCGGGGATGGTACCAATCGATCCGCAGGACCCAAATTAGTCCAGATGCAACCACTTTCCAAGTCTCTCCGACCTTCACAAAAAAAGTTATTCAAGAATATCTCTTTCTCCTATGTGCTTTCATCCCTAACCCTAACCCTAACCCTTCCGAAAGTCGGAGAAGCTCAAGGATGGTACCGATCGATGCGCGCTACCCCATTTAGTGGGGGTAGAGCCTACTTGCAAGTCTCTCCGACCTTCACAAAAAAAGTTATTCAAGAATATCTCTTTCTCCTATGTGCTTTCATCCCTAACCCTAACCCTAACCCTTCCGAAAGTCGGAGAAGCTCAAGGATGGTACCGATCGATGCGCGCTACCCCATT
The DNA here is from genome assembly GCF_963576545.1 of Limanda limanda. Classification (NCBI taxonomy): domain Eukaryota; kingdom Metazoa; phylum Chordata; class Actinopteri; order Pleuronectiformes; family Pleuronectidae; genus Limanda; species Limanda limanda. The sequence continues at coordinate 902,119 of NW_026870560.1, forward strand.
TAGTGGGGGTAGAGCCTACTTGCAAGTCTCTCCGACCTTCACAAAAAAAGTTATTCAAGAATATCTCTTTCTCCTATGTGCTTTCATCCCTAACCCTAACCCTAACCCTTCCGAAAGTCGGAGAAGCTCAAGGATGGTACCGATCGATGCGCGCTACCACATTTAGTGGGGGTAGAGCCTACTTGCAAGTCTCTCCGACCTTCACAAAAAAAGTTATTCAAGAATATCTCTTTCTCCTATGTGCTTTCATCCCTAACCCTAACCCTAACCCTTCCGAAAGTCGGAGAAGCTCAAGGATGGTACCGATCGATGCGCGCAACCCCATTTAGTGGGGGTAGAGCCTACTTGCAAGTCTCTCCGACCTTCACAAAAAAAGTTATTCAAGAATATCTCTTTCTCCTATGTGCTTTCATCCCTAACCCTAACCCTAACCCTTCCGAAAGTCGGAGAAGCTCAAGGATGGTACCGATCGATGCGCGCAACCCCATTTAGTGGGGGTAGAGCCTACTTGCAAGTCTCTCCGACCTTCACAAAAAAAGTAATTCAAGAATATCTCCTCAGATTTGGGGGAATTTCGTCGGTCGACCTCTTCCGAAGGTCGTACAAGCTCGGGGATGGTACCAATCGATCCGCAGGACCCAAATTAGTCCAGATGCAACCACTTTCCAAGTCTCTCCGACCTTCACAAAAAAAGTTATTCAAGAATATCTCTTTCTCCTATGTGCTTTCATCCCTAACCCTAACCCTAACCCTTCCGAAAGTCGGAGAAGCTCAAGGATGGTACCGATCGATGCGCGCTACCCCATTTAGTGGGGGCAGAGCCTACTTGCAAGTCTCTCCGACCTTCACAAAAAAAGTTATTCAAGAATATCTCTTTCTCCTATGTGCTTTCATCCCTAACCCTAACCCTAACCCTTCCGAAAGTCGGAGAAGCTCAAGGATGGTACCGATCGATGCGCGCTACCCCATTTAGTGGGGGTAGAGCCTACTTGCAAGTCTCTCCGACCTTCACAAAAAAGGTTATTCAAGAATATCTCTTTCTCCTATGTGCTTTCATCCCTAACCCTAACCCTAACCCTTCCGAAAGTCGGAGAAGCTCAAGGATGGTACCGATCGATGCGCGTTACCCCATTTAGTGGGGGTAGAGCCTACTTGCAAGTCTCTCAGACCTTCACAAAAAAAGTTATTCAAGAATATCTCTTTCTCCTATGTGCTTTCATCCCTAACCCTAACCCTAACCCTTCCGAAAGTCGGAGAAGCTCAAGGATGGTACCGATCGATGCGCGCAACCCCATTTAGTGGGGGTAGAGCCTACTTGCAAGTCTCTCCGACCTTCACAAAAAAAGTAATTCAAGAATATCTCCTCAGATTTGGGGGAATTTCGTCGGTCGACCTCTTCCGAAGGTCGTACAAGCTCGGGGATGGTACCAATCGATCCGCAGGACCCAAATTAGTCCAGATGCAACCACTTTCCAAGTCTCTCCGACCTTCACAAAAAAAGTTATTCAAGAATATCTCTTTCTCCTATGTGCTTTCATCCCTAACCCTAACCCTAACCCTTCCGAAAGTCGGAGAAGCTCAAGGATGGTACCGATCGATGCGCGCTACCCCATTTAGTGGGGGTAGAGCCTACTTGCAAGTCTCTCCGACCTTCACAAAAAAAGTTATTCAAGAATATCTCTTTCTCCTATGTGCTTTCATCCCTAACCCTAACCCTAACCCTTCCGAAAGTCGGAGAAGCTCAAGGATGGTACCGATCGATGCGCGCTACCCCATTTAGTGGGGGTAGAGCCTACTTGCAAGTCTCTCCGACCTTCACAAAAAAAGTTATTCAAGAATATCTCCTCAGATTTGGGGGAATTTCGTCGGTCGACCTCTTCCGAAGGTCGTACAAGCTCGGGGATGGTACCAATCGATCCGCAGGACCCAAATTAGTCCAGATGCAACCACTTTCCAAGTCTCTCCGACCTTCACAAAAAAAGTTATTCAAGAATATCTCTTTCTCCTATGTGCTTTCATCCCTAACCCTAACCCTAACCCTTCCGAAAGTCGGAGAAGCTCAAGGATTGTACCGATCGATGCGCGCTACCCCATTTAGTGGGGGCAGAGCCTACTTGCAAGTCTCTCCGACCTTCACAAAAAAAGTTATTCAAGAATATCTCTTTCTCCTATGTGCTTTCATCCCTAACCCTAACCCTAACCCTTCCGAAAGTCGGAGAAGCTCAAGGATGGTACCGATCGATGCGCGCTACCCCATTTAGTGGGGGTAGAGCCTACTTGCAAGTCTCTCCGACCTTCACAAAAAAGGTTATTCAAGAATATCTCTTTCTCCTATGTGCTTTCATCCCTAACCCTAACCCTAACCCTTCCGAAAGTCGGAGAAGCTCAAGGATGGTACCGATCGATGCGCGCTACCCCATTTAGTGGGGGTAGAGCCTACTTGCAAGTCTCTCAGACCTTCACAAAAAAAGTTATTCAAGAATATCTCTTTCTCCTATGTGCTTTCATCCCTAACCCTAACCCTAACCCTTCCGAAAGTCGGAGAAGCTCAAGGATGGTACCGATCGATGCGCGCAACCCCATTTAGTGGGGGTAGAGCCTACTTGCAAGTCTCTCCGACCTTCACAAAAAAAGTAATTCAAGAATATCTCCTCAGATTTGGGGGAATTTCGTCGGTCGACCTCTTCCGAAGGTCGTACAAGCTCGGGGATGGTACCAATCGATCCGCAGGACCCAAATTAGTCCAGATGCAACCACTTTCCAAGTCTCTCCGACCTTCACAAAAAAAGTTATTCAAGAATATCTCTTTCTCCTATGTGCTTTCATCCCTAACCCTAACCCTAACCCTTCCGAAAGTCGGAGAAGCTCAAGGATGGTACCGATCGATGCGCGCTACCCCATTTAGTGGGGGTAGAGCCTACTTGCAAGTCTCTCCGACCTTCACAAAAAAAGTTATTCAAGAATATCTCTTTCTCCTATGTGCTTTCATCCCTAACCCTAACCCTAACCCTTCCGAAAGTCGGAGAAGCTCAAGGATGGTACCGATCGATGCGCGCTACCCCATTTAGTGGGGGTAGAGCCTACTTGCAAGTCTCTCCGACCTTCACAAAAAAAGTTATTCAAGAATATCTCCTCAGATTTGGGGGAATTTCGTCGGTCGACCTCTTCCGAAGGTCGTACAAGCTCGGGGATGGTACCAATCGATCCGCAGGACCCAAATTAGTCCAGATGCAACCACTTTCCAAGTCTCTCCGACCTTCACAAAAAAAGTTATTCAAGAATATCTCTTTCTCCTATGTGCTTTCATCCCTAACCCTAACCCTAACCCTTCCGAAAGTCGGAGAAGCTCAAGGATGGTACCGATCGATGCGCGCTACCCCATTTAGTGGGGGTAGAGCCTACTTGCAAGTCTCTCCGACCTTCACAAAAAAAGTTATTCAAGAATATCTCTTTCTCCTATGTGCTTTCATCCCTAACCCTAACCCTAACCCTTCCGAAAGTCGGAGAAGCTCAAGGATGGTACCGATCGATGCGCGCAACCCCATTTAGTGGGGGTAGAGCCTACTTGCAAGTCTCTCCGACCTTCACAAAAAAAGTTATTCAAGAATATCTCCTCAGATTTGGGGGAATTTCGTCGGTCGACCTCTTCCGAAGGTCGTACAAGCTCGGGGATGGTACCAATCGATCCGCAGGACCCAAATTAGTCCAGATGCAACCACTTTCCAAGTCTCTCCGACCTTCACAAAAAAAGTTATTCAAGAATATCTCTTTCTCCTATGTGCTTTCATCCCTAACCCTAACCCTAACCCTTCCGAAAGTCGGAGAAGCTCAAGGATGGTACCGATCGATGCGCGCTACCCCATTTAGTGGGGGTAGAGCCTACTTGCAAGTCTCTCCGACCTTCACAAAAAAAGTTATTCAAGAATATCTCTTTCTCCTATGTGCTTTCATCCCTAACCCTAACCCTAACCCTTCCGAAAGTCGGAGAAGCTCAAGGATGGTACCGATCGATGCGCGCTACCCCATTTAGTGGGGGTAGAGCCTACTTGCAAGTCTCTCCGACCTTCACAAAAAAAGTTATTCAAGAATATCTCCTCAGATTTGGGGGAATTTCGTCGGTCGACCTCTTCCGAAGGTCGTACAAGCTCGGGGATGGTACCAATCGATCCGCAGGACCCAAATTAGTCCAGATGCAACCACTTTCCAAGTCTCTCCGACCTTCACAAAAAAAGTTATTCAAGAATATCTCTTTCTCCTATGTGCTTTCATCCCTAACCCTAACCCTAACCCTTCCGAAAGTCGGAGAAGCTCAAGGATGGTACCGATCGATGCGAGCTACCCCATTTAGTGGGGGTAGAGCCTACTTGCAAGTCTCTCCGACCTTCACAAAAAAAGTTATTCAAGAATATCTCTTTCTCCTATGTGCTTTCATCCCTAACCCTAACCCTAACCCTTCCGAAAGTCGGAGAAGCTCAAGGATGGTACCGATCGATGCGCGCAACCCCATTTAGTGGGGGTAGAGCCTACTTGCAAGTCTCTCCGACCTTCACAAAAAAAGTTATTCAAGAATATCTCCTCAGATTTGGGGGAATTTCGTCGGTCGACCTCTTCCGAAGGTCGTACAAGCTCGGGGATGGTACCAATCGATCCGCAGGACCCAAATTAGTCCAGATGCAACCACTTTCCAAGTCTCTCCGACCTTCACAAAAAAAGTTAATCAAGAATATCTCTTTCTCCTATGTGCTTTCATCCCTAACCCTAACCCTAACCCTTCCGAAAGTCGGAGAAGCTCAAGGATGGTACCGATCGATGCGCGCTACCCCATTTAGTGGGGGTAGAGCCTACTTGCAAGTCTCTCCGACCTTCACAAAAAAAGTTATTCAAGAATATCTCTTTCTCCTATGTGCTTTCATCCCTAACCCTAACCCTAACCCTTCCGAAAGTCGGAGAAGCTCAAGGATGGTACCGATCGATGCGCGCAACCCCATTTAGTGGGGGTAGAGCCTACTTGCAAGTCTCTCCGACCTTCACAAAAAAAGTTATTCAAGAATATCTCCTCAGATTTGGGGGAATTTCGTCGGTCGACCTCTTCCGAAGGTCGTACAAGCTCGGGGATGGTACCAATCGATCCGCAGGACCCAAATTAGTCCAGATGCAACCACTTTCCAAGTCTCTCCGACCTTCACAAAAAAAGTTATTCAAGAATATCTCTTTCTCCTATGTGCTTTCATCCCTAACCCTAACCCTAACCCTTCCGAAAGTCGGAGAAGCTCAAGGATGGTACCGATCGATGCGCGCTACCCCATTTAGTGGGGGTAGAGCCTACTTGCAAGTCTCTCCGACCTTCACAAAAAAAGTTATTCAAGAATATCTCTTTCTCCTATGTGCTTTCATCCCTAACCCTAACCCTAACCCTTCCGAAAGTCGGAGAAGCTCAAGGATGGTACCGATCGATGCGCGCTACCCCATTTAGTGGGGGTAGAGCCTACTTGCAAGTCTCTCCGACCTTCACAAAAAAAGTTATTCAAGAATATCTCCTCAGATTTGGGGGAATTTCGTCGGTCGACCTCTTCCGAAGGTCGTACAAGCTCGGGGATGGTACCAATCGATCCGCAGGACCCAAATTAGTCCAGATGCAACCACTTTCCAAGTCTCTCCGACCTTCACAAAAAAAGTTATTCAAGAATATCTCTTTCTCCTATGTGCTTTCATCCCTAACCCTAACCCTAACCCTTCCGAAAGTCGGAGAAGCTCAAGGATGGTACCGATCGATGCGCGCTACCCCATTTAGTGGGGGTAGAGCCTACTTGCAAGTCTCTCCGACCTTCACAAAAAAAGTTATTCAAGAATATCTCTTTCTCCTATGTGCTTTCATCCCTAACCCTAACCCTAACCCTTCCGAAAGTCGGAGAAGCTCAAGGATGGTACCGATCGATGCGCGCTACCCCATTTAGTGGGGGTAGAGCCTACTTGCAAGTCTCTCCGACCTTCACAAAAAAAGTTATTCAAGAATATCTCTTTCTCCTATGTGCTTTCATCCCTAACCCTAACCCTAACCCTTCCGAAAGTCGGAGAAGCTCAAGGATGGTACTGATCGATGCGCGCTACCCCATTTAGTGGGGGTAGAGCCTACTTGCAAGTCTCTCCGACCTTCACAAAAAAAGTTATTCAAGAATATCTCTTTCTCCTATGTGCTTTCATCCCTAACCCTAACCCTAACCCTTCCGAAAGTCGGAGAAGCTCAAGGATGGTACTGATCGATGCGCGCAACCCCATTTAGTGGGGGTAGAGCCTACTTGCAAGTCTCTCCGACCTTCACAAAAAAAGTTATTCAAGAATATCTCCTCAGATTTTGGGGGAATTTCGTCGGTCAACCTCTTCCGAAGGTCGTACAAGCTCGGGGATGGTACCAATCGATCTGCAGGACCCAAATTAGTCCAGATGCAACCACTTTCCAAGTCTCTCCGACCTTCACAAAAAAAGTTATTCAAGAATATCTCTTTCTCCTATGTGCTTTCATCCCTAACCCTAACCCTAACCCTTCCGAAAGTCGGAGAAGCTCAAGGATGGTACCGATCGATGCGCGCTACCCCATTTAGTGGGGGTAGAGCCTACTTGCAAGTCTCTCCGACCTTCACAAAAAAAGTTATTCAAGAATATCTCTTTCTCCTATGTGCTTTCATCCCTAACCCTAACCCTAACCCTTCCGAAAGTCGGAGAAGCTCAAGGATGGTACCGATCGATGCGCGCAACCCCATTTAGTGGGGGTAGAGCCTACTTGCAAGTCTCTCCGACCTTCACAAAAAAAGTTATTCAAGAATATCTCCTCAGATTTGGGGGAATTTCGTCGGTCGACCTCTTCCGAAGGTCGTACAAGCTCGGGGATGGTACCAATCGATCCGCAGGACCCAAATTAGTCCAGATGCAACCACTTTCCAAGTCTCTCCGACCTTCACAAAAAAAGTTATTCAAGAATATCTCTTTCTCCTATGTGCTTTCATCCCTAACCCTAACCCTAACCCTTCCGAAAGTCGGAGAAGCTCAAGGATGGTACCGATCGATGCGCGCTACCCCATTTAGTGGGGGTAGAGCCTACTTGCAAGTCTCTCCGACCTTCACAAAAAAAGTTATTCAAGAATATCTCTTTCTCCTATGTGCTTTCATCCCTAACCCTAACCCTAACCCTTCCGAAAGTCGGAGAAGCTCAAGGATGGTACCGATCGATGCGCGCTACCCCATTTAGTGGGGGTAGAGCCTACTTGCAAGTCTCTCCGACCTTCACAAAAAAAGTTATTCAAGAATATCTCTTTCTCCTATGTGCTTTCATCCCTAACCCTAACCCTAACCCTTCCGAAAGTCGGAGAAGCTCAAGGATGGTACCGATCGATGCGCGCTACCCCATTTAGTGGGGGTAGAGCCTACTTGCAAGTCTCTCCGACCTTCACAAAAAAAGTTATTCAAGAATATCTCTTTCTCCTATGTGCTTTCATCCCTAACCCTAACCCTAACCCTTCCGAAAGTCGGAGAAGCTCAAGGATGGTACTGATCGATGCGCGCAACCCCATTTAGTGGGGGTAGAGCCTACTTGCAAGTCTCTCCGACCTTCACAAAAAAAGTTATTCAAGAATATCTCCTCAGATTTGGGGGAATTTCGTCGGTCGACCTCTTCCGAAGGTCGTACAAGCTCGGGGATGGTACCAATCGATCCGCAGGACCCAAATTAGTCCAGATGCAACCACTTTCCAAGTCTCTCCGACCTTCACAAAAAAAGTTATTCAAGAATATCTCTTTCTCCTATGTGCTTTCATCCCTAACCCTAACCCTAACCCTTCCGAAAGTCGGAGAAGCTCAAGGATGGTACCGATCGATGCGCGCTACCCCATTTAGTGGGGGTAGAGCCTACTTGCAAGTCTCTCCGACCTTCACAAAAAAAGTTATTCAAGAATATCTCTTTCTCCTATGTGCTTTCATCCCTAACCCTAACCCTAACCCTTCCGAAAGTCGGAGAAGCTCAAGGATGGTACCGATCGATGCGCGCTACCCCATTTAGTGGGGGTAGAGCCTACTTGCAAGTCTCTCCGACCTTCACAAAAAAAGTTATTCAAGAATATCTCTTTCTCCTATGTGCTTTCATCCCTAACCCTAACCCTAACCCTTCCGAAAGTCGGAGAAGCTCAAGGATGGTACCGATCGATGCGCGCTACCCCATTTAGTGGGGGTAGAGCCTACTTGCAAGTCTCTCCGACCTTCACAAAAAAAGTTATTCAAGAATATCTCTTTCTCCTATGTGCTTTCATCCCTAACCCTAACCCTAACCCTTCCGAAAGTCGGAGAAGCTCAAGGATGGTACTGATCGATGCGCGCAACCCCATTTAGTGGGGGTAGAGCCTACTTGCAAGTCTCTCCGACCTTCACAAAAAAAGTTATTCAAGAATATCTCCTCAGATTTGGGGGAATTTCGTCGGTCGACCTCTTCCGAAGGTCGTACAAGCTCGGGGATGGTACCAATCGATCCGCAGGACCCAAATTAGTCCAGATGCAACCACTTTCCAAGTCTCTCCGACCTTCACAAAAAAAGTTATTCAAGAATATCTCTTTCTCCTATGTGCTTTCATCCCTAACCCTAACCCTAACCCTTCCGAAAGTCGGAGAAGCTCAAGGATGGTACCGATCGATGCGCGCTACCCCATTTAGTGGGGGTAGAGCCTACTTGCAAGTCTCTCCGACCTTCACAAAAAAAGTTATTCAAGAATATCTCTTTCTCCTATGTGCTTTCATCCCTAACCCTAACCCTAACCCTTCCGAAAGTCGGAGAAGCTCAAGGATGGTACCGATCGATGCGCGCTACCCCATTTAGTGGGGGTAGAGCCTACTTGCAAGTCTCTCCGACCTTCACAAAAAAAGTTATTCAAGAATATCTCTTTCTCCTATGTGCTTTCATCCCTAACCCTAACCCTAACCCTTCCGAAAGTCGGAGAAGCTCAAGGATGGTACCGATCGATGCGCGCTACCCCATTTAGTGGGGGTAGAGCCTACTTGCAAGTCTCTCCGACCTTCATAAAAAAAGTTATTCAAGAATATCTCCTCAGATTTGGGGGAATTTCGTCGGTCGACCTCTTCCGAAGGTCGTACAAGCTCGGGGATGGTACCAATCGATCCGCAGGACCCAAATTAGTCCAGATGCAACCACTTTCCAAGTCTCTCCGACCTTCACAAAAAAAGTTATTCAAGAATATCTCTTTCTCCTATGTGCTTTCATCCCTAACCCTAACCCTAACCCTTCCGAAAGTCGGAGAAGCTCAAGGATGGTACCGATCGATGCGCGCTACCCCATTTAGTGGGGGTAGAGCCTACTTGCAAGTCTCTCCGACCTTCACAAAAAAAGTTATTCAAGAATATCTCTTTCTCCTATGTGCTTTCATCCCTAACCCTAACCCTAACCCTTCCGAAAGTCGGAGAAGCTCAAGGATGGTACCGATCGATGCGCGCTACCCCATTTAGTGGGAGTAGAGCCTACTTGCAAGTCTCTCCGACCTTCACAAAAAAAGTTATTCAAGAATATCTCTTTCTCCTATGTGCTTTCATCCCTAACCCTAACCCTAACCCTTCCGAAAGTCGGAGAAGCTCAAGGATGGTACTGATCGATGCGCGCTACCCCATTTAGTGGGGGTAGAGCCTACTTGCAAGTCTCTCCGACCTTCACAAAAAAAGTTATTCAAGAATATCTCTTTCTCCTATGTGCTTTCATCCCTAACCCTAACCCTAACCCTTCCGAAAGTCGGAGAAGCTCAAGGATGGTACTGATCGATGCGCGCAACCCCATTTAGTGGGGGTAGAGCCTACTTGCAAGTCTCTCCGACCTTCACAAAAAAAGTTATTCAAGAATATCTCCTCAGATTTTGGGGGAATTTCGTCGGTCAACCTCTTCCGAAGGTCGTACAAGCTCGGGGATGGTACCAATCGATCTGCAGGACCCAAATTAGTCCAGATGCAACCACTTTCCAAGTCTCTCCGACCTTCACAAAAAAAGTTATTCAAGAATATCTCTTTCTCCTATGTGCTTTCATCCCTAACCCTAACCCTAACCCTTCCGAAAGTCGGAGAAGCTCAAGGATGGTACCGATCGATGCGCGCTACCCCATTTAGTGGGGGTAGAGCCTACTTGCAAGTCTCTCCGACCTTCACAAAAAAAGTTATTCAAGAATATCTCTTTCTCCTATGTGCTTTCATCCCTAACCCTAACCCTAACCCTTCCGAAAGTCGGAGAAGCTCAAGGATGGTACCGATCGATGCGCGCAACCCCATTTAGTGGGGGTAGAGCCTACTTGCAAGTCTCTCCGACCTTCACAAAAAAAGTTATTCAAGAATATCTCCTCAGATTTGGGGGAATTTCGTCGGTCGACCTCTTCCGAAGGTCGTACAAGCTCGGGGATGGTACCAATCGATCCGCAGGACCCAAATTAGTCCAGATGCAACCACTTTCCAAGTCTCTCCGACCTTCACAAAAAAAGTTATTCAAGAATATCTCTTTCTCCTATGTGCTTTCATCCCTAACCCTAACCCTAACCCTTCCGAAAGTCGGAGAAGCTCAAGGATGGTACCGATCGATGCGCGCTACCCCATTTAGTGGGGGTAGAGCCTACTTGCAAGTCTCTCCGACCTTCACAAAAAAAGTTATTCAAGAATATCTCTTTCTCCTATGTGCTTTCATCCCTAACCCTAACCCTAACCCTTCCGAAAGTCGGAGAAGCTCAAGGATGGTACCGATCGATGCGCGCTACCCCATTTAGTGGGGGTAGAGCCTACTTGCAAGTCTCTCCGACCTTCACAAAAAAAGTTATTCAAGAATATCTCTTTCTCCTATGTGCTTTCATCCCTAACCCTAACCCTAACCCTTCCGAAAGTCGGAGAAGCTCAAGGATGGTACCGATCGATGCGCGCTACCCCATTTAGTGGGGGTAGAGCCTACTTGCAAGTCTCTCCGACCTTCACAAAAAAAGTTATTCAAGAATATCTCTTTCTCCTATGTGCTTTCATCCCTAACCCTAACCCTAACCCTTCCGAAAGTCGGAGAAGCTCAAGGATGGTACCGATCGATGCGCGCAACCCCATTTAGTGGGGGTAGAGCCTACTTGCAAGTCTCTCCGACCTTCACAAAAAAAGTTATTCAAGAATATCTCCTCAGATTTTGGGGGAATTTCGTCGGTCAACCTCTTCCGAAGGTCGTACAAGCTCGGGGATGGTACCAATCGATCTGCAGGACCCAAATTAGTCCAGATGCAACCACTTTCCAAGTCTCTCCGACCTTCACAAAAAAAGTTATTCAAGAATATCTCTTTCTCCTATGTGCTTTCATCCCTAACCCTAACCCTAACCCTTCCGAAAGTCGGAGAAGCTCAAGGATGGTACCGATCGATGCGCGCTACCCCATTTAGTGGGGGTAGAGCCTACTTGCAAGTCTCTCCGACCTTCACAAAAAAAGTTATTCAAGAATATCTCTTTCTCCTATGTGCTTTCATCCCTAACCCTAACCCTAACCCTTCCGAAAGTCGGAGAAGCTCAAGGATGGTACCGATCGATGCGCGCAACCCCATTTAGTGGGGGTAGAGCCTACTTGCAAGTCTCTCCGACCTTCACAAAAAAAGTTATTCAAGAATATCTCCTCAGATTTGGGGGAATTTCGTCGGTCGACCTCTTCCGAAGGTCGTACAAGCTCGGGGATGGTACCAATCGATCTGCAGGACCCAAATTAGTCCAGATGCAACCACTTTCCAAGTCTCTCCGACCTTCACAAAAAAAGTTATTCAAGAATATCTCTTTCTCCTATGTGCTTTCATCCCTAACCCTAACCCTAACCCTTCCGAAAGTTGGAGAAGCTCAAGGATGGTACCGATCGATGCGCGCTACCCCATTTAGTGGGGGTAGAGCCTACTTGCAAGTCTCTCCGACCTTCACAAAAAAAGTTATTCAAGAATATCTCTTTCTCCTATGTGCTTTCATCCCTAACCCTAACCCTAACCCTTCCAAAAGTCGGAGAAGCTCAAGGATGGTACCGATCGATGCGCGCTACCCCATTTAGTGGGGGTAGAGCCTACTTGCAAGTCTCTCCGACCTTCACAAAAAAAGTTATTCAAGAATATCTCTTTCTCCTATGTGCTTTCATCCCTAACCCTAACCCTAACCCTTCCGAAAGTCGGAGAAGCTCAAGGATGGTACCGATCGATGCGCGCTACCCCATTTAGTGGGGGTAGAGCCTACTTGCAAGTCTCTCCGACCTTCACAAAAAAAGTTATTCAAGAATATCTCTTTCTCCTATGTGCTTTCATCCCTAACCCTAACCCTAACCCTTCCGAAAGTCGGAGAAGCTCAAGGATGGTACTGATCGATGCGCGCAACCCCATTTAGTGGGGGTAGAGCCTACTTGCAAGTCTCTCCGACCTTCACAAAAAAAGTTATTCAAGAATATCTCCTCAGATTTGGGGGAATTTCGTCGGTCGACCTCTTCCGAAGGTCGTACAAGCTCGGGGATGGTACCAATCGATCCGCAGGACCCAAATTAGTCCAGATGCAACCACTTTCCAAGTCTCTCCGACCTTCACAAAAAAAGTTATTCAAGAATATCTCTTTCTCCTATGTGCTTTCATCCCTAACCCTAACCCTAACCCTTCCGAAAGTCGGAGAAGCTCAAGGATGGTACCGATCGATGCGCGCTACCCCATTTAGTGGGGGTAGAGCCTACTTGCAAGTCTCTCCGACCTTCACAAAAAAAGTTATTCAAGAATATCTCTTTCTCCTATGTGCTTTCATCCCTAACCCTAACCCTAACCCTTCCGAAAGTCGGAGAAGCTCAAGGATGGTACCGATCGATGCGCGCTACCCCATTTAGTGGGGGTAGAGCCTACTTGCAAGTCTCTCCGACCTTCACAAAAAAAGTTATTCAAGAATATCTCTTTCTCCTATGTGCTTTCATCCCTAACCCTAACCCTAACCCTTCCGAAAGTCGGAGAAGCTCAAGGATGGTACCGATCGATGCGCGCTACCCCATTTAGTGGGGGTAGAGCCTACTTGCAAGTCTCTCCGACCTTCACAAAAAAAGTTATTCAAGAATATCTCTTTCTCCTATGTGCTTTCATCCCTAACCCTAACCCTAACCCTTCCGAAAGTCGGAGAAGCTCAAGGATGGTACTGATCGATGCGCGCAACGCCATTTAGTGGGGGTAGAGCCTACTTGCAAGTCTCTCCGACCTTCACAAAAAAAGTTATTCAAGAATATCTCCTCAGATTTGGGGGAATTTCGCCGGTCGACCTCTTCCGAAGGTCGTACAAGCTCGGGGATGGTACCAATCGATCCGCAGGACCCAAATTAGTCCAGATGCAACCACTTTCCAAGTCTCTCCGACCTTCACAAAAAAAGTTATTCAAGAATATCTCTTTCTCCTATGTGCTTTCATCCCTAACCCTAACCCTAACCCTTCCGAAAGTCGGAGAAGCTCAAGGATGGTACCGATCGATGCGCGCTACCCCATTTAGTGGGGGTAGAGCCTACTTGCAAGTCTCTCCGACCTTGACAAAAAAAGTTATTCAAGAATATCTCTTTCTCCTATGTGCTTTCATCCCTAACCCTAACCCTAACCCTTCCGAAAGTCGGAGAAGCTCAAGGATGGTACTGATCGATGCGCGCTACCCCATTTAGTGGGGGTAGAGCCTACTTGCAAGTCTCTCCGACCTTCACAAAAAAAGTTATTCAAGAATATCTCCTCAGATTTGGGGGAATTTCGTCGGTCGACCTCTTCCGAAGGTCGTACAAGCTCGGGGATGGTACCAATCGATCCGCAGGACCCAAATTAGTCCAGATGCAACCACTTTCCAAGTCTCTCCGACCTTCACAAAAAAAGTTATTCAAGAATATCTCTTTCTCCTATGTGCTTTCATCCCTAACCCTAACCCTAACCCTTCCGAAAGTCGGAGAAGCTCAAGGATGGTACCGATCGATGCGCGCTACCCCATTTAGTGGGGGTAGAGCCTACTTGCAAGTCTCTCCGACCTTCACAAAAAAAGTTATTCAAGAATATCTCTTTCTCCTATGTGCTTTCATCCCTAACCCTAACCCTAACCCTTCCGAAAGTCAGAGAAGCTCAAGGATGGTACCGATCGATGCGCGCTACCCCATTTAGTGGGGGTAGAGCCTACTTGCAAGTCTCTCCGACCTTCACAAAAAAAGTTATTCAAGAATATCTCTTTCTCCTATGTGCTTTCATCCCTAACCCTAACCCTAACCCTTCCGAAAGTCGGAGAAGCTCAAGGATGGTACCGATCGATGCGCGCTACCCCATTTAGTGGGGGTAGAGCCTACTTGCAAGTCTCTCCGACCTTCACAAAAAAAGTTATTCAAGAATATCTCTTTCTCCTATGTGCTTTCATCCCTAACCCTAACCCTAACCCTTCCGAAAGTCGGAGAAGCTCAAGGATGGTACTGATCGATGCGCGCAACCCCATTTAGTGGGGGTAGAGCCTACTTGCAAGTCTCTCCGACCTTCACAAAAAAAGTTATTCAAGAATATCTCCTCAGATTTGGGGGAATTTCGTCGGTCGACCTCTTCCGAAGGTCGTACAAGCTCGGGGATGGTACCAATCGATCTGCAGGACCCAAATTAGTCCAGATGCAACCACTTTCCAAGTCTCTCCGACCTTCACAAAAAAAGTTATTCAAGAATATCTCTTTCTCCTATGTGCTTTCATCCCTAACCCTAACCCTAACCCTTCCGAAAGTTGGAGAAGCTCAAGGATGGTACCGATCGATGCGCGCTACCCCATTTAGTGGGGGTAGAGCCTACTTGCAAGTCTCTCCGACCTTCACAAAAAAAGTTATTCAAGAATATCTCTTTCTCCTATGTGCTTTCATCCCTAACCCTAACCCTAACCCTTCCAAAAGTCGGAGAAGCTCAAGGATGGTACCGATCGATGCGCGCTACCCCATTTAGTGGGGGTAGAGCCTACTTGCAAGTCTCTCCGACCTTCACAAAAAAAGTTATTCAAGAATATCTCTTTCTCCTATGTGCTTTCATCCCTAACCCTAACCCTAACCCTTCCGAAAGTCGGAGAAGCTCAAGGATGGTACCGATCGATGCGCGCTACCCCATTTAGTGGGGGTAGAGCCTACTTGCAAGTCTCTCCGACCTTCACAAAAAAAGTTATTCAAGAATATCTCTTTCTCCTATGTGCTTTCATCCCTAACCCTAACCCTAACCCTTCCGAAAGTCGGAGAAGCTCAAGGATGGTACTGATCGATGCGCGCAACCCCATTTAGTGGGGGTAGAGCCTACTTGCAAGTCTCTCCGACCTTCACAAAAAAAGTTATTCAAGAATATCTCCTCAGATTTGGGGGAATTTCGTCGGTCGACCTCTTCCGAAGGTCGTACAAGCTCGGGGATGGTACCAATCGATCCGCAGGACCCAAATTAGTCCAGATGCAACCACTTTCCAAGTCTCTCCGACCTTCACAAAAAAAGTTATTCAAGAATATCTCTTTCTCCTATGTGCTTTCATCCCTAACCCTAACCCTAACCCTTCCGAAAGTCGGAGAAGCTCAAGGATGGTACCGATCGATGCGCGCTACCCCATTTAGTGGGGGTAGAGCCTACTTGCAAGTCTCTCCGACCTTCACAAAAAAAGTTATTCAAGAATATCTCTTTCTCCTATGTGCTTTCATCCCTAACCCTAACCCTAACCCTTCCGAAAGTCGGAGAAGCTCAAGGATGGTACCGATCGATGCGCGCTACCCCATTTAGTGGGGGTAGAGCCTACTTGCAAGTCTCTCCGACCTTCACAAAAAAAGTTATTCAAGAATATCTCTTTCTCCTATGTGCTTTCATCCCTAACCCTAACCCTAACCCTTCCGAAAGTCGGAGAAGCTCAAGGATGGTACCGATCGATGCGCGCTACCCCATTTAGTGGGGGTAGAGCCTACTTGCAAGTCTCTCCGACCTTCACAAAAAAAGTTATTCAAGAATATCTCTTTCTCCTATGTGCTTTCATCCCTAACCCTAACCCTAACCCTTCCGAAAGTCGGAGAAGCTCAAGGATGGTACTGATCGATGCGCGCAACGCCATTTAGTGGGGGTAGAGCCTACTTGCAAGTCTCTCCGACCTTCACAAAAAAAGTTATTCAAGAATATCTCCTCAGATTTGGGGGAATTTCGCCGGTCGACCTCTTCCGAAGGTCGTACAAGCTCGGGGATGGTACCAATCGATCCGCAGGACCCAAATTAGTCCAGATGCAACCACTTTCCAAGTCTCTCCGACCTTCACAAAAAAAGTTATTCAAGAATATCTCTTTCTCCTATGTGCTTTCATCCCTAACCCTAACCCTAACCCTTCCGAAAGTCGGAGAAGCTCAAGGATGGTACCGATCGATGCGCGCTACCCCATTTAGTGGGGGTAGAGCCTACTTGCAAGTCTCTCCGACCTTGACAAAAAAAGTTATTCAAGAATATCTCTTTCTCCTATGTGCTTTCATCCCTAACCCTAACCCTAACCCTTCCGAAAGTCGGAGAAGCTCAAGGATGGTACTGATCGATGCGCGCTACCCCATTTAGTGGGGGTAGAGCCTACTTGCAAGTCTCTCCGACCTTCACAAAAAAAGTTATTCAAGAATATCTCCTCAGATTTGGGGGAATTTCGTCGGTCGACCTCTTCCGAAGGTCGTACAAGCTCGGGGATGGTACCAATCGATCCGCAGGACCCAAATTAGTCCAGATGCAACCACTTTCCAAGTCTCTCCGACCTTCACAAAAAAAGTTATTCAAGAATATCTCTTTCTCCTATGTGCTTTCATCCCTAACCCTAACCCTAACCCTTCCGAAAGTCGGAGAAGCTCAAGGATGGTACCGATCGATGCGCGCTACCCCATTTAGTGGGGGTAGAGCCTACTTGCAAGTCTCTCCGACCTTCACAAAAAAAGTTATTCAAGAATATCTCTTTCTCCTATGTGCTTTCATCCCTAACCCTAACCCTAACCCTTCCGAAAGTCAGAGAAGCTCAAGGATGGTACCGATCGATGCGCGCTACCCCATTTAGTGGGGGTAGAGCCTACTTGCAAGTCTCTCCGACCTTCACAAAAAAAGTTATTCAAGAATATCTCTTTCTCCTATGTGCTTTCATCCCTAACCCTAACCCTAACCCTTCCGAAAGTCGGAGAAGCTCAAGGATGGTACCGATCGATGCGCGCTACCCCATTTAGTGGGGGTAGAGCCTACTTGCAAGTCTCTCCGACCTTCACAAAAAAAGTTATTCAAGAATATCTCTTTCTCCTATGTGCTTTCATCCCTAACCCTAACCCTAACCCTTCCGAAAGTCGGAGAAGCTCAAGGATGGTACTGATCGATGCGCGCAACCCCATTTAGTGGGGGTAGAGCCTACTTGCAAGTCTCTCCGACCTTCACAAAAAAAGTTATTCAAGAATATCTCCTCAGATTTGGGGGAATTTCGTCGGTCGACCTCTTCCGAAGGTCGTACAAGCTCGGGGATGGTACCAATCGATCCGCAGGACCCAAATTAGTCCAGATGCAACCACTTTCCAAGTCTCTCCGACCTTCACAAAAAAAGTTATTCAAGAATATCTCTTTCTCCTATGTGCTTTCATCCCTAACCCTAACCCTAACCCTTCCGAAAGTCGGAGAAGCTCAAGGATGGTACCGATCGATGCGCGCTACCCCATTTAGTGGGGGTAGAGCCTACTTGCAAGTCTCTCCGACCTTCACAAAAAAAGTTATTCAAGAATATCTCTTTCTCCTATGTGCTTTCATCCCTAACCCTAACCCTAACCCTTCCGAAAGTCGGAGAAGCTCAAGGATGGTACCGATCGATGCGCGCTACCCCATTTAGTGGGGGTAGAGCCTACTTGCAAGTCTCTCCGACCTTCACAAAAAAAGTTATTCAAGAATATCTCTTTCTCCTATGTGCTTTCATCCCTAACCCTAACCCTAACCCTTCCGAAAGTCGGAGAAGCTCAAGGATGGTACCGATCGATGCGCGCTACCCCATTTAGTGGGGGTAGAGCCTACTTGCAAGTCTCTCCGACCTTCACAAAAAAAGTTATTCAAGAATATCTCTTTCTCCTATGTGCTTTCATCCCTAACCCTAACCCTAACCCTTCCGAAAGTCGGAGAAGCTCAAGGATGGTACTGATCGATGCGCGCAACCCCATTTAGTGGGGGTAGAGCCTACTTGCAAGTCTCTCCGACCTTCACAAAAAAAGTTATTCAAGAATATCTCCTCAGATTTGGGGGAATTTCGTCGGTCGACCTCTTCCGAAGGTCGTACAAGCTCGGGGATGGTACCAATCGATCCGCAGGACCCAAATTAGTCCAGATGCAACCACTTTCCAAGTCTCTCCGACCTTCACAAAAAAAGTTATTCAAGAATATCTCTTTCTCCTATGTGCTTTCATCCCTAACCCTAACCCTAACCCTTCCGAAAGTCGGAGAAGCTCAAGGATGGTACCGATCGATGCGCGCTACCCCATTTAGTGGGGGTAGAGCCTACTTGCAAGTCTCTCCGACCTTCACAAAAAAAGTTATTCAAGAATATCTCTTTCTCCTATGTGCTTTCATCCCTAACCCTAACCCTAACCCTTCCGAAAGTCGGAGAAGCTCAAGGATGGTACCGATCGATGCGCGCTACCCCATTTAGTGGGGGTAGAGCCTACTTGCAAGTCTCTCCGACCTTCACAAAAAAAGTTATTCAAGAATATCTCCTCAGATTTGGGGGAATTTCGTCGGTCGACCTCTTCCGAAGGTCGTACAAGCTCGGGGATGGTACCAATCGATCCGCAGGACCCAAATTAGTCCAGATGCAACCACTTTCCAAGTCTCTCCGACCTTCACAAAAAAAGTTATTCAAGAATATCTCTTTCTCCTATGTGCTTTCATCCCTAACCCTAACCCTAACCCTTCCGAAAGTCGGAGAAGCTCAAGGATGGTACCGATCGATGCGCGCTACCCCATTTAGTGGGGGTAGAGCCTACTTGCAAGTCTCTCCAACCTTCACAAAAAAAGTTATTCAAGAATATCTCTTTCTCCTATGTGCTTTCATCCCTAACCCTAACCCTAACCCTTCCGAAAGTCGGAGAAGCTCAAGGATGGTACCGATCGATGCGCGTTACCCCATTTAGTGGGGGTAGAGCCTACTTGCAAGTCTCTCCGACCTTCACAAAAAAAGTTATTCAAGAATATCTCTTTCTCCTATGTGCTTTCATCCCTAACCCTAACCCTAACCCTTCCGAAAGTCGGAGAAGCTCAAGGATGGTACCGATCGATGCGCGCTACCCCATTTAGTGGGGGTAGAGCCTACTTGCAAGTCTCTCCGACCTTCACAAAAAAAGTTATTCAAGAATATCTCCTCAGATTTGGGGGAATTTCGTCGGTCGACCTCTTCCGAAGGTCGTACAAGCTCGGGGATGGTACCAATCGATCCGCAGGACCCAAATTAGTCCAGATGCAACCACTTTCCAAGTCTCTCCGACCTTCACAAAAAAAGTTATTCAAGAATATCTCTTTCTCCTATGTGCTTTCATCCCTAACCCTAACCCTAACCCTTCCGAAAGTCGGAGAAGCTCAAGGATGGTACCGATCGATGCGCGCTACCCCATTTAGTGGGGGTAGAGCCTACTTGCAAGTCTCTCCGACCTTCACAAAAAAAGTTATTCAAGAATATCTCTTTCTCCTATGTGCTTTCATCCCTAACCCTAACCCTAACCCTTCCGAAAGTCGGAGAAGCTCAAGGATGGTACTGATCGATGCGCGCAACCCCATTTAGTGGGGGTAGAGCCTACTTGCAAGTCTCTCCGACCTTCACAAAAAAAGTTATTCAAGAATATCTCCTCAGATTTGGGGGAATTTCGTCGGTCGACCTCTTCCGAAGGTCGTACAAGCTCGGGGATGGTACCAATCGATCCGCAGGACCCAAATTAGTCCAGATGCAACCACTTTCCAAGTCTCTCCGACCTTCACAAAAAAAGTTATTCAAGAATATCTCTTTCTCCTATGTGCTTTCATCCCTAACCCTAACCCTAACCCTTCCGAAAGTCGGAGAAGCTCAAGGATGGTACCGATCGATGCGCGCTACCCCATTTAGTGGGGGTAGAGCCTACTTGCAAGTCTCTCCGACCTTCACAAAAAAAGTTATTCAAGAATATCTCTTTCTCCTATGTGCTTTCATCCCTAACCCTAACCCTTCCGAAAGTCGGAGAAGCTCAAGGATGGTACCGATCGATGCGCGCTACCCCATTTAGTGGGGGTAGAGCCTACTTGCAAGTCTCTCCGACCTTCACAAAAAAAGTTATTCAAGAATATCTCTTTCTCCTATGTGCTTTCATCCCTAACCCTAACCCTAACCCTTCCGAAAGTCGGAGAAGCTCAAGGATGGTACCGATCGATGCGCGCTACCCCATTTAGTGGGGGTAGAGCCTACTTGCAAGTCTCTCCGACCTTCACAAAAAAAGTTATTCAAGAATATCTCTTTCTCCTATGTGCTTTCATCCCTAACCCTAACCCTAACCCTTCCGAAAGTCGGAGAAGCTCAAGGATGGTACTGATCGATGCGCGCAACCCCATTTAGTGGGGGTAGAGCCTACTTGCAAGTCTCTCCGACCTTCACAAAAAAAGTTATTCAAGAATATCTCCTCAGATTTGGGGGAATTTCGTCGGTCGACCTCTTCCGAAGGTCGTACAAGCTCGGGGATGGTACCAATCGATCCGCAGGACCCAAATTAGTCCAGATGCAACCACTTTCCAAGTCTCTCCGACCTTCACAAAAAAAGTTATTCAAGAATATCTCTTTCTCCTATGTGCTTTCATCCCTAACCCTAACCCTAACCCTTCCGAAAGTCGGAGAAGCTCAAGGATGGTACCGATCGATGCGCGCTACCCCATTTAGTGGGGGTAGAGCCTACTTGCAAGTCTCTCCGACCTTCACAAAAAAAGTTATTCAAGAATATCTCTTTCTCCTATGTGCTTTCATCCCTAACCCTAACCCTAACCCTTCCGAAAGTCGGAGAAGCTCAAGGATGGTACCGATCGATGCGCGCTACCCCATTTAGTGGGGGTAGAGCCTACTTGCAAGTCTCTCCGACCTTCACAAAAAAAGTTATTCAAGAATATCTCCTCAGATTTGGGGGAATTTCGTCGGTCGACCTCTTCCGAAGGTCGTACAAGCTCGGGGATGGTACCAATCGATCCGCAGGACCCAAATTAGTCCAGATGCAACCACTTTCCAAGTCTCTCCGACCTTCACAAAAAAAGTTATTCAAGAATATCTCTTTCTCCTATGTGCTTTCATCCCTAACCCTAACCCTAACCCTTCCGAAAGTCGGAGAAGCTCAAGGATGGTACCGATCGATGCGCGCTACCCCATTTAGTGGGGGTAGAGCCTACTTGCAAGTCTCTCCAACCTTCACAAAAAAAGTTATTCAAGAATATCTCTTTCTCCTATGTGCTTTCATCCCTAACCCTAACCCTAACCCTTCCGAAAGTCGGAGAAGCTCAAGGATGGTACCGATCGATGCGCGTTACCCCATTTAGTGGGGGTAGAGCCTACTTGCAAGTCTCTCCGACCTTCACAAAAAAAGTTATTCAAGAATATCTCTTTCTCCTATGTGCTTTCATCCCTAACCCTAACCCTAACCCTTCCGAAAGTCGGAGAAGCTCAAGGATGGTACCGATCGATGCGCGCTACCCCATTTAGTGGGGGTAGAGCCTACTTGCAAGTCTCTCCGACCTTCACAAAAAAAGTTATTCAAGAATATCTCCTCAGATTTGGGGGAATTTCGTCGGTCGACCTCTTCCGAAGGTCGTACAAGCTCGGGGATGGTACCAATCGATCCGCAGGACCCAAATTAGTCCAGATGCAACCACTTTCCAAGTCTCTCCGACCTTCACAAAAAAAGTTATTCAAGAATATCTCTTTCTCCTATGTGCTTTCATCCCTAACCCTAACCCTAACCCTTCCGAAAGTCGGAGAAGCTCAAGGATGGTACCGATCGATGCGCGCTACCCCATTTAGTGGGGGTAGAGCCTACTTGCAAGTCTCTCCGACCTTGACAAAAAAAGTTATTCAAGAATATCTCTTTCTCCTATGTGCTTTCATCCCTAACCCTAACCCTTCCGAAAGTCGGAGAAGCTCAAGGATGGTACCGATCGATGCGCGCTACCCCATTTAGTGGGGGTAGAGCCTACTTGCAAGTCTCTCCGACCTTCACAAAAAAAGTTATTCAAGAATATCTCCTCAGATTTGGGGGAATTTCGTCGGTCGACCTCTTCCGAAGGTCGTACAAGCTCGGGGATGGTACCAATCGATCCGCAGGACCCAAATTAGTCCAGATGCAACCACTTTCCAAGTCTCTCCGACCTTCACAAAAAAAGTTATTCAAGAATATCTCTTTCTCCTATGTGCTTTCATCCCTAACCCTAACCCTAACCCTTCCGAAAGTCGGAGAAGCTCAAGGATGGTACCGATCGATGCGCGCTACCCCATTTAGTGGGGGTAGAGCCTACTTGCAAGTCTCTCCAACCTTCACAAAAAAAGTTATTCAAGAATATCTCTTTCTCCTATGTGCTTTCATCCCTAACCCTAACCCTAACCCTTCCGAAAGTCGGAGAAGCTCAAGGATGGTACCGATCGATGCGCGTTACCCCATTTAGTGGGGGTAGAGCCTACTTGCAAGTCTCTCCGACCTTCACAAAAAAAGTTATTCAAGAATATCTCTTTCTCCTATGTGCTTTCATCCCTAACCCTAACCCTAACCCTTCCGAAAGTCGGAGAAGCTCAAGGATGGTACCGATCGATGCGCGCTACCCCATTTAGTGGGGGTAGAGCCTACTTGCAAGTCTCTCCGACCTTCACAAAAAAAGTTATTCAAGAATATCTCCTCAGATTTGGGGGAATTTCGTCGGTCGACCTCTTCCGAAGGTCGTACAAGCTCGGGGATGGTACCAATCGATCCGCAGGACCCAAATTAGTCCAGATGCAACCACTTTCCAAGTCTCTCCGACCTTCACAAAAAAAGTTATTCAAGAATATCTCTTTCTCCTATGTGCTTTCATCCCTAACCCTAACCCTAACCCTTCCGAAAGTCGGAGAAGCTCAAGGATGGTACCGATCGATGCGCGCTACCCCATTTAGTGGGGGTAGAGCCTACTTGCAAGTCTCTCCGACCTTGACAAAAAAAGTTATTCAAGAATATCTCTTTCTCCTATGTGCTTTCATCCCTAACCCTAACCCTAACCCTTCCGAAAGTCGGAGAAGCTCAAGGATGGTACCGATCGATGCGCGCTACCCCATTTAGTGGGGGTAGAGCCTACTTGCAAGTCTCTCCGACCTTCACAAAAAACGTTATTCAAGAATATCTCCTCAGATTTGGGGGAATTTCGTCGGTCGACCTCTTCCGAAGGTCGTACAAGCTCGGGGATGGTACCAATCGATCCGCAGGACCCAAATTAGTCCAGATGCAACCACTTTCCAAGTCTCTCCGACCTTCACAAAAAAAGTTATTCAAGAATATCTCTTTCTCCTATGTGCTTTCATCCCTAACCCTAACCCTAACCCTTCCGAAAGTCGGAGAAGCTCAAGGATGGTACCGATCGATGCGCGCTACCCCATTTAGTGGGGGTAGAGCCTACTTGCAAGTCTCTCCGACCTTCACAAAAAAAGTTATTCAAGAATATCTCTTTCTCCTATGTGCTTTCATCCCTAACCCTAACCCTAACCCTTCCGAAAGTCGGAGAAGCTCAAGGATGGTACCGATCGATGCGCGCTACCCCATTTAGTGGGGGTAGAGCCTACTTGCAAGTCTCTCCGACCTTCACAAAAAAAGTTATTCAAGAATATCTCTTTCTCCTATGTGCTTTCATCCCTAACCCTAACCCTAACCCTTCCGAAAGTCGGAGAAGCTCAAGGATGGTACCGATCGATGCGCGCTACCCCATTTAGTGGGGGTAGAGCCTACTTGCAAGTCTCTCCGACCTTCACAAAAAAAGTTATTCAAGAATATCTCTTTCTCCTATGTGCTTTCATCCCTAACCCTAACCCTAACCCTTCCGAAAGTCGGAGAAGCTCAAGGATGGTACTGATCGATGCGCGCAACCCCATTTAGTGGGGGTAGAGCCTACTTGCAAGTCTCTCCGACCTTCACAAAAAAAGTTATTCAAGAATATCTCCTCAGATTTGGGGGAATTTCGTCGGTCGACCTCTTCCGAAGGTCGTACAAGCTCGGGGATGGTACCAATCGATCCGCAGGACCCAAATTAGTCCAGATGCAACCACTTTCCAAGTCTCTCCGACCTTCACAAAAAAAGTTATTCAAGAATATCTCTTTCTCCTATGTGCTTTCATCCCTAACCCTAACCCTAACCCTTCCGAAAGTCGGAGAAGCTCAAGGATGGTACCGATCGATGCGCGCTACCCCATTTAGTGGGGGTAGAGCCTACTTGCAAGTCTCTCCGACCTTCACAAAAAAAGTTATTCAAGAATATCTCTTTCTCCTATGTGCTTTCATCCCTAACCCTAACCCTAACCCTTCCGAAAGTCGGAGAAGCTCAAGGATGGTACCGATCGATGCGCGCTACCCCATTTAGTGGGGGTAGAGCCTACTTGCAAGTCTCTCCGACCTTCACAAAAAAAGTTATTCAAGAATATCTCTTTCTCCTATGTGCTTTCATCCCTAACCCTAACCCTAACCCTTCCGAAAGTCGGAGAAGCTCAAGGATGGTACCGATCGATGCGCGCTACCCCATTTAGTGGGGGTAGAGCCTACTTGCAAGTCTCTCCGACCTTCACAAAAAAAGTTATTCAAGAATATCTCTTTCTCCTATGTGCTTTCATCCCTAACCCTAACCCTAACCCTTCCGAAAGTCGGAGAAGCTCAAGGATGGTACTGATCGATGCGCGCAACCCCATTTAGTGGGGGTAGAGCCTACTTGCAAGTCTCTCCGACCTTCACAAAAAAAGTTATTCAAGAATATCTCCTCAGATTTGGGGGAATTTCGTCGGTCGACCTCTTCCGAAGGTCGTACAAGCTCGGGGATGGTACCAATCGATCCGCAGGACCCAAATTAGTCCAGATGCAACCACTTTCCAAGTCTCTCCGACCTTCACAAAAAAAGTTATTCAAGAATATCTCTTTCTCCTATGTGCTTTCATCCCTAACCCTAACCCTAACCCTTCCGAAAGTCGGAGAAGCTCAAGGATGGTACCGATCGATGCGCGCTACCCCATTTAGTGGGGGTAGAGCCTACTTGCAAGTCTCTCCGACCTTCACAAAAAAAGTTATTCAAGAATATCTCTTTCTCCTATGTGCTTTCATCCCTAACCCTAACCCTAACCCTTCCGAAAGTCGGAGAAGCTCAAGGATGGTACCGATCGATGCGCGCTACCCCATTTAGTGGGGGTAGAGCCTACTTGCAAGTCTCTCCGACCTTCACAAAAAAAGTTATTCAAGAATATCTCCTCAGATTTGGGGGAATTTCGTCGGTCGACCTCTTCCGAAGGTCGTACAAGCTCGGGGATGGTACCAATCGATCCGCAGGACCCAAATTAGTCCAGATGCAACCACTTTCCAAGTCTCTCCGACCTTCACAAAAAAAGTTATTCAAGAATATCTCTTTCTCCTATGTGCTTTCATCCCTAACCCTAACCCTAACCCTTCCGAAAGTCGGAGAAGCTCAAGGATGGTACCGATCGATGCGCGCTACCCCATTTAGTGGGGGTAGAGCCTACTTGCAAGTCTCTCCGACCTTCACAAAAAAAGTTATTCAAGAATATCTCTTTCTCCTATGTGCTTTCATCCCTAACCCTAACCCTAACCCTTCCGAAAGTCGGAGAAGCTCAAGGATGGTACCGATCGATGCGCGCTACCCCATTTAGTGGGGGTAGAGCCTACTTGCAAGTCTCTCCGACCTTCACAAAAAAAGTTATTCAAGAATATCTCTTTCTCCTATGTGCTTTCATCCCTAACCCTAACCCTAACCCTTCCGAAAGTCGGAGAAGCTCAAGGATGGTACCGATCGATGCGCGCTACCCCATTTAGTGGGGGTAGAGCCTACTTGCAAGTCTCTCCGACCTTGACAAAAAAAGTTATTCAAGAATATCTCTTTCTCCTATGTGCTTTCATCCCTAACCCTAACCCTAACCCTTCCGAAAGTCGGAGAAGCTCAAGGATGGTACCGATCGATGCGCGCTACCCCATTTAGTGGGGGTAGAGCCTACTTGCAAGTCTCTCCGACCTTCACAAAAAACGTTATTCAAGAATATCTCCTCAGATTTGGGGGAATTTCGTCGGTCGACCTCTTCCGAAGGTCGTACAAGCTCGGGGATGGTACCAATCGATCCGCAGGACCCAAATTAGTCCAGATGCAACCACTTTCCAAGTCTCTCCGACCTTCACAAAAAAAGTTATTCAAGAATATCTCTTTCTCCTATGTGCTTTCATCCCTAACCCTAACCCTAACCCTTCCGAAAGTCGGAGAAGCTCAAGGATGGTACCGATCGATGCGAGCTACCCCATTTAGTGGGGGTAGAGCCTACTTGCAAGTCTCTCCGACCTTCACAAAAAAAGTTATTCAAGAATATCTCTTTCTCCTATGTGCTTTCATCCCTAACCCTAACCCTAACCCTTCCGAAAGTCGGAGAAGCTCAAGGATGGTACCGATCGATGCGCGCTACCCCATTTAGTGGGGGTAGAGCCTACTTGCAAGTCTCTCCGACCTTCACAAAAAAAGTTATTCAAGAATATCTCTTTCTCCTATGTGCTTTCATCCCTAACCCTAACCCTAACCCTTCCGAAAGTCGGAGAAGCTCAAGGATGGTACCGATCGATGCGCGCTACCCCATTTAGTGGGGGTAGAGCCTACTTGCAAGTCTCTCCGACCTTCACAAAAAAAGTTATTCAAGAATATCTCTTTCTCCTATGTGCTTTCATCCCTAACCCTAACCCTAACCCTTCCGAAAGTCGGAGAAGCTCAAGGATGGTACTGATCGATGCGCGCAACCCCATTTAGTGGGGGTAGAGCCTACTTGCAAGTCTCTCCGACCTTCACAAAAAAAGTTATTCAAGAATATCTCCTCAGATTTGGGGGAATTTCGTCGGTCGACCTCTTCCGAAGGTCGTACAAGCTCGGGGATGGTACCAATCGATCCGCAGGACCCAAATTAGTCCAGATGCAACCACTTTCCAAGTCTCTCCGACCTTCACAAAAAAAGTTATTCAAGAATATCTCTTTCTCCTATGTGCTTTCAGCCCTAACCCTAACCCTAACCCTTCCGAAAGTCGGAGAAGCTCAAGGATGGTACCGATCGATGCGCGCTACCCCATTTAGTGGGGGTAGAGCCTACTTGCAAGTCTCTCCGACCTTCACAAAAAAAGTTATTCAAGAATATCTCTTTCTCCTATGTGCTTTCATCCCTAACCCTAACCCTAACCCTTCCGAAAGTCGGAGAAGCTCAAGGATGGTACCGATCGATGCGCGCTACCCCATTTAGTGGGGGTAGAGCCTACTTGCAAGTCTCTCCGACCTTCACAAAAAAAGTTATTCAAGAATATCTCTTTCTCCTATGTGCTTTCATCCCTAACCCTAACCCTAACCCTTCCGAAAGTCGGAGAAGCTCAAGGATGGTACCGATCGATGCGCGCTACCCCATTTAGTGGGGGTAGAGCCTACTTGCAAGTCTCTCCGACCTTCACAAAAAAAGTTATTCAAGAATATCTCTTTCTCCTATGTGCTTTCATCCCTAACCCTAACCCTAACCCTTCCGAAAGTCGGAGAAGCTCAAGGATGGTACTGATCGATGCGCGCAACCCCATTTAGTGGGGGTAGAGCCTACTTGCAAGTCTCTCCGACCTTCACAAAAAAAGTTATTCAAGAATATCTCCTCAGATTTGGGGGAATTTCGTCGGTCGACCTCTTCCGAAGGTCGTACAAGCTCGGGGATGGTACCAATCGATCCGCAGGACCCAAATTAGTCCAGATGCAACCACTTTCCAAGTCTCTCCGACCTTCACAAAAAAAGTTATTCAAGAATATCTCTTTCTCCTATGTGCTTTCATCCCTAACCCTAACCCTAACCCTTCCGAAAGTCGGAGAAGCTCAAGGATGGTACCGATCGATGCGCGCTACCCCATTTAGTGGGGGTAGAGCCTACTTGCAAGTCTCTCCGACCTTCACAAAAAAAGTTATTCAAGAATATCTCTTTCTCCTATGTGCTTTCATCCCTAACCCTAACCCTTCCGAAAGTCGGAGAAGCTCAAGGATGGTACCGATCGATGCGCGCTACCCCATTTAGTGGGGGTAGAGCCTACTTGCAAGTCTCTCCGACCTTCACAAAAAAAGTTATTCAAGAATATCTCCTCAGATTTGGGGGAATTTCGTCGGTCGACCTCTTCCGAAGGTCGTACAAGCTCGGGGATGGTACCAATCGATCCGCAGGACCCAAATTAGTCCAGATGCAACCACTTTCCAAGTCTCTCCGACCTTCACAAAAAAAGTTATTCAAGAATATCTCTTTCTCCTATGTGCTTTCATCCCTAACCCTAACCCTAACCCTTCCGAAAGTCGGAGAAGCTCAAGGATGGTACCGATCGATGCGCGCTACCCCATTTAGTGGGGGTAGAGCCTACTTGCAAGTCTCTCCGACCTTCACAAAAAAAGTTATTCAAGAATATCTCTTTCTCCTATGTGCTTTCATCCCTAACCCTAACCCTAACCCTTCCGAAAGTCGGAGAAGCTCAAGGATGGTACCGATCGATGCGCGCTACCCCATTTAGTGGGGGTAGAGCCTACTTGCAAGTCTCTCCGACCTTCACAAAAAAAGTTATTCAAGAATATCTCTTTCTCCTATGTGCTTTCATCCCTAACCCTAACCCTAACCCTTCCGAAAGTCGGAGAAGCTCAAGGATGGTACCGATCGATGCGCGCTACCCCATTTAGTGGGGGTAGAGCCTACTTGCAAGTCTCTCCGACCTTGACAAAAAAAGTTATTCAAGAATATCTCTTTCTCCTATGTGCTTTCATCCCTAACCCTAACCCTAACCCTTCCGAAAGTCGGAGAAGCTCAAGGATGGTACCGATCGATGCGTGCTACCCCATTTAGTGGGGGTAGAGCCTACTTGCAAGTCTCTCCGACCTTCACAAAAAAAGTTATTCAAGAATATCTCCTCAGATTTGGGGGAATTTCGTCGGTCGACCTCTTCCGAAGGTCGTACAAGCTCGGGGATGGTACCAATCGATCCGCAGGACCCAAATTAGTCCAGATGCAACCACTTTCCAAGTCTCTCCGACCTTCACAAAAAAAGTTATTCAAGAATATCTCTTTCTCCTATGTGCTTTCATCCCTAACCCTAACCCTAACCCTTCCGAAAGTCGGAGAAGCTCAAGGATGGTACCGATCGATGCGAGCTACCCCATTTAGTGGGGGTAGAGCCTACTTGCAAGTCTCTCCGACCTTCACAAAAAAAGTTATTCAAGAATATCTCTTTCTCCTATGTGCTTTCATCCCTAACCCTAACCCTAACCCTTCCGAAAGTCGGAGAAGCTCAAGGATGGTACCGATCGATGCGCGCTACCCCATTTAGTGGGGGTAGAGCCTACTTGCAAGTCTCTCCGACCTTCACAAAAAAAGTTATTCAAGAATATCTCTTTCTCCTATGTGCTTTCATCCCTAACCCTAACCCTAACCCTTCCGAAAGTCGGAGAAGCTCAAGGATGGTACCGATCGATGCGCGCTACCCCATTTAGTGGGGGTAGAGCCTACTTGCAAGTCTCTCCGACCTTCACAAAAAAAGTTATTCAAGAATATCTCTTTCTCCTATGTGCTTTCATCCCTAACCCTAACCCTAACCCTTCCGAAAGTCGGAGAAGCTCAAGGATGGTACTGATCGATGCGCGCAACCCCATTTAGTGGGGGTAGAGCCTACTTGCAAGTCTCTCCGACCTTCACAAAAAAAGTTATTCAAGAATATCTCCTCAGATTTGGGGGAATTTCGTCGGTCGACCTCTTCCGAAGGTCGTACAAGCTCGGGGATGGTACCAATCGATCCGCAGGACCCAAATTAGTCCAGATGCAACCACTTTCCAAGTCTCTCCGACCTTCACAAAAAAAGTTATTCAAGAATATCTCTTTCTCCTATGTGCTTTCAGCCCTAACCCTAACCCTAACCCTTCCGAAAGTCGGAGAAGCTCAAGGATGGTACCGATCGATGCGCGCTACCCCATTTAGTGGGGGTAGAGCCTACTTGCAAGTCTCTCCGACCTTCACAAAAAAAGTTATTCAAGAATATCTCTTTCTCCTATGTGCTTTCATCCCTAACCCTAACCCTAACCCTTCCGAAAGTCGGAGAAGCTCAAGGATGGTACCGATCGATGCGCGCTACCCCATTTAGTGGGGGTAGAGCCTACTTGCAAGTCTCTCCGACCTTCACAAAAAAAGTTATTCAAGAATATCTCTTTCTCCTATGTGCTTTCATCCCTAACCCTAACCCTAACCCTTCCGAAAGTCGGAGAAGCTCAAGGATGGTACCGATCGATGCGCGCTACCCCATTTAGTGGGGGTAGAGCCTACTTGCAAGTCTCTCCGACCTTCACAAAAAAAGTTATTCAAGAATATCTCTTTCTCCTATGTGCTTTCATCCCTAACCCTAACCCTAACCCTTCCGAAAGTCGGAGAAGCTCAAGGATGGTACTGATCGATGCGCGCAACCCCATTTAGTGGGGGTAGAGCCTACTTGCAAGTCTCTCCGACCTTCACAAAAAAAGTTATTCAAGAATATCTCCTCAGATTTGGGGGAATTTCGTCGGTCGACCTCTTCCGAAGGTCGTACAAGCTCGGGGATGGTACCAATCGATCCGCAGGACCCAAATTAGTCCAGATGCAACCACTTTCCATGTCTCTCCGACCTTCACAAAAAACGTTATTCAAGAATATCTCTTTCTCCTATGTGCTTTCATCCCTAACCCTAACCCTAACCCTTCCGAAAGTCGGAGAAGCTCAAGGATGGTACCGATCGATGCGCGCTACCCCATTTAGTGGGGGTAGAGCCTACTTGCAAGTCTCTCCGACCTTCACAAAAAAAGTTATTCAAGAATATCTCTTTCTCCTATGTGCTTTCATCCCTAACCCTAACCCTAACCCTTCCGAAAGTCGGAGAAGCTCAAGGATGGTACCGATCGATGCGCGCTACCCCATTTAGTGGGGGTAGAGCCTACTTGCAAGTCTCTCCGACCTTCACAAAAAAAGTTATTCAAGAATATCTCCTCAGATTTGGGGGAATTTCGTCGGTCGACCTCTTCCGAAGGTCGTACAAGCTCGGGGATGGTACCAATCGATCCGCAGGACCCAAATTAGTCCAGATGCAACCACTTTCCAAGTCTCTCCGACCTTCACAAAAAAAGTTATTCAAGAATATCTCTTTCTCCTATGTGCTTTCATCCCTAACCCTAACCCTAACCCTTCCGAAAGTCGGAGAAGCTCAAGGATGGTACCGATCGATGCGCGCTACCCCATTTAGTGGGGGTAGAGCCTACTTGCAAGTCTCTCCGACCTTCACAAAAAAAGTTATTCAAGAATATCTCTTTCTCCTATGTGCTTTCATCCCTAACCCTAACCCTAACCCTTCCGAAAGTCGGAGAAGCTCAAGGATGGTACCGATCGATGCGCGCTACCCCATTTAGTGGGGGTAGAGCCTACTTGCAAGTCTCTCCGACCTTCACAAAAAAAGTTATTCAAGAATATCTCTTTCTCCTATGTGCTTTCATCCCTAACCCTAACCCTAACCCTTCCGAAAGTCGGAGAAGCTCAAGGATGGTACCGATCGATGCGCGCTACCCCATTTAGTGGGGGTAGAGCCTACTTGCAAGTCTCTCCGACCTTCACAAAAAAAGTTATTCAAGAATATCTCTTTCTCCTATGTGCTTTCATCCCTAACCCTAACCCTAACCCTTCCGAAAGTCGGAGAAGCTCAAGGATGGTACTGATCGATGCGCGCAACCCCATTTAGTGGGGGTAGAGCCTACTTGCAAGTCTCTCCGACCTTCACAAAAAAAGTTATTCAAGAATATCTCCTCAGATTTGGGGGAATTTCGTCGGTCGACCTCTTCCGAAGGTCGTACAAGCTCGGGGATGGTACCAATCGATCCGCAGGACCCAAATTAGTCCAGATGCAACCACTTTCCATGTCTCTCCGACCTTCACAAAAAACGTTATTCAAGAATATCTCTTTCTCCTATGTGCTTTCATCCCTAACCCTAACCCTAACCCTTCCGAAAGTCGGAGAAGCTCAAGGATGGTACCGATCGATGCGCGCTACCCCATTTAGTGGGGGTAGAGCCTACTTGCAAGTCTCTCCGACCTTCACAAAAAAAGTTATTCAAGAATATCTCTTTCTCCTATGTGCTTTCATCCCTAACCCTAACCCTAACCCTTCCGAAAGTCGGAGAAGCTCAAGGATGGTACCGATCGATGCGCGCTACCCCATTTAGTGGGGGTAGAGCCTACTTGCAAGTCTCTCCGACCTTCACAAAAAAAGTTATTCAAGAATATCTCCTCAGATTTGGGGGAATTTCGTCGGTCGACCTCTTCCGAAGGTCGTACAAGCTCGGGGATGGTACCAATCGATCCGCAGGACCCAAATTAGTCCAGATGCAACCACTTTCCAAGTCTCTCCGACCTTCACAAAAAAAGTTATTCAAGAATATCTCTTTCTCCTATGTGCTTTCATCCCTAACCCTAACCCTAACCCTTCCGAAAGTCGGAGAAGCTCAAGGATGGTACCGATCGATGCGCGCTACCCCATTTAGTGGGGGTAGAGCCTACTTGCAAGTCTCTCCGACCTTCACAAAAAAAGTTATTCAAGAATATCTCTTTCTCCTATGTGCTTTCATCCCTAACCCTAACCCTAACCCTTCCGAAAGTCGGAGAAGCTCAAGGATGGTACCGATCGATGCGCGCTACCCCATTTAGTGGGGGTAGAGCCTACTTGCAAGTCTCTCCGACCTTCACAAAAAAAGTTATTCAAGAATATCTCTTTCTCCTATGTGCTTTCATCCCTAACCCTAACCCTAACCCTTCCGAAAGTCGGAGAAGCTCAAGGATGGTACCGATCGATGCGCGCTACCCCATTTAGTGGGGGTAGAGCCTACTTGCAAGTCTCTCCGACCTTCACAAAAAAAGTTATTCAAGAATATCTCTTTCTCCTATGTGCTTTCATCCCTAACCCTAACCCTAACCCTTCCGAAAGTCGGAGAAGCTCAAGGATGGTACTGATCGATGCGCGCAACCCCATTTAGTGGGGGTAGAGCCTACTTGCAAGTCTCTCCGACCTTCACAAAAAAAGTTATTCAAGAATATCTCCTCAGATTTGGGGGAATTTCGTCGGTCGACCTCTTCCGAAGGTCGTACAAGCTCGGGGATGGTACCAATCGATCCGCAGGACCCAAATTAGTCCAGATGCAACCACTTTCCATGTCTCTCCGACCTTCACAAAAAACGTTATTCAAGAATATCTCTTTCTCCTATGTGCTTTCATCCCTAACCCTAACCCTAACCCTTCCGAAAGTCGGAGAAGCTCAAGGATGGTACCGATCGATGCGCGCTACCCCATTTAGTGGGGGTAGAGCCTACTTGCAAGTCTCTCCGACCTTCACAAAAAAAGTTATTCAAGAATATCTCTTTCTCCTATGTGCTTTCATCCCTAACCCTAACCCTAACCCTTCCGAAAGTCGGAGAAGCTCAAGGATGGTACCGATCGATGCGCGCTACCCCATTTAGTGGGGGTAGAGCCTACTTGCAAGTCTCTCCGACCTTCACAAAAAAAGTTATTCAAGAATATCTCCTCAGATTTGGGGGAATTTCGTCGGTCGACCTCTTCCGAAGGTCGTACAAGCTCGGGGATGGTACCAATCGATCCGCAGGACCCAAATTAGTCCAGATGCAACCACTTTCCAAGTCTCTCCGACCTTCACAAAAAAAGTTATTCAAGAATATCTCTTTCTCCTATGTGCTTTCATCCCTAACCCTAACCCTAACCCTTCCGAAAGTCGGAGAAGCTCAAGGATGGTACCGATCGATGCGCGCTACCCCATTTAGTGGGGGTAGAGCCTACTTGCAAGTCTCTCCGACCTTCACAAAAAAAGTTATTCAAGAATATCTCTTTCTCCTATGTGCTTTCATCCCTAACCCTAACCCTAACCCTTCCGAAAGTCGGAGAAGCTCAAGGATGGTACCGATCGATGCGCGCTACCCCATTTAGTGGGGGTAGAGCCTACTTGCAAGTCTCTCCGACCTTCACAAAAAAAGTTATTCAAGAATATCTCTTTCTCCTATGTGCTTTCATCCCTAACCCTAACCCTAACCCTTCCGAAAGTCGGAGAAGCTCAAGGATGGTACCGATCGATGCGCGCTACCCCATTTAGTGGGGGTAGAGCCTACTTGCAAGTCTCTCCGACCTTCACAAAAAAAGTTATTCAAGAATATCTCTTTCTCCTATGTGCTTTCATCCCTAACCCTAACCCTAACCCTTCCGAAAGTCGGAGAAGCTCAAGGATGGTACCGATCGATGCGCGCTACCCCATTTAGTGGGGGTAGAGCCTACTTGCAAGTCTCTCCGACCTTCACAAAAAAAGTTATTCAAGAATATCTCTTTCTCCTATGTGCTTTCATCCCTAACCCTAACCCTAACCCTTCCGAAAGTCGGAGAAGCTCAAGGATGGTACTGATCGATGCGCGCAACCCCATTTAGTGGGGGTAGAGCCTACTTGCAAGTCTCTCCGACCTTCACAAAAAAAGTTATTCAAGAATATCTCCTCAGATTTGGGGGAATTTCGTCGGTCGACCTCTTCCGAAGGTCGTACAAGCTCGGGGATGGTACCAATCGATCCGCAGGACCCAAATTAGTCCAGATGCAACCACTTTCCATGTCTCTCCGACCTTCACAAAAAACGTTATTCAAGAATATCTCTTTCTCCTATGTGCTTTCATCCCTAACCCTAACCCTAACCCTTCCAAAAGTCGGAGAAGCTCAAGGATGGTACCGATCGATGCGCGCTACCCCATTTAGTGGGGGTAGAGCCTACTTGCAAGTCTCTCCGACCTTCACAAAAAAAGTTATTCAAGAATATCTCTTTCTCCTATGTGCTTTCATCCCTAACCCTAACCCTAACCCTTCCGAAAGTCGGAGAAGCTCAAGGATGGTACCGATCGATGCGCGCTACCCCATTTAGTGGGGGTAGAGCCTACTTGCAAGTCTCTCCGACCTTCACAAAAAAAGTTATTCAAGAATATCTCCTCAGATTTGGGGGAATTTCGTCGGTCGACCTCTTCCGAAGGTCGTACAAGCTCGGGGATGGTACCAATCGATCCGCAGGACCCAAATTAGTCCAGATGCAACCACTTTCCAAGTCTCTCCGACCTTCACAAAAAAAGTTATTCAAGAATATCTCTTTCTCCTATGTGCTTTCATCCCTAACCCTAACCCTAACCCTTCCGAAAGTCGGAGAAGCTCAAGGATGGTACCGATCGATGCGCGCTACCCCATTTAGTGGGGGTAGAGCCTACTTGCAAGTCTCTCCGACCTTCACAAAAAAAGTTATTCAAGAATATCTCTTTCTCCTATGTGCTTTCATCCCTAACCCTAACCCTAACCCTTCCGAAAGTCGGAGAAGCTCAAGGATGGTACCGATCGATGCGCGCTACCCCATTTAGTGGGGGTAGAGCCTACTTGCAAGTCTCTCCGACCTTCACAAAAAAAGTTATTCAAGAATATCTCTTTCTCCTATGTGCTTTCATCCCTAACCCTAACCCTAACCCTTCCGAAAGTCGGAGAAGCTCAAGGATGGTACCGATCGATGCGCGCTACCCCATTTAGTGGGGGTAGAGCCTACTTGCAAGTCTCTCCGACCTTCACAAAAAAAGTTATTCAAGAATATCTCTTTCTCCTATGTGCTTTCATCCCTAACCCTAACCCTAACCCTTCCGAAAGTCGGAGAAGCTCAAGGATGGTACTGATCG
This sequence comes from Limanda limanda, assembly GCF_963576545.1. Lineage (NCBI taxonomy): Eukaryota > Metazoa > Chordata > Actinopteri > Pleuronectiformes > Pleuronectidae > Limanda > Limanda limanda. Next base: position 938,167 of record NW_026870560.1, read on the forward strand.
ATGCGCGCAACCCCATTTAGTGGGGGTAGAGCCTACTTGCAAGTCTCTCCGACCTTCACAAAAAAAGTTATTCAAGAATATCTCCTCAGATTTGGGGGAATTTCGTCGGTCGACCTCTTCCGAAGGTCATACAAGCTCGGGGATGGTACCAATCGATCCGCAGGACCCAAATTAGTCCAGATGCAACCACTTTCCAAGTCTCTCCGACCTTCACAAAAAAAGTTATTCAAGAATATCTCTTTCTCCTATGTGCTTTCATCCCTAACCCTAACCCTTCCGAAAGTCGGAGAAGCTCAAGGATGGTACCGATCGATGCGCGCAACCCCATTTAGTGGGGGTAGAGCCTACTTGCAAGTCTCTCCGACCTTCACAAAAAAAGTTATTCAAGAATATCTCTTTCTCCTATGTGCTTTCATCCCTAACCCTAACCCTTCCGAAAGTCGGAGAAGCTCAAGGATGGTACCGATCGATGCGCGCAACCCCATTTAGTGGGGGTACAGCCTACTTGCAAGTCTCTCCGACCTTCACAAAAAAAGTTATTCAAGAATATCTCTTTCTCCTATGTGCTTTCATCCCTAACCCTAACCCTTCCGAAAGTCGGAGAAGCTCAAGGATGGTACTGATCGATGCGCGCAACCCCATTTAGTGGGGGTAGAGCCTACTTGCAAGTCTCTCCGACCTTCACAAAAAAAGTTATTCAAGAATATCTCCTCAGATTTTGGGGGAATTTCGTCGGTCGACCTCTTCCGAAGGTCGTACAAGCTCGGGGATGGTACCAATCGATCTGCAGGACCCAAATTAGTCCAGATGCAACCACTTTCCAAGTCTCTCCGACCTTCACAAAAAAAGTTATTCAAGAATATCTCTTTCTCCTATGTGCTTTCATCCCTAACCCTAACCCTAACCCTTCCGAAAGTCGGAGAAGCTCAAGGATGGTACCGATCGATGCGCGCTACCCCATTTAGTGGGGGTAGAGCCTACTTGCAAGTCTCTCCGACCTTCACAAAAAAAGTTATTCAAGAATATCTCTTTCTCCTATGTGCTTTCATCCCTAACCCTAACCCTAACCCTTCCAAAAGTCGGAGAAGCTCAAGGATGGTACCGATCGATGCGCGCAACCCCATTTAGTGGGGGTAGAGCCTACTTGCAAGTCTCTCCGACCTTCACAAAAAAAGTTATTCAAGAATATCTCCTCAGATTTGGGGGAATTTCGTCGGTCGACCTCTTCCGAAGGTCGTACAAGCTCGGGGATGGTACCAATCGATCCGCAGGACCCAAATTAGTCCAGATGCAACCACTTTCCAAGTCTCTCCGACCTTCACAAAAAAAGTTATTCAAGAATATCTCTTTCTCCTATGTGCTTTCATCCCTAACCCTAACCCTAACCCTTCCGAAAGTCGGAGAAGCTCAAGGATGGTACCGATCGATGCGCGCTACCCCATTTAGTGGGGGTAGAGCCTACTTGCAAGTCTCTCCGACCTTCACAAAAAAAGTTATTCAAGAATATCTCTTTCTCCTATGTGCTTTCATCCCTAACCCTAACCCTAACCCTTCCAAAAGTCGGAGAAGCTCAAGGATGGTACCGATCGATGCGCGCAACCCCATTTAGTGGGGGTAGAGCCTACTTGCAAGTCTCTCCGACCTTCACAAAAAAAGTTATTCAAGAATATCTCCTCAGATTTGGGGGAATTTCGTCGGTCGACCTCTTCCGAAGGTCGTACAAGCTCGGGGATGGTACCAATCGATCCGCAGGACCCAAATTAGTCCAGATGCAACCACTTTCCAAGTCTCTCCGACCTTCACAAAAAAAGTTATTCAAGAATATCTCTTTCTCCTATGTGCTTTCATCCCTAACCCTAACCCTAACCCTTCCGAAAGTCGGAGAAGCTCAAGGATGGTACCGATCGATGCGCGCTACCCCATTTAGTGGGGGTAGAGCCTACTTGCAAGTCTCTCCGACCTTCACAAAAAAAGTTATTCAAGAATATCTCTTTCTCCTATGTGCTTTCATCCCTAACCCTAACCCTAACCCTTCCGAAAGTCGGAGAAGCTCAAGGATGGTACCGATCGATGCGCGCTACCCCATTTAGTGGGGGTAGAGCCTACTTGCAAGTCTCTCCGACCTTCACAAAAAAAGTTATTCAAGAATATCTCTTTCTCCTATGTGCTTTCATCCCTAACCCTAACCCTAACCCTTCCGAAAGTCGGAGAAGCTCAAGGATGGTACCGATCGATGCGCGCTACCCCATTTAGTGGGGGTAGAGCCTACTTGCAAGTCTCTCCGACCTTCACAAAAAAAGTTATTCAAGAATATCTCTTTCTCCTATGTGCTTTCATCCCTAACCCTAACCCTTCCGAAAGTCGGAGAAGCTCAAGGATGGTACTGATCGATGCGCGCAACCCCATTTAGTGGGGGTAGAGCCTACTTGCAAGTCTCTCCGACCTTCACAAAAAAAGTTATTCAAGAATATCTCCTCAGATTTGGGGGAATTTCGTCGGTCGACCTTTTTCGAAGGTCGTACAAGCTCGGGGATGGTACCAATCGATCCGCAGGACCCAAATTAGTCCAGATGCAACCACTTTCCAAGTCTCTCCGACCTTCACAAAAAAAGTTATTCAAGAATATCTCTTTCTCCTATGTGCTTTCATCCCTAACCCTAACCCTAACCCTTCCGAAAGTCGGAGAAGCTCAAGGATGGTACTGATCGATGCGCGCTACCCCATTTAGTGGGGGTAGAGCCTACTTGCAAGTCTCTCCGACCTTCACAAAAAAAGTTATTCAAGAATATCTCCTCAGATTTGGGGGAATTTCGTCGGTCGACCTCTTCCGAAGGTCGTACAAGCTCGGGGATGGTACCAATCGATCCGCAGGACCCAAATTAGTCCAGATGCAACCACTTTCCAAGTCTCTCCGACCTTCACAAAAAAAGTTATTCAAGAATATCTCTTTCTCCTATGTGCTTTCATCCCTAACCCTAACCCTAACCCTTCCGAAAGTCGGAGAAGCTCAAGGATGGTACCGATCGATGCGCGCTACCCCATTTAGTGGGGGTAGAGCCTACTTGCAAGTCTCTCCGACCTTCACAAAAAAAGTTATTCAAGAATATCTCTTTCTCCTATGTGCTTTCATCCCTAACCCTAACCCTAACCCTTCCGAAAGTCGGAGAAGCTCAAGGATGGTACTGATCGATGCGCGCAACCCCATTTAGTGGGGGTAGAGCCTACTTGCAAGTCTCTCCGACCTTCACAAAAAAAGTTATTCAAGAATATCTCCTCAGATTTGGGGGAATTTCGTCGGTCGACCTCTTCCGAAGGTCGTACAAGCTCGGGGATGGTACCAATCGATCCGCAGGACCCAAATTAGTCCAGATGCAACCACTTTCCAAGTCTCTCCGACCTTCACAAAAAAAGTTATTCAAGAATATCTCTTTCTCCTATGTGCTTTCATCCCTAACCCTAACCCTAACCCTTCCGAAAGTCGGAGAAGCTCAAGGATGGTACCGATCGATGCGCGCTACCCCATTTAGTGGGGGTAGAGCCTACTTGCAAGTCTCTCCGACCTTCACAAAAAAAGTTATTCAAGAATATCTCTTTCTCCTATGTGCTTTCATCCCTAACCCTAACCCTAACCCTTCCGAAAGTCGGAGAAGCTCAAGGATGGTACCGATCGATGCGCGCTACCCCATTTAGTGGGGGTAGAGCCTACTTGCAAGTCTCTCCGACCTTCACAAAAAAAGTTATTCAAGAATATCTCCTCAGATTTGGGGGAATTTCGTCGGTCGACCTCTTCCGAAGGTCGTACAAGCTCGGGGATGGTACCAATCGATCCGCAGGACCCAAATTAGTCCAGATGCAACCACTTTCCAAGTCTCTCCGACCTTCACAAAAAAAGTTATTCAAGAATATCTCTTTCTCCTATGTGCTTTCATCCCTAACCCTAACCCTAACCCTTCCGAAAGTCGGAGAAGCTCAAGGATGGTACCGATCGATGCGCGCTACCCCATTTAGTGGGGGTAGAGCCTACTTGCAAGTCTCTCCGACCTTCACAAAAAACGTTATTCAAGAATATCTCTTTCTCCTATGTGCTTTCATCCCTAACCCTAACCCTAACCCTTCCGAAAGTCGGAGAAGCTCAAGGATGGTACCGATCGATGCGCGCTACCCCATTTAGTGGGGGTAGAGCCTACTTGCAAGTCTCTCCGACCTTCACAAAAAAAGTTATTCAAGAATATCTCTTTCTCCTATGTGCTTTCATCCCTAACCCTAACCCTAACCCTTCCGAAAGTCGGAGAAGCTCAAGGATGGTACCGATCGATGCGCGCTACCCCATTTAGTGGGGGTAGAGCCTACTTGCAAGTCTCTCCGACCTTCACAAAAAAAGTTATTCAAGAATATCTCTTTCTCCTATGTGCTTTCATCCCTAACCCTAACCCTAACCCTTCCGAAAGTCGGAGAAGCTCAAGGATGGTACCGATCGATGCGCGCTACCCCATTTAGTGGGGGTAGAGCCTACTTGCAAGTCTCTCCGACCTTCACAAAAAAAGTTATTCAAGAATATCTCTTTCTCCTATGTGCTTTCATCCCTAACCCTAACCCTAACCCTTCCAAAAGTCGGAGAAGCTCAAGGATGGTACCGATCGATGCGCGCAACCCCATTTAGTGGGGGTAGAGCCTACTTGCAAGTCTCTCCGACCTTCACAAAAAAAGTTATTCAAGAATATCTCCTCAGATTTGGGGGAATTTCGTCGGTCGACCTCTTCCGAAGGTCGTACAAGCTCGGGGATGGTACCAATCGATCCGCAGGACCCAAATTAGTCCAGATGCAACCACTTTCCAAGTCTCTCCGACCTTCACAAAAAAAGTTATTCAAGAATATCTCTTTCTCCTATGTGCTTTCATCCCTAACCCTAACCCTAACCCTTCCGAAAGTCGGAGAAGCTCAAGGATGGTACCGATCGATGCGCGTTACCCCATTTAGTGGGGGTAGAGCCTACTTGCAAGTCTCTCCGACCTTCACAAAAAAAGTTATTCAAGAATATCTCTTTCTCCTATGTGCTTTCATCCCTAACCCTAACCCTAACCCTTCCGAAAGTCGGAGAAGCTCAAGGATGGTACCGATCGATGCGCGCTACCCCATTTAGTGGGGGTAGAGCCTACTTGCAAGTCTCTCCGACCTTCACAAAAAAAGTTATTCAAGAATATCTCTTTCTCCTATGTGCTTTCATCCCTAACCCTAACCCTAACCCTTCCGAAAGTCGGAGAAGCTCAAGGATGGTACCGATCGATGCGCGCTACCCCATTTAGTGGGGGTAGAGCCTACTTGCAAGTCTCTCCGACCTTCACAAAAAAAGTTATTCAAGAATATCTCTTTCTCCTATGTGCTTTCATCCCTAACCCTAACCCTAACCCTTCCGAAAGTCGGAGAAGCTCAAGGATGGTACTGATCGATGCGCGCAACCCCATTTAGTGGGGGTAGAGCCTACTTGCAAGTCTCTCCGACCTTCACAAAAAAAGTTATTCAAGAATATCTCCTCAGATTTGGGGGAATTTCGTCGGTCGACCTTTTCCGAAGGTCGTACAAGCTCGGGGATGGTACCAATCGATCCGCAGGACCCAAATTAGTCCAGATGCAACCACTTTCCAAGTCTCTCCGACCTTCACAAAAAAAGTTATTCAAGAATATCTCTTTCTCCTATGTGCTTTCATCCCTAACCCTAACCCTAACCCTTCCGAAAGTCGGAGAAGCTCAAGGATGGTACTGATCGATGCGCGCTACCCCATTTAGTGGGGGTAGAGCCTACTTGCAAGTCTCTCCGACCTTCACAAAAAAAGTTATTCAAGAATATCTCCTCAGATTTGGGGGAATTTCGTCGGTCGACCTCTTCCGAAGGTCGTACAAGCTCGGGGATGGTACCAATCGATCCGCAGGACCCAAATTAGTCCAGATGCAACCACTTTCCAAGTCTCTCCGACCTTCACAAAAAAAGTTATTCAAGAATATCTCTTTCTCCTATGTGCTTTCATCCCTAACCCTAACCCTAACCCTTCCGAAAGTCGGAGAAGCTCAAGGATGGTACCGATCGATGCGCGCTACCCCATTTAGTGGGGGTAGAGCCTACTTGCAAGTCTCTCCGACCTTCACAAAAAAAGTTATTCAAGAATATCTCTTTCTCCTATGTGCTTTCATCCCTAACCCTAACCCTAACCCTTCCGAAAGTCGGAGAAGCTCAAGGATGGTACTGATCGATGCGCGCAACCCCATTTAGTGGGGGTAGAGCCTACTTGCAAGTCTCTCCGACCTTCACAAAAAAAGTTATTCAAGAATATCTCCTCAGATTTGGGGGAATTTCGTCGGTCGACCTTTTCCGAAGGTCGTACAAGCTCGGGGATGGTACCAATCGATCCGCAGGACCCAAATTAGTCCAGATGCAACCACTTTCCAAGTCTCTCCGACCTTCACAAAAAAAGTTATTCAAGAATATCTCTTTCTCCTATGTGCTTTCATCCCTAACCCTAACCCTAACCCTTCCGAAAGTCGGAGAAGCTCAAGGATGGTACTGATCGATGCGCGCTACCCCATTTAGTGGGGGTAGAGCCTACTTGCAAGTCTCTCCGACCTTCACAAAAAAAGTTATTCAAGAATATCTCCTCAGATTTGGGGGAATTTCGTCGGTCGACCTCTTCCGAAGGTCGTACAAGCTCGGGGATGGTACCAATCGATCCGCAGGACCCAAATTAGTCCAGATGCAACCACTTTCCAAGTCTCTCCGACCTTCACAAAAAAAGTTATTCAAGAATATCTCTTTCTCCTATGTGCTTTCATCCCTAACCCTAACCCTAACCCTTCCGAAAGTCGGAGAAGCTCAAGGATGGTACCGATCGATGCGCGCTACCCCATTTAGTGGGGGTAGAGCCTACTTGCAAGTCTCTCCGACCTTCACAAAAAAAGTTATTCAAGAATATCTCTTTCTCCTATGTGCTTTCATCCCTAACCCTAACCCTAACCCTTCCAAAAGTCGGAGAAGCTCAAGGATGGTACCAATCGATGCGCGCAACCCCATTTAGTGGGGGTAGAGCCTACTTGCAAGTCTCTCCGACCTTCACAAAAAAAGTTATTCAAGAATATCTCCTCAGATTTGGGGGAATTTCGTCGGTCGACCTCTTCCGAAGGTCGTACAAGCTCGGGGATGGTACCAATCGATCCGCAGGACCCAAATTAGTCCAGATGCAACCACTTTCCAAGTCTCTCCGACCTTCACAAAAAAAGTTATTCAAGAATATCTCTTTCTCCTATGTGCTTTCATCCCTAACCCTAACCCTAACCCTTCCGAAAGTCGGAGAAGCTCAAGGATGGTACCGATCGATGCGCGTTACCCCATTTAGTGGGGGTAGAGCCTACTTGCAAGTCTCTCCGACCTTCACAAAAAAAGTTATTCAAGAATATCTCTTTCTCCTATGTGCTTTCATCCCTAACCCTAACCCTAACCCTTCCGAAAGTCGGAGAAGCTCAAGGATGGTACCGATCGATGCGCGCTACCCCATTTAGTGGGGGTAGAGCCTACTTGCAAGTCTCTCCGACCTTCACAAAAAAAGTTATTCAAGAATATCTCTTTCTCCTATGTGCTTTCATCCCTAACCCTAACCCTAACCCTTCCGAAAGTCGGAGAAGCTCAAGGATGGTACCGATCGATGCGCGCTACCCCATTTAGTGGGGGTAGAGCCTACTTGCAAGTCTCTCCGACCTTCACAAAAAAAGTTATTCAAGAATATCTCTTTCTCCTATGTGCTTTCATCCCTAACCCTAACCCTAACCCTTCCGAAAGTCGGAGAAGCTCAAGGATGGTACTGATCGATGCGCGCAACCCCATTTAGTGGGGGTAGAGCCCACTTGCAAGTCTCTCCGACCTTCACAAAAAAAGTTATTCAAGAATATCTCCTCAGATTTGGGGGAATTTCGTCGGTCGACCTTTTCCGAAGGTCGTACAAGCTCGGGGATGGTACCAATCGATCCGCAGGACCCAAATTAGTCCAGATGCAACCACTTTCCAAGTCTCTCCGACCTTCACAAAAAAAGTTATTCAAGAATATCTCTTTCTCCTATGTGCTTTCATCCCTAACCCTAACCCTAACCCTTCCGAAAGTCGGAGAAGCTCAAGGATGGTACTGATCGATGCGCGCTACCCCATTTAGTGGGGGTAGAGCCTACTTGCAAGTCTCTCCGACCTTCACAAAAAAAGTTATTCAAGAATATCTCCTCAGATTTGGGGGAATTTCGTCGGTCGACCTCTTCCGAAGGTCGTACAAGCTCGGGGATGGTACCAATCGATCCGCAGGACCCAAATTAGTCCAGATGCAACCACTTTCCAAGTCTCTCCGACCTTCACAAAAAAAGTTATTCAAGAATATCTCTTTCTCCTATGTGCTTTCATCCCTAACCCTAACCCTAACCCTTCCGAAAGTCGGAGAAGCTCAAGGATGGTACCGATCGATGCGCGCTACCCCATTTAGTGGGGGTAGAGCCTACTTGCAAGTCTCTCCGACCTTCACAAAAAAAGTTATTCAAGAATATCTCTTTCTCCTATGTGCTTTCATCCCTAACCCTAACCCTAACCCTTCCGAAAGTCGGAGAAGCTCAAGGATGGTACTGATCGATGCGCGCAACCCCATTTAGTGGGGGTAGAGCCTACTTGCAAGTCTCTCCGACCTTCACAAAAAAAGTTATTCAAGAATATCTCCTCAGATTTGGGGGAATTTCGTCGGTCGACCTCTTCCGAAGGTCGTACAAGCTCGGGGATGGTACCAATCGATCCGCAGGACCCAAATTAGTCCAGATGCAACCACTTTCCAAGTCTCTCCGACCTTCACAAAAAAAGTTATTCAAGAATATCTCTTTCTCCTATGTGCTTTCATCCCTAACCCTAACCCTAACCCTTCCGAAAGTCGGAGAAGCTCAAGGATGGTACCGATCGATGCGCGCTACCCCATTTAGTGGGGGTAGAGCCTACTTGCAAGTCTCTCCGACCTTCACAAAAAAAGTTATTCAAGAATATCTCTTTCTCCTATGTGCTTTCATCCCTAACCCTAACCCTAACCCTTCCGAAAGTCGGAGAAGCTCAAGGATGGTACCGATCGATGCGCGCTACCCCATTTAGTGGGGGTAGAGCCTATTTGCAAGTCTCTCCGACCTTCACAAAAAAAGTTATTCAAGAATATCTCTTTCTCCTATGTGATTTCATCCCTAACCCTAACCCTAACCCTTCCGAAAGTCGGAGAAGCTCAAGGATGGTACCGATCGATGCGCGCTACCCCATTTAGTGGGGGTAGAGCCTACTTGCAAGTCTCTCCGACCTTCACAAAAAAAGTTATTCAAGAATATCTCTTTCTCCTATGTGCTTTCATCCCTAACCCTAACCCTAACCCTTCCGAAAGTCGGAGAAGCTCAAGGATGGTACCGATCGATGCGCGCTACCCCATTTAGTGGGGGTAGAGCCTACTTGCAAGTCTCTCCGACCTTCACAAAAAAAGTTATTCAAGAATATCTCTTTCTCCTATGTGCTTTCATCCCTAACCCTAACCCTAACCCTTCCGAAAGTCGGAGAAGCTCAAGGATGGTACCGATCGATGCGCGCTACCCCATTTAGTGGGGGTAGAGCCTACTTGCAAGTCTCTCCGACCTTCACAAAAAAAGTTATTCAAGAATATCTCTTTCTCCTATGTGCTTTCATCCCTAACCCTAACCCTTCCGAAAGTCGGAGAAGCTCAAGGATGGTACTGATCGATGCGCGCAACCCCATTTAGTGGGGGTAGAGCCTACTTGCAAGTCTCTCCGACCTTCACAAAAAAAGTTATTCAAGAATATCTCCTCAGATTTGGGGGAATTTCGTCGGTCGACCTCTTCCGAAGGTCGTACAAGCTCGGGGATGGTACCAATCGATCCGCAGGACCCAAATTAGTCCAGATGCAACCACTTTTCAAGTCTCTCCGACCTTCACAAAAAAAGTTATTCAAGAATATCTCTTTCTCCTATGTGCTTTCATCCCTAACCCTAACCCTAACCCTTCCGAAAGTCGGAGAAGCTCAAGGATGGTACTGATCGATGCGCGCTACCCCATTTAGTGGGGGTAGAGCCTACTTGCAAGTCTCTCCGACCTTCACAAAAAAAGTTATTCAAGAATATCTCCTCAGATTTGGGGGAATTTCGTCGGTCGACCTCTTCCGAAGGTCGTACAAGCTCGGGGATGGTACCAATCGATCCGCAGGACCCAAATTAGTCCAGATGCAACCACTTTCCAAGTCTCTCCGACCTTCACAAAAAAAGTTATTCAAGAATATCTCTTTCTCCTATGTGCTTTCATCCCTAACCCTAACCCTAACCCTTCCGAAAGTCGGAGAAGCTCAAGGATGGTACCGATCGATGCGCGCTACCCCATTTAGTGGGGGTAGAGCCTACTTGCAAGTCTCTCCGACCTTCACAAAAAAAGTTATTCAAGAATATCTCTTTCTCCTATGTGCTTTCATCCCTAACCCTAACCCTAACCCTTCCGAAAGTCGGAGAAGCTCAAGGATGGTACCGATCGATGCGCGCTACCCCATTTAGTGGGGGTAGAGCCTACTTGCAAGTCTCTCCGACCTTCACAAAAAAAGTTATTCAAGAATATCTCCTCAGATTTGGGGGAATTTCGTCGGTCGACCTCTTCCGAAGGTCGTACAAGCTCGGGGATGGTACCAATCGATCCGCAGGACCCAAATTAGTCCAGATGCAACCACTTTCCAAGTCTCTCCGACCTTCACAAAAAAAGTTATTCAAGAATATCTCTTTCTCCTATGTGCTTTCATCCCTAACCCTAACCCTAACCCTTCCGAAAGTCGGAGAAGCTCAAGGATGGTACCGATCGATGCGCGCTACCCCATTTAGTGGGGGTAGAGCCTACTTGCAAGTCTCTCCGACCTTCACAAAAAAAGTTATTCAAGAATATCTCTTTCTCCTATGTGCTTTCATCCCTAACCCTAACCCTAACCCTTCCGAAAGTCGGAGAAGCTCAAGGATGGTACTGATCGATGCGCGCAACCCCATTTAGTGGGGGTAGAGCCTACTTGCAAGTCTCTCCGACCTTCACAAAAAAAGTTATTCAAGAATATCTCCTCAGATTTGGGGGAATTTCGTCGGTCGACCTCTTCCGAAGGTCGTACAAGCTCGGGGATGGTACCAATCGATCCGCAGGACCCAAATTAGTCCAGATGCAACCACTTTCCAAGTCTCTCCGACCTTCACAAAAAAAGTTATTCAAGAATATCTCTTTCTCCTATGTGCTTTCATCCCTAACCCTAACCCTAACCCTTCCGAAAGTCGGAGAAGCTCAAGGATGGTACCGATCGATGCGCGCTACCCCATTTAGTGGGGGTAGAGCCTACTTGCAAGTCTCTCCGACCTTCACAAAAAAAGTTATTCAAGAATATCTCTTTCTCCTATGTGCTTTCATCCCTAACCCTAACCCTAACCCTTCCGAAAGTCGGAGAAGCTCAAGGATGGTACCGATCGATGCGCGCTACCCCATTTAGTGGGGGTAGAGCCTATTTGCAAGTCTCTCCGACCTTCACAAAAAAAGTTATTCAAGAATATCTCTTTCTCCTATGTGATTTCATCCCTAACCCTAACCCTAACCCTTCCGAAAGTCGGAGAAGCTCAAGGATGGTACCGATCGATGCGCGCTACCCCATTTAGTGGGGGTAGAGCCTACTTGCAAGTCTCTCCGACCTTCACAAAAAAAGTTATTCAAGAATATCTCTTTCTCCTATGTGCTTTCATCCCTAACCCTAACCCTAACCCTTCCGAAAGTCGGAGAAGCTCAAGGATGGTACCGATCGATGCGCGCTACCCCATTTAGTGGGGGTAGAGCCTACTTGCAAGTCTCTCCGACCTTCACAAAAAAAGTTATTCAAGAATATCTCTTTCTCCTATGTGCTTTCATCCCTAACCCTAACCCTAACCCTTCCGAAAGTCGGAGAAGCTCATGGATGGTACCGATCGATGCGCGCTACCCCATTTAGTGGGGGTAGAGCCTACTTGCAAGTCTCTCCGACCTTCACAAAAAAAGTTATTCAAGAATATCTCTTTCTCCTATGTGCTTTCATCCCTAACCCTAACCCTAACCCTTCCGAAAGTCGGAGAAGCTCAAGGATGGTACTGATCGATGCGCGCAACCCCATTTAGTGGGGGTAGAGCCTACTTGCAAGTCTCTCCGACCTTCACAAAAAAAGTTATTCAAGAATATCTCCTCAGATTTGGGGGAATTTCGTCGGTCGACCTCTTCCGAAGGTCGTACAAGCTCGGGGATGGTACCAATCGATCCGCAGGACCCAAATTAGTCCAGATGCAACCACTTTCCAAGTCTCTCCGACCTTCACAAAAAAAGTTATTCAAGAATATCTCTTTCTCCTATGTGCTTTCATCCCTAACCCTAACCCTAACCCTTCCGAAAGTCGGAGAAGCTCAAGGATGGTACTGATCGATGCGCGCTACCCCATTTAGTGGGGGTAGAGCCTACTTGAAAGTCTCTCCGACCTTCACAAAAAAAGTTATTCAAGAATATCTCCTCAGATTTGGGGGAATTTCGTCGGTCGACCTCTTCCGAAGGTCGTACAAGCTCGGGGATGGTACCAATCGATCCGCAGGACCCAAATTAGTCCAGATGCAACCACTTTCCAAGTCTCTCCGACCTTCACAAAAAAAGTTATTCAAGAATATCTCTTTCTCCTATGTGCTTTCATCCCTAACCCTAACCCTAACCCTTCCGAAAGTCGGAGAAGCTCAAGGATGGTACCGATCGATGCGCGCTACCCCATTTAGTGGGGGTAGAGCCTACTTGCAAGTCTCTCCGACCTTCACAAAAAAAGTTATTCAAGAATATCTCTTTCTCCTATGTGCTTTCATCCCTAACCCTAACCCTAACCCTTCCGAAAGTCGGAGAAGCTCAAGGATGGTACCGATCGATGCGCGCTACCCCATTTAGTGGGGGTAGAGCCTACTTGCAAGTCTCTCCGACCTTCACAAAAAAAGTTATTCAAGAATATCTCTTTCTCCTATGTGCTTTCATCCCTAACCCTAACCCTAACCCTTCCGAAAGTCGGAGAAGCTCAAGGATGGTACCGATCGATGCGCGCTACCCCATTTAGTGGGGGTAGAGCCTACTTGCAAGTCTCTCCGACCTTCACAAAAAAAGTTATTCAAGAATATCTCTTTCTCCTATGTGCTTTCATCCCTAACCCTAACCCTAACCCTTCCGAAAGTCGGAGAAGCTCAAGGATGGTACCGATCGATGCGCGCTACCCCATTTAGTGGGAGTAGAGCCTACTTGCAAGTCTCTCCGACCTTCACAAAAAAAGTTATTCAAGAATATCTCTTTCTCCTATGTGCTTTCATCCCTAACCCTAACCCTTCCGAAAGTCGGAGAAGCTCAAGGATGGTACTGATCGATGCGCGCAACCCCATTTAGTGGGGGTAGAGCCTACTTGCAAGTCTCTCCGACCTTCACAAAAAAAGTTATTCAAGAATATCTCCTCAGATTTGGGGGAATTTCGTCGGTCGACCTCTTCCGAAGGTCGTACAAGCTCGGGGATGGTACCAATCGATCCGCAGGACCCAAATTAGTCCAGATGCAACCACTTTCCAAGTCTCTCCGACCTTCACAAAAAAAGTTATTCAAGAATATCTCTTTCTCCTATGTGCTTTCATCCCTAACCCTAACCCTAACCCTTCCGAAAGTCGGAGAAGCTCAAGGATGGTACCGATCGATGCGCGCAACCCCATTTAGTGGGGGTAGAGCCTACTTGCAAGTCTCTCCGACCTTCACAAAAAAAGTTATTCAAGAATATCTCCTCAGATTTGGGGGAATTTCGTCGGTCGACCTCTTCCGAAGGTCGTACAAGCTCGGGGATGGTACCAATCGATCTGCAGGACCCAAATTAGTCCAGATGCAACCACTTTCCAAGTCTCTCCGACCTTCACAAAAAAAGTTATTCAAGAATATCTCTTTCTCCTATGTGCTTTCATCCCTAACCCTAACCCTAACCCTTCCGAAAGTCGGAGAAGCTCAAGGATGGTACCGATCGATGCGCGCTACCCCATTTAGTGGGGGTAGAGCCTACTTGCAAGTCTCTCCGACCTTCACAAAAAAAGTTATTCAAGAATATCTCTTTCTCCTATGTGCTTTCATCCCTAACCCTAACCCTAACCCTTCCGAAAGTCGGAGAAGCTCAAGGATGGTACCGATCGATGCGCGCTACCCCATTTAGTGGGAGTAGAGCCTACTTGCAAGTCTCTCCGACCTTCACAAAAAAAGTTATTCAAGAATATCTCTTTCTCCTATGTGCTTTCATCCCTAACCCTAACCCTTCCGAAAGTCGGAGAAGCTCAAGGATGGTACTGATCGATGCGCGCAACCCCATTTAGTGGGGGTAGAGCCTACTTGCAAGTCTCTCCGACCTTCACAAAAAAAGTTATTCAAGAATATCTCCTCAGATTTGGGGGAATTTCGTCGGTCGACCTCTTCCGAAGGTCGTACAAGCTCGGGGATGGTACCAATCGATCCGCAGGACCCAAATTAGTCCAGATGCAACCACTTTCCAAGTCTCTCCGACCTTCACAAAAAAAGTTATTCAAGAATATCTCTTTCTCCTATGTGCTTTCATCCCTAACCCTAACCCTAACCCTTCCGAAAGTCGGAGAAGCTCAAGGATGGTACCGATCGATGCGCGCAACCCCATTTAGTGGGGGTAGAGCCTACTTGCAAGTCTCTCCGACCTTCACAAAAAAAGTTATTCAAGAATATCTCCTCAGATTTGGGGGAATTTCGTCGGTCGACCTCTTCCGAAGGTCGTACAAGCTCGGGGATGGTACCAATCGATCTGCAGGACCCAAATTAGTCCAGATGCAACCACTTTCCAAGTCTCTCCGACCTTCACAAAAAAAGTTATTCAAGAATATCTCTTTCTCCTATGTGCTTTCATCCCTAACCCTAACCCTAACCCTTCCGAAAGTCGGAGAAGCTCAAGGATGGTACCGATCGATGCGCGCTACCCCATTTAGTGGGGGTAGAGCCTACTTGCAAGTCTCTCCGACCTTCACAAAAAAAGTTATTCAAGAATATCTCTTTCTCCTATGTGCTTTCATCCCTAACCCTAACCCTAACCCTTCCGAAAGTCGGAGAAGCTCAAGGATGGTACCGATCGATGCGCGCAACCCCATTTAGTGGGGGTAGAGCCTACTTGCAAGTCTCTCCGACCTTCACAAAAAAAGTTATTCAAGAATATCTCCTCAGATTTGGGGGAATTTCGTCGGTCGACCTCTTCCGAAGGTCGTACAAGCTCGGGGATGGTACCAATCGATCCGCAGGACCCAAATTAGTCCAGATGCAACCACTTTCCAAGTCTCTCCGACCTTCACAAAAAAAGTTATTCAAGAATATCTCTTTCTCCTATGTGCTTTCATCCCTAACCCTAACCCTAACCCTTCCGAAAGTCGGAGAAGCTCAAGGATGGTACCGATCGATGCGCGCTACCCCATTTAGTGGGGGTAGAGCCTACTTGCAAGTCTCTCCGACCTTCACAAAAAAAGTTATTCAAGAATATCTCTTTCTCCTATGTGCTTTCATCCCTAACCCTAACCCTAACCCTTCCGAAAGTCGGAGAAGCTCAAGGATGGTACCGATCGATGCGCGCTACCCCATTTAGTGGGGGTAGAGCCTACTTGCAAGTCTCTCCGACCTTCACAAAAAAAGTTATTCAAGAATATCTCTTTCTCCTATGTGCTTTCATCCCTAACCCTAACCCTAACCCTTCCGAAAGTCGGAGAAGCTCAAGGATGGTACCGATCGATGCGCGCTACCCCATTTAGTGGGGGTAGAGCCTACTTGCAAGTCTCTCCGACCTTCACAAAAAAAGTTATTCAAGAATATCTCTTTCTCCTATGTGCTTTCATCCCTAACCCTAACCCTAACCCTTCTGAAAGTCGGAGAAGCTCAAGGATGGTACTGATCGATGTGCGCAACCCCATTTAGTGGGGGTAGAGCCTACTTGCAAGTCTCTCCGACCTTCACAAAAAAAGTTATTCAAGAATATCTCCTCAGATTTGGGGGAATTTCGTCGGTCGACCTCTTCCGAAGGTCGTACAAGCTCGGGGATGGTACCAATCGATCCGCAGGACCCAAATTAGTCCAGATGCAACCACTTTCCAAGTCTCTCCGACCTTCACAAAAAAAGTTATTCAAGAATATCTCTTTCTCCTATGTGCTTTCATCCCTAACCCTAACCCTAACCCTTCCGAAAGTCGGAGAAGCTCAAGGATGGTACCGATCGATGCGCGCTACCCCATTTAGTGGGGGTAGAGCCTACTTGCAAGTCTCTCCGACCTTCACAAAAAAAGTTATTCAAGAATATCTCTTTCTCCTATGTGCTTTCATCCCTAACCCTAACCCTAACCCTTCCGAAAGTCGGAGAAGCTCAAGGATGGTACCGATCGATGCGCGCTACCCCATTTAGTGGGGGTAGAGCCTACTTGCAAGTCTCTCCGACCTTCACAAAAAAAGTTATTCAAGAATATCTCCTCAGATTTGGGGGAATTTCGTCGGTCGACCTCTTCCGAAGGTCGTACAAGCTCGGGGATGGTACCAATCGATCTGCAGGACCCAAATTAGTCCAGATGCAACCACTTTCCAAGTCTCTCCGACCTTCACAAAAAAAGTTATTCAAGAATATCTCTTTCTCCTATGTGCTTTCATCCCTAACCCTAACCCTAACCCTTCCGAAAGTCGGAGAAGCTCAAGGATGGTACCGATCGATGCGCGCTACCCCATTTAGTGGGGGTAGAGCCTACTTGCAAGTCTCTCCGACCTTCACAAAAAAAGTTATTCAAGAATATCTCTTTCTCCTATGTGCTTTCATCCCTAACCCTAACCCTAACCCTTCCGAAAGTCGGAGAAGCTCAAGGATGGTACCGATCGATGCGCGCTACCCCATTTAGTGGGGGTAGAGCCTACTTGCAAGTCTCTCCGACCTTCACAAAAAACGTTATTCAAGAATATCTCTTTCTCCTATGTGCTTTCATCCCTAACCCTAACCCTAACCCTTCCGAAAGTCGGAGAAGCTCAAGGATGGTACCGATCGATGCGCGCTACCCCATTTAGTGGGGGTAGAGCCTACTTGCAAGTCTCTCCGACCTTCACAAAAAAAGTTATTCAAGAATATCTCTTTCTCCTATGTGCTTTCATCCCTAACCCTAACCCTAACCCTTCCGAAAGTCGGAGAAGCTCAAGGATGGTACCGATCGATGCGCGCTACCCCATTTAGTGGGGGTAGAGCCTACTTGCAAGTCTCTCCGACCTTCACAAAAAAAGTTATTCAAGAATATCTCTTTCTCCTATGTGCTTTCATCCCTAACCCTAACCCTAACCCTTCCGAAAGTCGGAGAAGCTCAAGGATGGTACCGATCGATGCGCGCTACCCCATTTAGTGGGGGTAGAGCCTACTTGCAAGTCTCTCCGACCTTCACAAAAAAAGTTATTCAAGAATATCTCTTTCTCCTATGTGCTTTCATCCCTAACCCTAACCCTAACCCTTCCGAAAGTCGGAGAAGCTCAAGGATGGTACTGATCGATGCGCGCAACCCCATTTAGTGGGGGTAGAGCCTACTTGCAAGTCTCTCCAACCTTCACAAAAAAAGTTATTCAAGAATATCTCCTCAGATTTTGGGGGAATTTCGTCGGTCGACCTCTTCCGAAGGTCGTACAAGCTCGGGGATGGTACCAATCGATCTGCAGGACCCAAATTAGTCCAGATGCAACCACTTTCCAAGTCTCTCCGACCTTCACAAAAAAAGTTATTCAAGAATATCTCTTTCTCCTATGTGCTTTCATCCCTAACCCTAACCCTAACCCTTCCGAAAGTCGGAGAAGCTCAAGGATGGTACCGATCGATGCGCGCTACCCCATTTAGTGGGGGTAGAGCCTACTTGCAAGTCTCTCCGACCTTCACAAAAAAAGTTATTCAAGAATATCTCTTTCTCCTATGTGCTTTCATCCCTAACCCTAACCCTAACCCTAACCCTTCCGAAAGTCGGAGAAGCTCAAGGATGGTACTGATCGATGCGCGCAACCCCATTTAGTGGGGGTAGAGCCTACTTGCAAGTCTCTCCGACCTTCACAAAAAAAGTTATTCAAGAATATCTCCTCAGATTTTGGGGGAATTTCGTCGGTCGACCTCTTCCGAAGGTCGTACAAGCTCGGGGATGGTACCAATCGATCTGCAGGACCCAAATTAGTCCAGATGCAACCACTTTCCAAGTCTCTCCGACCTTCACAAAAAAAGTTATTCAAGAATATCTCTTTCTCCTATGTGCTTTCATCCCTAACCCTAACCCTAACCCTTCCGAAAGTCGGAGAAGCTCAAGGATGGTACCGATCGATGCGCGCTACCCCATTTAGTGGGGGTAGAGCCTACTTGCAAGTCTCTCCGACCTTCACAAAAAAAGTTATTCAAGAATATCTCTTTCTCCTATGTGCTTTCATCCCTAACCCTAACCCTAACCCTTCCAAAAGTCGGAGAAGCTCAAGGATGGTACCGATCGATGCGCGCAACCCCATTTAGTGGGGGTAGAGCCTACTTGCAAGTCTCTCCGACCTTCACAAAAAAAGTTATTCAAGAATATCTCCTCAGATTTGGGGGAATTTCGTCGGTCGACCTCTTCCGAAGGTCGTACAAGCTCGGGGATGGTACCAATCGATCCGCAGGACCCAAATTAGTCCAGATGCAACCACTTTCCAAGTCTCTCCGACCTTCACAAAAAAAGTTATTCAAGAATATCTCTTTCTCCTATGTGCTTTCATCCCTAACCCTAACCCTAACCCTTCCGAAAGTCGGAGAAGCTCAAAGATGGTACCGATCGATGCGCGCTACCCCATTTAGTGGGGGTAGAGCCTACTTGCAAGTCTCTCCGACCTTCACAAAAAAAGTTATTCAAGAATATCTCTTTCTCCTATGTGCTTTCATCCCTAACCCTAACCCTAACCCTTCCGAAAGTCGGAGAAGCTCAAGGATGGTACCGATCGATGCGCGCAACCCCATTTAGTGGGGGTAGAGCCTACTTGCAAGTCTCTCCGACCTTCACAAAAAAAGTTATTCAAGAATATCTCCTCAGATTTGGGGGAATTTCGTCGGTCGACCTCTTCCGAAGGTCGTACAAGCTCGGGGATGGTACCAATCGATCTGCAGGACCCAAATTAGTCCAGATGCAACCACTTTTCAAGTCTCTCCGACCTTCACAAAAAAAGTTATTCAAGAATATCTCTTTCTCCTATGTGCTTTCATCCCTAACCCTAACCCTAACCCTTCCGAAAGTCGGAGAAGCTCAAGGATGGTACCGATCGATGCGCGCTACCCCATTTAGTGGGGGTAGAGCCTACTTGCAAGTCTCTCCGACCTTCACAAAAAAAGTTATTCAAGAATATCTCTTTCTCCTATGTGCTTTCATCCCTAACCCTAACCCTAACCCTTCCGAAAGTCGGAGAAGCTCAAGGATGGTACCGATCGATGTGCGCAACCCCATTTAGTGGGGGTAGAGCCTACTTGCAAGTCTCTCCGACCTTCACAAAAAAAGTTATTCAAGAATATCTCCTCAGATTTGGGGGAATTTCGTCGGTCGACCTCTTCCGAAGGTCGTACAAGCTCGGGGATGGTACCAATCGATCCGCAGGACCCAAATTAGTCCAGATGCAACCACTTTCCAAGTCTCTCCGACCTTCACAAAAAAAGTTATTCAAGAATATCTCTTTCTCCTATGTGCTTTCATCCCTAACCCTAACCCTAACCCTTCCGAAAGTCGGAGAAGCTCAAGGATGGTACCGATCGATGCGCGCTACCCCATTTAGTGGGGGTAGAGCCTACTTGCAAGTCTCTCCGACCTTCACAAAAAAAGTTATTCAAGAATATCTCTCTCTCCTATGTGCTTTCATCCCTAACCCTAACCCTAACCCTTCCGAAAGTCGGAGAAGCTCAAGGATGGTACCGATCGATGCGCGCTACCCCATTTAGTGGGGGTAGAGCCTACTTGCAAGTCTCTCCGACCTTCACAAAAAACGTTATTCAAGAATATCTCTTTCTCCTATGTGCTTTCATCCCTAACCCTAACCCTAACCCTTCCGAAAGTCGGAGAAGCTCAAGGATGGTACCGATCGATGCGCGCTACCCCATTTAGTGGGGGTAGAGCCTACTTGCAAGTCTCTCCGACCTTCACAAAAAAAGTTATTCAAGAATATCTCTTTCTCCTATGTGCTTTCATCCCTAACCCTAACCCTAACCCTTCCGAAAGTCGGAGAAGCTCAAGGATGGTACCGATCGATGCGCGCTACCCCATTTAGTGGGGGTAGAGCCTACTTGCAAGTCTCTCCGACCTTCACAAAAAAAGTTATTCAAGAATATCTCTTTCTCCTATGTGCTTTCATCCCTAACCCTAACCCTAACCCTTCCGAAAGTCGGAGAAGCTCAAGGATGGTACCGATCGATGCGCGCTACCCCATTTAGTGGGGGTAGAGCCTACTTGCAAGTCTCTCCGACCTTCACAAAAAAAGTTATTCAAGAATATCTCTTTCTCCTATGTGCTTTCATCCCTAACCCTAACCCTAACCCTTCCGAAAGTCGGAGAAGCTCAAGGATGGTACTGATCGATGCGCGCAACCCCATTTAGTGGGGGTAGAGCCTACTTGCAAGTCTCTCCAACCTTCACAAAAAAAGTTATTCAAGAATATCTCCTCAGATTTTGGGGGAATTTCGTCGGTCGACCTCTTCCGAAGGTCGTACAAGCTCGGGGATGGTACCAATCGATCTGCAGGACCCAAATTAGTCCAGATGCAACCACTTTCCAAGTCTCTCCGACCTTCACAAAAAAAGTTATTCAAGAATATCTCTTTCTCCTATGTGCTTTCATCCCTAACCCTAACCCTAACCCTTCCGAAAGTCGGAGAAGCTCAAGGATGGTACCGATCGATGCGCGCTACCCCATTTAGTGGGGGTAGAGCCTACTTGCAAGTCTCTCCGACCTTCACAAAAAAAGTTATTCAAGAATATCTCTTTCTCCTATGTGCTTTCATCCCTAACCCTAACCCTAACCCTTCCGAAAGTCGGAGAAGCTCAAGGATGGTACTGATCAATGCGCGCAACCCCATTTAGTGGGGGTAGAGCCTACTTGCAAGTCTCTCCGACCTTCACAAAAAAAGTTATTCAAGAATATCTCCTCAGATTTTGGGGGAATTTCGTCGGTCGACCTCTTCCGAAGGTCGTACAAGCTCGGGGATGGTACCAATCGATCTGCAGGACCCAAATTAGTCCAGATGCAACCACTTTCCAAGTCTCTCCGACCTTCACAAAAAAAGTTATTCAAGAATATCTCTTTCTCCTATGTGCTTTCATCCCTAACCCTAACCCTAACCCTTCCGAAAGTCGGAGAAGCTCAAGGATGGTACCGATCGATGCGCGCTACCCCATTTAGTGGGGGTAGAGCCTACTTGCAAGTCTCTCCGACCTTCACAAAAAAAGTTATTCAAGAATATCTCTTTCTCCTATGTGCTTTCATCCCTAACCCTAACCCTAACCCTTCCAAAAGTCGGAGAAGCTCAAGGATGGTACCGATCGATGCGCGCAACCCCATTTAGTGGGGGTAGAGCCTACTTGCAAGTCTCTCCGACCTTCACAAAAAAAGTTATTCAAGAATATCTCCTCAGATTTGGGGGAATTTCGTCGGTCGACCTCTTCCGAAGGTCGTACAAGCTCGGGGATGGTACCAATCGATCCGCAGGACCCAAATTAGTCCAGATGCAACCACTTTCCAAGTCTCTCCGACCTTCACAAAAAAAGTTATTCAAGAATATCTCTTTCTCCTATGTGCTTTCATCCCTAACCCTAACCCTTCCGAAAGTCGGAGAAGCTCAAGGATGGTACCGATCGATGCGCGCTACCCCATTTAGTGGGGGTAGAGCCTACTTGCAAGTCTCTCCGACCTTCACAAAAAAAGTTATTCAAGAATATCTCTTTCTCCTATGTGCTTTCATCCCTAACCCTAACCCTAACCCTTCCGAAAGTCGGAGAAGCTCAAGGATGGTACCGATCGATGCGCGCAACCCCATTTAGTGGGGGTAGAGCCTACTTGCAAGTCTCTCCGACCTTCACAAAAAAAGTTATTCAAGAATATCTCCTCAGATTTGGGGGAATTTCGTCGGTCGACCTCTTCCGAAGGTCGTACAAGCTCGGGGATGGTACCAATCGATCTGCAGGACCCAAATTAGTCCAGATGCAACCACTTTCCAAGTCTCTCCGACCTTCACAAAAAAAGTTATTCAAGAATATCTCTTTCTCCTATGTGCTTTCATCCCTAACCCTAACCCTAACCCTTCCGAAAGTCGGAGAAGCTCAAGGATGGTACCGATCGATGCGCGCTACCCCATTTAGTGGGGGTAGAGCCTACTTGCAAGTCTCTCCGACCTTCACAAAAAAAGTTATTCAAGAATATCTCTTTCTCCTATGTGCTTTCATCCCTAACCCTAACCCTAACCCTTCCGAAAGTCGGAGAAGCTCAAGGATGGTACCGATCGATGCGCGCAACCCCATTTAGTGGGGGTAGAGCCTACTTGCAAGTCTCTCCGACCTTCACAAAAAAAGTTATTCAAGAATATCTCCTCAGATTTGGGGGAATTTCGTTGGTCGACCTCTTCCGAAGGTCGTACAAGCTCGGGGATGGTACCAATCGATCCGCAGGACCCAAATTAGTCCAGATGCAACCACTTTCCAAGTCTGTCCGACCTTCACAAAAAAAGTTATTCAAGAATATCTCTTTCTCCTATGTGCTTTCATCCCTAACCCTAACCCTAACCCTTCCGAAAGTCGGAGAAGCTCAAGGATGGTACCGATCGATGCGCGCTACCCCATTTAGTGGGGGTAGAGCCTACTTGCAAGTCTCTCCGACCTTCACAAAAAAAGTTATTCAAGAATATCTCTTTCTCCTATGTGCTTTCATCCCTAACCCTAACCCTAACCCTTCCGAAAGTCGGAGAAGCTCAAGGATGGTACCGATCGATGCGCGCTACCCCATTTAGTGGGGGTAGAGCCTACTTGCAAGTCTCTCCGACCTTCACAAAAAAAGTTATTCAAGAATATCTCTTTCTCCTATGTGCTTTCATCCCTAACCCTAACCCTAACCCTTCCGAAAGTCGGAGAAGCTCAAGGATGGTACTGATCGATGCGCGCAACCCCATTTAGTGGGGGTAGAGCCTACTTGCAAGTCTCTCCTACCTTCACAAAAAAAGTTATTCAAGAATATCTCCTCAGATTTGGGGGAATTTCGTCGGTCGACCTCTTCCGAAGGTCGTACAAGCTCGGGGATGGTACCAATCGATCCGCAGGACCCAAATTAGTCCAGATGCAACCACTTTCCAAGTCTCTCCGACCTTCACAAAAAAAGTTATTCAAGAATATCTCTTTCTCCTATGTGCTTTCATCCCTAACCCTAACCCTAACCCTTCCGAAAGTCGGAGAAGCTCAAGGATGGTACCGATCGATGCGCGCTACCCCATTTAGTGGGGGTAGAGCCTACTTGCAAGTCTCTCCGACCTTCACAAAAAAAGTTATTCAAGAATATCTCTTTCTCCTATGTGCTTTCATCCCTAACCCTAACCCTAACCCTTCCGAAAGTCGGAGAAGCTCAAGGATGGTACCGATCGATGCGCGCTACCCCATTTAGTGGGGGTAGAGCCTACTTGCAAGTCTCTCCGACCTTCACAAAAAAAGTTATTCAAGAATATCTCTTTCTCCTATGTGCTTTCATCCCTAACCCTAACCCTAACCCTTCCGAAAGTCGGAGAAGCTCAAGGATGGTACTGATCGATGCGCGCAACCCCATTTAGTGGGGGTAGAGCCTACTTGCAAGTCTCTCCGACCTTCACAAAAAAAGTTATTCAAGAATATCTCCTCAGATTTGGGGGAATTTCGTCGGTCGACCTCTTCCGAAGGTCGTACAAGCTCGGGGATGGTACCAATCGATCCGCAGGACCCAAATTAGTCCAGATGCAACCACTTTCCAAGTCTCTCCGACCTTCACAAAAAAAGTTATTCAAGAATATCTCTTTCTCCTATGTGCTTTCATCCCTAACCCTAACCCTAACCCTTCCGAAAGTCGGAGAAGCTCAAGGATGGTACCGATCGATGCGCGCTACCCCATTTAGTGGGGGTAGAGCCTACTTGCAAGTCTCTCCGACCTTCACAAAAAAAGTTATTCAAGAATATCTCTTTCTCCTATGTGCTTTCATCCCTAACCCTAACCCTAACCCTTCCGAAAGTCGGAGAAGCTCAAGGATGGTACCGATCGATGCGCGCTACCCCATTTAGTGGGGGTAGAGCCTACTTGCAAGTCTCTCCGACCTTCACAAAAAAAGTTATTCAAGAATATCTCCTCAGATTTGGGGGAATTTCGTCGGTCGACCTCTTCCGAAGGTCGTACAAGCTCGGGGATGGTACCAATCGATCCGCAGGACCCAAATTAGTCCAGATGCAACCACTTTCCAAGTCTCTCCGACCTTCACAAAAAAAGTTATTCAAGAATATCTCTTTCTCCTATGTGCTTTCATCCCTAACCCTAACCCTAACCCTTCCGAAAGTCGGAGAAGCTCAAGGATGGTACCGATCGATGCGCGCTACCCCATTTAGTGGGGGTAGAGCCTACTTGCAAGTCTCTCCGACCTTCACAAAAAAAGTTATTCAAGAATATCTCTTTCTCCTATGTGCTTTCATCCCTAACCCTAACCCTAACCCTTCCGAAAGTCGGAGAAGCTCAAGGATGGTACCGATCGATGCGCGCTACCCCATTTAGTGGGGGTAGAGCCTACTTGCAAGTCTCTCCGACCTTCACAAAAAACGTTATTCAAGAATATCTCTTTCTCCTATGTGCTTTCATCCCTAACCCTAACCCTAACCCTTCCGAAAGTCGGAGAAGCTCAAGGATGGTACCGATCGATGCGCGCTACCCCATTTAGTGGGGGTAGAGCCTACTTGCAAGTCTCTCCGACCTTCACAAAAAAAGTTATTCAAGAATATCTCTTTCTCCTATGTGCTTTCATCCCTAACCCTAACCCTAACCCTTCCGAAAGTCGGAGAAGCTCAAGGATGGTACCGATCGATGCGCGCTACCCCATTTAGTGGGGGTAGAGCCTACTTGCAAGTCTCTCCGACCTTCACAAAAAAAGTTATTCAAGAATATCTCTTTCTCCTATGTGCTTTCATCCCTAACCCTAACCCTAACCCTTCCGAAAGTCGGAGAAGCTCAAGGATGGTACCGATCGATGCGCGCTACCCCATTTAGTGGGGGTAGAGCCTACTTGCAAGTCTCTCCGACCTTCACAAAAAAAGTTATTCAAGAATATCTCTTTCTCCTATGTGCTTTCATCCCTAACCCTAACCCTAACCCTTCCGAAAGTCGGAGAAGCTCAAGGATGGTACTGATCGATGCGCGCAACCCCATTTAGTGGGGGTAGAGCCTACTTGCAAGTCTCTCCAACCTTCACAAAAAAAGTTATTCAAGAATATCTCCTCAGATTTTGGGGGAATTTCGTCGGTCGACCTCTTCCGAAGGTCGTACAAGCTCGGGGATGGTACCAATCGATCTGCAGGACCCAAATTAGTCCAGATGCAACCACTTTCCAAGTCTCTCCGACCTTCACAAAAAAAGTTATTCAAGAATATCTCTTTCTCCTATGTGCTTTCATCCCTAACCCTAACCCTAACCCTTCCGAAAGTCGGAGAAGCTCAAGGATGGTACCGATCGATGCGCGCTACCCCATTTAGTGGGGGTAGAGCCTACTTGCAAGTCTCTCCGACCTTCACAAAAAAAGTTATTCAAGAATATCTCTTTCTCCTATGTGCTTTCATCCCTAACCCTAACCCTAACCCTTCCGAAAGTCGGAGAAGCTCAAGGATGGTACTGATCGATGCGCGCAACCCCATTTAGTGGGGGTAGAGCCTACTTGCAAGTCTCTCCGACCTTCACAAAAAAAGTTATTCAAGAATATCTCCTCAGATTTTGGGGGAATTTCGTCGGTCGACCTCTTCCGAAGGTCGTACAAGCTCGGGGATGGTACCAATCGATCTGCAGGACCCAAATTAGTCCAGATGCAACCACTTTCCAAGTCTCTCCGACCTTCACAAAAAAAGTTATTCAAGAATATCTCTTTCTCCTATGTGCTTTCATCCCTAACCCTAACCCTAACCCTTCCGAAAGTCGGAGAAGCTCAAGGATGGTACCGATCGATGCGCGCTACCCCATTTAGTGGGGGTAGAGCCTACTTGCAAGTCTCTCCGACCTTCACAAAAAAAGTTATTCAAGAATATCTCTTTCTCCTATGTGCTTTCATCCCTAACCCTAACCCTAACCCTTCCAAAAGTCGGAGAAGCTCAAGGATGGTACCGATTGATGCGCGCAACCCCATTTAGTGGGGGTAGAGCCTACTTGCAAGTCTCTCCGACCTTCACAAAAAAAGTTATTCAAGAATATCTCCTCAGATTTGGGGGAATTTCGTCGGTCGACCTCTTCCGAAGGTCGTACAAGCTCGGGGATGGTACCAATCGATCCGCAGGACCCAAATTAGTCCAGATGCAACCACTTTCCAAGTCTCTCCGACCTTCACAAAAAAAGTTATTCAAGAATATCTCTTTCTCCTATGTGCTTTCATCCCTAACCCTAACCCTAACCCTTCCGAAAGTCGGAGAAGCTCAAGGATGGTACCGATCGATGCGCGCTACCCCATTTAGTGGGGGTAGAGCCTACTTGCAAGTCTCTCCGACCTTCACAAAAAAAGTTATTCAAGAATATCTCTTTCTCCTATGTGCTTTCATCCCTAACCCTAACCCTAACCCTTCCGAAAGTCGGAGAAGCTCAAGGATGGTACCGATCGATGCGCGCTACCCCATTTAGTGGGGGTAGAGCCTACTTGCAAGTCTCTCCGACCTTCACAAAAAAAGTTATTCAAGAATATCTCTTTCTCCTATGTGCTTTCATCCCTAACCCTAACCCTAACCCTTCCGAAAGTCGGAGAAGCTCAAGGATGGTACCGATCGATGCGCGCTACCCCATTTAGTGGGGGTAGAGCCTACTTGCAAGTCTCTCCGACCTTCACAAAAAAAGTTATTCAAGAATATCTCTTTCTCCTATGTGCTTTCATCCCTAACCCTAACCCTAACCCTTCCGAAAGTCGGAGAAGCTCAAGGATGGTACTGATCGATGCGCGCAACCCCATTTAGTGGGGGTAGAGCCTACTTGCAAGTCTCTCCGACCTTCACAAAAAAAGTTATTCAAGAATATCTCCTCAGATTTGGGGGAATTTCGTCGGTCGACCTTTTCCGAAGGTCGTACAAGCTCGGGGATGGTACCAATCGATCCGCAGGACCCAAATTAGTCCAGATGCAACCACTTTCCAAGTCTCTCCGACCTTCACAAAAAAAGTTATTCAAGAATATCTCTTTCTCCTATGTGCTTTCATCCCTAACCCTAACCCTAACCCTTCCGAAAGTCGGAGAAGCTCAAGGATGGTACTGATCGATGCGCGCTACCCCATTTAGTGGGGGTAGAGCCTACTTGCAAGTCTCTCCGACCTTCACAAAAAAAGTTATTCAAGAATATCTCCTCAGATTTGGGGGAATTTCGTCGGTCGACCTCTTCCGAAGGTCGTACAAGCTCGGGGATGGTACCAATCGATCCGCAGGACCCAAATTAGTCCAGATGCAACCACTTTCCAAGTCTCTCCGACCTTCACAAAAAAAGTTATTCAAGAATATCTCTTTCTCCTATGTGCTTTCATCCCTAACCCTAACCCTAACCCTTCCGAAAGTCGGAGAAGCTCAAGGATGGTACCGATCGATGCGCGCTACCCCATTTAGTGGGGGTAGAGCCTACTTGCAAGTCTCTCCGACCTTCACAAAAAAAGTTATTCAAGAATATCTCTTTCTCCTATGTGCTTTCATCCCTAACCCTAACCCTAACCCTTCCGAAAGTCGGAGAAGCTCAAGGATGGTACTGATCGATGCGCGCAACCCCATTTAGTGGGGGTAGAGCCTACTTGCAAGTCTCTCCGACCTTCACAAAAAAAGTTATTCAAGAATATCTCCTCAGATTTGGGGGAATTTCGTCGGTCGACCTTTTCCGAAGGTCGTACAAGCTCGGGGATGGTACCAATCGATCCGCAGGACCCAAATTAGTCCAGATGCAACCACTTTCCAAGTCTCTCCGACCTTCACAAAAAAAGTTATTCAAGAATATTTCTTTCTCCTATGTGCTTTCATCCCTAACCCTAACCCTAACCCTTCCGAAAGTCGGAGAAGCTCAAGGATGGTACTGATCGATGCGCGCTACCCCATTTAGTGGGGGTAGAGCCTACTTGCAAGTCTCTCCGACCTTCACAAAAAAAGTTATTCAAGAATATCTCCTCAGATTTGGGGGAATTTCGTCGGTCGACCTCTTCCGAAGGTCGTACAAGCTCGGGGATGGTACCAATCGATCCGCAGGACCCAAATTAGTCCAGATGCAACCACTTTCCAAGTCTCTCCGACCTTCACAAAAAAAGTTATTCAAGAATATCTCTTTCTCCTATGTGCTTTCATCCCTAACCCTAACCCTAACCCTTCCGAAAGTCGGAGAAGCTCAAGGATGGTACCGATCGATGCGCGCTACCCCATTTAGTGGGGGTAGAGCCTACTTGCAAGTCTCTCCGACCTTCACAAAAAAAGTTATTCAAGAATATCTCTTTCTCCTATGTGCTTTCATCCCTAACCCTAACCCTAACCCTTCCGAAAGTCGGAGAAGCTCAAGGATGGTACTGATCGATGCGCGCAACCCCATTTAGTGGGGGTAGAGCCTACTTGCAAGTCTCTCCGACCTTCACAAAAAAAGTTATTCAAGAATATCTCCTCAGATTTTGGGGGAATTTCGTCGGTCGACCTCTTCCGAAGGTCGTACAAGCTCGGGGATGGTACCAATCGATCCGCAGGACCCAAATTAGTCCAGATGCAACCACTTTCCAAGTCTCTCCGACCTTCACAAAAAAAGTTATTCAAGAATATCTCTTTCTCCTATGTGCTTTCATCCCTAACCCTAACCCTAACCCTTCCGAAAGTCGGAGAAGCTCAAGGATGGTACCGATCGATGCGCGCTACCCCATTTAGTGGGGGTAGAGCCTACTTGCAAGTCTCTCCGACCTTCACAAAAAAAGTTATTCAAGAATATCTCTTTCTCCTATGTGCTTTCATCCCTAACCCTAACCCTAACCCTTCCAAAAGTCGGAGAAGCTCAAGGATGGTACCGATCGATGCGCGCAACCCCATTTAGTGGGGGTAGAGCCTACTTGCAAGTCTCTCCGACCTTCACAAAAAAAGTTATTCAAGAATATCTCCTCAGATTTGGGGGAATTTCGTCGGTCGACCTCTTCCGAAGGTCGTACAAGCTCGGGGATGGTACCAATCGATCCGCAGGACCCAAATTAGTCCAGATGCAACCACTTTCCAAGTCTCTCCGACCTTCACAAAAAAAGTTATTCAAGAATATCTCTTTCTCCTATGTGCTTTCATCCCTAACCCTAACCCTAACCCTTCCGAAAGTCGGAGAAGCTCAAGGATGGTACCGATCGATGCGCGCTACCCCATTTAGTGGGGGTAGAGCCTACTTGCAAGTCTCTCCGACCTTCACAAAAAAAGTTATTCAAGAATATCTCTTTCTCCTATGTGCTTTCATCCCTAACCCTAACCCTAACCCTTCCGAAAGTCGGAGAAGCTCAAGGATGGTACCGATCGATGCGCGCAACCCCATTTAGTGGGGGTAGAGCCTACTTGCAAGTCTCTCCGACCTTCACAAAAAAAGTTATTCAAGAATATCTCCTCAGATTTGGGGGAATTTCGTCGGTCGACCTCTTCCGAAGGTCGTACAAGCTCGGGGATGGTACCAATCGATCTGCAGGACCCAAATTAGTCCAGATGCAACCACTTTCCAAGTCTCTCCGACCTTCACAAAAAAAGTTATTCAAGAATATCTCTTTCTCCTATGTGCTTTCATCCCTAACCCTAACCCTAACCCTTCCGAAAGTCGGAGAAGCTCAAGGATGGTACCGATCGATGCGCGCTACCCCATTTAGTGGGGGTAGAGCCTACTTGCAAGTCTCTCCGACCTTCACAAAAAAAGTTATTCAAGAATATCTCTTTCTCCTATGTGCTTTCATCCCTAACCCTAACCCTAACCCTTCCGAAAGTCGGAGAAGCTCAAGGATGGTACCGATCGATGCGCGCAACCCCATTTAGTGGGGGTAGAGCCTACTTGCAAGTCTCTCCGACCTTCACAAAAAAAGTTATTCAAGAATATCTCCTCAGATTTGGGGGAATTTCGTCGGTCGACCTCTTCCGAAGGTCGTACAAGCTCGGGGATGGTACCAATCGATCCGCAGGACCCAAATTAGTCCAGATGCAACCACTTTCCAAGTCTGTCCGACCTTCACAAAAAAAGTTATTCAAGAATATCTCTTTCTCCTATGTGCTTTCATCCCTAACCCTAACCCTAACCCTTCCGAAAGTCGGAGAAGCTCAAGGATGGTACCGATCGATGCGCGCTACCCCATTTAGTGGGGGTAGAGCCTACTTGCAAGTCTCTCCGACCTTCACAAAAAAAGTTATTCAAGAATATCTCTTTCTCCTATGTGCTTTCATCCCTAACCCTAACCCTAACCCTTCCGAAAGTCGGAGAAGCTCAAGGATGGTACTGATCGATGCGCGCAACCCCATTTAGTGGGGGTAGAGCCTACTTGCAAGTCTCTCCGACCTTCACAAAAAAAGTTATTCAAGAATATCTCCTCAGATTTGGGGGAATTTCGTCGGTCGACCTCTTCCGAAGGTCGTACAAGCTCGGGGATGGTACCAATCGATCCGCAGGACCCAAATTAGTCCAGATGCAACCACTTTCCAAGTCTCTCCGACCTTCACAAAAAAAGTTATTCAAGAATATCTCTTTCTCCTATGTGCTTTCATCCCTAACCCTAACCCTAACCCTTCCGAAAGTCGGAGAAGCTCAAGGATGGTACCGATCGATGCGCGCTACCCCATTTAGTGGGGGTAGAGCCTACTTGCAAGTCTCTCCGACCTTCACAAAAAAAGTTATTCAAGAATATCTCTTTCTCCTATGTGCTTTCATCCCTAACCCTAACCCTAACCCTTCCGAAAGTCGGAGAAGCTCAAGGATGGTACCGATCGATGCGCGCTACCCCATTTAGTGGGGGTAGAGCCTACTTGCAAGTCTCTCCGACCTTCACAAAAAAAGTTATTCAAGAATATCTCTTTCTCCTATGTGCTTTCATCCCTAACCCTAACCCTAACCCTTCCGAAAGTCGGAGAAGCTCAAGGATGGTACTGATCGATGCGCGCAACCCCATTTAGTGGGGGTAGAGCCTACTTGCAAGTCTCTCCGACCTTCACAAAAAAAGTTATTCAAGAATATCTCCTCAGATTTGGGGGAATTTCGTCGGTCGACCTCTTCCGAAGGTCGTACAAGCTCGGGGATGGTACCAATCGATCCGCAGGACCCAAATTAGTCCAGATGCAACCACTTTCCAAGTCTCTCCGACCTTCACAAAAAAAGTTATTCAAGAATATCTCTTTCTCCTATGTGCTTTCATCCCTAACCCTAACCCTAACCCTTCCGAAAGTCGGAGAAGCTCAAGGATGGTACCGATCGATGCGCGCTACCCCATTTAGTGGGGGTAGAGCCTACTTGCAAGTCTCTCCGACCTTCACAAAAAAAGTTATTCAAGAATATCTCTTTCTCCTATGTGCTTTCATCCCTAACCCTAACCCTAACCCTTCCGAAAGTCGGAGAAGCTCAAGGATGGTACCGATCGATGCGCGCTACCCCATTTAGTGGGGGTAGAGCCTACTTGCAAGTCTCTCCGACCTTCACAAAAAAAGTTATTCAAGAATATCTCCTCAGATTTGGGGGAATTTCGTCGGTCGACCTCTTCCGAAGGTCGTACAAGCTCGGGGATGGTACCAATCGATCCGCAGGACCCAAATTAGTCCAGATGCAACCACTTTCCAAGTCTCTCCGACCTTCACAAAAAAAGTTATTCAAGAATATCTCTTTCTCCTATGTGCTTTCATCCCTAACCCTAACCCTAACCCTTCCGAAAGTCGGAGAAGCTCAAGGATGGTACCGATCGATGCGCGCTACCCCATTTAGTGGGGGTAGAGCCTACTTGCAAGTCTCTCCGACCTTCACAAAAAAAGTTATTCAAGAATATCTCTTTCTCCTATGTGCTTTCATCCCTAACCCTAACCCTAACCCTTCCGAAAGTCGGAGAAGCTCAAGGATGGTACCGATCGATGCGCGCTACCCCATTTAGTGGGGGTAGAGCCTACTTGCAAGTCTCTCCGACCTTCACAAAAAACGTTATTCAAGAATATCTCTTTCTCCTATGTGCTTTCATCCCTAACCCTAACCCTAACCCTTCCGAAAGTCGGAGAAGCTCAAGGATGGTACCGATCGATGCGCGCTACCCCATTTAGTGGGGGTAGAGCCTACTTGCAAGTCTCTCCGACCTTCACAAAAAAAGTTATTCAAGAATATCTCTTTCTCCTATGTGCTTTCATCCCTAACCCTAACCCTAACCCTTCCGAAAGTCGGAGAAGCTCAAGGATGGTACCGATCGATGCGCGCTACCCCATTTAGTGGGGGTAGAGCCTACTTGCAAGTCTCTCCGACCTTCACAAAAAAAGTTATTCAAGAATATCTCTTTCTCCTATGTGCTTTCATCCCTAACCCTAACCCTAACCCTTCCGAAAGTCGGAGAAGCTCAAGGATGGTACCGATCGATGCGCGCTACCCCATTTAGTGGGGGTAGAGCCTACTTGCAAGTCTCTCCGACCTTCACAAAAAAAGTTATTCAAGAATATCTCTTTCTCCTATGTGCTTTCATCCCTAACCCTAACCCTAACCCTTCCGAAAGTCGGAGAAGCTCAAGGATGGTACTGATCGATGCGCGCAACCCCATTTAGTGGGGGTAGAGCCTACTTGCAAGTCTCTCCAACCTTCACAAAAAAAGTTATTCAAGAATATCTCCTCAGATTTTGGGGGAATTTCGTCGGTCGACCTCTTCCGAAGGTCGTACAAGCTCGGGGATGGTACCAATCGATCTGCAGGACCCAAATTAGTCCAGATGCAACCACTTTCCAAGTCTCTCCGACCTTCACAAAAAAAGTTATTCAAGAATATCTCTTTCTCCTATGTGCTTTCATCCCTATCCCTAACCCTAACCCTTCCGAAAGTCGGAGAAGCTCAAGGATGGTACCGATCGATGCGCGCTACCCCATTTAGTGGGGGTAGAGCCTACTTGCAAGTCTCTCCGACCTTCACAAAAAAAGTTATTCAAGAATATCTCTTTCTCCTATGTGCTTTCATCCCTAACCCTAACCCTAACCCTTCCGAAAGTCGGAGAAGCTCAAGGATGGTACTGATCGATGCGCGCAACCCCATTTAGTGGGGGTAGAGCCTACTTGCAAGTCTCTCCGACCTTCACAAAAAAAGTTATTCAAGAATATCTCCTCAGATTTTGGGGGAATTTCGTCGGTCGACCTCTTCCGAAGGTCGTACAAGCTCGGGGATGGTACCAATCGATCTGCAGGACCCAAATTAGTCCAGATGCAACCACTTTCCAAGTCTCTCCGACCTTCACAAAAAAAGTTATTCAAGAATATCTCTTTCTCCTATGTGCTTTCATCCCTAACCCTAACCCTAACCCTTCCGAAAGTCGGAGAAGCTCAAGGATGGTACCGATCGATGCGCGCTACCCCATTTAGTGGGGGTAGAGCCTACTTGCAAGTCTCTCCGACCTTCACAAAAAAAGTTATTCAAGAATATCTCTTTCTCCTATGTGCTTTCATCCCTAACCCTAACCCTAACCCTTCCAAAAGTCGGAGAAGCTCAAGGATGGTACCGATTGATGCGCGCAACCCCATTTAGTGGGGGTAGAGCCTACTTGCAAGTCTCTCCGACCTTCACAAAAAAAGTTATTCAAGAATATCTCCTCAGATTTGGGGGAATTTCGTCGGTCGACCTCTTCCGAAGGTCGTACAAGCTCGGGGATGGTACCAATCGATCCGCAGGACCCAAATTAGTCCAGATGCAACCACTTTCCAAGTCTCTCCGACCTTCACAAAAAAAGTTATTCAAGAATATCTCTTTCTCCTATGTGCTTTCATCCCTAACCCTAACCCTAACCCTTCCGAAAGTCGGAGAAGCTCAAGGATGGTACCGATCGATGCGCGCTACCCCATTTAGTGGGGGTAGAGCCTACTTGCAAGTCTCTCCGACCTTCACAAAAAAAGTTATTCAAGAATATCTCTTTCTCCTATGTGCTTTCATCCCTAACCCTAACCCTAACCCTTCCGAAAGTCGGAGAAGCTCAAGGATGGTACCGATCGATGCGCGCTACCCCATTTAGTGGGGGTAGAGCCTACTTGCAAGTCTCTCCGACCTTCACAAAAAACGTTATTCAAGAATATCTCTTTCTCCTATGTGCTTTCATCCCTAACCCTAACCCTAACCCTTCCGAAAGTCGGAGAAGCTCAAGGATGGTACCGATCGATGCGCGCTACCCCATTTAGTGGGGGTAGAGCCTACTTGCAAGTCTCTCCGACCTTCACAAAAAAAGTTATTCAAGAATATCTCTTTCTCCTATGTGCTTTCATCCCTAACCCTAACCCTAACCCTTCCGAAAGTCGGAGAAGCTCAAGGATGGTACCGATCGATGCGCGCTACCCCATTTAGTGGGGGTAGAGCCTACTTGCAAGTCTCTCCGACCTTCACAAAAAAAGTTATTCAAGAATATCTCTTTCTCCTATGTGCTTTCATCCCTAACCCTAACCCTAACCCTTCCGAAAGTCGGAGAAGCTCAAGGATGGTACCGATCGATGCGCGCTACCCCATTTAGTGGGGGTAGAGCCTACTTGCAAGTCTCTCCGACCTTCACAAAAAAAGTTATTCAAGAATATCTCTTTCTCCTATGTGCTTTCATCCCTAACCCTAACCCTAACCCTTCCGAAAGTCGGAGAAGCTCAAGGATGGTACTGATCGATGCGCGCAACCCCATTTAGTGGGGGTAGAGCCTACTTGCAAGTCTCTCCAACCTTCACAAAAAAAGTTATTCAAGAATATCTCCTCAGATTTTGGGGGAATTTCGTCGGTCGACCTCTTCCGAAGGTCGTACAAGCTCGGGGATGGTACCAATCGATCTGCAGGACCCAAATTAGTCCAGATGCAACCACTTTCCAAGTCTCTCCGACCTTCACAAAAAAAGTTATTCAAGAATATCTCTTTCTCCTATGTGCTTTCATCCCTATCCCTAACCCTAACCCTTCCGAAAGTCGGAGAAGCTCAAGGATGGTACCGATCGATGCGCGCTACCCCATTTAGTGGGGGTAGAGCCTACTTGCAAGTCTCTCCGACCTTCACAAAAAAAGTTATTCAAGAATATCTCTTTCTCCTATGTGCTTTCATCCCTAACCCTAACCCTAACCCTTCCGAAAGTCGGAGAAGCTCAAGGATGGTACTGATCGATGCGCGCAACCCCATTTAGTGGGGGTAGAGCCTACTTGCAAGTCTCTCCGACCTTCACAAAAAAAGTTATTCAAGAATATCTCCTCAGATTTTGGGGGAATTTCGTCGGTCGACCTCTTCCGAAGGTCGTACAAGCTCGGGGATGGTACCAATCGATCTGCAGGACCCAAATTAGTCCAGATGCAACCACTTTCCAAGTCTCTCCGACCTTCACAAAAAAAGTTATTCAAGAATATCTCTTTCTCCTATGTGCTTTCATCCCTAACCCTAACCCTAACCCTTCCGAAAGTCGGAGAAGCTCAAGGATGGTACCGATCGATGCGCGCTACCCCATTTAGTGGGGGTAGAGCCTACTTGCAAGTCTCTCCGACCTTCACAAAAAAAGTTATTCAAGAATATCTCTTTCTCCTATGTGCTTTCATCCCTAACCCTAACCCTAACCCTTCCAAAAGTCGGAGAAGCTCAAGGATGGTACCGATTGATGCGCGCAACCCCATTTAGTGGGGGTAGAGCCTACTTGCAAGTCTCTCCGACCTTCACAAAAAAAGTTATTCAAGAATATCTCCTCAGATTTGGGGGAATTTCGTCGGTCGACCTCTTCCGAAGGTCGTACAAGCTCGGGGATGGTACCAATCGATCCGCAGGACCCAAATTAGTCCAGATGCAACCACTTTCCAAGTCTCTCCGACCTTCACAAAAAAAGTTATTCAAGAATATCTCTTTCTCCTATGTGCTTTCATCCCTAACCCTAACCCTAACCCTTCCGAAAGTCGGAGAAGCTCAAGGATGGTACCGATCGATGCGCGCTACCCCATTTAGTGGGGGTAGAGCCTACTTGCAAGTCTCTCCGACCTTCACAAAAAAAGTTATTCAAGAATATCTCTTTCTCCTATGTGCTTTCATCCCTAACCCTAACCCTAACCCTTCCGAAAGTCGGAGAAGCTCAAGGATGGTACCGATCGATGCGCGCTACCCCATTTAGTGGGGGTAGAGCCTACTTGCAAGTCTCTCCGACCTTCACAAAAAAAGTTATTCAAGAATATCTCTTTCTCCTATGTGCTTTCATCCCTAACCCTAACCCTAACCCTTCCGAAAGTCGGAGAAGCTCAAGGATGGTACCGATCGATGCGCGCTACCCCATTTAGTGGGGGTAGAGCCTACTTGCAAGTCTCTCCGACCTTCACAAAAAAAGTTATTCAAGAATATCTCTTTCTCCTATGTGCTTTCATCCCTAACCCTAACCCTAACCCTTCCGAAAGTCGGAGAAGCTCAAGGATGGTACTGATCGATGCGCGCAACCCCATTTAGTGGGGGTAGAGCCTACTTGCAAGTCTCTCCGACCTTCACAAAAAAAGTTATTCAAGAATATCTCCTCAGATTTGGGGGAATTTCGTCGGTCGACCTTTTCCGAAGGTCGTACAAGCTCGGGGATGGTACCAATCGATCCGCAGGACCCAAATTAGTCCAGATGCAACCACTTTCCAAGTCTCTCCGACCTTCACAAAAAAAGTTATTCAAGAATATCTCTTTCTCCTATGTGCTTTCATCCCTAACCCTAACCCTAACCCTTCCGAAAGTCGGAGAAGCTCAAGGATGGTACTGATCGATGCGCGCTACCCCATTTAGTGGGGGTAGAGCCTACTTGCAAGTCTCTCCGACCTTCACAAAAAAAGTTATTCAAGAATATCTCCTCAGATTTGGGGGAATTTCGTCGGTCGACCTCTTCCGAAGGTCGTACAAGCTCGGGGATGGTACCAATCGATCCGCAGGACCCAAATTAGTCCAGATGCAACCACTTTCCAAGTCTCTCCGACCTTCACAAAAAAAGTTATTCAAGAATATCTCTTTCTCCTATGTGCTTTCATCCCTAACCCTAACCCTAACCCTTCCGAAAGTCGGAGAAGCTCAAGGATGGTACCGATCGATGCGCGCTACCCCATTTAGTGGGGGTAGAGCCTACTTGCAAGTCTCTCCGACCTTCACAAAAAAAGTTATTCAAGAATATCTCTTTCTCCTATGTGCTTTCATCCCTAACCCTAACCCTAACCCTTCCGAAAGTCGGAGAAGCTCAAGGATGGTACCGATCGATGCGCGCTACCCCATTTAGTGGGGGTAGAGCCTACTTGCAAGTCTCTCCGACCTTCACAAAAAAAGTTATTCAAGAATATCTCCTCAGATTTGGGGGAATTTCGTCGGTCGACCTCTTCCGAAGGTCGTACAAGCTCGGGGATGGTACCAATCGATCCGCAGGACCCAAATTAGTCCAGATGCAACCACTTTCCAAGTCTCTCCGACCTTCACAAAAAAAGTTATTCAAGAATATCTCTTTCTCCTATGTGCTTTCATCCCTAACCCTAACCCTAACCCTTCCGAAAGTCGGAGAAGCTCAAGGATGGTACCGATCGATGCGCGCTACCCCATTTAGTGGGGGTAGAGCCTACTTGCAAGTCTCTCCGACCTTCACAAAAAAAGTTATTCAAGAATATCTCTTTCTCCTATGTGCTTTCATCCCTAACCCTAACCCTAACCCTTCCGAAAGTCGGAGAAGCTCAAGGATGGTACTGATCGATGCGCGCAACCCCATTTAGTGGGGGTAGAGCCTACTTGCAAGTCTCTCCGACCTTCACAAAAAAAGTTATTCAAGAATATCTCCTCAGATTTGGGGGAATTTCGTCGGTCGACCTTTTCCGAAGGTCGTACAAGCTCGGGGATGGTACCAATCGATCCGCAGGACCCAAATTAGTCCAGATGCAACCACTTTCCAAGTCTCTCCGACCTTCACAAAAAAAGTTATTCAAGAATATCTCTTTCTCCTATGTGCTTTCATCCCTAACCCTAACCCTAACCCTTCCGAAAGTCGGAGAAGCTCAAGGATGGTACTGATCGATGCGCGCTACCCCATTTAGTGGGGGTAGAGCCTACTTGCAAGTCTCTCCGACCTTCACAAAAAAAGTTATTCAAGAATATCTCCTCAGATTTGGGGGAATTTCGTCGGTCGACCTCTTCCGAAGGTCGTACAAGCTCGGGGATGGTACCAATCGATCCGCAGGACCCAAATTAGTCCAGATGCAACCACTTTCCAAGTCTCTCCGACCTTCACAAAAAAAGTTATTCAAGAATATCTCTTTCTCCTATGTGCTTTCATCCCTAACCCTAACCCTAACCCTTCCGAAAGTCGGAGAAGCTCAAGGATGGTACCGATCGATGCGCGCTACCCCATTTAGTGGGGGTAGAGCCTACTTGCAAGTCTCTCCGACCTTCACAAAAAAAGTTATTCAAGAATATCTCTTTCTCCTATGTGCTTTCATCCCTAACCCTAACCCTAACCCTTCCGAAAGTCGGAGAAGCTCAAGGATGGTACCGATCGATGCGCGCTACCCCATTTAGTGGGGGTAGAGCCTACTTGCAAGTCTCTCCGACCTTCACAAAAAAAGTTATTCAAGAATATCTCCTCAGATTTGGGGGAATTTCGTCGGTCGACCTCTTCCGAAGGTCGTACAAGCTCGGGGATGGTACCAATCGATCCGCAGGACCCAAATTAGTCCAGATGCAACCACTTTCCAAGTC
Organism: Limanda limanda; assembly: GCF_963576545.1. Classification (NCBI taxonomy): domain Eukaryota; kingdom Metazoa; phylum Chordata; class Actinopteri; order Pleuronectiformes; family Pleuronectidae; genus Limanda; species Limanda limanda. Next base: position 977,402 of record NW_026870560.1, read on the forward strand.
TCTCCGACCTTCACAAAAAAAGTTATTCAAGAATATCTCTTTCTCCTATGTGCTTTCATCCCTAACCCTAACCCTAACCCTTCCGAAAGTCGGAGAAGCTCAAGGATGGTACCGATCGATGCGCGCTACCCCATTTAGTGGGGGTAGAGCCTACTTGCAAGTCTCTCCGACCTTCACAAAAAAAGTTATTCAAGAATATCTCTTTCTCCTATGTGCTTTCATCCCTAACCCTAACCCTAACCCTTCCGAAAGTCGGAGAAGCTCAAGGATGGTACCGATCGATGCGTGCTACCCCATTTAGTGGGGGTAGAGCCTACTTGCAAGTCTCTCCGACCTTCACAAAAAACGTTATTCAAGAATATCTCTTTCTCCTATGTGCTTTCATCCCTAACCCTAACCCTAACCCTTCCGAAAGTCGGAGAAGCTCAAGGATGGTACCGATCGATGCGCGCTACCCCATTTAGTGGGGGTAGAGCCTACTTGCAAGTCTCTCCGACCTTCACAAAAAAAGTTATTCAAGAATATCTCTTTCTCCTATGTGCTTTCATCCCTAACCCTAACCCTAACCCTTCCGAAAGTCGGAGAAGCTCAAGGATGGTACCGATCGATGCGCGCTACCCCATTTAGTGGGGGTAGAGCCTACTTGCAAGTCTCTCCGACCTTCACAAAAAAAGTTATTCAAGAATATCTCTTTCTCCTATGTGCTTTCATCCCTAACCCTAACCCTAACCCTTCCGAAAGTCGGAGAAGCTCAAGGATGGTACCGATCGATGCGCGCTACCCCATTTAGTGGGGGTAGAGCCTACTTGCAAGTCTCTCCGACCTTCACAAAAAAAGTTATTCAAGAATATCTCTTTCTCCTATGTGCTTTCATCCCTAACCCTAACCCTAACCCTTCCGAAAGTCGGAGAAGCTCAAGGATGGTACTGATCGATGCGCGCAACCCCATTTAGTGGGGGTAGAGCCTACTTGCAAGTCTCTCCAACCTTCACAAAAAAAGTTATTCAAGAATATCTCCTCAGATTTTGGGGGAATTTCGTCGGTCGACCTCTTCCGAAGGTCGTACAAGCTCGGGGATGGTACCAATCGATCTGCAGGACCCAAATTAGTCCAGATGCAACCACTTTCCAAGTCTCTCCGACCTTCACAAAAAAAGTTATTCAAGAATATCTCTTTCTCCTATGTGCTTTCATCCCTAACCCTAACCCTAACCCTTCCGAAAGTCGGAGAAGCTCAAGGATGGTACCGATCGATGCGCGCTACCCCATTTAGTGGGGGTAGAGCCTACTTGCAAGTCTCTCCGACCTTCACAAAAAAAGTTATTCAAGAATATCTCTTTCTCCTATGTGCTTTCATCCCTAACCCTAACCCTAACCCTTCCGAAAGTCGGAGAAGCTCAAGGATGGTACTGATCGATGCGCGCAACCCCATTTAGTGGGGGTAGAGCCTACTTGCAAGTCTCTCCGACCTTCACAAAAAAAGTTATTCAAGAATATCTCCTCAGATTTTGGGGGAATTTCGTCGGTCGACCTCTTCCGAAGGTCGTACAAGCTCGGGGATGGTACCAATCGATCTGCAGGACCCAAATTAGTCCAGATGCAACCACTTTCCAAGTCTCTCCGACCTTCACAAAAAAAGTTATTCAAGAATATCTCTTTCTCCTATGTGCTTTCATCCCTAACCCTAACCCTAACCCTTCCGAAAGTCGGAGAAGCTCAAGGATGGTACCGATCGATGCGCGCTACCCCATTTAGTGGGGGTAGAGCCTACTTGCAAGTCTCTCCGACCTTCACAAAAAAAGTTATTCAAGAATATCTCTTTCTCCTATGTGCTTTCATCCCTAACCCTAACCCTAACCCTTCCAAAAGTCGGAGAAGCTCAAGGATGGTACCGATTGATGCGCGCAACCCCATTTAGTGGGGGTAGAGCCTACTTGCAAGTCTCTCCGACCTTCACAAAAAAAGTTATTCAAGAATATCTCCTCAGATTTGGGGGAATTTCGTCGGTCGACCTCTTCCGAAGGTCGTACAAGCTCGGGGATGGTACCAATCGATCCGCAGGACCCAAATTAGTCCAGATGCAACCACTTTCCAAGTCTCTCCGACCTTCACAAAAAAAGTTATTCAAGAATATCTCTTTCTCCTATGTGCTTTCATCCCTAACCCTAACCCTAACCCTTCCGAAAGTCGGAGAAGCTCAAGGATGGTACCGATCGATGCGCGCTACCCCATTTAGTGGGGGTAGAGCCTACTTGCAAGTCTCTCCGACCTTCACAAAAAAAGTTATTCAAGAATATCTCTTTCTCCTATGTGCTTTCATCCCTAACCCTAACCCTAACCCTTCCGAAAGTCGGAGAAGCTCAAGGATGGTACCGATCGATGCGCGCTACCCCATTTAGTGGGGGTAGAGCCTACTTGCAAGTCTCTCCGACCTTCACAAAAAAAGTTATTCAAGAATATCTCTTTCTCCTATGTGCTTTCATCCCTAACCCTAACCCTAACCCTTCCGAAAGTCGGAGAAGCTCAAGGATGGTACCGATCGATGCGCGCTACCCCATTTAGTGGGGGTAGAGCCTACTTGCAAGTCTCTCCGACCTTCACAAAAAAAGTTATTCAAGAATATCTCTTTCTCCTATGTGCTTTCATCCCTAACCCTAACCCTAACCCTTCCGAAAGTCGGAGAAGCTCAAGGATGGTACTGATCGATGCGCGCAACCCCATTTAGTGGGGGTAGAGCCTACTTGCAAGTCTCTCCGACCTTCACAAAAAAAGTTATTCAAGAATATCTCCTCAGATTTGGGGGAATTTCGTCGGTCGACCTTTTCCGAAGGTCGTACAAGCTCGGGGATGGTACCAATCGATCCGCAGGACCCAAATTAGTCCAGATGCAACCACTTTCCAAGTCTCTCCGACCTTCACAAAAAAAGTTATTCAAGAATATCTCTTTCTCCTATGTGCTTTCATCCCTAACCCTAACCCTAACCCTTCCGAAAGTCGGAGAAGCTCAAGGATGGTACTGATCGATGCGCGCTACCCCATTTAGTGGGGGTAGAGCCTACTTGCAAGTCTCTCCGACCTTCACAAAAAAAGTTATTCAAGAATATCTCCTCAGATTTGGGGGAATTTCGTCGGTCGACCTCTTCCGAAGGTCGTACAAGCTCGGGGATGGTACCAATCGATCCGCAGGACCCAAATTAGTCCAGATGCAACCACTTTCCAAGTCTCTCCGACCTTCACAAAAAAAGTTATTCAAGAATATCTCTTTCTCCTATGTGCTTTCATCCCTAACCCTAACCCTAACCCTTCCGAAAGTCGGAGAAGCTCAAGGATGGTACCGATCGATGCGCGCTACCCCATTTAGTGGGGGTAGAGCCTACTTGCAAGTCTCTCCGACCTTCACAAAAAAAGTTATTCAAGAATATCTCTTTCTCCTATGTGCTTTCATCCCTAACCCTAACCCTAACCCTTCCGAAAGTCGGAGAAGCTCAAGGATGGTACTGATCGATGCGCGCAACCCCATTTAGTGGGGGTAGAGCCTACTTGCAAGTCTCTCCGACCTTCACAAAAAAAGTTATTCAAGAATATCTCCTCAGATTTGGGGGAATTTCGTCGGTCGACCTTTTCCGAAGGTCGTACAAGCTCGGGGATGGTACCAATCGATCCGCAGGACCCAAATTAGTCCAGATGCAACCACTTTCCAAGTCTCTCCGACCTTCACAAAAAAAGTTATTCAAGAATATCTCTTTCTCCTATGTGCTTTCATCCCTAACCCTAACCCTAACCCTTCCGAAAGTCGGAGACGCTCAAGGATGGTACTGATCGATGCGCGCTACCCCATTTAGTGGGGGTAGAGCCTACTTGCAAGTCTCTCCGACCTTCACAAAAAAAGTTATTCAAGAATATCTCCTCAGATTTGGGGGAATTTCGTCGGTCGACCTCTTCCGAAGGTCGTACAAGCTCGGGGATGGTACCAATCGATCCGCAGGACCCAAATTAGTCCAGATGCAACCACTTTCCAAGTCTCTCCGACCTTCACAAAAAAAGTTATTCAAGAATATCTCTTTCTCCTATGTGCTTTCATCCCTAACCCTAACCCTAACCCTTCCGAAAGTCGGAGAAGCTCAAGGATGGTACCGATCGATGCGCGCTACCCCATTTAGTGGGGGTAGAGCCTACTTGCAAGTCTCTCCGACCTTCACAAAAAAAGTTATTCAAGAATATCTCTTTCTCCTATGTGCTTTCATCCCTAACCCTAACCCTAACCCTTCCGAAAGTCGGAGAAGCTCAAGGATGGTACTGATCGATGCGCGCAACCCCATTTAGTGGGGGTAGAGCCTACTTGCAAGTCTCTCCGACCTTCACAAAAAAAGTTATTCAAGAATATCTCCTCAGATTTGGGGGAATTTCGTCGGTCGACCTCTCTCGAAGGTCGTACAAGCTCGGGGATGGTACCAATCGATCCGCAGGACCCAAATTAGTCCAGATGCAACCACTTTCCAAGTCTCTCCGACCTTCACAAAAAAAGTTATTCAAGAATATCTCTTTCTCCTATGTGCTTTCATCCCTAACCCTAACCTAACCCTTCCGAAAGTCGGAGAAGCTCAAGGATGGTACCGATCGATGCGCGCTACCCCATTTAGTGGGGGTAAAGCCTACTTGCAAGTCTCTCCGACCTTCACAAAAAAAGTTATTCAAGAATATCTCTTTCTCCTATGTGCTTTCATCCCTAACCCTAACCCTAACCCTTCCGAAAGTCGGAGAAGCTCAAGGATGGTACCGATCGATGCGCGCTACCCCATTTAGTGGGGGTAGAGCCTATTTGCAAGTCTCTCCGACCTTCACAAAAAAAGTTATTCAAGAATATCTCTTTCTCCTATGTGCTTTCATCCCTAACCCTAACCCTTCCGAAAGTCGGAGAAGCTCAAGGATGGTACCGATCGATGCGCGCTACCCCATTTAGTGGGGGTAGAGCCTACTTGCAAGTCTCTCCGACCTTCACAAAAAAAGTTATTCAAGAATATCTCCTCAGATTTGGGGGAATTTCGTCGGTCGACCTTTTCCGAAGGTCGTACAAGCTCGGGGATGGTACCAATCGATCCGCAGGACCCAAATTAGTCCAGATGCAACCACTTTCCAAGTCTCTCCGACCTTCACAAAAAAAGTTATTCAAGAATATCTCTTTCTCCTATGTGCTTTCATCCCTAACCCTAACCCTAACCCTTCCGAAAGTCGGAGAAGCTCAAGGATGGTACTGATCGATGCGCGCTACCCCATTTAGTGGGGGTAGAGCCTACTTGCAAGTCTCTCCGACCTTCACAAAAAAAGTTATTCAAGAATATCTCCTCAGATTTGGGGGAATTTCGTCGGTCGACCTCTTCCGAAGGTCGTACAAGCTCGGGGATGGTACCAATCGATCCGCAGGACCCAAATTAGTCCAGATGCAACCACTTTCCAAGTCTCTCCGACCTTCACAAAAAAAGTTATTCAAGAATATCTCTTTCTCCTATGTGCTTTCATCCCTAACCCTAACCCTAACCCTTCCGAAAGTCGGAGAAGCTCAAGGATGGTACCGATCGATGCGCGCTACCCCATTTAGTGGGGGTAGAGCCTACTTGCAAGTCTCTCCGACCTTCACAAAAAAAGTTATTCAAGAATATCTCTTTCTCCTATGTGCTTTCATCCCTAACCCTAACCCTAACCCTTCCGAAAGTCGGAGAAGCTCAAGGATGGTACTGATCGATGCGCGCAACCCCATTTAGTGGGGGTAGAGCCTACTTGCAAGTCTCTCCGACCTTCACAAAAAAAGTTATTCAAGAATATCTCCTCAGATTTGGGGGAATTTCGTCGGTCGACCTCTCTCGAAGGTCGTACAAGCTCGGGGATGGTACCAATCGATCCGCAGGACCCAAATTAGTCCAGATGCAACCACTTTCCAAGTCTCTCCGACCTTCACAAAAAAAGTTATTCAAGAATATCTCTTTCTCCTATGTGCTTTCATCCCTAACCCTAACCTAACCCTTCCGAAAGTCGGAGAAGCTCAAGGATGGTACCGATCGATGCGCGCTACCCCATTTAGTGGGGGTAAAGCCTACTTGCAAGTCTCTCCGACCTTCACAAAAAAAGTTATTCAAGAATATCTCTTTCTCCTATGTGCTTTCATCCCTAACCCTAACCCTAACCCTTCCGAAAGTCGGAGAAGCTCAAGGATGGTACCGATCGATGCGCGCTACCCCATTTAGTGGGGGTAGAGCCTATTTGCAAGTCTCTCCGACCTTCACAAAAAAAGTTATTCAAGAATATCTCTTTCTCCTATGTGCTTTCATCCCTAACCCTAACCCTTCCGAAAGTCGGAGAAGCTCAAGGATGGTACCGATCGATGCGCGCTACCCCATTTAGTGGGGGTAGAGCCTACTTGCAAGTCTCTCCGACCTTCACAAAAAAAGTTATTCAAGAATATCTCCTCAGATTTGGGGGAATTTCGTCGGTCGACCTCTCTCGAAGGTCGTACAAGCTCGGGGATGGTACCAATCGATCCGCAGGACCCAAATTAGTCCAGATGCAACCACTTTCCAAGTCTCTCCGACCTTCACAAAAAAAGTTATTCAAGAATATCTCTTTCTCCTATGTGCTTTCATCCCTAACCCTAACCTAACCCTTCCGAAAGTCGGAGAAGCTCAAGGATGGTACCGATCGATGCGCGCTACCCCATTTAGTGGGGGTAAAGCCTACTTGCAAGTCTCTCCGACCTTCACAAAAAAAGTTATTCAAGAATATCTCTTTCTCCTATGTGCTTTCATCCCTAACCCTAACCCTAACCCTTCCGAAAGTCGGAGAAGCTCAAGGATGGTACCGATCGATGCGCGCTACCCCATTTAGTGGGGGTAGAGCCTATTTGCAAGTCTCTCCGACCTTCACAAAAAAAGTTATTCAAGAATATCTCTTTCTCCTATGTGCTTTCATCCCTAACCCTAACCCTTCCGAAAGTCGGAGAAGCTCAAGGATGGTACCGATCGATGCGCGCTACCCCATTTAGTGGGGGTAGAGCCTACTTGCAAGTCTCTCCGACCTTCACAAAAAAAGTTATTCAAGAATATCTCTTTCTCCTATGTGCTTTCATCCCTAACCCTAACCCTAACCCTTCCGAAAGTCGGAGAAGCTCAAGGATGGTACCGATCGATGCGCGCTACCCCATTTAGTGGGGGTAGAGCCTACTTGCAAGTCTCTCCGACCTTCACAAAAAAAGTTATTCAAGAATATCTCTTTCTCCTATGTGCTTTCATCCCTAACCCTAACCCTAACCCTTCCGAAAGTCGGAGAAGCTCAAGGATGGTACCGATCGATGCGCGCTACCCCATTTAGTGGGGGTAGAGCCTACTTGCAAGTCTCTCCGACCTTCACAAAAAAAGTTATTCAAGAATATCTCTTTCTCCTATGTGCTTTCATCCCTAACCCTAACCCTAACCCTTCCGAAAGTCGGAGAAGCTCAAGGATGGTACTGATCGATGCGCGCAACCCCATTTAGTGGGGATAGAGCCTACTTGCAAGTCTCTCCGACCTTCACAAAAAAAGTTATTCAAGAATATCTCCTCAGATTTGGGGGAATTTCGTCGGTCGACCTCTTCCGAAGGTCGTACAAGCTCGGGGATGGTACCAATCGATCCGCAGGACCCAAATTAGTCCAGATGCAACCACTTTCCAAGTCTCTCCGACCTTCACAAAAAAAGTTATTCAAGAATATCTCTTTCTCCTATGTGCTTTCATCCCTAACCCTAACCCTAACCCTTCCGAAAGTCGGAGAAGCTCAAGGATGGTACTGATCGATGCGCGCTACCCCATTTAGTGGGGGTAGAGCCTACTTGCAAGTCTCTCCGACCTTCACAAAAAAAGTTATTCAAGAATATCTCCTCAGATTTGGGGGAATTTCGTCGGTCGACCTCTTCCGAAGGTCGTACAAGCTCGGGGATGGTACCAATCGATCCGCAGGACCCAAATTAGTCCAGATGCAACCACTTTCCAAGTCTCTCCGACCTTCACAAAAAAAGTTATTCAAGAATATCTCTTTCTCCTATGTGCTTTCATCCCTAACCCTAACCCTAACCCTTCCGAAAGTCGGAGAAGCTCAAGGATGGTACCGATCGATGCGCGCTACCCCATTTAGTGGGGGTAGAGCCTACTTGCAAGTCTCTCCGACCTTCACAAAAAAAGTTATTCAAGAATATCTCTTTCTCCTATGTGCTTTCATCCCTAACCCTAACCCTAACCCTTCCGAAAGTCGGAGAAGCTCAAGGATGGTACTGATCGATGCGCGCAACCCCATTTAGTGGGGGTAGAGCCTACTTGCAAGTCTCTCCGACCTTCACAAAAAAAGTTATTCAAGAATATCTCCTCAGATTTGGGGGAATTTCGTCGGTCGACCTCTTCCGAAGGTCGTACAAGCTCTAGGATGGTACCAATCGATCCGCAGGACCCAAATTAGTCCAGATGCAACCACTTTCCAAGTCTCTCCGACCTTCACAAAAAAAGTTATTCAAGAATATCTCTTTCTCCTATGTGCTTTCATCCCTAACCCTAACCCTAACCCTTCCGAAAGTCGGAGAAGCTCAAGGATGGTACCGATCGATGCGCGCTACCCCATTTAGTGGGGGTAGAGCCTACTTGCAAGTCTCTCCGACCTTCACAAAAAAAGTTATTCAAGAATATCTCTTTCTCCTATGTGCTTTCATCCCTAACCCTAACCCTAACCCTTCCGAAAGTCGGAGAAGCTCAAGGATGGTACTGATCGATGCGCGCAACCCCATTTAGTGGGGGTAGAGCCTACTTGCAAGTCTCTCCGACCTTCACAAAAAAAGTTATTCAAGAATATCTCCTCAGATTTGGGGGAATTTCGTCGGTCGACCTCTTCCGAAGGTCGTACAAGCTCGGGGATGGTACCAATCGATCCGCAGGACCCAAATTAGTCCAGATGCAACCACTTTCCAAGTCTCTCCGACCTTCACAAAAAAAGTTATTCAAGAATATCTCTTTCTCCTATGTGCTTTCATCCCTAACCCTAACCCTAACCCTTCCGAAAGTCGGAGAAGCTCAAGGATGGTACCGATTGATGCGCGCTACCCCATTTAGTGGGGGTAGAGCCTACTTGCAAGTCTCTCCGACCTTCACAAAAAAAGTTATTCAAGAATATCTCTTTCTCCTATGTGCTTTCATCCCTAACCCTAACCCTAACCCTTCCGAAAGTCGGAGAAGCTCAAGGATGGTACCGATCGATGCGCGCTACCCCATTTAGTGGGGGTAGAGCCTACTTGCAAGTCTCTCCGACCTTCACAAAAAAAGTTATTCAAGAATATCTCCTCAGATTTGGGGGAATTTCGTCGGTCGACCTCTTCCGAAGGTCGTACAAGCTCGGGGATGGTACCAATCGATCCGCAGGACCCAAATTAGTCCAGATGCAACCACTTTCCAAGTCTCTCCGACCTTCACAAAAAAAGTTATTCAAGAATATCTCTTTCTCCTATGTGCTTTCATCCCTAACCCTAACCCTAACCCTTCCGAAAGTCGGAGAAGCTCAAGGATGGTACCGATCGATGCGCGTTACCCCATTTAGTGGGGGTAGAGCCTACTTGCAAGTCTCTCCGACCTTCACAAAAAAAGTTATTCAAGAATATCTCTTTCTCCTATGTGCTTTCATCCCTAACCCTAACCCTAACCCTTCCGAAAGTCGGAGAAGCTCAAGGATGGTACCGATCGATGCGCGCTACCCCATTTAGTGGGGGTAGAGCCTACTTGCAAGTCTCTCCGACCTTTACAAAAAAAGTTATTCAAGAATATCTCTTTCTCCTATGTGCTTTCATCCCTAACCCTAACCCTAACCCTTCCGAAAGTCGGAGAAGCTCAAGGATGGTACCGATCGATGCGCGCTACACCATTTAGTGGGGGTAGAGCCTACTTGCAAGTCTCTCCGACCTTCACAAAAAAAGTTATTCAAGAATATCTCCTCAGATTTGGGGGAATTTCGTCGGTCGACCTCTTCCGAAGGTCGTACAAGCTCGGGGATGGTACCAATCGATCCGCAGGACCCAAATTAGTCCAGATGCAACCACTTTCCAAGTCTCTCCGACCTTCACAAAAAAAGTTATTCAAGAATATCTCTTTCTCCTATGTGCTTTCATCCCTAACCCTAACCCTAACCCTTCCGAAAGTCGGAGAAGCTCAAGGATGGTACTGATCGATGCGCGCTACCCCATTTAGTGGGGGTAGAGCCTACTTGCAAGTCTCTCCGACCTTCACAAAAAAAGTTATTCAAGAATATCTCTTTCTCCTATGTGCTTTCATCCCTAACCCTAACCCTAACCCTTCCGAAAGTCGGAGAAGCTCAAGGATGGTACTGATCGATGCGCGCAACCCCATTTAGTGGGGGTAGAGCCTACTTGCAAGTCTCTCCGACCTTCACAAAAAAAGTTATTCAAGAATATCTCCTCAGATTTGGGGGAATTTCGTCGGTCGACCTCTTCCGAAGGTCGTACAAGCTCGGGGATGGTACCAATCGATCCGCAGGACCCAAATTAGTCCAGATGCAACCACTTTCCAAGTCTCTCCGACCTTCACAAAAAAAGTTATTCAAGAATATCTCTTTCTCCTATGTGCTTTCATCCCTAACCCTAACCCTAACCCTTCCGAAAGTCGGAGAAGCTCAAGGATGGTACCGATCGATGCGCGCTACCCCATTTAGTGGGGGTAGAGCCTACTTGCAAGTCTCTCCGACCTTCACAAAAAAAGTTATTCAAGAATATCTCTTTCTCCTATGTGCTTTCATCCCTAACCCTAACCCTAACCCTTCCGAAAGTCGGAGAAGCTCAAGGATGGTACCGATCGATGCGCGCTACCCCATTTAGTGGGGGTAGAGCCTATTTGCAAGTCTCTCCGACCTTCACAAAAAAAGTTATTCAAGAATATCTCTTTCTCCTATGTGCTTTCATCCCTAACCCTAACCCTAACCCTTCCGAAAGTCGGAGAAGCTCAAGGATGGTACCGATCGATGCGCGCTACCCCATTTAGTGGGGGTAGAGCCTACTTGCAAGTCTCTCCGACCTTCACAAAAAAAGTTATTCAAGAATATCTCTTTCTCCTATGTGCTTTCATCCCTAACCCTAACCCTAACCCTTCCGAAAGTCGGAGAAGCTCAAGGATGGTACTGATCGATGCGCGCAACCCCATTTAGTGGGGGTAGAGCCTACTTGCAAGTCTCTCCGACCTTCACAAAAAAAGTTATTCAAGAATATCTCCTCAGATTTGGGGGAATTTCGTCGGTCGACCTCTTCCGAAGGTCGTACAAGCTCGGGGATGGTACCAATCGATCCGCAGGACCCAAATTAGTCCAGATGCAACCACTTTCCAAGTCTCTCCGACCTTCACAAAAAAAGTTATTCAAGAATATCTCTTTCTCCTATGTGCTTTCATCCCTAACCCTAACCCTAACCCTTCCGAAAGTCGGAGAAGCTCAAGGATGGTACCGATCGATGCGCGCTACCCCATTTAGTGGGGGTAGAGCCTACTTGCAAGTCTCTCCGACCTTCACAAAAAAAGTTATTCAAGAATATCTCTTTCTCCTATGTGCTTTCATCCCTAACCCTAACCCTAACCCTTCCGAAAGTCGGAGAAGCTCAAGGATGGTACCGATCGATGCGCGCAACCCCATTTAGTGGGGGTAGAGCCTACTTGCAAGTCTCTCCGACCTTCACAAAAAAGGTTATTCAAGAATATCTCCTCAGATTTGGGGGAATTTCGTCGGTCGACCTCTTCCGAAGGTCGTACAAGCTCGGGGATGGTACCAATCGATCTGCAGGACCCAAATTAGTCCAGATGCAACCACTTTCCAAGTCTCTCCGACCTTCACAAAAAAAGTTATTCAAGAATATCTCTTTCTCCTATGTGCTTTCATCCCTAACCCTAACCCTAACCCTTCCGAAAGTCGGAGAAGCTCAAGGATGGTACCGATCGATGCGCGCTACCCCATTTAGTGGGGGTAGAGCCTACTTGCAAGTCTCTCCGACCTTCACAAAAAAAGTTATTCAAGAATATCTCCTCAGATTTGGGGGAATTTCGTCGGTCGACCTCTTCCGAAGGTCGTACAAGCTCGGGGATGGTACCAATCGATCCGCAGGACCCAAATTAGTCCAGATGCAACCACTTTCCAAGTCTCTCCGACCTTCACAAAAAAAGTTATTCAAGAATATGTCTTTCTCCTATGTGCTTTCATCCCTAACCCTAACCCTAACCCTTCCGAAAGTCGGAGAAGCTCAAGGATGGTACCGATCGATGCGCGTTACCCCATTTAGTGGGGGTAGAGCCTACTTGCAAGTCTCTCCGACCTTCACAAAAAAAGTTATTCAAGAATATCTCTTTCTCCTATGTGCTTTCATCCCTAACCCTAACCCTAACCCTTCCGAAAGTCGGAGAAGCTCAAGGATGGTACCGATCGATGCGCGCTACCCCATTTAGTGGGGGTAGAGCCTACTTGCAAGTCTCTCCGACCTTCACAAAAAAAGTTATTCAAGAATATCTCTTTCTCCTATGTGCTTTCATCCCTAACCCTAACCCTAACCCTTCCGAAAGTCGGAGAAGCTCAAGGATGGTACCGATCGATGCGCGCTACCCCATTTAGTGGGGGTAGAGCCTACTTGCAAGTCTCTCCGACCTTCACAAAAAAAGTTATTCAAGAATATCTCTTTCTCCTATGTGCTTTCATCCCTAACCCTAACCCTAACCCTTCCAAAAGTCGGAGAAGCTCAAGGATGGTACTGATCGATGCGCGCAACCCCATTTAGTGGGGGTAGAGCCTACTTGCAAGTCTCTCCGACCTTCACAAAAAAAGTTATTCAAGAATATCTCCTCAGATTTGGGGGAATTTCGTCGGTCGACCTCTTCCGAAGGTCGTACAAGCTCGGGGATGGTACCAATCGATCTGCAGGACCCAAATTAGTCCAGATGCAACCACTTTCCAAGTCTCTCCGACCTTCACAAAAAAAGTTATTCAAGAATATCTCTTTCTCCTATGTGCTTTCATCCCTAACCCTAACCCTAACCCTTCCGAAAGTCGGAGAAGCTCAAGGATGGTACTGATCGATGCGCGCTACCCCATTTAGTGGGGGTAGAGCCTACTTGCAAGTCTCTCCGACCTTCACAAAAAAAGTTATTCAAGAATATCTCTTTCTCCTATGTGCTTTCATCCCTAACCCTAACCCTAACCCTTCCGAAAGTCGGAGAAGCTCAAGGATGGTACCGATCGATGCGCGCTACCCCATTTAGTGGGGGTAGAGCCTACTTGCAAGTCTCTCCGACCTTCACAAAAAAAGTTATTCAAGAATATCTCCTCAGATTTGGGGGAATTTCGTCGGTCGACCTCTTCAGAAGGTCGTACAAGCTCGGGGATGGTACCAATCGATCCGCAGGACCCAAATTAGTCCAGATGCAACCACTTTCCAAGTCTCTCCGACCTTCACAAAAAAAGTTATTCAAGAATATCTCTTTCTCCTATGTGCTTTCATCCCTAACCCTAACCCTAACCCTTCCGAAAGTCGGAGAAGCTCAAGGATGGTACCGATCGATGCGCGCTACCCCATTTAGTGGGGGTAGAGCCTACTTGCAAGTCTCTCCGACCTTCACAAAAAAAGTTATTCAAGAATATCTCTTTCTCCTATGTGCTTTCATCCCTAACCCTAACCCTAACCCTTCCGAAAGTCGGAGAAGCTCAAGGATGGTACCGATCGATGCGCGCTACCCCATTTAGTGGGGGTAGAGCCTACTTGCAAGTCTCTCCGACCTTCACAAAAAAAGTTATTCAAGAATATCTCTTTCTCCTATGTGCTTTCATCCCTAACCCTAACCCTAACCCTTCCGAAAGTCGGAGAAGCTCAAGGATGGTACCGATCGATGCGCGCTACCCCATTTAGTGGGGGTAGAGCCTACTTGCAAGTCTCTCCGACCTTCACAAAAAAAGTTATTCAAGAATATCTCTTTCTCCTATGTGCTTTCATCCCTAACCCTAACCCTAACCCTTCCGAAAGTCGGAGAAGCTCAAGGATGGTACCGATCGATGCGCGCTACCCCATTTAGTGGGGGTAGAGCCTACTTGCAAGTCTCTCCGACCTTCACAAAAAAAGTTATTCAAGAATATCTCTTTCTCCTATGTGCTTTCATCCCTAACCCTAACCCTAACCCTTCCGAAAGTCGGAGAAGCTCAAGGATGGTACCGATCGATGCGCGCTACCCCATTTAGTGGGGGTAGAGCCTACTTGCAAGTCTCTCCGACCTTCACAAAAAAAGTTATTCAAGAATATCTCTTTCTCCTATGTGCTTTCATCCCTAACCCTAACCCTAACCCTTCCGAAAGTCGGAGAAGCTCAAGGATGGTACCGATCGATGCGCGCTACCCCATTTAGTGGGGGTAGAGCCTACTTGCAAGTCTCTCCGACCTTCACAAAAAAAGTTATTCAAGAATATCTCTTTCTCCTATGTGCTTTCATCCCTAACCCTAACCCTAACCCTTCCGAAAGTCGGAGAAGCTCAAGGATGGTACCGATCGATGCGCGCTACCCCATTTAGTGGGGGTAGAGCCTACTTGCAAGTCTCTCCGACCTTCACAAAAAAAGTTATTCAAGAATATCTCTTTCTCCTATGTGCTTTCATCCCTAACCCTAACCCTAACCCTTCCGAAAGTCGGAGAAGCTCAAGGATGGTACCGATCGATGCGCGCTACCCCATTTAGTGGGGGTAGAGCCTACTTGCAAGTCTCTCCGACCTTCACAAAAAAAGTTATTCAAGAATATCTCTTTCTCCTATGTGCTTTCATCCCTAACCCTAACCCTAACCCTTCCGAAAGTCGGAGAAGCTCAAGGATGGTACCGATCGATGCGCGCTACCCCATTTAGTGGGGGTAGAGCCTACTTGCAAGTCTCTCCGACCTTCACAAAAAAAGTTATTCAAGAATATCTCTTTCTCCTATGTGCTTTCATCCCTAACCCTAACCCTAACCCTTCCGAAAGTCGGAGAAGCTCAAGGATGGTACCGATCGATGCGCGCTACCCCATTTAGTGGGGGTAGAGCCTACTTGCAAGTCTCTCCGACCTTCACAAAAAAAGTTATTCAAGAATATCTCTTTCTCCTATGTGCTTTCATCCCTAACCCTAACCCTAACCCTTCCAAAAGTCGGAGAAGCTCAAGGATGGTACCGATCGATGCGCGCTACCCCATTTAGTGGGGGTAGAGCCTACTTGCAAGTCTCTCCGACCTTCACAAAAAAAGTTATTCAAGAATATCTCTTTCTCCTATGTGCTTTCATCCCTAACCCTAACCCTAACCCTTCCGAAAGTCGGAGAAGCTCAAGGATGGTACCGATCGATGCGCGCTACCCCATTTAGTGGGGGTAGAGCCTACTTGCAAGTCTCTCCGACCTTCACAAAAAAAGTTATTCAAGAATATCTCTTTCTCCTATGTGCTTTCATCCCTAACCCTCACCCTAACCCTTCCGAAAGTCGGAGAAGCTCAAGGATGGTACTGATCGATGCGTGCAACCCCATTTAGTGGGGGTAGAGCCTACTTGCAAGTCTCTCCGACCTTCACAAAAAAAGTTATTCAAGAATATCTCCTCAGATTTGGGGGAATTTCGTCGGTCGACCTCTTCCGAAGGTCGTACAAGCTCGGGGATGGTACCAATCGATCCGCAGGACCCAAATTAGTCCAGATGCAACAACTTTCCAAGTCTCTCCGACCTTCACAAAAAAAGTTATTCAAGAATATCTCTTTCTCCTATGTGCTTTCATCCCTAACCCTAACCCTAACCCTTCCGAAAGTCGGAGAAGCTCAAGGATGGTACCGATCGATGCGCGCTACCCCATTTAGTGGGGGTAGAGCCTATTTGCAAGTCTCTCCGACCTTCACAAAAAAAGTTATTCAAGAATATCTCTTTCTCCTATGTGCTTTCATCCCTAACCCTAACCCTAACCCTTCCGAAAGTCGGAGAAGCTCAAGGATGGTACCGATCGATGCGCGCTACCCCATTTAGTGGGGGTAGAGCCTACTTGCAAGTCTCTCCGACCTTCACAAAAAAAGTTATTCAAGAATATCTCTTTCTCCTATGTGCTTTCATCCCTAACCCTAACCCTAACCCTTCCGAAAGTCGGAGAAGCTCAAGGATGGTACTGATCGATGCGCGCAACCCCATTTAGTGGGGGTAGAGCCTACTTGCAAGTCTCTCCGACCTTCACAAAAAAAGTTATTCAAGAATATCTCCTCAGATTTGGGGGAATTTCGTCGGTCGACCTCTTCCGAAGGTCGTACAAGCTCGGGGATGGTACCAATCGATCCGCAGGACCCAAATTAGTCCAGATGCAACCACTTTCCAAGTCTCTCCGACCTTCACAAAAAAAGTTATTCAAGAATATCTCTTTCTCCTATGTGCTTTCATCCCTAACCCTAACCCTAACCCTTCCGAAAGTCGGAGAAGCTCAAGGATGGTACCGATCGATGCGCGCTACCCCATTTAGTGGGGGTAGAGCCTACTTGCAAGTCTCTCCGACCTTCACAAAAAAAGTTATTCAAGAATATCTCTTTCTCCTATGTGCTTTCATCCCTAACCCTAACCCTAACCCTTCCGAAAGTCGGAGAAGCTCAAGGATGGTACCGATCGATGCGCGCAACCCCATTTAGTGGGGGTAGAGCCTACTTGCAAGTCTCTCCGACCTTCACAAAAAAGGTTATTCAAGAATATCTCCTCAGATTTGGGGGAATTTCGTCGGTCGACCTCTTCCGAAGGTCGTACAAGCTCGGGGATGGTACCAATCGATCTGCAGGACCCAAATTAGTCCAGATGCAACCACTTTCCAAGTCTCTCCGACCTTCACAAAAAAAGTTATTCAAGAATATCTCTTTCTCCTATGTGCTTTCATCCCTAACCCTAACCCTAACCCTTCCGAAAGTCGGAGAAGCTCAAGGATGGTACCGATCGATGCGCGTTACCCCATTTAGTAGGGGTAGAGCCTACTTGCAAGTCTCTCCGACCTTCACAAAAAAAGTTATTCAAGAATATCTCCTCAGATTTGGGGGAATTTCGTCGGTCGACCTCTTCCAAAGGTCGTACAAGCTCGGGGATGGTACCAATCGATCCGCAGGACCCAAATTAGTCCAGATGCAACCACTTTCCAAGTCTCTCCGACCTTCACAAAAAAAGTTATTCAAGAATATCTCTTTCTCCTATGTGCTTTCATCCCTAACCCTAACCCTAACCCTTCCGAAAGTCGGAGAAGCTCAAGGATGGTACCGATCGATGCGCGCTACCCCATTTAGTGGGGGTAGAGCCTACTTGCAAGTCTCTCCGACCTTCACAAAAAAAGTTATTCAAGAATATCTCTTTCTCCTATGTGCTTTCATCCCTAACCCTAACCCTAACCCTTCCGAAAGTCGGAGAAGCTCAAGGATGGTACCGATCGATGCGCGCAACCCCATTTAGTGGGGGTAGAGCCTACTTGCAAGTCTCTCCGACCTTCACAAAAAAGGTTATTCAAGAATATCTCCTCAGATTTGGGGGAATTTCGTCGGTCGACCTCTTCCGAAGGTCGTACAAGCTCGGGGATGGTACCAATCGATCCGCAGGACCCAAATTAGTCCAGATGCAACCACTTTCCAAGTCTCTCCGACCTTCACAAAAAAAGTTATTCAAGAATATCTCTTTCTCCTATGTGCTTTCATCCCTAACCCTAACCCTAACCCTTCCGAAAGTCGGAGAAGCTCAAGGATGGTACCGATCGATGCGCGCTACCCCATTTAGTGGGGGTAGAGCCTACTTGCAAGTCTCTCCGACCTTCACAAAAAAAGTTATTCAAGAATATCTCCTCAGATTTGGGGGAATTTCGTCGGTCGACCTCTTCCAAAGGTCGTACAAGCTCGGGGATGGTACCAATCGATCCGCAGGACCCAAATTAGTCCAGATGCAACCACTTTCCAAGTCTCTCCGACCTTCACAAAAAAAGTTATTCAAGAATATCTCTTTCTCCTATGTGCTTTCATCCCTAACCCTAACCCTAACCCTTCCGAAAGTCGGAGAAGCTCAAGGATGGTACCGATCGATGCGCGTTACCCCATTTAGTGGGGGTAGAGCCTACTTGCAAGTCTCTCCGACCTTCACAAAAAAAGTTATTCAAGAATATCTCCTCAGATTTGGGGGAATTTCGTCGGTCGACCTCTTCCAAAGGTCGTACAAGCTCGGGGATGGTACCAATCGATCCGCAGGACCCAAATTAGTCCAGATGCAACCACTTTCCAAGTCTCTCCGACCTTCACAAAAAAAGTTATTCAAGAATATCTCTTTCTCCTATGTGCTTTCATCCCTAACCCTAACCCTAACCCTTCCGAAAGTCGGAGAAGCTCAAGGATGGTACCGATCGATGCGCGCTACCCCATTTAGTGGGGGTAGAGCCTACTTGCAAGTCTCTCCGACCTTCACAAAAAAAGTTATTCAAGAATATCTCTTTCTCCTATGTGCTTTCATCCCTAACCCTAACCCTAACCCTTCCGAAAGTCGGAGAAGCTCAAGGATGGTACCGATCGATGCGCGCAACCCCATTTAGTGGGGGTAGAGCCTACTTGCAAGTCTCTCCGACCTTCACAAAAAAGGTTATTCAAGAATATCTCCTCAGATTTGGGGGAATTTCGTCGGTCGACCTCTTCCGAAGGTCGTACAAGCTCGGGGATGGTACCAATCGATCCGCAGGACCCAAATTAGTCCAGATGCAACCACTTTCCAAGTCTCTCCGACCTTCACAAAAAAAGTTATTCAAGAATATCTCTTTCTCCTATGTGCTTTCATCCCTAACCCTAACCCTAACCCTTCCGAAAGTCGGAGAAGCTCAAGGATGGTACCGATCGATGCGCGCTACCCCATTTAGTGGGGGTAGAGCCTACTTGCAAGTCTCTCCGACCTTCACAAAAAAAGTTATTCAAGAATATCTCCTCAGATTTGGGGGAATTTCGTCGGTCGACCTCTTCCAAAGGTCGTACAAGCTCGGGGATGGTACCAATCGATCCGCAGGACCCAAATTAGTCCAGATGCAACCACTTTCCAAGTCTCTCCGACCTTCACAAAAAAAGTTATTCAAGAATATCTCTTTCTCCTATGTGCTTTCATCCCTAACCCTAACCCTAACCCTTCCGAAAGTCGGAGAAGCTCAAGGATGGTACCGATCGATGCGCGCTACCCCATTTAGTGGGGGTAGAGCCTACTTGCAAGTCTCTCCGACCTTCACAAAAAAAGTTATTCAAGAATATCTCTTTCTCCTATGTGCTTTCATCCCTAACCCTAACCCTAACCCTTCAGAAAGTCGGAGAAGCTCAAGGATGGTACCGATCGATGCGCGCTACCCCATTTAGTGGGGGTAAAGCCTACTTGCAAGTCTCTCCGACCTTCACAAAAAAAGTTATTCAAGAATATCTCTTTCTCCTATGTGCTTTCATCCCTAACCCTAACCCTAACCCTTCCGAAAGTCGGAGAAGCTCAAGGATGGTACCGATCGATGTGCGCTACCCCATTTAGTGGGGGTAAAGCCTACTTGCAAGTCTCTCCGACCTTCACAAAAAAAGTTATTCAAGAATATCTCTTTCTCCTATGTGCTTTCATCCCTAACCCTAACCCTAACCCTTCCAAAAGTCGGAGAAGCTCAAGGATGGTACTGATCGATGCGCGCAACCCCATTTAGTGGGGGTAGAGCCTACTTGCAAGTCTCTCCGACCTTCACAAAAAAAGTTATTCAAGAATATCTCCTCAGATTTGGGGGAATTTCGTCGGTCGACCTCTTCCGAAGGTCGTACAAGCTCGGGGATGGTACCAATCGATCTGCAGGACCCAAATTAGTCCAGATGCAACCACTTTCCAAGTCTCTCCGACCTTCACAAAAAAAGTTATTCAAGAATATCTCTTTCTCCTATGTGCTTTCATCCCTAACCCTAACCCTAACCCTTCCGAAAGTCGGAGAAGCTCAAGGATGGTACTGATCGATGCGCGCAACCCCATTTAGTGGGGGTAGAGCCTACTTGCAAGTCTCTCCGACCTTCACAAAAAAAGTTATTCAAGAATATCTCCTCAGATTTGGGGGAATTTCGTCGGTCGACCTCTTCCGAAGGTCGTACAAGCTCGGGGATGGTACCAATCGATCTGCAGGACCCAAATTAGTCCAGATGCAACCACTTTCCAAGTCTCTCCGACCTTCACAAAAAAAGTTATTCAAGAATATCTCTTTCTCCTATGTGCTTTCATCCCTAACCCTAACCCTAACCCTTCCGAAAGTCGGAGAAGCTCAAGGATGGTACCGATCGATGCGCGCTACCCCATTTAGTGGGGGTAGAGCCTACTTGCAAGTCTCTCCGACCTTCACAAAAAAAGTTATTCAAGAATATCTCTTTCTCCTATGTGCTTTCATCCCTAACCCTAACCCTAACCCTTCCGAAAGTCGGAGAAGCTCAAGGATGGTACCGATCGATGCGCGCTACCCCATTTAGTGGGGGTAGAGCCTACTTGCAAGTCTCTCCGACCTTCACAAAAAAAGTTATTCAAGAATATCTCCTCAGATTTGGGGGAATTTCGTCGGTCGACCTCTTCCGAAGGTCGTACAAGCTCGGGGATGGTACCAATCGATCCGCAGGACCCAAATTAGTCCAGATGCAACCACTTTCCAAGTCTCTCCGACCTTCACAAAAAAAGTTATTCAAGAATATCTCTTTCTCCTATGTGCTTTCATCCCTAACCCTAACCCTAACCCTTCCGAAAGTCGGAGAAGCTCAAGGATGGTACCGATCGATGCGCGCTACCCCATTTAGTGGGGGTAGAGCCTACTTGCAAGTCTCTCCGACCTTCACAAAAAAAGTTATTCAAGAATATCTCTTTCTCCTATGTGCTTTCATCCCTAACCCTAACCCTAACCCTTCAGAAAGTCGGAGAAGCTCAAGGATGGTACCGATCGATGCGCGCTACCCCATTTAGTGGGGGTAGAGCCTACTTGCAAGTCTCTCCGACCTTCACAAAAAAAGTTATTCAAGAATATCTCTTTCTCCTATGTGCTTTCATCCCTAACCCTAACCCTAACCCTTCCGAAAGTCGGAGAAGCTCAAGGATGGTACCGATCGATGCGCGCTACCCCATTTAGTGGGGGTAGAGCCTACTTGCAAGTCTCTCCGACCTTCACAAAAAAAGTTATTCAAGAATATCTCTTTCTCCTATGTGCTTTCATCCCTAACCCTAACCCTAACCCTTCCAAAAGTCGGAGAAGCTCAAGGATGGTACTGATCGATGCGCGCAACCCCATTTAGTGGGGGTAGAGCCTACTTGCAAGTCTCTCCGACCTTCACAAAAAAAGTTATTCAAGAATATCTCCTCAGATTTGGGGGAATTTCGTCGGTCGACCTCTTCCGAAGGTCGTACAAGCTCGGGGATGGTACCAATCGATCTGCAGGACCCAAATTAGTCCAGATGCAACCACTTTCCAAGTCTCTCCGACCTTCACAAAAAAAGTTATTCAAGAATATCTCTTTCTCCTATGTGCTTTCATCCCTAACCCTAACCCTAACCCTTCCGAAAGTCGGAGAAGCTCAAGGATGGTACTGATCGATGCGCGCAACCCCATTTAGTGGGGGTAGAGCCTACTTGCAAGTCTCTCCGACCTTCACAAAAAAAGTTATTCAAGAATATCTCCTCAGATTTGGGGGAATTTCGTCGGTCGACCTCTTCCGAAGGTCGTACAAGCTCGGGGATGGTACCAATCGATCTGCAGGACCCAAATTAGTCCAGATGCAACCACTTTCCAAGTCTCTCCGACCTTCACAAAAAAAGTTATTCAAGAATATCTCTTTCTCCTATGTGCTTTCATCCCTAACCCTAACCCTAACCCTTCCGAAAGTCGGAGAAGCTCAAGGATGGTACCGATCGATGCGCGCTACCCCATTTAGTGGGGGTAGAGCCTACTTGCAAGTCTCTCCGACCTTCACAAAAAAAGTTATTCAAGAATATCTCTTTCTCCTATGTGCTTTCATCCCTAACCCTAACCCTAACCCTTCCGAAAGTCGGAGAAGCTCAAGGATGGTACCGATCGATGCGCGCTACCCCATTTAGTGGGGGTAGAGCCTACTTGCAAGTCTCTCCGACCTTCACAAAAAAAGTTATTCAAGAATATCTCCTCAGATTTGGGGGAATTTCGTCGGTCGACCTCTTCCGAAGGTCGTACAAGCTCGGGGATGGTACCAATCGATCCGCAGGACCCAAATTAGTCCAGATGCAACCACTTTCCAAGTCTCTCCGACCTTCACAAAAAAAGTTATTCAAGAATATCTCTTTCTCCTATGTGCTTTCATCCCTAACCCTAACCCTAACCCTTCCGAAAGTCGGAGAAGCTCAAGGATGGTACCGATCGATGCGCGCTACCCCATTTAGTGGGGGTAGAGCCTACTTGCAAGTCTCTCCGACCTTCACAAAAAAAGTTATTCAAGAATATCTCTTTCTCCTATGTGCTTTCATCCCTAACCCTAACCCTAACCCTTCCGAAAGTCGGAGAAGCTCAAGGATGGTACTGATCGATGCGCGCTACCCCATTTAGTGGGGGTAGAGCCTACTTGCAAGTCTCTCCGACCTTCACAAAAAAAGTTATTCAAGAATATCTCTTTCTCCTATGTGCTTTCATCCCTAACCCTAACCCTAACCCTTCCGAAAGTCGGAGAAGCTCAAGGATGGTACCGATCGATGCGCGCTACCCCATTTAGTGGGGGTAGAGCCTACTTGCAAGTCTCTCCGACCTTCACAAAAAAAGTTATTCAAGAATATCTCTTTCTCCTATGTGCTTTCATCCCTAACCCTAACCCTAACCCTTCCAAAAGTCGGAGAAGCTCAAGGATGGTACTGATCGATGCGCGCAACCCCATTTAGTGGGGGTAGAGCCTACTTGCAAGTCTCTCCGACCTTCACAAAAAAAGTTATTCAAGAATATCTCCTCAGATTTGGGGGAATTTCGTCGGTCGACCTCTTCCGAAGGTCGTACAAGCTCGGGGATGGTACCAATCGATCTGCAGGACCCAAATTAGTCCAGATGCAACCACTTTCCAAGTCTCTCCGACCTTCACAAAAAAAGTTATTCAAGAATATCTCTTTCTCCTATGTGCTTTCATCCCTAACCCTAACCCTAACCCTTCCGAAAGTCGGAGAAGCTCAAGGATGGTACTGATCGATGCGCGCAACCCCATTTAGTGGGGGTAGAGCCTACTTGCAAGTCTCTCCGACCTTCACAAAAAAAGTTATTCAAGAATATCTCCTCAGATTTGGGGGAATTTCGTCGGTCGACCTCTTCCGAAGGTCGTACAAGCTCGGGGATGGTACCAATCGATCTGCAGGACCCAAATTAGTCCAGATGCAACCACTTTCCAAGTCTCTCCGACCTTCACAAAAAAAGTTATTCAAGAATATCTCTTTCTCCTATGTGCTTTCATCCCTAACCCTAACCCTAACCCTTCCGAAAGTCGGAGAAGCTCAAGGATGGTACCGATCGATGCGCGCTACCCCATTTAGTGGGGGTAGAGCCTACTTGCAAGTCTCTCCGACCTTCACAAAAAAAGTTATTCAAGAATATCTCTTTCTCCTATGTGCTTTCATCCCTAACCCTAACCCTAACCCTTCCGAAAGTCGGAGAAGCTCAAGGATGGTACCGATCGATGCGCGCTACCCCATTTAGTGGGGGTAGAGCCTACTTGCAAGTCTCTCCGACCTTCACAAAAAAAGTTATTCAAGAATATCTCCTCAGATTTGGGGGAATTTCGTCGGTCGACCTCTTCCGAAGGTCGTACAAGCTCGGGGATGGTACCAATCGATCCGCAGGACCCAAATTAGTCCAGATGCAACCACTTTCCAAGTCTCTCCGACCTTCACAAAAAAAGTTATTCAAGAATATCTCTTTCTCCTATGTGCTTTCATCCCTAACCCTAACCCTAACCCTTCCGAAAGTCGGAGAAGCTCAAGGATGGTACCGATCGATGCGCGCTACCCCATTTAGTGGGGGTAGAGCCTACTTGCAAGTCTCTCCGACCTTCACAAAAAAAGTTATTCAAGAATATCTCTTTCTCCTATGTGCTTTCATCCCTAACCCTAACCCTAACCCTTCAGAAAGTCGGAGAAGCTCAAGGATGGTACCGATCGATGCGCGCTACCCCATTTAGTGGGGGTAGAGCCTACTTGCAAGTCTCTCCGACCTTCACAAAAAAAGTTATTCAAGAATATCTCTTTCTCCTATGTGCTTTCATCCCTAACCCTAACCCTAACCCTTCCGAAAGTCGGAGAAGCTCAAGGATGGTACCGATCGATGCGCGCTACCCCATTTAGTGGGGGTAGAGCCTACTTGCAAGTCTCTCCGACCTTCACAAAAAAAGTTATTCAAGAATATCTCTTTCTCCTATGTGCTTTCATCCCTAACCCTAACCCTAACCCTTCCAAAAGTCGGAGAAGCTCAAGGATGGTACTGATCGATGCGCGCAACCCCATTTAGTGGGGGTAGAGCCTACTTGCAAGTCTCTCCGACCTTCACAAAAAAAGTTATTCAAGAATATCTCCTCAGATTTGGGGGAATTTCGTCGGTCGACCTCTTCCGAAGGTCGTACAAGCTCGGGGATGGTACCAATCGATCTGCAGGACCCAAATTAGTCCAGATGCAACCACTTTCCAAGTCTCTCCGACCTTCACAAAAAAAGTTATTCAAGAATATCTCTTTCTCCTATGTGCTTTCATCCCTAACCCTAACCCTAACCCTTCCGAAAGTCGGAGAAGCTCAAGGATGGTACTGATCGATGCGCGCAACCCCATTTAGTGGGGGTAGAGCCTACTTGCAAGTCTCTCCGACCTTCACAAAAAAAGTTATTCAAGAATATCTCCTCAGATTTGGGGGAATTTCGTCGGTCGACCTCTTCCGAAGGTCGTACAAGCTCGGGGATGGTACCAATCGATCTGCAGGACCCAAATTAGTCCAGATGCAACCACTTTCCAAGTCTCTCCGACCTTCACAAAAAAAGTTATTCAAGAATATCTCTTTCTCCTATGTGCTTTCATCCCTAACCCTAACCCTAACCCTTCCGAAAGTCGGAGAAGCTCAAGGATGGTACCGATCGATGCGCGCTACCCCATTTAGTGGGGGTAGAGCCTACTTGCAAGTCTCTCCGACCTTCACAAAAAAAGTTATTCAAGAATATCTCTTTCTCCTATGTGCTTTCATCCCTAACCCTAACCCTAACCCTTCCGAAAGTCGGAGAAGCTCAAGGATGGTACCGATCGATGCGCGCTACCCCATTTAGTGGGGGTAGAGCCTACTTGCAAGTCTCTCCGACCTTCACAAAAAAAGTTATTCAAGAATATCTCCTCAGATTTGGGGGAATTTCGTCGGTCGACCTCTTCCGAAGGTCGTACAAGCTCGGGGATGGTACCAATCGATCCGCAGGACCCAAATTAGTCCAGATGCAACCACTTTCCAAGTCTCTCCGACCTTCACAAAAAAAGTTATTCAAGAATATCTCTTTCTCCTATGTGCTTTCATCCCTAACCCTAACCCTAACCCTTCCGAAAGTCGGAGAAGCTCAAGGATGGTACCGATCGATGCGCGCTACCCCATTTAGTGGGGGTAGAGCCTACTTGCAAGTCTCTCCGACCTTCACAAAAAAAGTTATTCAAGAATATCTCTTTCTCCTATGTGCTTTCATCCCTAACCCTAACCCTAACCCTTCCGAAAGTCGGAGAAGCTCAAGGATGGTACTGATCGATGCGCGCTACCCCATTTAGTGGGGGTAGAGCCTACTTGCAAGTCTCTCCGACCTTCACAAAAAAAGTTATTCAAGAATATCTCTTTCTCCTATGTGCTTTCATCCCTAACCCTAACCCTAACCCTTCCGAAAGTCGGAGAAGCTCAAGGATGGTACCGATCGATGCGCGCTACCCCATTTAGTGGGGGTAGAGCCTACTTGCAAGTCTCTCCGACCTTCACAAAAAAAGTTATTCAAGAATATCTCTTTCTCCTATGTGCTTTCATCCCTAACCCTAACCCTAACCCTTCCGAAAGTCGGAGAAGCTCAAGGATGGTACTGATCGATGCGCGCAACCCCATTTAGTGGGGGTAGAGCCTACTTGCAAGTCTCTCCGACCTTCACAAAAAAAGTTATTCAAGAATATCTCCTCAGATTTGGGGGAATTTCGTCGGTCGACCTCTTCCGAAGGTCGTACAAGCTCGGGGATGGTACCAATCGATCCGCAGGACCCAAATTAGTCCAGATGCAACCACTTTCCAAGTCTCTCCGACCTTCACAAAAAAAGTTATTCAAGAATATCTCTTTCTCCTATGTGCTTTCATCCCTAACCCTAACCCTTCCGAAAGTCGGAGAAGCTCAAGGATGGTACCGATCGATGCGCGCTACCCCATTTAGTGGGGGTAGAGCCTACTTGCAAGTCTCTCCGACCTTCACAAAAAAAGTTATTCAAGAATATCTCTTTCTCCTATGTGCTTTCATCCCTAACCCTAACCCTAACCCTTCCGAAAGTCGGAGAAGCTCAAGGATGGTACCGATCGATGCGCGCTACCCCATTTAGTGGGGGTAGAGCCTACTTGCAAGTCTCTCCGACCTTCACAAAAAAAGTTATTCAAGAATATCTCTTTCTCCTATGTGCTTTCATCCCTAACCCTAACCCTAACCCTTCCGAAAGTCGGAGAAGCTCAAGGATGGTACCGATCGATGCGCGCTACCCCATTTAGTGGGGGTAGAGCCTACTTGCAAGTCTCTCCGACCTTCACAAAAAAAGTTATTCAAGAATATCTCCTCAGATTTGGGGGAATTTCGTCGGTCGACCTCTTCCGAAGGTCGTACAAGCTCGGGGATGGTACCAATCGATCCGCAGGACCCAAATTAGTCCAGATGCAACCACTTTCCAAGTCTCTCCGACCTTCACAAAAAAAGTTATTCAAGAATATCTCTTTCTCCTATGTGCTTTCATCCCTAACCCTAACCCTAACCCTTCCGAAAGTCGGAGAAGCTCAAGGATGGTACCGATCGATGCGCGCTACCCCATTTAGTGGGGGTAGAGCCTACTTGCAAGTCTCTCCGACCTTCACAAAAAAAGTTATTCAAGAATATCTCTTTCTCCTATGTGCTTTC
This sequence comes from Limanda limanda, assembly GCF_963576545.1. Taxonomy (NCBI): domain Eukaryota; kingdom Metazoa; phylum Chordata; class Actinopteri; order Pleuronectiformes; family Pleuronectidae; genus Limanda; species Limanda limanda. The sequence goes on from NW_026870560.1 coordinate 1,004,605, forward strand.
ATCCCTAACCCTAACCCTAACCCTTCCGAAAGTCGGAGAAGCTCAAGGATGGTACTGATCGATGCGCGCTACCCCATTTAGTGGGGGTAGAGCCTACTTGCAAGTCTCTCCGACCTTCACAAAAAAAGTTATTCAAGAATATCTCTTTCTCCTATGTGCTTTCATCCCTAACCCTAACCCTAACCCTTCCGAAAGTCGGAGAAGCTCAAGGATGGTACCGATCGATGCGCGCTACCCCATTTAGTGGGGGTAGAGCCTACTTGCAAGTCTCTCCGACCTTCACAAAAAAAGTTATTCAAGAATATCTCTTTCTCCTATGTGCTTTCATCCCTAACCCTAACCCTAACCCTTCCGAAAGTCGGAGAAGCTCAAGGATGGTACTGATCGATGCGCGCAACCCCATTTAGTGGGGGTAGAGCCTACTTGCAAGTCTCTCCGACCTTCACAAAAAAAGTTATTCAAGAATATCTCCTCAGATTTGGGGGAATTTCGTCGGTCGACCTCTTCCGAAGGTCGTACAAGCTCGGGGATGGTACTAATCGATCCGCAGGACCCAAATTAGTCCAGATGCAACCACTTTCCAAGTCTCTCCGACCTTCACAAAAAAAGTTATTCAAGAATATCTCTTTCTCCTATGTGCTTTCATCCCTAACCCTAACCCTTCCGAAAGTCGGAGAAGCTCAAGGATGGTACCGATCGATGCGCGCTACCCCATTTAGTGGGGGTAGAGCCTACTTGCAAGTCTCTCCGACCTTCACAAAAAAAGTTATTCAAGAATATCTCTTTCTCCTATGTGCTTTCATCCCTAACCCTAACCCTAACCCTTCCGAAAGTCGGAGAAGCTCAAGGATGGTACCGATCGATGCGCGCAACCCCATTTAGTGGGGGTAGAGCCTACTTGCAAGTCTCTCCGACCTTCACAAAAAAAGTTATTCAAGAATATCTCCTCAGATTTGGGGGAATTTCGTCGGTCGACCTCTTCCGAAGGTCGTACAAGCTCGGGGATGGTACCAATCGATCCGCAGGACCCAAATTAGTCCAGATGCAACCACTTTTCAAGTCTCTCCGACCTTCACAAAAAAAGTTATTCAAGAATATCTCTTTCTCCTATGTGCTTTCATCCCTAACCCTAACCCTTCCGAAAGTCGGAGAAGCTCAAGGATGGTACCGATCGATGCGCGCTACCCCATTTAGTGGGGGTAGAGCCTACTTGCAAGTCTCTCCGACCTTCACAAAAAAAGTTATTCAAGAATATCTCCTCAGATTTGGGGGAATTTCGTCGGTCGACCTCTTCCGAAGGTCGTACAAGCTCGGGGATGGTACCAATCGATCCGCAGGACCCAAATTAGTCCAGATGCAACCACTTTCCAAGTCTCTCCGACCTTCACAAAAAAAGTTATTCAAGAATATCTCTTTCTCCTATGTGCTTTCATCCCTAACCCTAACCCTAACCCTTCCGAAAGTCGGAGAAGCTCAAGGATGGTACCGATCGATGCGCGCTACCCCATTTAGTGGGGGTAGGGCCTACTTGCAAGTCTCTCCGACCTTCACAAAAAAAGTTATTCAAGAATATCTCTTTCTCCTATGTGCTTTCATCCCTAACCCTAACCCTAACCCTTCCGAAAGTCGGAGAAGCTCAAGGATGGTACCGATCGATGCGCGCTACCCCATTTAGTGGGGGTAGAGCCTACTTGCAAGTCTCTCCGACCTTCACAAAAAAAGTTATTCAAGAATATCTCTTTCTCCTATGTGCTTTCATCCCTAACCCTAACCCTTCCGAAAGTCGGAGAAGCTCAAGGATGGTACCGATCGATGCGCGCTACCCCATTTAGTGGGGGTAGAGCCTACTTGCAAGTCTCTCCGACCTTCACAAAAAAAGTTATTCAAGAATATCTCTTTCTCCTATGTGCTTTCATCCCTAACCCTAACCCTAACCCTTCCGAAAGTCGGAGAAGCTCAAGGATAGTACTGATCGATGCGCGCAACCCCATTTAGTGGGGGTAGAGCCTACTTGCAAGTCTCTCCGACCTTCACAAAAAAAGTTATTCAAGAATATCTCCTCAGATTTGGGGGAATTTCGTCGGTCGACCTCTTCCGAAGGTCGTACAAGCTCGGGGATGGTACCAATCGATCCGCAGGACCCAAATTAGTCCAGATGCAACCACTTTCCAAGTCTCTCCGACCTTCACAAAAAAAGTTATTCAAGAATATCTCTTTCTCCTATGTGCTTTCATCCCTAACCCTAACCCTAACCCTTCCGAAAGTCGGAGAAGCTCAAGGATGGTACCGATCGATGCGCGCTACCCCATCTAGTGGGGGTAGAGCCTACTTGCAAGTCTCTCCGACCTTCACAAAAAAAGTTATTCAAGAATATCTCTTTCTCCTATGTGCTTTCATCCCTAACCCTAACCCTAACCCTTCCGAAAGTCGGAGAAGCTCAAGGATGGTACCGATCGATGCGCGCTACCCCATTTAGTGGGGGTAGAGCCTACTTGCAAGTCTCTCCGACCTTCACAAAAAAAGTTATTCAAGAATATCTCTTTCTCCTATGTGCTTTCATCCCTAACCCTAACCCTAACCCTTCCGAAAGTCGGAGAAGCTCAAGGATGGTACCGATCGATGCGCGCTACCCCATTTAGTGGGGGTAGAGCCTACTTGCAAGTCTCTCCGACCTTCACAAAAAAAGTTATTCAAGAATATCTCTTTCTCCTATGTGCTTTCATCCCTAACCCTAACCCTAACCCTTCCGAAAGTCGGAGAAGCTCAAGGATGGTACCGATCGATGCGCGCTACCCCATTTAGTGGGAGTAGAGCCTATTTGCAAGTCTCTCCGACCTTCACAAAAAAAGTTATTCAAGAATATCTCTTTCTCCTATGTGCTTTCATCCCTAACCCTAACCCTAACCCTTCCGAAAGTCGGAGAAGCTCAAGGATGGTACCGATCGATGCGCGCTACCCCATTTAGTGGGGGTAGAGCCTACTTGCAAGTCTCTCCGACCTTCACAAAAAAAGTTATTCAAGAATATCTCTTTCTCCTATGTGCTTTCATCCCTAACCCTAACCCTAACCCTTCCGAAAGTCGGAGAAGCTCAAGGATGGTACTGATCGATGCGCGCAACCCCATTTAGTGGGGGTAGAGCCTACTTGCAAGTCTCTCCGACCTTCACAAAAAAAGTTATTCAAGAATATCTCCTCAGATTTGGGGGAATTTCGTCGGTCGACCTCTTCCGAAGGTCGTACAAGCTCGGGGATGGTACCAATCGATCCGCAGGACCCAAATTAGTCCAGATGCAACCACTTTCCAAGTCTCTCCGACCTTCACAAAAAAAGTTATTCAAGAATATCTCTTTCTCCTATGTGCTTTCATCCCTAACCCTAACCCTAACCCTTTCGAAAGTCGGAGAAGCTCAAGGATGGTACCGATCGATGCGCGCTACCCCATTTAGTGGGGGTAGAGCCTACTTGCAAGTCTCTCCGACCTTCACAAAAAAAGTTATTCAAGAATATCTCTTTCTCCTATGTGCTTTCATCCCTAACCCTAACCCTAACCCTTCCGAAAGTCGGAGAAGCTCAAGGATGGTACCGATCGATGCGCGCAACCCCATTTAGTGGGGGTAGAGCCTACTTGCAAGTCTCTCCGACCTTCACAAAAAAAGTTATTCAAGAATATCTCCTCAGATTTGGGGGAATTTCGTCGGTCGACCTCTTCCGAAGGTCGTACAAGCTCGGGGATGGTACCAATCGATCCGCAGGACCCAAATTAGTCCAGATGCAACCACTTTCCAAGTCTCTCCGACCTTCACAAAAAAAGTTATTCAAGAATATCTCTTTCTCCTATGTGCTTTCATCCCTAACCCTAACCCTAACCCTTCCGAAAGTCGGAGAAGCTCAAGGATGGTACCGATCGATGCGCGCTACCCCATTTAGTGGGGGTAGAGCCTACTTGCAAGTCTCTCCGACCTTCACAAAAAAAGTTATTCAAGAATATCTCCTCAGATTTGGGGGAATTTCGTCGGTCGACCTCTTCCGAAGGTCGTACAAGCTCGGGGATGGTACCAATCGATCCGCAGGACCCAAATTAGTCCAGATGCAACCACTTTTCAAGTCTCTCCGACCTTCACAAAAAAAGTTATTCAAGAATATCTCTTTCTCCTATGTGCTTTCATCCCTAACCCTAACCCTAACCCTTCCGAAAGTCGGAGAAGCTCAAGGATGGTACCGATCGATGCGCGCTACCCCATTTAGTGGGGGTAGAGCCTACTTGCAAGTCTCTCCGACCTTCACAAAAAAAGTTATTCAAGAATATCTCTTTCTCCTATGTGCTTTCATCCCTAACCCTAACCCTAACCCTTCCGAAAGTCGGAGAAGCTCAAGGATGGTACCGATCGATGCGCGCTACCCCATTTAGTGGGGGTAGAGCCTACTTGCAAGTCTCTCCGACCTTCACAAAAAAAGTTATTCAAGAATATCTCTTTCTCCTATGTGCTTTCATCCCTAACCCTAACCCTTCCGAAAGTCGGAGAAGCTCAAGGATGGTACTGATCGATGCGCGCTACCCCATTTAGTGGGGGTAGAGCCTACTTGCAAGTCTCTCCGACCTTCACAAAAAAAGTTATTCAAGAATATCTCTTTCTCCTATGTGCTTTCATCCCTAACCCTAACCCTAACCCTTCCGAAAGTCGGAGAAGCTCAAGGATGGTACCGATCGATGCGCGCTACCCCATTTAGTGGGGGTAGAGCCTACTTGCAAGTCTCTCCGACCTTCACAAAAAAAGTTATTCAAGAATATCTCTTTCTCCTATGTGCTTTCATCCCTAACCCTAACCCTAACCCTTCCGAAAGTCGGAGAAGCTCAAGGATGGTACTGATCGATGCGCGCAACCCCATTTAGTGGGGGTAGAGCCTACTTGCAAGTCTCTCCGACCTTCACAAAAAAAGTTATTCAAGAATATCTCCTCAGATTTGGGGGAATTTCGTCGGTCGACCTCTTCCGAAGGTCGTACAAGCTCGGGGATGGTACTAATCGATCCGCAGGACCCAAATTAGTCCAGATGCAACCACTTTCCAAGTCTCTCCGACCTTCACAAAAAAAGTTATTCAAGAATATCTCTTTCTCCTATGTGCTTTCATCCCTAACCCTAACCCTTCCGAAAGTCGGAGAAGCTCAAGGATGGTACCGATCGATGCGCGCTACCCCATTTAGTGGGGGTAGAGCCTACTTGCAAGTCTCTCCGACCTTCACAAAAAAAGTTATTCAAGAATATCTCTTTCTCCTATGTGCTTTCATCCCTAACCCTAACCCTAACCCTTCCGAAAGTCGGAGAAGCTCAAGGATGGTACCGATCGATGCGCGCAACCCCATTTAGTGGGGGTAGAGCCTACTTGCAAGTCTCTCCGACCTTCACAAAAAAAGTTATTCAAGAATATCTCCTCAGATTTGGGGGAATTTCGTCGGTCGACCTCTTCCGAAGGTCGTACAAGCTCGGGGATGGTACCAATCGATCCGCAGGACCCAAATTAGTCCAGATGCAACCACTTTTCAAGTCTCTCCGACCTTCACAAAAAAAGTTATTCAAGAATATCTCTTTCTCCTATTTGCTTTCATCCCTAACCCTAACCCTTCCGAAAGTCGGAGAAGCTCAAGGATGGTACCGATCGATGCGCGCTACCCCATTTAGTGGGGGTAGAGCCTACTTGCAAGTCTCTCCGACCTTCACAAAAAAAGTTATTCAAGAATATCTCCTCAGATTTGGGGGAATTTCGTCGGTCGACCTCTTCCGAAGGTCGTACAAGCTCGGGGATGGTACCAATCGATCCGCAGGACCCAAATTAGTCCAGATGCAACCACTTTCCAAGTCTCTCCGACCTTCACAAAAAAAGTTATTCAAGAATATCTCTTTCTCCTATGTGCTTTCATCCCTAACCCTAACCCTAACCCTTCCGAAAGTCGGAGAAGCTCAAGGATGGTACCGATCGATGCGCGCTACCCCATTTAGTGGGGGTAGAGCCTACTTGCAAGTCTCTCCGACCTTCACAAAAAAAGTTATTCAAGAATATCTCTTTCTCCTATGTGCTTTCATCCCTAACCCTAACCCTAACCCTTCCGAAAGTCGGAGAAGCTCAAGGATGGTACCGATCGATGCGCGCTACCCCATTTAGTGGGGGTAGAGCCTACTTGCAAGTCTCTCCGACCTTCACAAAAAAAGTTATTCAAGAATATCTCTTTCTCCTATGTGCTTTCATCCCTAACCCTAACCCTTCCGAAAGTCGGAGAAGCTCAAGGATGGTACCGATCGATGCGCGCTACCCCATTTAGTGGGGGTAGAGCCTACTTGCAAGTCTCTCCGACCTTCACAAAAAAAGTTATTCAAGAATATCTCTTTCTCCTATGTGCTTTCATCCCTAACCCTAACCCTAACCCTTCCGAAAGTCGGAGAAGCTCAAGGATAGTACTGATCGATGCGCGCAACCCCATTTAGTGGGGGTAGAGCCTACTTGCAAGTCTCTCCGACCTTCACAAAAAAAGTTATTCAAGAATATCTCCTCAGATTTGGGGGAATTTCGTCGGTCGACCTCTTCCGAAGGTCGTACAAGCTCGGGGATGGTACCAATCGATCCGCAGGACCCAAATTAGTCCAGATGCAACCACTTTCCAAGTCTCTCCGACCTTCACAAAAAAAGTTATTCAAGAATATCTCTTTCTCCTATGTGCTTTCATCCCTAACCCTAACCCTAACCCTTCCGAAAGTCGGAGAAGCTCAAGGATGGTACCGATCGATGCGCGCTACCCCATCTAGTGGGGGTAGAGCCTACTTGCAAGTCTCTCCGACCTTCACAAAAAAAGTTATTCAAGAATATCTCTTTCTCCTATGTGCTTTCATCCCTAACCCTAACCCTAACCCTTCCGAAAGTCGGAGAAGCTCAAGGATGGTACCGATCGATGCGCGCTACCCCATTTAGTGGGGGTAGAGCCTACTTGCAAGTCTCTCCGACCTTCACAAAAAAAGTTATTCAAGAATATCTCTTTCTCCTATGTGCTTTCATCCCTAACCCTAACCCTAACCCTTCCGAAAGTCGGAGAAGCTCAAGGATGGTACCGATCGATGCGCGCTACCCCATTTAGTGGGGGTAGAGCCTACTTGCAAGTCTCTCCGACCTTCACAAAAAAAGTTATTCAAGAATATCTCTTTCTCCTATGTGCTTTCATCCCTAACCCTAACCCTAACCCTTCCGAAAGTCGGAGAAGCTCAAGGATGGTACCGATCGATGCGCGCTACCCCATTTAGTGGGAGTAGAGCCTATTTGCAAGTCTCTCCGACCTTCACAAAAAAAGTTATTCAAGAATATCTCTTTCTCCTATGTGCTTTCATCCCTAACCCTAACCCTAACCCTTCCGAAAGTCGGAGAAGCTCAAGGATGGTACCGATCGATGCGCGCTACCCCATTTAGTGGGGGTAGAGCCTACTTGCAAGTCTCTCCGACCTTCACAAAAAAAGTTATTCAAGAATATCTCTTTCTCCTATGTGCTTTCATCCCTAACCCTAACCCTAACCCTTCCGAAAGTCGGAGAAGCTCAAGGATGGTACTGATCGATGCGCGCAACCCCATTTAGTGGGGGTAGAGCCTACTTGCAAGTCTCTCCGACCTTCACAAAAAAAGTTATTCAAGAATATCTCCTCAGATTTGGGGGAATTTCGTCGGTCGACCTCTTCCGAAGGTCGTACAAGCTCGGGGATGGTACCAATCGATCCGCAGGACCCAAATTAGTCCAGATGCAACCACTTTCCAAGTCTCTCCGACCTTCACAAAAAAAGTTATTCAAGAATATCTCTTTCTCCTATGTGCTTTCATCCCTAACCCTAACCCTAACCCTTTCGAAAGTCGGAGAAGCTCAAGGATGGTACCGATCGATGCGCGCTACCCCATTTAGTGGGGGTAGAGCCTACTTGCAAGTCTCTCCGACCTTCACAAAAAAAGTTATTCAAGAATATCTCTTTCTCCTATGTGCTTTCATCCCTAACCCTAACCCTAACCCTTCCGAAAGTCGGAGAAGCTCAAGGATGGTACCGATCGATGCGCGCAACCCCATTTAGTGGGGGTAGAGCCTACTTGCAAGTCTCTCCGACCTTCACAAAAAAAGTTATTCAAGAATATCTCCTCAGATTTGGGGGAATTTCGTCGGTCGACCTCTTCCGAAGGTCGTACAAGCTCGGGGATGGTACCAATCGATCCGCAGGACCCAAATTAGTCCAGATGCAACCACTTTCCAAGTCTCTCCGACCTTCACAAAAAAAGTTATTCAAGAATATCTCTTTCTCCTATGTGCTTTCATCCCTAACCCTAACCCTAACCCTTCCGAAAGTCGGAGAAGCTCAAGGATGGTACCGATCGATGCGCGCTACCCCATTTAGTGGGGGTAGAGCCTACTTGCAAGTCTCTCCGACCTTCACAAAAAAAGTTATTCAAGAATATCTCCTCAGATTTGGGGGAATTTCGTCGGTCGACCTCTTCCGAAGGTCGTACAAGCTCGGGGATGGTACCAATCGATCCGCAGGACCCAAATTAGTCCAGATGCAACCACTTTTCAAGTCTCTCCGACCTTCACAAAAAAAGTTATTCAAGAATATCTCTTTCTCCTATGTGCTTTCATCCCTAACCCTAACCCTAACCCTTCCGAAAGTCGGAGAAGCTCAAGGATGGTACCGATCGATGCGCGCTACCCCATTTAGTGGGGGTAGAGCCTACTTGCAAGTCTCTCCGACCTTCACAAAAAAAGTTATTCAAGAATATCTCTTTCTCCTATGTGCTTTCATCCCTAACCCTAACCCTAACCCTTCCGAAAGTCGGAGAAGCTCAAGGATGGTACCGATCGATGCGCGCTACCCCATTTAGTGGGGGTAGAGCCTACTTGCAAGTCTCTCCGACCTTCACAAAAAAAGTTATTCAAGAATATCTCTTTCTCCTATGTGCTTTCATCCCTAACCCTAACCCTAACCCTTCCGAAAGTCGGAGAAGCTCAAGGATGGTACCGATCGATGCGCGCTACCCCATTTAGTGGGGGTAGAGCCTACTTGCAAGTCTCTCCGACCTTCACAAAAAAAGTTATTCAAGAATATCTCTTTCTCCTATGTGCTTTCATCCCTAACCCTAACCCTAACCCTTCCGAAAGTCGGAGAAGCTCAAGGATGGTACCGATCGATGCGCGCTACCCCATTTAGTGGGGGTAGAGCCTACTTGCAAGTCTCTCCGACCTTCACAAAAAAAGTTATTCAAGAATATCTCCTCAGATTTGGGGGAATTTCGTCGGTCGACCTCTTCCGAAGGTCGTACAAGCTCGGGGATTGTACCAATCGATCCGCAGGACCCAAATTAGTCCAGATGCAACCACTTTCCAAGTCTCTCCGACCTTCACAAAAAAAGTTATTCAAGAATATCTCTTTCTCCTATGTGCTTTCATCCCTAACCCTAACCCTAACCCTTCCGAAAGTCGGAGAAGCTCAAGGATGGTACCGATCGATGCGCGCTACCCCATTTAGTGGGGGTAGAGCCTACTTGCAAGTCTCTCCGACCTTCACAAAAAAAGTTATTCAAGAATATCTCTTTCTCCTATGTGCTTTCATCCCTAACCCTAACCCTAACCCTTCCGAAAGTCGGAGAAGCTCAAGGATGGTACCGATCGATGCGCGCTACCCCATTTAGTGGGGGTAGAGCCTACTTGCAAGTCTCTCCGACCTTCACAAAAAAAGTTATTCAAGAATATCTCTTTCTCCTATGTGCTTTCATCCCTAACCCTAACCCTAACCCTTCCGAAAGTCGGAGAAGCTCAAGGATGGTACCGATCGATGCGCGCTACCCCATTTAGTGGGGGTAGAGCCTACTTGCAAGTCTCTCCGACCTTCACAAAAAAAGTTATTCAAGAATATCTCTTTCTCCTATGTGCTTTCATCCCTAACCCTAACCCTAACCCTTCCGAAAGTCGGAGAAGCTCAAGGATGGTACTGATCGATGCGCGCAACCCCATTTAGTGGGGGTAGAGCCTACTTGCAAGTCTCTCCGACCTTCACAAAAAAAGTTATTCAAGAATATCTCCTCAGATTTGGGGGAATTTCGTCGGTCGACCTCTTCCGAAGGTCGTACAAGCTCGGGGATGGTACCAATCGATCTGCAGGACCCAAATTAGTCCAGATGCAACCACTTTCCAAGTCTCTCCGACCTTTACAAAAAAAGTTATTCAAGAATATCTCTTTCTCCTATGTGCTTTCATCCCTAACCCTAACCCTAACCCTTCCGAAAGTCGGAGAAGCTCAAGGATGGTACCGATCGATGCGCGCTACCCCATTTAGTGGGGGTAGAGCCTACTTGCAAGTCTCTCCGACCTTCACAAAAAAAGTTATTCAAGAATATCTCTTTCTCCTATGTGCTTTCATCCCTAACCCTAACCCTAACCCTTCCGAAAGTCGGAGAAGCTCAAGAATGGTACTGATCGATGCGCGCAACCCCATTTAGTGGGGGTAGAGCCTACTTGCAAGTCTCTCCGACCTTCACAAAAAAAGTTATTCAAGAATATCTCCTCAGATTTGGGGGAATTTCGTCGGTCGACCTCTTCCGAAGGTCGTACAAGCTCGGGGATGGTACCAATCGATCTGCAGGACCCAAATTAGTCCAGATGCAACCACTTTCCAAGTCTCTCCGACCTTCACAAAAAAAGTTATTCAAGAATATCTCTTTCTCCTATGTGCTTTCATCCCTAACCCTAACCCTAACCCTTCCGAAAGTCGGAGAAGCTCAAGGATGGTACCGATCGATGCGCGCTACCCCATTTAGTGGGGGTAGAGCCTACTTGCAAGTCTCTCCGACCTTCACAAAAAAAGTTATTCAAGAATATCTCTTTCTCCTATGTGCTTTCATCCCTAACCCTAACCCTAACCCTTCCGAAAGTCGGAGAAGCTCAAGGATGGTACCGATCGATGCGCGCTACCCCATTTAGTGGGGGTAGAGCCTACTTGCAAGTCTCTCCGACCTTCACAAAAAAAGTTATTCAAGAATATCTCTTTCTCCTATGTGCTTTCATCCCTAACCCTAACCCTAACCCTTCCGAAAGTCGGAGAAGCTCAAGGATGGTACCGATCGATGCGCGCTACCCCATTTAGTGGGGGTAGAGCCTACTTGCAAGTCTCTCCGACCTTCACAAAAAAAGTTATTCAAGAATATCTCTTTCTCCTATGTGCTTTCATCCCTAACCCTAACCCTAACCCTTCCGAAAGTCGGAGAAGCTCAAGGATGGTACTGATCGATGCGCGCAACCCCATTTAGTGGGGGTAGAGCCTACTTGCAAGTCTCTCCGACCTTCACAAAAAAAGTTATTCAAGAATATCTCCTCAGATTTGGGGGAATTTCGTCGGTCGACCTCTTCCGAAGGTCGTACAAGCTCGGGGATGGTACCAATCGATCTGCAGGACCCAAATTAGTCCAGATGCAACCACTTTCCAAGTCTCTCCGACCTTTACAAAAAAAGTTATTCAAGAATATCTCTTTCTCCTATGTGCTTTCATCCCTAACCCTAACCCTAACCCTTCCGAAAGTCGGAGAAGCTCAAGGATGGTACCGATCGATGCGCGCTACCCCATTTAGTGGGGGTAGAGCCTACTTGCAAGTCTCTCCGACCTTCACAAAAAAAGTTATTCAAGAATATCTCTTTCTCCTATGTGCTTTCATCCCTAACCCTAACCCTAACCCTTCCGAAAGTCGGAGAAGCTCAAGGATGGTACCGATCGATGCGCGCTACCCCATTTAGTGGGGGTAGAGCCTACTTGCAAGTCTCTCCGACCTTCACAAAAAAAGTTATTCAAGAATACCTCCTCAGATTTGGGGGAATTTCGTCGGTCGACCTCTTCCGAAGGTCGTACAAGCTCGGGGATGGTACCAATCGATCCGCAGGACCCAAATTAGTCCAGATGCAACCACTTTCCAAGTCTCTCCGACCTTCACAAAAAAAGTTATTCAAGAATATCTCTTTCTCCTATGTGCTTTCATCCCTAACCCTAACCCTAACCCTTCCGAAAGTCGGAGAAGCTCAAGGATGGTACCGATCGATGCGCGCTACCCCATTTAGTGGGGGTAGAGCCTACTTGCAAGTCTCTCCGACCTTCACAAAAAAAGTTATTCAAGAATATCTCTTTCTCCTATGTGCTTTCATCCCTAACCCTAACCCTAACCCTTCCGAAAGTCGGAGAAGCTCAAGGATGGTACCGATCGATGCGCGCTACCCCATTTAGTGGGGGTAGAGCCTACTTGCAAGTCTCTCCGACCTTCACAAAAAAAGTTATTCAAGAATATCTCTTTCTCCTATGTGCTTTCATCCCTAACCCTAACCCTAACCCTTCCGAAAGTCGGAGAAGCTCAAGGATGGTACCGATCGATGCGCGCTACCCCATTTAGTGGGGGTAGAGCCTACTTGCAAGTCTCTCCGACCTTCACAAAAAAAGTTATTCAAGAATATCTCTTTCTCCTATGTGCTTTCATCCCTAACCCTAACCCTAACCCTTCCGAAAGTCGGAGAAGCTCAAGGATGGTACTGATCGATGCGCGCAACCCCATTTAGTGGGGGTAGAGCCTACTTGCAAGTCTCTCCGACCTTCACAAAAAAAGTTATTCAAGAATATCTCCTCAGATTTGGGGGAATTTCGTCGGTCGACCTCTTCCGAAGGTCGTACAAGCTCGGGGATGGTACCAATCGATCAGCAGGACCCAAATTAGTCCAGATGCAACCACTTTCCAAGTCTCTCCGACCTTCACAAAAAAAGTTATTCAAGAATATCTCTTTCTCCTATGTGCTTTCATCCCTAACCCTAACCCTAACCCTTCCGAAAGTCGGAGAAGCTCAAGGATGGTACCGATCGATGCGCGCTACCCCATTTAGTGGGGGTAGAGCCTACTTGCAAGTCTCTCCGACCTTCACAAAAAAAGTTATTCAAGAATATCTCTTTCTCCTATGTGCTTTCATCCCTAACCCTAACCCTAACCCTTCCGAAAGTCGGAGAAGCTCAAGGATGGTACCGATCGATGCGCGCTACCCCATTTAGTGGGGGTAGAGCCTACTTGCAAGTCTCTCCGACCTTCACAAAAAAAGTTATTCAAGAATATCTCTTTCTCCTATGTGCTTTCATCCCTAACCCTAACCCTAACCCTTCCGAAAGTCGGAGAAGCTCAAAAATGGTACCGATCGATGCGCGCAACCCCATTTAGTGGGGGTAGAGCCTACTTGCAAGTCTCTCCGACCTTCACAAAAAAAGTTATTCAAGAATATCTCCTCAGATTTGGGGGAATTTCGTCGGTCGACCTCTTCCGAAGGTCGTACAAGCTCGGGGATGGTACCAATCGATCAGCAGGACCCAAATTAGTCCAGATGCAACCACTTTCCAAGTCTCTCCGACCTTCACAAAAAAAGTTATTCAAGAATATCTCTTTCTCCTATGTGCTTTCATCCCTAACCCTAACCCTAACCCTTCCGAAAGTCGGAGAAGCTCAAGGATGGTACCGATCGATGCGCGCTACCCCATTTAGTGGGGGTAGAGCCTACTTGCAAGTCTCTCCGACCTTCACAAAAAAAGTTATTCAAGAATATCTCTTTCTCCTATGTGCTTTCATCCCTAACCCTAACCCTAACCCTTCCGAAAGTCGGAGAAGCTCAAGGATGGTACCGATCGATGCGCGCTACCCCATTTAGTGGGGGTAGAGCCTACTTGCAAGTCTCTCCGACCTTCACAAAAAAAGTTATTCAAGAATATCTCTTTCTCCTATGTGCTTTCATCCCTAACCCTAACCCTAACCCTTCCGAAAGTCGGAGAAGCTCAAAAATGGTACCGATCGATGCGCGCAACCCCATTTAGTGGGGGTAGAGCCTACTTGCAAGTCTCTCCGACCTTCACAAAAAAAGTTATTCAAGAATATCTCCTCAGATTTGGGGGAATTTCGTCGGTCGACCTCTTCCGAAGGTCGTACAAGCTCGGGGATGGTACCAATCGATCCGCAGGACCCAATTTAGTCCAGATGCAACCACTTTCCAAGTCTCTCCGACCTTCACAAAAAAAGTTATTCAAGAATATCTCTTTCTCCTATGTGCTTTCATCCCTAACCCTAACCCTAACCCTTCCGAAAGTCGGAGAAGCTCAAGGATGGTACCGATCGATGCGCGCTACCCCATTTAGTGGGGGTAGAGCCTACTTGCAAGTCTCTCCGACCTTCACAAAAAAAGTTATTCAAGAATATCTCCTCAGATTTGGGGGAATTTCGTCGGTCGACCTCTTCCGAAGGTCGTACAAGCTCGGGGATGGTACCAATCGATCCGCAGGACCCAAATTAGTCCAGATGCAACCACTTTCCAAGTCTCTCCGACCTTCACAAAAAAAGTTATTCAAGAATATCTCTTTCTCCTATGTGCTTTCATCCCTAACCCTAACCCTAACCCTTCCGAAAGTCGGAGAAGCTCAAGGATGGTACCGATCGATGCGCGCTACCCCATTTAGTGGGGGTAGAGCCTACTTGCAAGTCTCTCCGACCTTCACAAAAAAAGTTATTCAAGAATATCTCTTTCTCCTATGTGCTTTCATCCCTAACCCTAACCCTAACCCTTCCGAAAGTCGGAGAAGCTCAAGGATGGTACCGATCGATGCGCGCTATCCCATTTAGTGGGGGTAGAGCCTACTTGCAAGTCTCTCCGACCTTCACAAAAAAAGTTATTCAAGAATATCTCTTTCTCCTATGTGCTTTCATCCCTAACCCTAACCCTAACCCTTCCGAAAGTCGGAGAAGCTCAAGGATGGTACCGATCGATGCGCGCTACCCCATTTAGTGGGGGTAGAGCCTACTTGCAAGTCTCTCCGACCTTCACAAAAAAAGTTATTCAAGAATATCTCTTTCTCCTATGTGCTTTCATCCCTAACCCTAACCCTAACCCTTCCGAAAGTCGGAGAAGCTCAAGGATGGTACTGATCGATGCGCGCAACCCCATTTAGTGGGGGTAGAGCCTACTTGCAAGTCTCTCCGACCTTCACAAAAAAAGTTATTCAAGAATATCTCCTCAGATTTGGGGGAATTTCGTCGGTCGACCTCTTCCGAAGGTCGTACAAGCTCGGGGATGGTACCAATCGATCCGCAGGACCCAAATTAGTCCAGATGCAACCACTTTCCAAGTCTCTCCGACCTTTACAAAAAAAGTTATTCAAGAATATCTCTTTCTCCTATGTGCTTTCATCCCTAACCCTAACCCTAACCCTTCCGAAAGTCGGAGAAGCTCAAAGATGGTACCGATCGATGCGCGCTACCCCATTTAGTGGGGGTAGAGCCTACTTGCAAGTCTCTCCGACCTTCACAAAAAAAGTTATTCAAGAATATCTCTTTCTCCTATGTGCTTTCATCCCTAACCCTAACCCTAACCCTTCCGAAAGTCGGAGAAGCTCAAGGATGGTACCGATCGATGCGCGCTACCCCATTTAGTGGGGGTAGAGCCTACTTGCAAGTCTCTCCGACCTTCACAAAAAAAGTTATTCAAGAATATCTCTTTCTCCTATGTGCTTTCATCCCTAACCCTAACCCTAACCCTTCCGAAAGTCGGAGAAGCTCAAGGATGGTACCGATCGATGCGCGCTACCCCATTTAGTGGGGGTAGAGCCTACTTGCAAGTCTCTCCGACCTTCACAAAAAAAGTTATTCAAGAATATCTCTTTCTCCTATGTGCTTTCATCCCTAACCCTAACCCTAACCCTTCCGAAAGTCGGAGAAGCTCAAGGATGGTACCGATCGATGCGCGCAACCCCATTTAGTGGGGGTAGAGCCTACTTGCAAGTCTCTCCGACCTTCACAAAAAAAGTTATTCAAGAATATCTCCTCAGATTTGGGGGAATTTCGTCGGTCGACCTCTTCCGAAGGTCGTACAAGCTCGGGGATGGTACCAATCGATCCGCAGGACCCAAATTAGTCCAGATGCAACCACTTTCCAAGTCTCTCCGACCTTCACAAAAAAAGTTATTCAAGAATATCTCTTTCTCCTATGTGCTTTCATCCCTAACCCTAACCCTAACCCTTCCGAAAGTCGGAGAAGCTCAAGGATGGTACCGATCGATGCGCGCTACCCCATTTAGTGGGGGTAGAGCCTACTTGCAAGTCTCTCCGACCTTCACAAAAAAAGTTATTCAAGAATATCTCCTCAGATTTGGGGGAATTTCGTCGGTCGACCTCTTCCGAAGGTCGTACAAGCTCGGGGATGGTACCAATCGATCCGCAGGACCCAAATTAGTCCAGATGCAACCACTTTCCAAGTCTCTCCGACCTTCACAAAAAAAGTTATTCAAGAATATCTCTTTCTCCTATGTGCTTTCATCCCTAACCCTAACCCTAACCCTTCCGAAAGTCGGAGAAGCTCAAGGATGGTACCGATCGATGCGCGCTACCCCATTTAGTGGGGGTAGAGCCTACTTGCAAGTCTCTCCGACCTTCACAAAAAAAGTTATTCAAGAATATCTCTTTCTCCTATGTGCTTTCATCCCTAACCCTAACCCTAACCCTTCCGAAAGTCGGAGAAGCTCAAGGATGGTACCGATCGATGCGCGCTACCCCATTTAGTGGGGGTAGAGCCTACTTGCAAGTCTCTCCGACCTTCACAAAAAAAGTTATTCAAGAATATCTCTTTCTCCTATGTGCTTTCATCCCTAACCCTAACCCTAACCCTTCCGAAAGTCGGAGAAGCTCAAGGATGGTACCGATCGATGCGCGCTACCCCATTTAGTGGGGGTAGAGCCTACTTGCAAGTCTCTCCGACCTTCACAAAAAAAGTTATTCAAGAATATCTCTTTCTCCTATGTGCTTTCATCCCTAACCCTAACCCTAACCCTTCCGAAAGTCGGAGAAGCTCAAGGATGGTACTGATCGATGCGCGCAACCCCATTTAGTGGGGGTAGAGCCTACTTGCAAGTCTCTCCGACCTTCACAAAAAAAGTTATTCAAGAATATCTCCTCAGATTTGGGGGAATTTCGTCGGTCGACCTCTTCCGAAGGTCGTACAAGCTCGGGGATGGTACCAATCGATCCGCAGGACCCAAATTAGTCCAGATGCAACCACTTTCCAAGTCTCTCCGACCTTTACAAAAAAAGTTATTCAAGAATATCTCTTTCTCCTATGTGCTTTCATCCCTAACCCTAACCCTAACCCTTCCGAAAGTCGGAGAAGCTCAAGGATGGTACCGATCGATGCGCGCTCCCCCATTTAGTGGGGGTAGAGCCTACTTGCAAGTCTCTCCGACCTTCACAAAAAAAGTTATTCAAGAATATCTCTTTCTCCTATGTGCTTTCATCCCTAACCCTAACCCTAACCCTTCCGAAAGTCGGAGAAGCTCAAGGATGGTACCGATCGATGCGCGCTACCCCATTTAGTGGGGGTAGAGCCTACTTGCAAGTCTCTCCGACCTTCACAAAAAAAGTTATTCAAGAATATCTCCTCAGATTTGGGGGAATTTCGTCGGTCGACCTCTTCCGAAGGTCGTACAAGCTCGGGGATGGTACCAATCGATCCGCAGGACCCAAATTAGTCCAGATGCAACCACTTTCCAAGTCTCTCCGACCTTCACAAAAAAAGTTATTCAAGAATATCTCTTTCTCCTATGTGCTTTCATCCCTAACCCTAACCCTAACCCTTCCGAAAGTCGGAGAAGCTCAAGGATGGTACCGATCGATGCGCGCTACCCCATTTAGTGGGGGTAGAGCCTACTTGCAAGTCTCTCCGACCTTCACAAAAAAAGTTATTCAAGAATATCTCTTTCTCCTATGTGCTTTCATCCCTAACCCTAACCCTAACCCTTCCGAAAGTCGGAGAAGCTCAAGGATGGTACCGATCGATGCGCGCTACCCCATTTAGTGGGGGTAGAGCCTACTTGCAAGTCTCTCCGACCTTCACAAAAAAAGTTATTCAAGAATATCTCTTTCTCCTATGTGCTTTCATCCCTAACCCTAACCCTAACCCTTCCGAAAGTCGGAGAAGCTCAAGGATGGTACCGATCGATGCGCGCTACCCCATTTAGTGGGGGTAGAGCCTACTTGCAAGTCTCTCCGACCTTCACAAAAAAAGTTATTCAAGAATATCTCTTTCTCCTATGTGCTTTCATCCCTAACCCTAACCCTAACCCTTCCGAAAGTCGGAGAAGCTCAAGGATGGTACTGATCGATGCGCGCAACCCCATTTAGTGGGGGTAGAGCCTACTTGCAAGTCTCTCCGACCTTCACAAAAAAAGTTATTCAAGAATATCTCCTCAGATTTGGGGGAATTTCGTCGGTCGACCTCTTCCGAAGGTCGTACAAGCTCGGGGATGGTACCAATCGATCCGCAGGACCCAAATTAGTCCAGATGCAACCACTTTCCAAGTCTCTCCGACCTTCACAAAAAAAGTTATTCAAGAATATCTCTTTCTCCTATGTGCTTTCATCCCTAACCCTAACCCTAACCCTTCCGAAAGTCGGAGAAGCTCAAGGATGGTACCGATCGATGCGCGCTACCCCATTTAGTGGGGGTAGAGCCTACTTGCAAGTCTCTCCGACCTTCACAAAAAAAGTTATTCAAGAATATCTCTTTCTCCTATGTGCTTTCATCCCTAACCCTAACCCTAACCCTTCCGAAAGTCGGAGAAGCTCAAGGATGGTACCGATCGATGCGCGCAACCCCATTTAGTGGGGGTAGAGCCTACTTGCAAGTCTCTCCGACCTTCACAAAAAAAGTTATTCAAGAATATCTCCTCAGATTTGGGGGAATTTCGTCGGTCGACCTCTTCCGAAGGTCGTACAAGCTCGGGGATGGTACCAATCGATCCGCAGGACCCAAATTAGTCCAGATGCAACCACTTTCCAAGTCTCTCCGACCTTCACAAAAAAAGTTATTCAAGAATATCTCTTTCTCCTATGTGCTTTCATCCCTAACCCTAACCCTTCCGAAAGTCGGAGAAGCTCAAGGATGGTACCGATCGATGCGCGCTACCCCATTTAGTGGGGGTAGAGCCTACTTGCAAGTCTCTCAGACCTTCACAAAAAAAGTTATTCAAGAATATCTCCTCAGATTTGGGGGAATTTCGTCGGTCGACCTCTTCCGAAGGTCGTACAAGCTCGGGGATGGTACCAATCGATCCGCAGGACCCAAATTAGTCCAGATGCAACCACTTTCCAAGTCTCTCCGACCTTCACAAAAAAAGTTATTCAAGAATATCTCTTTCTCCTATGTGCTTTCATCCCTAACCCTAACCCTAACCCTTCCGAAAGTCGGAGAAGCTCAAGGATGGTACCGATCGATGCGCGCTACCCCATTTAGTGGGGGCAGAGCCTACTTGCAAGTCTCTCCGACCTTCACAAAAAAAGTTATTCAAGAATATCTCTTTCTCCTATGTGCTTTCATCCCTAACCCTAACCCTAACCCTTCCGAAAGTCGGAGAAGCTCAAGGATGGTACCGATCGATGCGCGCTACCCCATTTAGTGGGGGTAGAGCCTACTTGCAAGTCTCTCCGACCTTCACAAAAAAAGTTATTCAAGAATATCTCTTTCTCCTATGTGCTTTCATCCCTAACCCTAACCCTAACCCTTCCGAAAGTCGGAGAAGCTCAAGGATGGTACCGATCGATGCGCGCTACCCCATTTAGTGGGGGTAGAGCCTACTTGCAAGTCTCTCCGACCTTCACAAAAAAAGTTATTCAAGAATATCTCTTTCTCCTATGTGCTTTCATCCCTAACCCTAACCCTAACCCTTCCGAAAGTCGGAGAAGCTCAAGGATGGTACTGATCGATGCGCGCAACCCCATTTAGTGGGGGTAGAGCCTACTTGCAAGTCTCTCCGACCTTCACAAAAAAAGTTATTCAAGAATATCTCCTCAGATTTGGGGGAATTTCGTCGGTCGACCTCTTCCGAAGGTCGTACAAGCTCGGGGATGGTACCAATCGATCCGCAGGACCCAAATTAGTCCAGATGCAACCACTTTCCAAGTCTCTCCGACCTTCACAAAAAAAGTTATTCAAGAATATCTCTTTCTCCTATGTGCTTTCATCCCTAACCCCAACCCTAACCCTTCCGAAAGTCGGAGAAGCTCAAGGATGGTACCGATCGATGCGCGCTACCCCATTTAGTGGGGGTAGAGCCTACTTGCAAGTCTCTCCGACCTTCACAAAAAAAGTTATTCAAGAATATCTCTTTCTCCTATGTGCTTTCATCCCTAACCCTAACCCTAACCCTTCAGAAAGTCGGAGAAGCTCAAGGATGGTACCGATCGATGCGCGCTACCCCATTTAGTGGGGGTAGAGCCTACTTGCAAGTCTCTCCGACCTTCACAAAAAAAGTTATTCAAGAATATCTCTTTCTCCTATGTGCTTTCATCCCTAACCCTAACCCTAACCCTTCCGAAAGTCGGAGAAGCTCAAGGATGGTACCGATCGATGCGCGCTACCCCATTTAGTGGGGGTAGAGCCTACTTGCAAGTCTCTCCGACCTTCACAAAAAAAGTTATTCAAGAATATCTCCTCAGATTTGGGGGAATTTCGTCGGTCGACCTCTTCCGAAGGTCGTACAAGCTCAAGGATGGTACCAATCGATCCGCAGGACCCAAAATAGTCCAGATGCAACCACTTTCCAAGTCTCTCCGACCTTCACAAAAAAAGTTATTCAAGAATATCTCTTTCTCCTATGTGCTTTCATCCCTAACCCTAACCCTAACCCTTCCGAAAGTCGGAGAAGCTCAAGGATGGTACCGATCGATGCGCGCTACCCCATTTAGTGGGGGTAGAGCCTACTTGCAAGTCTCTCCGACCTTCACAAAAAAAGTTATTCAAGAATATCTCTTTCTCCTATGTGCTTTCATCCCTAACCCTAACCCTAACCCTTCCGAAAGTCGGAGAAGCTCAAGGATGGTACCGATCGATGCGCGCTACCCCATTTAGTGGGGGTAGAGCCTACTTGCAAGTCTCTCCGACCTTCACAAAAAAAGTTATTCAAGAATATCTCTTTCTCCTATGTGCTTTCATCCCTAACCCTAACCCTAACCCTTCCGAAAGTCGGAGAAGCTCAAGGATGGTACCGATCGATGCGCGCAACCCCATTTAGTGGGGGTAGAGCCTACTTGCAAGTCTCTCCGACCTTCACAAAAAAAGTTATTCAAGAATATCTCCTCAGATTTGGGGGAATTTCGTCGGTCGACCTCTTCCGAAGGTCGTACAAGCTCGGGGATGGTACCAATCGATCCGCAGGACCCAAATTAGTCCAGATGCAACCACTTTCCAAGTCTCTCCGACCTTCACAAAAAAAGTTATTCAAGAATATCTCTTTCTCCTATGTGCTTTCATCCCTAACCCCAACCCTAACCCTTCCGAAAGTCGGAGAAGCTCAAGGATGGTACCGATCGATGCGCGCTACCCCATTTAGTGGGGGTAGAGCCTACTTGCAAGTCTCTCCGACCTTCACAAAAAAAGTTATTCAAGAATATCTCTTTCTCCTATGTGCTTTCATCCCTAACCCTAACCCTAACCCTTCCGAAAGTCGGAGAAGCTCAAGGATGGTACCGATCGATGCGCGCTACCCCATTTAGTGGGGGTAGAGCCTACTTGCAAGTCTCTCCGACCTTCACAAAAAAAGTTATTCAAGAATATCTCTTTCTCCTATGTGCTTTCATCCCTAACCCTAACCCTAACCCTTCCGAAAGTCGGAGAAGCTCAAGGATGGTACCGATCGATGCGCGCAACCCCATTTAGTGGGGGTAGAGCCTACTTGCAAGTCTCTCCGACCTTCACAAAAAAAGTTATTCAAGAATATCTCCTCAGATTTGGGGGAATTTCGTCGGTCGACCTCTTCCGAAGGTCGTACAAGCTCGGGGATGGTACCAATCGATCCGCAGGACCCAAATTAGTCCAGATGCAACCACTTTCCAAGTCTCTCCGACCTTCACAAAAAAAGTTATTCAAGAATATCTCTTTCTCCTATGTGCTTTCATCCCTAACCCCAACCCTAACCCTTCCGAAAGTCGGAGAAGCTCAAGGATGGTACCGATCGATGCGCGCTACCCCATTTAGTGGGGGTAGAGCCTACTTGCAAGTCTCTCCGACCTTCACAAAAAAAGTTATTCAAGAATATCTCTTTCTCCTATGTGCTTTCATCCCTAACCCTAACCCTAACCCTTCCGAAAGTCGGAGAAGCTCAAGGATGGTACCGATCGATGCGCGCTACCCCATTTAGTGGGGGCAGAGCCTACTTGCAAGTCTCTCCGACCTTCACAAAAAAAGTTATTCAAGAATATCTCTTTCTCCTATGTGCTTTCATCCCTAACCCTAACCCTAACCCTTCCGAAAGTCGGAGAAGCTCAAAGATGGTACCGATCGATGCGCGCTACCCCATTTAGTGGGGGTAGAGCCTACTTGCAAGTCTCTCCGACCTTCACAAAAAAAGTTATTCAAGAATATCTCTTTCTCCTATGTGCTTTCATCCCTAACCCTAACCCTAACCCTTCCGAAAGTCGGAGAAGCTCAAGGATGGTACCGATCGATGCGCGCTACCCCATTTAGTGGGGGTAGAGCCTACTTGCAAGTCTCTCCGACCTTCACAAAAAAAGTTATTCAAGAATATCTCTTTCTCCTATGTGCTTTCATCCCTAACCCTAACCCTAACCCTTCCGAAAGTCGGAGAAGCTCAAGGATGGTACCGATCGATGCGCGCAACCCCATTTAGTGGGGGTAGAGCCTACTTGCAAGTCTCTCCGACCTTCACAAAAAAAGTTATTCAAGAATATCTCCTCAGATTTGGGGGAATTTCGTCGGTCGACCTCTTCCGAAGGTCGTACAAGCTCGGGGATGGTACCAATCGATCCGCAGGACCCAAATTAGTCCAGATGCAACCACTTTCCAAGTCTCTCCGACCTTCACAAAAAAAGTTATTCAAGAATATCTCTTTCTCCTATGTGCTTTCATCCCTAACCCCAACCCTAACCCTTCCGAAAGTCGGAGAAGCTCAAGGATGGTACCGATCGATGCGCGCTACCCCATTTAGTGGGGGTAGAGCCTACTTGCAAGTCTCTCCGACCTTCACAAAAAAAGTTATTCAAGAATATCTCTTTCTCCTATGTGCTTTCATCCCTAACCCTAACCCTAACCCTTCCGAAAGTCGGAGAAGCTCAAGGATGGTACCGATCGATGCGCGCTACCCCATTTAGTGGGGGTAGAGCCTACTTGCAAGTCTCTCCGACCTTCACAAAAAAAGTTATTCAAGAATATCTCTTTCTCCTATGTGCTTTCATCCCTAACCCTAACCCTAACCCTTCCGAAAGTCGGAGAAGCTCAAGGATGGTACCGATCGATGCGCGCTACCCCATTTAGTGGGGGTAGAGCCTACTTGCAAGTCTCTCCGACCTTCACAAAAAAAGTTATTCAAGAATATCTCCTCAGATTTGGGGGAATTTCGTCGGTCGACCTCTTCCGAAGGTCGTACAAGCTCAAGGATGGTACCAATCGATCCGCAGGACCCAAAATAGTCCAGATGCAACCACTTTCCAAGTCTCTCCGACCTTCACAAAAAAAGTTATTCAAGAATATCTCTTTCTCCTATGTGCTTTCATCCCTAACCCTAACCCTAACCCTTCCGAAAGTCGGAGAAGCTCAAGGATGGTACCGATCGATGCGCGCTACCCCATTTAGTGGGGGTAGAGCCTACTTGCAAGTCTCTCCGACCTTCACAAAAAAAGTTATTCAAGAATATCTCTTTCTCCTATGTGCTTTCATCCCTAACCCTAACCCTAACCCTTCCGAAAGTCGGAGAAGCTCAAGGATGGTACCGATCGATGCGCGCAACCCCATTTAGTGGGGGTAGAGCCTACTTGCAAGTCTCTCCGACCTTCACAAAAAAAGTTATTCAAGAATATCTCCTCAGATTTGGGGGAATTTCGTCGGTCGACCTCTTCCGAAGGTCGTACAAGCTCGGGGATGGTACCAATCGATCCGCAGGACCCAAATTAGTCCAGATGCAACCACTTTCCAAGTCTCTCCGACCTTCACAAAAAAAGTTATTCAAGAATATCTCTTTCTCCTATGTGCTTTCATCCCTAACCCCAACCCTAACCCTTCCGAAAGTCGGAGAAGCTCAAGGATGGTACCGATCGATGCGTGCTACCCCATTTAGTGGGGGTAGAGCCTACTTGCAAGTCTCTCCGACCTTCACAAAAAAAGTTATTCAAGAATATCTCTTTCTCCTATGTGCTTTCATCCCTAACCCTAACCCTAACCCTTCCGAAAGTCGGAGAAGCTCAAGGATGGTACCGATCGATGCGCGCTACCCCATTTAGTGGGGGTAGAGCCTACTTGCAAGTCTCTCCGACCTTCACAAAAAAAGTTATTCAAGAATATCTCTTTCTCCTATGTGCTTTCATCCCTAACCCTAACCCTAACCCTTCCGAAAGTCGGAGAAGCTCAAGGATGGTACCGATCGATGCGCGCTACCCCATTTAGTGGGGGTAGAGCCTACTTGCAAGTCTCTCCGACCTTCACAAAAAAAGTTATTCAAGAATATCTCTTTCTCCTATGTGCTTTCATCCCTAACCCTAACCCTAACCCTTCCGAAAGTCGGAGAAGCTCAAGGATGGTACCGATCGATGCGCGCAACCCCATTTAGTGGGGGTAGAGCCTACTTGCAAGTCTCTCCGACCTTCACAAAAAAAGTTATTCAAGAATATCTCCTCAGATTTGGGGGAATTTCGTCGGTCGACCTCTTTCGAAGGTCGTACAAGCTCGGGGATGGTACCAATCGATCCGCAGGACCCAAATTAGTCCAGATGCAACCACTTTCCAAGTCTCTCCGACCTTCACAAAAAAAGTTATTCAAGAATATCTCTTTCTCCTATGTGCTTTCATCCCTAACCCTAACCCTTCCGAAAGTCGGAGAAGCTCAAGGATGGTACCGATCGATGCGCGCTACCCCATTTAGTGGGGGTAGAGCCTACTTGCAAGTCTCTCAGACCTTCACAAAAAAAGTTATTCAAGAATATCTCCTCAGATTTGGGGGAATTTCGTCGGTCGACCTCTTCCGAAGGTCGTACAAGCTCGGGGATGGTACCAATCGATCCGCAGGACCCAAATTAGTCCAGATGCAACCACTTTCCAAGTCTCTCCGACCTTCACAAAAAAAGTTATTCAAGAATATCTCTTTCTCCTATGTGCTTTCATCCCTAACCCTAACCCTAACCCTTCCGAAAGTCGGAGAAGCTCAAGGATGGTACCGATCGATGCGCGCTACCCCATTTAGTGGGGGCAGAGCCTACTTGCAAGTCTCTCCGACCTTCACAAAAAAAGTTATTCAAGAATATCTCTTTCTCCTATGTGCTTTCATCCCTAACCCTAACCCTAACCCTTCCGAAAGTCGGAGAAGCTCAAGGATGGTACCGATCGATGCGCGCTACCCCATTTAGTGGGGGTAGAGCCTACTTGCAAGTCTCTCCGACCTTCACAAAAAAAGTTATTCAAGAATATCTCTTTCTCCTATGTGCTTTCATCCCTAACCCTAACCCTAACCCTTCCGAAAGTCGGAGAAGCTCAAGGATGGTACCGATCGATGGGCGCTACCCCATTTAGTGGGGGTAGAGCCTACTTGCAAGTCTCTCCGACCTTCACAAAAAAAGTTATTCAAGAATATCTCTTTCTCCTATGTGCTTTCATCCCTAACCCTAACCCTAACCCTTCCGAAAGTCGGAGAAGCTCAAGGATGGTACTGATCGATGCGCGCAACCCCATTTAGTGGGGGTAGAGCCTACTTGCAAGTCTCTCCGACCTTCACAAAAAAAGTTATTCAAGAATATCTCCTCAGATTTGGGGGAATTTCGTCGGTCGACCTCTTCCGAAGGTCGTACAAGCTCGGGGATGGTACCAATCGATCCGCAGGACCCAAATTAGTCCAGATGCAACCACTTTCCAAGTCTCTCCGACCTTCACAAAAAAAGTTATTCAAGAATATCTCTTTCTCCTATGTGCTTTCATCCCTAACCCTAACCCTAACCCTTCCGAAAGTCGGAGAAGCTCAAGGATGGTACCGATCGATGCGCGTTACCCCATTTAGTGGGGGTAGAGCCTACTTGCAAGTCTCTCCGACCTTCACAAAAAAAGTTATTCAAGAATATCTCTTTCTCCTATGTGCTTTCATCCCTAACCCTAACCCTAACCCTTCCGAAAGTCGGAGAAGCTCAAGGATGGTACCGATCGATGCGCGCAACCCCATTTAGTGGGGGTAGAGCCTACTTGCAAGTCTCTCCGACCTTCACAAAAAAAGTTATTCAAGAATATCTCTTTCTCCTATGTGCTTTCATCCCTAACCCTAACCCTAACCCTTCCGAAAGTCGGAGAAGCTCAAGGATGGTACCGATCGATGCGCGCTACCCCATTTAGTGGGGGTAGAGCCTACTTGCAAGTCTCTCCGACCTTCACAAAAAAAGTTATTCAAGAATATCTCTTTCTCCTATGTGCTTTCATCCCTAACCCTAACCCTAACCCTTCCGAAAGTCGGAGAAGCTCAAGGATGGTACCGATCGATGCGCGCAACCCCATTTAGTGGGGGTAGAGCCTACTTGCAAGTCTCTCCGACCTTCACAAAAAAAGTTATTCAAGAATATCTCCTCAGATTTGGGGGAATTTCGTCGGTCGACCTCTTTCGAAGGTCGTACAAGCTCGGGGATGGTACCAATCGATCCGCAGGACCCAAATTAGTCCAGATGCAACCACTTTCCAAGTCTCTCCGACCTTCACAAAAAAAGTTATTCAAGAATATCTCTTTCTCCTATGTGCTTTCATCCCTAACCCTAACCCTTCCGAAAGTCGGAGAAGCTCAAGGATGGTACCGATCGATGCGCGCTACCCCATTTAGTGGGGGTAGAGCCTACTTGCAAGTCTCTCAGACCTTCACAAAAAAAGTTATTCAAGAATATCTCCTCAGATTTGGGGGAATTTCGTCGGTCGACCTCTTCCGAAGGTCGTACAAGCTCGGGGATGGTACCAATCGATCCGCAGGACCCAAATTAGTCCAGATGCAACCACTTTCCAAGTCTCTCCGACCTTCACAAAAAAAGTTATTCAAGAATATCTCTTTCTCCTATGTGCTTTCATCCCTAACCCTAACCCTAACCCTTCCGAAAGTCGGAGAAGCTCAAGGATGGTACTGATCGATGCGCGCTACCCCATTTAGTGGGGGCAGAGCCTACTTGCAAGTCTCTCCGACCTTCACAAAAAAAGTTATTCAAGAATATCTCTTTCTCCTATGTGCTTTCATCCCTAACCCTAACCCTAACCCTTCCGAAAGTCGGAGAAGCTCAAGGATGGTACCGATCGATGCGCGCTACCCCATTTAGTGGGGGTAGAGCCTACTTGCAAGTCTCTCCGACCTTCACAAAAAAAGTTATTCAAGAATATCTCTTTCTCCTATGTGCTTTCATCCCTAACCCTAACCCTAACCCTTCCGAAAGTCGGAGAAGCTCAAGGATGGTACCGATCGATGCGCGCTACCCCATTTAGTGGGGGTAGAGCCTACTTGCAAGTCTCTCCGACCTTCACAAAAAAAGTTATTCAAGAATATCTCTTTCTCCTATGTGCTTTCATCCCTAACCCTAACCCTAACCCTTCCGAAAGTCGGAGAAGCTCAAGGATGGTACCGATCGATGC
The DNA here is from genome assembly GCF_963576545.1 of Limanda limanda. Taxonomy (NCBI): domain Eukaryota; kingdom Metazoa; phylum Chordata; class Actinopteri; order Pleuronectiformes; family Pleuronectidae; genus Limanda; species Limanda limanda. The sequence continues at coordinate 1,032,302 of NW_026870560.1, forward strand.
GCGCAACCCCATTTAGTGGGGGTAGAGCCTACTTGCAAGTCTCTCCGACCTTCACAAAAAAAGTTATTCAAGAATATCTCTTTCTCCTATGTGCTTTCATCCCTAACCCTAACCCTAACCCTTCCGAAAGTCGGAGAAGCTCAAGGATGGTACCGATCGATGCGCGTTACCCCATTTAGTGGGGGTAGAGCCTACTTGCAAGTCTCTCCGACCTTCACAAAAAAAGTTATTCAAGAATATCTCTTTCTCCTATGTGCTTTCATCCCGAACCCTAACCCTAACCCTTCCGAAAGTCGGAGAAGCTCAAGGATGGTACCGATCGATGCGCGCAACCCCATTTAGTGGGGGTAGAGCCTACTTGCAAGTCTCTCCGACCTTCACAAAAAAAGTAATTCAAGAATATCTCCTCAGATTTGGGGGAATTTCGTCGGTCGACCTCTTCCGAAGGTCGTACAAGCTCGGGGATGGTACCAATCGATCCGCAGGACCCAAATTAGTCCAGATGCAACCACTTTCCAAGTCTCTCCGACCTTCACAAAAAAAGTTATTCAAGAATATCTCTTTCTCCTATGTGCTTTCATCCCTAACCCTAACCCTAACCCTTCCGAAAGTCGGAGAAGCTCAAGGATGGTACCGATCGATGCGCGCTACCCCATTTAGTGGGGGTAGAGCCTACTTGCAAGTCTCTCCGACCTTCACAAAAAAAGTTATTCAAGAATATCTCTTTCTCCTATGTGCTTTCATCCCTAACCCTAACCCTAACCCTTCCGAAAGTCGGAGAAGCTCAAGGATGGTACCGATCGATGCGCGCAACCCCATTTAGTGGGGGTAGAGCCTACTTGCAAGTCTCTCCGACCTTCACAAAAAAAGTTATTCAAGAATATCTCCTCAGATTTGGGGGAATTTCGTCGGTCGACCTCTTCCGAAGGTCGTACAAGCTCGGGGATGGTACCAATCGATCCGCAGGACCCAAATTAGTCCAGATGCAACCACTTTCCAAGTCTCTCCGACCTTCACAAAAAAAGTTATTCAAGAATATCTCTTTCTCCTATGTGCTTTCATCCCTAACCCTAACCCTAACCCTTCCGAAAGTCGGAGAAGCTCAAGGATGGTACCGATCGATGCGCGCTACCCCATTTAGTGGGGGTAGAGCCTACTTGCAAGTCTCTCCGACCTTCACAAAAAAAGTTATTCAAGAATATCTCCTCAGATTTGGGGGAATTTCGTCGGTCGACCTCTTCCGAAGGTCGTACAAGCTCGGGGATGGTACCAATCGATCCGCAGGACCCAAATTAGTCCAGATGCAACCACTTTCCAAGTCTCTCCGACCTTCACAAAAAAAGTTATTCAAGAATATCTCTTTCTCCTATGTGCTTTCATCCCTAACCCTAACCCTAACCCTTCCGAAAGTCGGAGAAGCTCAAGGATGGTACTGATCGATGCGCGCTACCCCATTTAGTGGGGGTAGAGCCTACTTGCAAGTCTCTCCGACCTTCACAAAAAAAGTTATTCAAGAATATCTCTTTCTCCTATGTGCTTTCATCCCTAACCCTAACCCTAACCCTTCCGAAAGTCGGAGAAGCTCAAGGATGGTACCGATCGATGCGCGCAACCCCATTTAGTGGGGGTAGAGCCTACTTGCAAGTCTCTCCGACCTTCACAAAAAAAGTTATTCAAGAATATCTCCTCAGATTTGGGGGAATTTCGTCGGTCGACCTCTTCCGAAGGTCGTACAAGCTCGGGGATGGTACCAATCGATCCGCAGGACCCAAATTAGTCCAGATGCAACCACTTTCCAAGTCTCTCCGACCTTCACAAAAAAAGTTATTCAAGAATATCTCTTTCTCCTATGTGCTTTCATCCCTAACCCTAACCCTAACCCTTCCGAAAGTCGGAGAAGCTCAAGGATGGTACCGATCGATGCGCGCTACCCCATTTAGTGGGGGTAGAGCCTACTTGCAAGTCTCTCCGACCTTCACAAAAAAAGTTATTCAAGAATATCTCTTTCTCCTATGTGCTTTCATCCCTAACCCTAACCCTAACCCTTCCGAAAGTCGGAGAAGCTCAAGGATGGTACCGATCGATGCGCGCTACCCCATTTAGTGGGGGTAGAGCCTACTTGCAAGTCTCTCCGACCTTCACAAAAAAAGTTATTCAAGAATATCTCTTTCTCCTATGTGCTTTCATCCCTAACCCTAACCCTAACCCTTCCGAAAGTCGGAGAAGCTCAAGGATGGTACCGATCGATGCGCGCTACCACATTTAGTGGGGGTAGAGCCTACTTGCAAGTCTCTCCGACCTTCACAAAAAAAGTTATTCAAGAATATCTCTTTCTCCTATGTGCTTTCATCCCTAACCCTAACCCTAACCCTTCCGAAAGTCGGAGAAGCTCAAGGATGGTACCGATCGATGCGCGCAACCCCATTTAGTGGGGGTAGAGCCTACTTGCAAGTCTCTCCGACCTTCACAAAAAAAGTAATTCAAGAATATCTCCTCAGATTTGGGGGAATTTCGTCGGTCGACCTCTTCCGAAGGTCGTACAAGCTCGGGGATGGTACCAATCGATCCGCAGGACCCAAATTAGTCCAGATGCAACCACTTTCCAAGTCTCTCCGACCTTCACAAAAAAAGTTATTCAAGAATATCTCTTTCTCCTATGTGCTTTCATCCCTAACCCTAACCCTAACCCTTCCGAAAGTCGGAGAAGCTCAAGGATGGTACCGATCGATGCGCGCTACCCCATTTAGTGGGGGTAGAGCCTACTTGCAAGTCTCTCCGACCTTCACAAAAAAATTTATTCAAGAATATCTCTTTCTCCTATGTGCTTTCATCCCTAACCCTAACCCTAACCCTTCCGAAAGTCGGAGAAGCTCAAGGATGGTACCGATCGATGCGCGCAACCCCATTTAGTGGGGGTAAAGCCTACTTGCAAGTCTCTCCGACCTTCACAAAAAAAGTTATTCAAGAATATCTCCTCAGATTTGGGGGAATTTCGTCGGTCGACCTCTTTCAAAGGTCGTACAAGCTCGGGGATGGTACCAATCGATCCGCAGGACCCAAATTAGTCCAGATGCAACCACTTTCCAAGTCTCTCCGACCTTCACAAAAAAAGTTATTCAAGAATATCTCTTTCTCCTATGTGCTTTCATCCCTAACCCTAACCCTTCCGAAAGTCGGAGAAGCTCAAGGATGGTACCGATCGATGCGCGCTACCCCATTTAGTGGGGGTAGAGCCTACTTGCAAGTCTCTCAGACCTTCACAAAAAAAGTTATTCAAGAATATCTCCTCAGATTTGGGGGAATTTCGTCGGTCGACCTCTTCCGAAGGTCGTACAAGCTCGGGGATGGTACCAATCGATCCGCAGGACCCAAATTAGTCCAGATGCAACCACTTTCCAAGTCTCTCCGACCTTCACAAAAAAAGTTATTCAAGAATATCTCTTTCTCCTATGTGCTTTCATCCCTAACCCTAACCCTAACCCTTCCGAAAGTCGGAGAAGCTCAAGGATGGTACCGATCGATGCGCGCTACCCCATTTAGTGGGGGCAGAGCCTACTTGCAAGTCTCTCCGACCTTCACAAAAAAAGTTATTCAAGAATATCTCTTTCTCCTATGTGCTTTCATCCCTAACCCTAACCCTAACCCTTCCGAAAGTCGGAGAAGCTCAAGGATGGTACCGATCGATGTGCGCTACCCCATTTAGTGGGGGTAGAGCCTACTTGCAAGTCTCTCCGACCTTCACAAAAAAAGTTATTCAAGAATATCTGTTTCTCCTATGTGCTTTCATCCCTAACCCTAACCCTAACCCTTCCGAAAGTCGGAGAAGCTCAAGGATGGTACCGATCGATGCGCGCTACCCCATTTAGTGGGGGTAGAGCCTACTTGCAAGTCTCTCCGACCTTCACAAAAAAAGTTATTCAAGAATATCTCTTTCTCCTATGTGCTTTCATCCCTAACCCTAACCCTAACCCTTCCGAAAGTCGGAGAAGCTCAAGGATGGTACCGATCGATGCGCGCAACCCCATTTAGTGGGGGTAGAGCCTACTTGCAAGTCTCTCCGACCTTCACAAAAAAAGTTATTCAAGAATATCTCTTTCTCCTATGTGCTTTCATCCCTAACCCTAACCCTAACCCTTCCGAAAGTCGGAGAAGCTCAAGGATGGTACCGATCGATGCGCGTTACCCCATTTAGTGGGGGTAGAGCCTACTTGCAAGTCTCTCCGACCTTCACAAAAAAAGTTATTCAAGAATATCTCTTTCTCCTATGTGCTTTCATCCCGAACCCTAACCCTAACCCTTCCGAAAGTCGGAGAAGCTCAAGGATGGTACCGATCGATGCGCGCAACCCCATTTAGTGGGGGTAGAGCCTACTTGCAAGTCTCTCCGACCTTCACAAAAAAAGTAATTCAAGAATATCTCCTCAGATTTGGGGGAATTTCGTCGGTCGACCTCTTCCGAAGGTCGTACAAGCTCGGGGATGGTACCAATCGATCCGCAGGACCCAAATTAGTCCAGATGCAACCACTTTCCAAGTCTCTCCGACCTTCACAAAAAAAGTTATTCAAGAATATCTCTTTCTCCTATGTGCTTTCATCCCTAACCCTAACCCTAACCCTTCCGAAAGTCGGAGAAGCTCAAGGATGGTACCGATCGATGCGCGCTACCCCATTTAGTGGGGGTAGAGCCTACTTGCAAGTCTCTCCGACCTTCACAAAAAAAGTTATTCAAGAATATCTCTTTCTCCTATGTGCTTTCATCCCTAACCCTAACCCTAACCCTTCCGAAAGTCGGAGAAGCTCAAGGATGGTACCGATCGATGCGCGCAACCCCATTTAGTGGGGGTAGAGCCTACTTGCAAGTCTCTCCGACCTTCACAAAAAAAGTTATTCAAGAATATCTCCTCAGATTTGGGGGAATTTCGTCGGTCGACCTCTTCCGAAGGTCGTACAAGCTCGGGGATGGTACCAATCGATCCGCAGGACCCAAATTAGTCCAGATGCAACCACTTTCCAAGTCTCTCCGACCTTCACAAAAAAAGTTATTCAAGAATATCTCTTTCTCCTATGTGCTTTCATCCCTAACCCTAACCCTAACCCTTCCGAAAGTCGGAGAAGCTCAAGGATGGTACCGATCGATGCGCGCTACCCCATTTAGTGGGGGTAGAGCCTACTTGCAAGTCTCTCCGACCTTCACAAAAAAAGTTATTCAAGAATATCTCCTCAGATTTGGGGGAATTTCGTCGGTCGACCTCTTCCGAAGGTCGTACAAGCTCGGGGATGGTACCAATCGATCCGCAGGACCCAAATTAGTCCAGATGCAACCACTTTCCAAGTCTCTCCGACCTTCACAAAAAAAGTTATTCAAGAATATCTCTTTCTCCTATGTGCTTTCATCCCTAACCCTAACCCTAACCCTTCCGAAAGTCGGAGAAGCTCAAGGATGGTACTGATCGATGCGCGCTACCCCATTTAGTGGGGGTAGAGCCTACTTGCAAGTCTCTCCGACCTTCACAAAAAAAGTTATTCAAGAATATCTCTTTCTCCTATGTGCTTTCATCCCTAACCCTAACCCTAACCCTTCCGAAAGTCGGAGAAGCTCAAGGATGGTACCGATCGATGCGCGCAACCCCATTTAGTGGGGGTAGAGCCTACTTGCAAGTCTCTCCGACCTTCACAAAAAAAGTTATTCAAGAATATCTCCTCAGATTTGGGGGAATTTCGTCGGTCGACCTCTTCCGAAGGTCGTACAAGCTCGGGGATGGTACCAATCGATCCGCAGGACCCAAATTAGTCCAGATGCAACCACTTTCCAAGTCTCTCCGACCTTCACAAAAAAAGTTATTCAAGAATATCTCTTTCTCCTATGTGCTTTCATCCCTAACCCTAACCCTAACCCTTCCGAAAGTCGGAGAAGCTCAAGGATGGTACCGATCGATGCGCGCTACCCCATTTAGTGGGGGTAGAGCCTACTTGCAAGTCTCTCCGACCTTCACAAAAAAAGTTATTCAAGAATATCTCTTTCTCCTATGTGCTTTCATCCCTAACCCTAACCCTAACCCTTCCGAAAGTCGGAGAAGCTCAAGGATGGTACCGATCGATGCGCGCTACCCCATTTAGTGGGGGTAGAGCCTACTTGCAAGTCTCTCCGACCTTCACAAAAAAAGTTATTCAAGAATATCTCTTTCTCCTATGTGCTTTCATCCCTAACCCTAACCCTAACCCTTCCGAAAGTCGGAGAAGCTCAAGGATGGTACCGATCGATGCGCGCTACCACATTTAGTGGGGGTAGAGCCTACTTGCAAGTCTCTCCGACCTTCACAAAAAAAGTTATTCAAGAATATCTCTTTCTCCTATGTGCTTTCATCCCTAACCCTAACCCTAACCCTTCCGAAAGTCGGAGAAGCTCAAGGATGGTACCGATCGATGCGCGCAACCCCATTTAGTGGGGGTAGAGCCTACTTGCAAGTCTCTCCGACCTTCACAAAAAAAGTAATTCAAGAATATCTCCTCAGATTTGGGGGAATTTCGTCGGTCGACCTCTTCCGAAGGTCGTACAAGCTCGGGGATGGTACCAATCGATCCGCAGGACCCAAATTAGTCCAGATGCAACCACTTTCCAAGTCTCTCCGACCTTCACAAAAAAAGTTATTCAAGAATATCTCTTTCTCCTATGTGCTTTCATCCCTAACCCTAACCCTAACCCTTCCGAAAGTCGGAGAAGCTCAAGGATGGTACCGATCGATGCGCGCTACCCCATTTAGTGGGGGTAGAGCCTACTTGCAAGTCTCTCCGACCTTCACAAAAAAATTTATTCAAGAATATCTCTTTCTCCTATGTGCTTTCATCCCTAACCCTAACCCTAACCCTTCCGAAAGTCGGAGAAGCTCAAGGATGGTACCGATCGATGCGCGCAACCCCATTTAGTGGGGGTAAAGCCTACTTGCAAGTCTCTCCGACCTTCACAAAAAAAGTTATTCAAGAATATCTCCTCAGATTTGGGGGAATTTCGTCGGTCGACCTCTTTCAAAGGTCGTACAAGCTCGGGGATGGTACCAATCGATCCGCAGGACCCAAATTAGTCCAGATGCAACCACTTTCCAAGTCTCTCCGACCTTCACAAAAAAAGTTATTCAAGAATATCTCTTTCTCCTATGTGCTTTCATCCCTAACCCTAACCCTTCCGAAAGTCGGAGAAGCTCAAGGATGGTACCGATCGATGCGCGCTACCCCATTTAGTGGGGGTAGAGCCTACTTGCAAGTCTCTCAGACCTTCACAAAAAAAGTTATTCAAGAATATCTCCTCAGATTTGGGGGAATTTCGTCGGTCGACCTCTTCCGAAGGTCGTACAAGCTCGGGGATGGTACCAATCGATCCGCAGGACCCAAATTAGTCCAGATGCAACCACTTTCCAAGTCTCTCCGACCTTCACAAAAAAAGTTATTCAAGAATATCTCTTTCTCCTATGTGCTTTCATCCCTAACCCTAACCCTAACCCTTCCGAAAGTCGGAGAAGCTCAAGGATGGTACCGATCGATGCGCGCTACCCCATTTAGTGGGGGCAGAGCCTACTTGCAAGTCTCTCCGACCTTCACAAAAAAAGTTATTCAAGAATATCTCTTTCTCCTATGTGCTTTCATCCCTAACCCTAACCCTAACCCTTCCGAAAGTCGGAGAAGCTCAAGGATGGTACCGATCGATGTGCGCTACCCCATTTAGTGGGGGTAGAGCCTACTTGCAAGTCTCTCCGACCTTCACAAAAAAAGTTATTCAAGAATATCTGTTTCTCCTATGTGCTTTCATCCCTAACCCTAACCCTAACCCTTCCGAAAGTCGGAGAAGCTCAAGGATGGTACCGATCGATGCGCGCTACCCCATTTAGTGGGGGTAGAGCCTACTTGCAAGTCTCTCCGACCTTCACAAAAAAAGTTATTCAAGAATATCTCTTTCTCCTATGTGCTTTCATCCCTAACCCTAACCCTAACCCTTCCGAAAGTCGGAGAAGCTCAAGGATGGTACCGATCGATGCGCGCAACCCCATTTAGTGGGGGTAGAGCCTACTTGCAAGTCTCTCCGACCTTCACAAAAAAAGTTATTCAAGAATATCTCCTCAGATTTGGGGGAATTTCGTCGGTCGACCTCTTCCGAAGGTCGTACAAGCTCGGGGATGGTACCAATCGATCCGCAGGACCCAAATTAGTCCAGATGCAACCACTTTCCAAGTCTCTCCGACCTTCACAAAAAAAGTTATTCAAGAATATCTCTTTCTCCTATGTGCTTTCATCCCTAACCCTAACCCTTCCGAAAGTCGGAGAAGCTCAAGGATGGTACCGATCGATGCGCGCTACCCCATTTAGTGGGAGTAGAGCCTACTTGCAAGTCTCTCCGACCTTCACAAAAAAAGTTATTCAAGAATATCTCTTTCTCCTATGTGCTTTCATCCCTAACCCTAACCCTAACCCTTCCGAAAGTCGGAGAAGCTCAAGGATGGTACCGATCGATGCGCGCAACCCCATTTAGTGGGGGTAGAGCCTACTTGCAAGTCTCTCCGACCTTCACAAAAAAAGTTATTCAAGAATATCTCCTCAGATTTGGGGGAATTTCGTCGGTCGACCTCTTCCGAAGGTCGTACAAGCTCGGGGATGGTACCAATCGATCCGCAGGACCCAAATTAGTCCAGATGCAACCACTTTCCAAGTCTCTCCGACCTTCACAAAAAAAGTTATTCAAGAATATCTCTTTCTCCTATGTGCTTTCATCCCTAACCCTAACCCTAACCCTTCCGAAAGTCGGAGAAGCTCAAGGATGGTACCGATCGATGCGCGCTACCCCATTTAGTGGGGGTAGAGCCTACTTGCAAGTCTCTCCGACCTTCACAAAAAAAGTTATTCAAGAATATCTCTTTCTCCTATGTGCTTTCATCCCTAACCCTAACCCTAACCCTTCCGAAAGTCGGAGAAGCTCAAGGATGGTACCGATCGATGCGCGCTACCCCATTTAGTGGGGGTAGAGCCTACTTGCAAGTCTCTCCGACCTTCACAAAAAAAGTTATTCAAGAATATCTCTTTCTCCTATGTGCTTTCATCCCTAACCCTAACCCTAACCCTTCCGAAAGTCGGAGAAGCTCAAGGATGGTACCGATCGATGCGCGCTACCACATTTAGTGGGGGTAGAGCCTACTTGCAAGTCTCTCCGACCTTCACAAAAAAAGTTATTCAAGAATATCTCTTTCTCCTATGTGCTTTCATCCCTAACCCTAACCCTAACCCTTCCGAAAGTCGGAGAAGCTCAAGGATGGTACCGATCGATGCGCGCAACCCCATTTAGTGGGGGTAGAGCCTACTTGCAAGTCTCTCCGACCTTCACAAAAAAAGTAATTCAAGAATATCTCCTCAGATTTGGGGGAATTTCGTCGGTCGACCTCTTCCGAAGGTCGTACAAGCTCGGGGATGGTACCAATCGATCCGCAGGACCCAAATTAGTCCAGATGCAACCACTTTCCAAGTCTCTCCGACCTTCACAAAAAAAGTTATTCAAGAATATCTCTTTCTCCTATGTGCTTTCATCCCTAACCCTAACCCTAACCCTTCCGAAAGTCGGAGAAGCTCAAGGATGGTACCGATCGATGCGCGCTACCCCATTTAGTGGGGGTAGAGCCTACTTGCAAGTCTCTCCGACCTTCACAAAAAAATTTATTCAAGAATATCTCTTTCTCCTATGTGCTTTCATCCCTAACCCTAACCCTAACCCTTCCGAAAGTCGGAGAAGCTCAAGGATGGTACCGATCGATGCGCGCAACCCCATTTAGTGGGGGTAAAGCCTACTTGCAAGTCTCTCCGACCTTCACAAAAAAAGTTATTCAAGAATATCTCCTCAGATTTGGGGGAATTTCGTCGGTCGACCTCTTTCAAAGGTCGTACAAGCTCGGGGATGGTACCAATCGATCCGCAGGACCCAAATTAGTCCAGATGCAACCACTTTCCAAGTCTCTCCGACCTTCACAAAAAAAGTTATTCAAGAATATCTCTTTCTCCTATGTGCTTTCATCCCTAACCCTAACCCTTCCGAAAGTCGGAGAAGCTCAAGGATGGTACCGATCGATGCGCGCTACCCCATTTAGTGGGGGTAGAGCCTACTTGCAAGTCTCTCAGACCTTCACAAAAAAAGTTATTCAAGAATATCTCCTCAGATTTGGGGGAATTTCGTCGGTCGACCTCTTCCGAAGGTCGTACAAGCTCGGGGATGGTACCAATCGATCCGCAGGACCCAAATTAGTCCAGATGCAACCACTTTCCAAGTCTCTCCGACCTTCACAAAAAAAGTTATTCAAGAATATCTCTTTCTCCTATGTGCTTTCATCCCTAACCCTAACCCTTCCGAAAGTCGGAGAAGCTCAAGGATGGTACCGATCGATGCGCGCTACCCCATTTAGTGGGGGCAGAGCCTACTTGCAAGTCTCTCCGACCTTCACAAAAAAAGTTATTCAAGAATATCTCTTTCTCCTATGTGCTTTCATCCCTAACCCTAACCCTTCCGAAAGTCGGAGAAGCTCAAGGATGGTACCGATCGATGTGCGCTACCCCATTTAGTGGGGGTAGAGCCTACTTGCAAGTCTCTCCGACCTTCACAAAAAAAGTTATTCAAGAATATCTGTTTCTCCTATGTGCTTTCATCCCTAACCCTAACCCTAACCCTTCCGAAAGTCGGAGAAGCTCAAGGATGGTACCGATCGATGCGCGCTACCCCATTTAGTGGGGGTAGAGCCTACTTGCAAGTCTCTCCGACCTTCACAAAAAAAGTTATTCAAGAATATCTCTTTCTCCTATGTGCTTTCATCCCTAACCCTAACCCTAACCCTTCCGAAAGTCGGAGAAGCTCAAGGATGGTACCGATCGATGCGCGCAACCCCATTTAGTGGGGGTAGAGCCTACTTGCAAGTCTCTCCGACCTTCACAAAAAAAGTTATTCAAGAATATCTCCTCAGATTTGGGGGAATTTCGTCGGTCGACCTCTTCCGAAGGTCGTACAAGCTCGGGGATGGTACCAATCGATCCGCAGGACCCAAATTAGTCCAGATGCAACCACTTTCCAAGTCTCTCCGACCTTCACAAAAAAAGTTATTCAAGAATATCTCTTTCTCCTATGTGCTTTCATCCCTAACCCTAACCCTTCCGAAAGTCGGAGAAGCTCAAGGATGGTACCGATCGATGCGCGCTACCCCATTTAGTGGGAGTAGAGCCTACTTGCAAGTCTCTCCGACCTTCACAAAAAAAGTTATTCAAGAATATCTCTTTCTCCTATGTGCTTTCATCCCTAACCCTAACCCTAACCCTTCCGAAAGTCGGAGAAGCTCAAGGATGGTACCGATCGATGCGCGCAACCCCATTTAGTGGGGGTAGAGCCTACTTGCAAGTCTCTCCGACCTTCACAAAAAAAGTTATTCAAGAATATCTCCTCAGATTTGGGGGAATTTCGTCGGTCGACCTCTTCCGAAGGTCGTACAAGCTCGGGGATGGTACCAATCGATCCGCAGGACCCAAATTAGTCCAGATGCAACCACTTTCCAAGTCTCTCCGACCTTCACAAAAAAAGTTATTCAAGAATATCTCTTTCTCCTATGTGCTTTCATCCCTAACCCTAACCCTAACCCTTCCGAAAGTCGGAGAAGCTCAAGGATGGTACCGATCGATGCGCGCTACCCCATTTAGTGGGGGTAGAGCCTACTTGCAAGTCTCTCCGACCTTCACAAAAAAAGTTATTCAAGAATATCTCTTTCTCCTATGTGCTTTCATCCCTAACCCTAACCCTAACCCTTCCGAAAGTCGGAGAAGCTCCAGGATGGTACCGATCGATGCGCGCTACCCCATTTAGTGGGGGTAGAGCCTACTTGCAAGTCTCTCCGACCTTCACAAAAAAAGTTATTCAAGAATATCTCCTCAGATTTGGGGGAATTTCGTCGGTCGACCTCTTCCGAAGGTCGTACAAGCTCGGGGATGGTACCAATCGATCCGCAGGACACAAATTAGTCCAGATGCAACCACTTTCCAAGTCTCTCCGACCTTCACAAAAAAAGTTATTCAAGAATATCTCTTTCTCCTATGTGCTTTCATCCCTAACCCTAACCCTAACCCTTCCGAAAGTCGGAGAAGCTCAAGGATGGTACCGATCGATGCGCGCTACCCCATTTAGTGGGGGTAAAGCCTACTTGCAAGTCTCTCCGACCTTCACAAAAAAAGTTATTCAAGAATATCTCCTCAGATTTGGGGGAATTTCGTCGGTCGACCTCTTTCGAAGGTCGTACAAGCTCGGGGATGGTACCAATCGATCCGCAGGACCCAAATTAGTCCAGATGCAACCACTTTCCAAGTCTCTCCGACCTTCACAAAAAAAGTTATTCAAGAATATCTCTTTCTCCTATGTGCTTTCATCCCTAACCCTAACCCTTCCGAAAGTCGGAGAAGCTCAAAGATGGTACCGATCGATGCGCGCTACCCCATTTAGTGGGGGTAGAGCCTACTTGCAAGTCTCTCAGACCTTCACAAAAAAAGTTATTCAAGAATATCTCCTCAGATTTGGGGGAATTTCGTCGGTCGACCTCTTCCGAAGGTCGTACAAGCTCGGGGATGGTACCAATCGATCCGCAGGACCCAAATTAGTCCAGATGCAACCACTTTCCAAGTCTCTCCGACCTTCACAAAAAAAGTTATTCAAGAATATCTCTTTCTCCTATGTGCTTTCATCCCTAACCCTAACCCTAACCCTTCCGAAAGTCGGAGAAGCTCAAGGATGGTACCGATCGATGCGCGCTACCCCATTTAGTGGGGGCAGAGCCTACTTGCAAGTCTCTCCGACCTTCACAAAAAAAGTTATTCAAGAATATCTCTTTCTCCTATGTGCTTTCATCCCTAACCCTAACCCTAACCCTTCCGAAAGTCGGAGAAGCTCAAGGATGGTACCGATCGATGTGCGCTACCCCATTTAGTGGGGGTAGAGCCTACTTGCAAGTCTCTCCGACCTTCACAAAAAAAGTTATTCAAGAATATCTCTTTCTCCTATGTGCTTTCATCCCTAACCCTAACCCTAACCCTTCCGAAAGTCGGAGAAGCTCAAGGATGGTACCGATCGATGCGCGCAACCCCATTTAGTGGGGGTAGAGCCTACTTGCAAGTCTCTCCGACCTTCACAAAAAAAGTTATTCAAGAATATCTCCTCAGATTTGGGGGAATTTCGTCGGTCGACCTCTTCCGAAGGTCGTACAAGCTCGGGGATGGTACCAATCGATCCGCAGGACCCAAATTAGTCCAGATGCAACCACTTTCCAAGTCTCTCCGACCTTCACAAAAAAAGTTATTCAAGAATATCTCTTTCTCCTATGTGCTTTCATCCCTAACCCTAACCCTAACCCTTCCGAAAGTCGGAGAAGCTCAAGGATGGTACCGATCGATGCGCGCTACCCCATTTAGTGGGAGTAGAGCCTACTTGCAAGTCTCTCCGACCTTCACAAAAAAAGTTATTCAAGAATATCTCTTTCTCCTATGTGCTTTCATCCCTAACCCTAACCCTAACCCTTCCGAAAGTCGGAGAAGCTCAAGGATGGTACCGATCGATGCGCGCAACCCCATTTAGTGGGGGTAGAGCCTACTTGCAAGTCTCTCCGACCTTCACAAAAAAAGTTATTCAAGAATATCTCCTCAGATTTGGGGGAATTTCGTCGGTCGACCTCTTCCGAAGGTCGTACAAGCTCGGGGATGGTACCAATCGATCCGCAGGACCCAAATTAGTCCAGATGCAACCACTTTCCAAGTCTCTCCGACCTTCACAAAAAAAGTTATTCAAGAATATCTCTTTCTCCTATGTGCTTTCATCCCTAACCCTAACCCTAACCCTTCCGAAAGTCGGAGAAGCTCAAGGATGGTACCGATCGATGCGCGCTACCCCATTTAGTGGGGGTAGAGCCTACTTGCAAGTCTCTCCGACCTTCACAAAAAAAGTTATTCAAGAATATCTCTTTCTCCTATGTGCTTTCATCCCTAACCCTAACCCTAACCCTTCCGAAAGTCGGAGAAGCTCCAGGATGGTACCGATCGATGCGCGCTACCCCATTTAGTGGGGGTAGAGCCTACTTGCAAGTCTCTCCGACCTTCACAAAAAAAGTTATTCAAGAATATCTCCTCAGATTTGGGGGAATTTCGTCGGTCGACCTCTTCCGAAGGTCGTACAAGCTCGGGGATGGTACCAATCGATCCGCAGGACACAAATTAGTCCAGATGCAACCACTTTCCAAGTCTCTCCGACCTTCACAAAAAAAGTTATTCAAGAATATCTCTTTCTCCTATGTGCTTTCATCCCTAACCCTAACCCTAACCCTTCCGAAAGTCGGAGAAGCTCAAGGATGGTACCGATCGATGCGCGCTACCCCATTTAGTGGGGGTAGAGCCTACTTGCAAGTCTCTCCGACCTTCACAAAAAAAGTTATTCAAGAATATCTCTTTCTCCTATGTGCTTTCATCCCTAACCCTAACCCTTCCGAAAGTCGGAGAAGCTCAAGGATGGTACCGATCGATGCGCGCAACCCCATTTAGTGGGGGTAGAGCCTACTTGCAAGTCTCTCCGACCTTCACAAAAAAAGTTATTCAAGAATATCTCCTCAGATTTGGGGGAATTTCGTCGGTCGACCTCTTCCGAAGGTCGTACAAGCTCGGGGATGGTACCAATCGATCCGCAGGACCCAAATTAGTCCAAATGCAACCACTTTCCAAGTCTCTCCGACCTTCACAAAAAAAGTTATTCAAGAATATCTCTTTCTCCTATGTGCTTTCATCCCTAACCCTAACCCTAACCCTTCCGAAAGTCGGAGAAGCTCAAGGATGGTACCGATCGATGCGCGCTACCCCATTTAGTGGGGGTAGAGCCTACTTGCAAGTCTCTCCGACCTTCACAAAAAAAGTTATTCAAGAATATCTCTTTCTCCTATGTGCTTTCATCCCTAACCCTAACCCTAACCCTTCCGAAAGTCGGAGAAGCTCAAGGATGGTACCGATCGATGCGCGCTACCCCATTTAGTGGGGGTAGAGCCTACTTGCAAGTCTCTCCGACCTTCACAAAAAAAGTTATTCAAGAATATCTCTTTCTCCTATGTGCTTTCATCCCTAACCCTAACCCTAACCCTTCCGGAAGTCGGAGAAGCTCAAGGATGGTACCGATCGATGCGCGCTACCACATTTAGTGGGGGTAGAGCCTACTTGCAAGTCTCTCCGACCTTCACAAAAAAAGTTATTCAAGAATATCTCTTTCTCCTATGTGCTTTCATCCCTAACCCTAACCCTAACCCTTCCAAAAGTCGGAGAAGCTCAAGGATGGTACCGATCGATGCGCGCTACCCCATTTAGTGGGGGTAGAGCCTACTTGCAAGTCTCTCCGACCTTCACAAAAAAAGTAATTCAAGAATATCTCTTTCTCCTATGTGCTTTCATCCCTAACCCTAACCCGAACCCTTCCGAAAGTCGGAGAAGCTCAAGGATGGTACCGATCGATGCGCGCTACCACATTTAGTGGGGGTAGAGCCTACTTGCAAGTCTCTCCGACCTTCACAAAAAAAGTTATTCAAGAATATCTCTTTCTCCTATGTGCTTTCATCCCTAACCCTAACCCTAACCCTTCCGAAAGTCGGAGAAGCTCAAGGATGGTACCGATCGATGCGCGCAACCCCATTTAGTGGGGGTAGAGCCTACTTGCAAGTCTCTCCGACCTTCACAAAAAAAGTAATTCAAGAATATCTCCTCAGATTTGGGGGAATTTCGTCGGTCGACCTCTTCCGAAGGTCGTACAAGCTCGGGGATGGTACCAATCGATCCGCAGGACCCAAATTAGTCCAGATGCAACCACTTTCCAAGTCTCTCCGACCTTCACAAAAAAAGTTATTCAAGAATATCTCTTTCTCCTATGTGCTTTCATCCCTAACCCTAACCCTAACCCTTCCGAAAGTCGGAGAAGCTCAAGGATGGTACCGATCGATGCGCGCTACCCCATTTAGTGGGAGTAGAGCCTACTTGCAAGTCTCTCCGACCTTCACAAAAAAAGTTATTCAAGAATATCTCTTTCTCCTATGTGCTTTCATCCCTAACCCTAACCCTAACCCTTCCGAAAGTCGGAGAAGCTCAAGGATGGTACCGATCGATGCGCGCAACCCCATTTAGTGGGGGTAGAGCCTACTTGCAAGTCTCTCCGACCTTCACAAAAAAAGTTATTCAAGAATATCTCCTCAGATTTGGGGGAATTTCGTCGGTCGACCTCTTCCGAAGGTCGTACAAGCTCGGGGATGGTACCAATCGATCCGCAGGACCCAAATTAGTCCAGATGCAACCACTTTCCAAGTCTCTCCGACCTTCACAAAAAAAGTTATTCAAGAATATCTCTTTCTCCTATGTGCTTTCATCCCTAACCCTAACCCTAACCCTTCCGAAAGTCGGAGAAGCTCAAGGATGGTACCGATCGATGCGCGCTACCCCATTTAGTGGGGGTAGAGCCTACTTGCAAGTCTCTCCGACCTTCACAAAAAACGTTATTCAAGAATATCTCTTTCTCCTATGTGCTTTCATCCCTAACCCTAACCCTAACCCTTCCGAAAGTCGGAAAAGCTCAAGGATGGTACCGATCGATGCGCGCTACCCCATTTAGTGGGGGTAGAGCCTACTTGCAAGTCTCTCCGACCTTCACAAAAAAAGTTATTCAAGAATATCTCCTCAGATTTGGGGGAATTTCGTCGGTCGACCTCTTCCGAAGGTCGTACAAGCTCGGGGATGGTACCAATCGATCCGCAGGACACAAATTAGTCCAGATGCAACCACTTTCCAAGTCTCTCCGACCTTCACAAAAAAAGTTATTCAAGAATATCTCTTTCTCCTATGTGCTTTCATCCCTAACCCTAACCCTAACCCTTCCGAAAGTCGGAGAAGCTCAAGGATGGTACCGATCGATGCGCGCTACCCCATTTAGTGGGGGTAGAGCCTACTTGCAAGTCTCTCCGACCTTCACAAAAAAAGTTATTCAAGAATATCTCTTTCTCCTATGTGCTTTCATCCCTAACCCTAACCCTAACCCTTCCGAAAGTCGGAGAAGCTCAAGGATGGTACCGATCGATGCGCGCAACCCCATTTAGTGGGGGTAGAGCCTACTTGCAAGTCTCTCCGACCTTCACAAAAAAAGTTATTCAAGAATATCTCCTCAGATTTGGGGGAATTTCGTCGGTCGACCTCTTCCGAAGGTCGTACAAGCTCGGGGATGGTACCAATCGATCTGCAGGACCCAAATTAGTCCAGATGCAACCACTTTCCAAGTCTCTCCGACCTTCACAAAAAAAGTTATTCAAGAATATCTCTTTCTCCTATGTGCTTTCATCCCTAACCCTAACCCTAACCCTTCCGAAAGTCGGAGAAGCTCAAGGATGGTACCGATCGATGCGCGCTACCCCATTTAGTGGGGGTAGAGCCTACTTGCAAGTCTCTCCGACCTTCACAAAAAAAGTTATTCAAGAATATCTCTTTCTCCTATGTGCTTTCATCCCTAACCCTAACCCTAACCCTTCCGAAAGTCGGAGAAGCTCAAGGATGGTACCGATCGATGCGCGCTACCCCATTTAGTGGGGGTAGAGCCTACTTGCAAGTCTCTCCGACCTTCACAAAAAAAGTTATTCAAGAATATCTCTTTCTCCTATGTGCTTTCATCCCTAACCCTAACCCTAACCCTTCCGAAAGTCGGAGAAGCTCAAGGATGGTACCGATCGATGCGCGCAACCCCATTTAGTGGGGGTAGAGCCTACTTGCAAGTCTCTCCGACCTTCACAAAAAAAGTAATTCAAGAATATCTCCTCAGATTTGGGGGAATTTCGTCGGTCGACCTCTTCCGAAGGTCGTACAAGCTCGGGGATGGTACCAATCGATCCGCAGGACCCAAATTAGTCCAGATGCAACCACTTTCCAAGTCTCTCCGACCTTCACAAAAAAAGTTATTCAAGAATATCTCTTTCTCCTATGTGCTTTCATCCCTAACCCTAACCCTAACCCTTCCGAAAGTCGGAGAAGCTCAAGGATGGTACCGATCGATGCGCGCTACCCCATTTAGTGGGGGTAGAGCCTACTTGCAAGTCTCTCCGACCTTCACAAAAAAAGTTATTCAAGAATATCTCTTTCTCCTATGTGCTTTCATCCCTAACCCTAACCCTAACCCTTCCGAAAGTCGGAGAAGCTCAAGGATGGTACCGATCGATGCGCGCAACCCCATTTAGTGGGGGTAGAGCCTACTTGCAAGTCTCTCCGACCTTCACAAAAAAAGTTATTCAAGAATATCTCCTCAGATTTGGGGGAATTTCGTCGGTCGACCTCTTCCGAAGGTCGTACAAGCTCGGGGATGGTACCAATCGATCCGCAGGACCCAAATTAGTCCAGATGCAACCACTTTCCAAGTCTCTCCGACCTTCACAAAAAAAGTTATTCAAGAATATCTCTTTCTCCTATGTGCTTTCATCCCTAACCCTAACCCTTCCGAAAGTCGGAGAAGCTCAAGGATGGTACCGATCGATGCGCGCTACCCCATTTAGTGGGGGTAGAGCCTACTTGCAAGTCTCTCCGACCTTCACAAAAAAAGTTATTCAAGAATATCTCTTTCTCCTATGTGCTTTCATCCCTAACCCTAACCCTAACCCTTCCGAAAGTCGGAGAAGCTCAAGGATGGTACCGATCGATGCGCGCAACCCCATTTAGTGGGGGTAGAGCCTACTTGCAAGTCTCTCCGACCTTCACAAAAAAAGTTATTCAAGAATATCTCCTCAGATTTGGGGGAATTTCGTCGGTCGACCTCTTCCGAAGGTCGTACAAGCTCGGGGATGGTACCAATCGATCCGCAGGACCCAAATTAGTCCAGATGCAACCACTTTCCAAGTCTCTCCGACCTTCACAAAAAAAGTTATTCAAGAATATCTCTTTCTCCTATGTGCTTTCATCCCTAACCCTAACCCTTCCGAAAGTCGGAGAAGCTCAAGGATGGTACCGATCGATGCGCGCTACCCCATTTAGTGGGGGTAGAGCCTACTTGCAAGTCTCTCCGACCTTCACAAAAAAAGTTATTCAAGAATATCTCTTTTTTCCTATGTGCTTTCATCCCTAACCCTAACCCTAACCCTTCCGAAAGTCGGAGAAGCTCAAGGATGGTACCGATCGATGCGCGCAACCCCATTTAGTGGGGGTAGAGCCTACTTGCAAGTCTCTCCGACCTTCACAAAAAAAGTTATTCAAGAATATCTCCTCAGATTTGGGGGAATTTCGTCGGTCGACCTCTTCCGAAGGTCGTACAAGCTCGGGGATGGTACCAATCGATCCGCAGGACCCAAATTAGTCCAGATGCAACCACTTTCCAAGTCTCTCCGACCTTCACAAAAAAAGTTATTCAAGAATATCTCTTTCTCCTATGTGCTTTCATCCCTAACCCTAACCCTAACCCTTCCGAAAGTCGGAGAAGCTCAAGGATGGTACCGATCGATGCGCGCTACCCCATTTAGTGGGGGTAGAGCCTACTTGCAAGTCTCTCCGACCTTCACAAAAAAAGTTATTCAAGAATATCTCTTTCTCCTATGTGCTTTCATCCCTAACCCTAACCCTAACCCTTCCGAAAGTCGGAGAAGCTCAAGGATGGTACCGATCGATGCGCGCTACCCCATTTAGTGGGGGTAGAGCCTACTTGCAAGTCTCTCCGACCTTCACAAAAAAAGTTATTCAAGAATATCTCTTTCTCCTATGTGCTTTCATCCCTAACCCTAACCCTAACCCTTCCGAAAGTCGGAGAAGCTCAAGGATGGTACCGATCGATGCGCGCAACCCCATTTAGTGGGGGTAGAGCCTACTTGCAAGTCTCTCCGACCTTCACAAAAAAAGTAATTCAAGAATATCTCCTCAGATTTGGGGGAATTTCGTCGGTCGACCTCTTCCGAAGGTCGTACAAGCTCGGGGATGGTACCAATCGATCCGCAGGACCCAAATTAGTCCAGATGCAACCACTTTCCAAGTCTCTCCGACCTTCACAAAAAAAGTTATTCAAGAATATCTCTTTCTCCTATGTGCTTTCATCCCTAACCCTAACCCTAACCCTTCCGAAAGTCGGAGAAGCTCAAGGATGGTACCGATCGATGCGCGCTACCCCATTTAGTGGGGGTAGAGCCTACTTGCAAGTCTCTCCGACCTTCACAAAAAAAGTTATTCAAGAATATCTCTTTCTCCTATGTGCTTTCATCCCTAACCCTAACCCTAACCCTTCCGAAAGTCGGAGAAGCTCAAGGATGGTACCGATCGATGCGCGCAACCCCATTTAGTGGGGGTAGAGCCTACTTGCAAGTCTCTCCGACCTTCACAAAAAAAGTTATTCAAGAATATCTCCTCAGATTTGGGGGAATTTCGTCGGTCGACCTCTTCCGAAGGTCGTACAAGCTCGGGGATGGTACCAATCGATCCGCAGGACCCAAATTAGTCCAGATGCAACCACTTTCCAAGTCTCTCCGACCTTCACAAAAAAAGTTATTCAAGAATATCTCTTTCTCCTATGTGCTTTCATCCCTAACCCTAACCCTTCCGAAAGTCGGAGAAGCTCAAGGATGGTACCGATCGATGCGCGCTACCCCATTTAGTGGGGGTAGAGCCTACTTGCAAGTCTCTCCGACCTTCACAAAAAAAGTTATTCAAGAATATCTCTTTCTCCTATGTGCTTTCATCCCTAACCCTAACCCTAACCCTTCCGAAAGTCGGAGAAGCTCAAGGATGGTACCGATCGATGCGCGCAACCCCATTTAGTGGGGGTAGAGCCTACTTGCAAGTCTCTCCGACCTTCACAAAAAAAGTTATTCAAGAATATCTCCTCAGATTTGGGGGAATTTCGTCGGTCGACCTCTTCCGAAGGTCGTACAAGCTCGGGGATGGTACCAATCGATCCGCAGGACCCAAATTAGTCCAGATGCAACCACTTTCCAAGTCTCTCCGACCTTCACAAAAAAAGTTATTCAAGAATATCTCTTTCTCCTATGTGCTTTCATCCCTAACCCTAACCCTTCCGAAAGTCGGAGAAGCTCAAGGATGGTACCGATCGATGCGCGCTACCCCATTTAGTGGGGGTAGAGCCTACTTGCAAGTCTCTCCGACCTTCACAAAAAAAGTTATTCAAGAATATCTCTTTCTCCTATGTGCTTTCATCCCTAACCCTAACCCTAACCCTTCCGAAAGTCGGAGAAGCTCAAGGATGGTACCGATCGATGCGCGCAACCCCATTTAGTGGGGGTAGAGCCTACTTGCAAGTCTCTCCGACCTTCACAAAAAAAGTTATTCAAGAATATCTCCTCAGATTTGGGGGAATTTCGTCGGTCGACCTCTTCCGAAGGTCGTACAAGCTCGGGGATGGTACCAATCGATCCGCAGGACCCAAATTAGTCCAGATGCAACCACTTTCCAAGTCTCTCCGACCTTCACAAAAAAAGTTATTCAAGAATATCTCTTTCTCCTATGTGCTTTCATCCCTAACCCTAACCCTAACCCTTCCGAAAGTCGGAGAAGCTCAAGGATGGTACCGATCGATGCGCGCTACCCCATTTAGTGGGGGTAGAGCCTACTTGCAAGTCTCTCCGACCTTCACAAAAAAAGTTATTCAAGAATATCTCTTTCTCCTATGTGCTTTCATCCCTAACCCTAACCCTAACCCTTCCGAAAGTCGGAGAAGCTCAAGGATGGTACCGATCGATGCGCGCTACCCCATTTAGTGGGGGTAGAGCCTACTTGCAAGTCTCTCCGACCTTCACAAAAAAAGTTATTCAAGAATATCTCTTTCTCCTATGTGCTTTCATCCCTAACCCTAACCCTTCCGAAAGTCGGAGAAGCTCAAGGATGGTACCGATCGATGCGCGCTACCACATTTAGTGGGGGTAGAGCCTACTTGCAAGTCTCTCCGACCTTCACAAAAAAAGTTATTCAAGAATATCTCTTTCTCCTATGTGCTTTCATCCCTAACCCTAACCCTAACCCTTCCGAAAGTCGGAGAAGCTCAAGGATGGTACCGATCGATGCGCGCAACCCCATTTAGTGGGGGTAGAGCCTACTTGCAAGTCTCTCCGACCTTCACAAAAAAAGTTATTCAAGAATATCTCTTTCTCCTATGTGCTTTCATCCCTAACCCTAACCCTTCCGAAAGTCGGAGAAGCTCAAGGATGGTACCGATCGATGCGCGCAACCCCATTTAGTGGGGGTAGAGCCTACTTGCAAGTCTCTCCGACCTTCACAAAAAAAGTAATTCAAGAATATCTCCTCAGATTTGGGGGAATTTCGTCGGTCGACCTCTTCCGAAGGTCGTACAAGCTCGGGGATGGTACCAATCGATCCGCAGGACCCAAATTAGTCCAGATGCAACCACTTTCCAAGTCTCTCCGACCTTCACAAAAAAAGTTATTCAAGAATATCTCTTTCTCCTATGTGCTTTCATCCCTAACCCTAACCCTAACCCTTCCGAAAGTCGGAGAAGCTCAAGGATGGTACCGATCGATGCGCGCTACCCCATTTAGTGGGGGCAGAGCCTACTTGCAAGTCTCTCCGACCTTCACAAAAAAAGTTATTCAAGAATATCTCTTTCTCCTATGTGCTTTCATCCCTAACCCTAACCCTAACCCTTCCGAAAGTCGGAGAAGCTCAAGGATGGTACCGATCGATGCGCGCTACCCCATTTAGTGGGGGTAGAGCCTACTTGCAAGTCTCTCCGACCTTCACAAAAAAAGTTATTCAAGAATATCTCTTTCTCCTATGTGCTTTCATCCCTAACCCTAACCCTAACCCTTCCGAAAGTCGGAGAAGCTCAAGGATGGTACCGATCGATGCGCGCAACCCCATTTAGTGGGGGTAGAGCCTACTTGCAAGTCTCTCCGACCTTCACAAAAAAAGTAATTCAAGAATATCTCCTCAGATTTGGGGGAATTTCGTCGGTCGACCTCTTCCGAAGGTCGTACAAGCTCGGGGATGGTACCAATCGATCCGCAGGACCCAAATTAGTCCAGATGCAACCACTTTCCAAGTCTCTCCGACCTTCACAAAAAAAGTTATTCAAGAATATCTCTTTCTCCTATGTGCTTTCATCCCTAACCCTAACCCTAACCCTTCCGAAAGTCGGAGAAGCTCAAGGATGGTACCGATCGATGCGCGCTACCCCATTTAGTGGGGGTAGAGCCTACTTGCAAGTCTCTCCGACCTTCACAAAAAAAGTTATTCAAGAATATCTCTTTCTCCTATGTGCTTTCATCCCTAACCCTAACCCTTCCGAAAGTCGGAGAAGCTCAAGGATGGTACCGATCGATGCGCGCTACCACATTTAGTGGGGGTAGAGCCTACTTGCAAGTCTCTCCGACCTTCACAAAAAAAGTTATTCAAGAATATCTCCTCAGATTTGGGGGAATTTCGTCGGTCGACCTCTTCCGAAGGTCGTACAAGCTCGGGGATGGTACCAATCGATCCGCAGGACCCAAATTAGTCCAGATGCAACCACTTTCCAAGTCTCTCCGACCTTCACAAAAAAAGTTATTCAAGAATATCTCTTTCTCCTATGTGCTTTCATCCCTAACCCTAACCCTAACCCTTCCGAAAGTCGGAGAAGCTCAAGGATGGTACCGATCGATGCGCGCTACCCCATTTAGTGGGGGCAGAGCCTACTTGCAAGTCTCTCCGACCTTCACAAAAAAAGTTATTCAAGAATATCTCTTTCTCCTATGTGCTTTCATCCCTAACCCTAACCCTAACCCTTCCGAAAGTCGGAGAAGCTCAAGGATGGTACCGATCGATGCGCGCAACCCCATTTAGTGGGGGTAGAGCCTACTTGCAAGTCTCTCCGACCTTCACAAAAAAAGTTATTCAAGAATATCTCCTCAGATTTGGGGGAATTTCGTCGGTCGACCTCTTCCGAAGGTCGTACAAGCTCGGGGATGGTACCAATCGATCCGCAGGACCCAAATTAGTCCAGATGCAACCACTTTCCAAGTCTCTCCGACCTTCACAAAAAAAGTTATTCAAGAATATCTCTTTCTCCTATGTGCTTTCATCCCTACCCCTAACCCTAACCCTTCCGAAAGTCGGAGAAGCTCAAGGATGGTACCGATCGATGCGCGCTACCCCATTTAGTGGGGGTAGAGCCTACTTGCAAGTCTCTCCGACCTTCACAAAAAAAGTTATTCAAGAATATCTCTTTCTCCTATGTGCTTTCATCCCTAACCCTAACCCTAACCCTTCCGAAAGTCGGAGAAGCTCAAGGATGGTACCGATCGATGCGCGCTACCCCATTTAGTGGGGGTAGAGCCTACTTGCAAGTCTCTCCGACCTTCACAAAAAAAGTTATTCAAGAATATCTCTTTCTCCTATGTGCTTTCATCCCTAACCCTAACCCTAACCCTTCCGAAAGTCGGAGAAGCTCAAGGATGGTACCGATCGATGCGCGCTACCACATTTAGTGGGGGTAGAGCCTACTTGCAAGTCTCTCCGACCTTCACAAAAAAAGTTATTCAAGAATATCTCTTTCTCCTATGTGCTTTCATCCCTAACCCTAACCCTAACCCTTCCGAAAGTCGGAGAAGCTCAAGGATGGTACCGATCGATGCGCGCAACCCCATTTAGTGGGGGTAGAGCCTACTTGCAAGTCTCTCCGACCTTCACAAAAAAAGTTATTCAAGAATATCTCTTTCTCCTATGTGCTTTCATCCCTAACCCTAACCCTAACCCTTCCGAAAGTCGGAGAAGCTCAAGGATGGTACCGATCGATGCGCGCAACCCCATTTAGTGGGGGTAGAGCCTACTTGCAAGTCTCTCCGACCTTCACAAAAAAAGTAATTCAAGAATATCTCCTCAGATTTGGGGGAATTTCGTCGGTCGACCTCTTCCGAAGGTCGTACAAGCTCGGGGATGGTACCAATCGATCCGCAGGACCCAAATTAGTCCAGATGCAACCACTTTCCAAGTCTCTCCGACCTTCACAAAAAAAGTTATTCAAGAATATCTCTTTCTCCTATGTGCTTTCATCCCTAACCCTAACCCTAACCCTTCCGAAAGTCGGAGAAGCTCAAGGATGGTACCGATCGATGCGCGCTACCCCATTTAGTGGGGGCAGAGCCTACTTGCAAGTCTCTCCGACCTTCACAAAAAAAGTTATTCAAGAATATCTCTTTCTCCTATGTGCTTTCATCCCTAACCCTAACCCTAACCCTTCCGAAAGTCGGAGAAGCTCAAGGATGGTACCGATCGATGCGCGCTACCCCATTTAGTGGGGGTAGAGCCTACTTGCAAGTCTCTCCGACCTTCACAAAAAAAGTTATTCAAGAATATCTCTTTCTCCTATGTGCTTTCATCCCTAACCCTAACCCTAACCCTTCCGAAAGTCGGAGAAGCTCAAGGATGGTACCGATCGATGCGCGCAACCCCATTTAGTGGGGGTAGAGCCTACTTGCAAGTCTCTCCGACCTTCACAAAAAAAGTAATTCAAGAATATCTCCTCAGATTTGGGGGAATTTCGTCGGTCGACCTCTTCCGAAGGTCGTACAAGCTCGGGGATGGTACCAATCGATCCGCAGGACCCAAATTAGTCCAGATGCAACCACTTTCCAAGTCTCTCCGACCTTCACAAAAAAAGTTATTCAAGAATATCTCTTTCTCCTATGTGCTTTCATCCCTAACCCTAACCCTAACCCTTCCGAAAGTCGGAGAAGCTCAAGGATGGTACCGATCGATGCGCGCTACCCCATTTAGTGGGGGTAGAGCCTACTTGCAAGTCTCTCCGACCTTCACAAAAAAAGTTATTCAAGAATATCTCTTTCTCCTATGTGCTTTCATCCCTAACCCTAACCCTTCCGAAAGTCGGAGAAGCTCAAGGATGGTACCGATCGATGCGCGCTACCCCATTTAGTGGGGGTAGAGCCTACTTGCAAGTCTCTCAGACCTTCAAAAAAAAAGTTATTCAAGAATATCTCCTCAGATTTGGGGGAATTTCGTCGGTCGACCTCTTCCGAAGGTCGTACAAGCTCGGGGATGGTACCAATCGATCTGCAGGACCCAAATTAGTCCAGATGCAACCACTTTCCAAGTCTCTCCGACCTTCACAAAAAAAGTTATTCAAGAATATCTCTTTCTCCTATGTGCTTTCATCCCTAACCCTAACC
Source organism: Limanda limanda (assembly GCF_963576545.1). Taxonomy (NCBI): domain Eukaryota; kingdom Metazoa; phylum Chordata; class Actinopteri; order Pleuronectiformes; family Pleuronectidae; genus Limanda; species Limanda limanda. The sequence continues at coordinate 1,058,508 of NW_026870560.1, forward strand.
CTAACCCTTCCGAAAGTCGGAGAAGCTCAAGGATGGTACCGATCGATGCGCGCTACCCCATTTAGTGGGGGTAGAGCCTACTTGCAAGTCTCTCCGACCTTCACAAAAAAAGTTATTCAAGAATATCTCTTTCTCCTATGTGCTTTCATCCCTAACCCTAACCCTAACCCTTCCGAAAGTCGGAGAAGCTCAAGGATGGTACCGATCGATGCGCGCAACCCCATTTAGTGGGGGTAGAGCCTACTTGCAAGTCTCTCCGACCTTCACAAAAAAAGTAATTCAAGAATATCTCCTCAGATTTGGGGGAATTTCGTCGGTCGACCTCTTCCGAAGGTCGTACAAGCTCGGGGATGGTACCAATCGATCCGCAGGACCCAAATTAGTCCAGATGCAACCACTTTCCAAGTCTCTCCGACCTTCACAAAAAAAGTTATTCAAGAATATCTCTTTCTCCTATGTGCTTTCATCCCTAACCCTAACCCTAACCCTTCCGAAAGTCGGAGAAGCTCAAGGATGGTACCGATCGATGCGCGCTACCCCATTTAGTGGGGGTAGAGCCTACTTGCAAGTCTCTCCGACCTTCACAAAAAAAGTTATTCAAGAATATCTCTTTCTCCTATGTGCTTTCATCCCTAACCCTAACCCTAACCCTTCCGAAAGTCGGAGAAGCTCAAGGATGGTACCGATCGATGCGCGCAACCCCATTTAGTGGGGGTAGAGCCTACTTGCAAGTCTCTCCGACCTTCACAAAAAAAGTTATTCAAGAATATCTCCTCAGATTTGGGGGAATTTCGTCGGTCGACCTCTTCCGAAGGTCGTACAAGCTCGGGGATGGTACCAATCGATCCGCAGGACCCAAATTAGTCCAGATGCAACCACTTTCCAAGTCTCTCCGACCTTCACAAAAAAAGTTATTCAAGAATATCTCTTTCTCCTATGTGCTTTCATCCCTAACCCTAACCCTTCCGAAAGTCGGAGAAGCTCAAGGATGGTACCGATCGATGCGCGCTACCCCATTTAGTGGGGGTAGAGCCTACTTGCAAGTCTCTCCGACCTTCACAAAAAAAGTTATTCAAGAATATCTCTTTCTCCTATGTGCTTTCATCCCTAACCCTAACCCTAACCCTTCCGAAAGTCGGAGAAGCTCAAGGATGGTACCGATCGATGCGCGCAACCCCATTTAGTGGGGGTAGAGCCTACTTGCAAGTCTCTCCGACCTTCACAAAAAAAGTTATTCAAGAATATCTCCTCAGATTTGGGGGAATTTCGTCGGTCGACCTCTTCCGAAGGTCGTACAAGCTCGGGGATGGTACCAATCGATCCGCAGGACCCAAATTAGTCCAGATGCAACCACTTTCCAAGTCTCTCCGACCTTCACAAAAAAAGTTATTCAAGAATATCTCTTTCTCCTATGTGCTTTCATCCCTAACCCTAACCCTTCCGAAAGTCGGAGAAGCTCAAGGATGGTACCGATCGATGCGCGCTACCCCATTTAGTGGGGGTAGAGCCTACTTGCAAGTCTCTCCGACCTTCACAAAAAAAGTTATTCAAGAATATCTCTTTCTCCTATGTGCTTTCATCCCTAACCCTAACCCTAACCCTTCCGAAAGTCGGAGAAGCTCAAGGATGGTACCGATCGATGCGCGCAACCCCATTTAGTGGGGGTAGAGCCTACTTGCAAGTCTCTCCGACCTTCACAAAAAAAGTTATTCAAGAATATCTCCTCAGATTTGGGGGAATTTCGTCGGTCGACCTCTTCCGAAGGTCGTACAAGCTCGGGGATGGTACCAATCGATCCGCAGGACCCAAATTAGTCCAGATGCAACCACTTTCCAAGTCTCTCCGACCTTCACAAAAAAAGTTATTCAAGAATATCTCTTTCTCCTATGTGCTTTCATCCCTAACCCTAACCCTTCCGAAAGTCGGAGAAGCTCAAGGATGGTACCGATCGATGCGCGCAACCCCATTTAGTGGGGGTAGAGCCTACTTGCAAGTCTCTCCGACCTTCACAAAAAAAGTAATTCAAGAATATCTCCTCAGATTTGGGGGAATTTCGTCGGTCGACCTCTTCCGAAGGACGTACAAGCTCGGGGATGGTACCAATCGATCCGCAGGACCCAAATTAGTCCAGATGCAACCACTTTCCAAGTCTCTCCGACCTTCACAAAAAAAGTTATTCAAGAATATCTCTTTCTCCTATGTGCTTTCATCCCTAACCCTAACCCTAACCCTTCCGAAAGTCGGAGAAGCTCAAGGATGGTACCGATCGATGCGCGCTACCCCATTTAGTGGGGGCAGAGCCTACTTGCAAGTCTCTCCGACCTTCACAAAAAAAGTTATTCAAGAATATCTCTTTCTCCTATGTGCTTTCATCCCTAACCCTAACCCTAACCCTTCCGAAAGTCGGAGAAGCTCAAGGATGGTACCGATCGATGCGCGCTACCCCATTTAGTGGGGGTAGAGCCTACTTGCAAGTCTCTCCGACCTTCACAAAAAAAGTTATTCAAGAATATCTCTTTCTCCTATGTGCTTTCATCCCTAACCCTAACCCTAACCCTTCCGAAAGTCGGAGAAGCTCAAGGATGGTACCGATCGATGCGCGCAACCCCATTTAGTGGGGGTAGAGCCTACTTGCAAGTCTCTCCGACCTTCACAAAAAAAGTAATTCAAGAATATCTCCTCAGATTTGGGGGAATTTCGTCGGTCGACCTCTTCCGAAGGTCGTACAAGCTCGGGGATGGTACCAATCGATCCGCAGGACCCAAATTAGTCCAGATGCAACCACTTTCCAAGTCTCTCCGACCTTCACAAAAAAAGTTATTCAAGAATATCTCTTTCTCCTATGTGCTTTCATCCCTAACCCTAACCCTAACCCTTCCGAAAGTCGGAGAAGCTCAAGGATGGTACCGATCGATGCGCGCTACCCCATTTAGTGGGGGTAGAGCCTACTTGCAAGTCTCTCCGACCTTCACAAAAAAAGTTATTCAAGAATATCTCTTTCTCCTATGTGCTTTCATCCCTAACCCTAACCCTTCCGAAAGTCGGAGAAGCTCAAGGATGGTACCGATCGATGCGCGCTACCCCATTTAGTGGGGGTAGAGCCTACTTGCAAGTCTCTCAGACCTTCACAAAAAAAGTTATTCAAGAATATCTCCTCAGATTTGGGGGAATTTCGTCGGTCGACCTCTTCCGAAGGTCGTACAAGCTCGGGGATGGTACCAATCGATCCGCAGGACCCAAATTAGTCCAGATGCAACCACTTTCCAAGTCTCTCCGACCTTCACAAAAAAAGTTATTCAAGAATATCTCTTTCTCCTATGTGCTTTCATCCCTAACCCTAACCCTAACCCTTCCGAAAGTCGGAGAAGCTCAAGGATGGTACCGATCGATGCGCGCTACCCCATTTAGTGGGGGCAGAGCCTACTTGCAAGTCTCTCCGACCTTCACAAAAAAAGTTATTCAAGAATATCTCTTTCTCCTATGTGCTTTCATCCCTAACCCTAACCCTAACCCTTCCGAAAGTCGGAGAAGCTCAAGGATGGTACCGATCGATGCGCGCAACCCCATTTAGTGGGGGTAGAGCCTACTTGCAAGTCTCTCCGACCTTCACAAAAAAAGTTATTCAAGAATATCTCCTCAGATTTGGGGGAATTTCGTCGGTCGACCTCTTCCGAAGGTCGTACAAGCTCGGGGATGGTACCAATCGATCCGCAGGACCCAAATTAGTCCAGATGCAACCACTTTCCAAGTCTCTCCGACCTTCACAAAAAAAGTTATTCAAGAATATCTCTTTCTCCTATGTGCTTTCATCCCTAACCCTAACCCTAACCCTTCCGAAAGTCGGAGAAGCTCAAGGATGGTACCGATCGATGCGCGCTACCCCATTTAGTGGGGGTAGAGCCTACTTGCAAGTCTCTCCGACCTTCACAAAAAAAGTTATTCAAGAATATCTCTTTCTCCTATGTGCTTTCATCCCTAACCCTAACCCTAACCCTTCCGAAAGTCGGAGAAGCTCAAGGATGGTACCGATCGATGCGCGCTACCCCATTTAGTGGGGGTAGAGCCTACTTGCAAGTCTCTCCGACCTTCACAAAAAAAGTTATTCAAGAATATCTCTTTCTCCTATGTGCTTTCATCCCTAACCCTAACCCTAACCCTTCCGAAAGTCGGAGAAGCTCAAGGATGGTACCGATCGATGCGCGCTACCACATTTAGTGGGGGTAGAGCCTACTTGCAAGTCTCTCCGACCTTCACAAAAAAAGTTATTCAAGAATATCTCTTTCTCCTATGTGCTTTCATCCCTAACCCTAACCCTAACCCTTCCGAAAGTCGGAGAAGCTCAAGGATGGTACCGATCGATGCGCGCAACCCCATTTAGTGGGGGTAGAGCCTACTTGCAAGTCTCTCCGACCTTCACAAAAAAAGTTATTCAAGAATATCTCTTTCTCCTATGTGCTTTCATCCCTAACCCTAACCCTAACCCTTCCGAAAGTCGGAGAAGCTCAAGGATGGTACCGATCGATGCGCGCAACCCCATTTAGTGGGGGTAGAGCCTACTTGCAAGTCTCTCCGACCTTCACAAAAAAAGTAATTCAAGAATATCTCCTCAGATTTGGGGGAATTTCGTCGGTCGACCTCTTCCGAAGGTCGTACAAGCTCGGGGATGGTACCAATCGATCCGCAGGACCCAAATTAGTCCAGATGCAACCACTTTCCAAGTCTCTCCGACCTTCACAAAAAAAGTTATTCAAGAATATCTCTTTCTCCTATGTGCTTTCATCCCTAACCCTAACCCTAACCCTTCCGAAAGTCGGAGAAGCTCAAGGATGGTACCGATCGGTGCGCGCTACCCCATTTAGTGGGGGCAGAGCCTACTTGCAAGTCTCTCCGACCTTCACAAAAAAAGTTATTCAAGAATATCTCTTTCTCCTATGTGCTTTCATCCCTAACCCTAACCCTAACCCTTCCGAAAGTCGGAGAAGCTCAAGGATGGTACCGATCGATGCGCGCTACCCCATTTAGTGGGGGTAGAGCCTACTTGCAAGTCTCTCCGACCTTCACAAAAAAAGTTATTCAAGAATATCTCTTTCTCCTATGTGCTTTCATCCCTAACCCTAACCCTAACCCTTCCGAAAGTCGGAGAAGCTCAAGGATGGTACCGATCGATGCGCGCAACCCCATTTAGTGGGGGTAGAGCCTACTTGCAAGTCTCTCCGACCTTCACAAAAAAAGTAATTCAAGAATATCTCCTCAGATTTGGGGGAATTTCGTCGGTCGACCTCTTCCGAAGGTCGTACAAGCTCGGGGATGGTACCAATCGATCCGCAGGACCCAAATTAGTCCAGATGCAACCACTTTCCAAGTCTCTCCGACCTTCACAAAAAAAGTTATTCAAGAATATCTCTTTCTCCTATGTGCTTTCATCCCTAACCCTAACCCTAACCCTTCCGAAAGTCGGAGAAGCTCAAGGATGGTACCGATCGATGCGCGCTACCCCATTTAGTGGGGGTAGAGCCTACTTGCAAGTCTCTCCGACCTTCACAAAAAAAGTTATTCAAGAATATCTCTTTCTCCTATGTGCTTTCATCCCTAACCCTAACCCTTCCGAAAGTCGGAGAAGCTCAAGGATGGTACCGATCGATGCGCGCTACCCCATTTAGTGGGGGTAGAGCCTACTTGCAAGTCTCTCAGACCTTCACAAAAAAAGTTATTCAAGAATATCTCCTCAGATTTGGGGGAATTTCGTCGGTCGACCTCTTCCGAAGGTCGTACAAGCTCGGGGATGGTACCAATCGATCCGCAGGACCCAAATTAGTCCAGATGCAACCACTTTTCAAGTCTCTCCGACCTTCACAAAAAAAGTTATTCAAGAATATCTCTTTCTCCTATGTGCTTTCATCCCTAACCCTAACCCTAACCCTTCCGAAAGTCGGAGAAGCTCAAGGATGGTACCGATCGATGCGCGCTACCCCATTTAGTGGGGGTAGAGCCTACTTGCAAGTCTCTCCGACCTTCACAAAAAAAGTTATTCAAGAATATCTCTTTCTCCTATGTGCTTTCATCCCTAACCCTAACCCTAACCCTTCCGAAAGTCGGAGAAGCTCAAGGATGGTACCGATCGATGCGCGCAACCCCATTTAGTGGGGGTAGAGCCTACTTGCAAGTCTCTCCGACCTTCACAAAAAAAGTAATTCAAGAATATCTCCTCAGATTTGGGGGAATTTCGTCGGTCGACCTCTTCCGAAGGTCGTACAAGCTCGGGGATGGTACCAATCGATCCGCAGGACCCAAATTAGTCCAGATGCAACCACTTTCCAAGTCTCTCCGACCTTCACAAAAAAAGTTATTCAAGAATATCTCTTTCTCCTATGTGCTTTCATCCCTAACCCTAACCCTAACCCTTCCGAAAGTCGGAGAAGCTCAAGGATGGTACCGATCGATGCGCGCTACCCCATTTAGTGGGGGTAGAGCCTACTTGCAAGTCTCTCCGACCTTCACAAAAAAAGTTATTCAAGAATATCTCTTTCTCCTATGTGCTTTCATCCCTAACCCTAACCCTAACCCTTCCGAAAGTCGGAGAAGCTCAAGGATGGTACCGATCGATGCGCGCAAGCCCATTTAGTGGGGGTAGAGCCTACTTGCAAGTCTCTCCGACCTTCACAAAAAAAGTTATTCAAGAATATCTCCTCAGATTTGGGGGAATTTCGTCGGTCGACCTCTTCCGAAGGTCGTACAAGCTCGGGGATGGTACCAATCGATCCGCAGGACCCAAATTAGTCCAGATGCAACCACTTTCCAAGTCTCTCCGACCTTCACAAAAAAAGTTATTCAAGAATATCTCTTTCTCCTATGTGCTTTCATCCCTAACCCTAACCCTTCCGAAAGTCGGAGAAGCTCAAGGATGGTACCGATCGATGCGCGCTACCCCATTTAGTGGGGGTAGAGCCTACTTGCAAGTCTCTCCGACCTTCACAAAAAAAGTTATTCAAGAATATCTCTTTCTCCTATGTGCTTTCATCCCTAACCCTAACCCTAACCCTTCCGAAAGTCGGAGAAGCTCAAGGATGGTACCGATCGATGCGCGCAACCCCATTTAGTGGGGGTAGAGCCTACTTGCAAGTCTCTCCGACCTTCACAAAAAAAGTTATTCAAGAATATCTCCTCAGATTTGGGGGAATTTCGTCGGTCGACCTCTTCCGAAGGTCGTACAAGCTCGGGGATGGTACCAATCGATCCGCAGGACCCAAATTAGTCCAGATGCAACCACTTTCCAAGTCTCTCCGACCTTCACAAAAAAAGTTATTCAAGAATATCTCTTTCTCCTATGTGCTTTCATCCCTAACCCTAACCCTTCCGAAAGTCGGAGAAGCTCAAGGATGGTACTGATCGATGCGCGCTACCCCATTTAGTGGGGGTAGAGCCTACTTGCAAGTCTCTCCGACCTTCACAAAAAAAGTTATTCAAGAATATCTCTTTCTCCTATGTGCTTTCATCCCTAACCCTAACCCTAACCCTTCCGAAAGTCGGAGAAGCTCAAGGATGGTACCGATCGATGCGCGCAACCCCATTTAGTGGGGGTAGAGCCTACTTGCAAGTCTCTCCGACCTTCACAAAAAAAGTTATTCAAGAATATCTCCTCAGATTTGGGGGAATTTCGTCGGTCGACCTCTTCCGAAGGTCGTACAAGCTCGGGGATGGTACCAATCGATCCGCAGGACCCAAATTAGTCCAGATGCAACCACTTTCCAAGTCTCTCCGACCTTCACAAAAAAAGTTATTCAAGAATATCTCTTTCTCCTATGTGCTTTCATCCCTAACCCTAACCCTAACCCTTCCGAAAGTCGGAGAAGCTCAAGGATGGTACCGATCGATGCGCGCTACCCCATTTAGTGGGGGTAGAGCCTACTTGCAAGTCTCTCCGACCTTCACAAAAAAAGTTATTCAAGAATATCTCTTTCTCCTATGTGCTTTCATCCCTAACCCTAACCCTAACCCTTCCGAAAGTCGGAGAAGCTCAAGGATGGTACCGATCGATGCGCGCTACCCCATTTAGTGGGGGTAGAGCCTACTTGCAAGTCTCTCCGACCTTCACAAAAAAAGTTATTCAAGAATATCTCTTTCTCCTATGTGCTTTCATCCCTAACCCTAACCCTTCCGAAAGTCGGAGAAGCTCAAGGATGGTACCGATCGATGCGCGCTACCACATTTAGTGGGGGTAGAGCCTACTTGCAAGTCTCTCCGACCTTCACAAAAAAAGTTATTCAAGAATATCTCTTTCTCCTATGTGCTTTCATCCCTAACCCTAACCCTAACCCTTCCGAAAGTCGGAGAAGCTCAAGGATGGTACCGATCGATGCGCGCAACCCCATTTAGTGGGGGTAGAGCCTACTTGCAAGTCTCTCCGACCTTCACAAAAAAAGTTATTCAAGAATATCTCTTTCTCCTATGTGCTTTCATCCCTAACCCTAACCCTTCCGAAAGTCGGAGAAGCTCAAGGATGGTACCGATCTATGCGCGCAACCCCATTTAGTGGGGGTAGAGCCTACTTGCAAGTCTCTCCGACCTTCACAAAAAAAGTAATTCAAGAATATCTCCTCAGATTTGGGGGAATTTCGTCGGTCGACCTCTTCCGAAGGTCGTACAAGCTCGGGGATGGTACCAATCGATCCGCAGGACCCAAATTAGTCCAGATGCAACCACTTTCCAAGTCTCTCCGACCTTCACAAAAAAAGTTATTCAAGAATATCTCTTTCTCCTATGTGCTTTCATCCCTAACCCTAACCCTAACCCTTCCGAAAGTCGGAGAAGCTCAAGGATGGTACCGATCGATGCGCGCTACCCCATTTAGTGGGGGCAGAGCCTACTTGCAAGTCTCTCCGACCTTCACAAAAAAAGTTATTCAAGAATATCTCTTTCTCCTATGTGCTTTCATCCCTAACCCTAACCCTAACCCTTCCAAAAGTCGGAGAAGCTCAAGGATGGTACCGATCGATGCGCGCTACCCCATTTAGTGGGGGTAGAGCCTACTTGCAAGTCTCTCCGACCTTCACAAAAAAAGTTATTCAAGAATATCTCTTTCTCCTATGTGCTTTCATCCCTAACCCTAACCCTAACCCTTCCGAAAGTCGGAGAAGCTCAAGGATGGTACCGATCGATGCGCGCAACCCCATTTAGTGGGGGTAGAGCCTACTTGCAAGTCTCTCCGACCTTCACAAAAAAAGTAATTCAAGAATATCTCCTCAGATTTGGGGGAATTTCGTCGGTCGACCTCTTCCGAAGGTCGTACAAGCTCGGGGATGGTACCAATCGATCCGCAGGACCCAAATTAGTCCAGATGCAACCACTTTCCAAGTCTCTCCGACCTTCACAAAAAAAGTTATTCAAGAATATCTCTTTCTCCTATGTGCTTTCATCCCTAACCCTAACCCTAACCCTTCCGAAAGTCGGAGAAGCTCAAGGATGGTACCGATCGATGCGCGCTACCCCATTTAGTGGGGGTAGAGCCTACTTGCAAGTCTCTCCGACCTTCACAAAAAAAGTTATTCAAGAATATCTCTTTCTCCTATGTGCTTTCATCCCTAACCCTAACCCTTCCGAAAGTCGGAGAAGCTCAAGGATGGTACCGATCGATGCGCGCTACCCCATTTAGTGGGGGTAGAGCCTACTTGCAAGTCTCTCAGACCTTCACAAAAAAAGTTATTCAAGAATATCTCCTCAGATTTGGGGGAATTTCGTCGGTCGACCTCTTCCGAAGGTCGTACAAGCTCGGGGATGGTACCAATCGATCCGCAGGACCCAAATTAGTCCAGATGCAACCACTTTCCAAGTCTCTCCGACCTTCACAAAAAAAGTTATTCAAGAATATCTCTTTCTCCTATGTGCTTTCATCCCTAACCCTAACCCTAACCCTTCCGAAAGTCGGAGAAGCTCAAGGATGGTACCGATCGATGCGCGCTACCCCATTTAGTGGGGGCAGAGCCTACTTGCAAGTCTCTCCGACCTTCACAAAAAAAGTTATTCAAGAATATCTCTTTCTCCTATGTGCTTTCATCCCTAACCCTAACCCTAACCCTTCCGAAAGTCGGAGAAGCTCAAGGATGGTACCGATCGATGCGCGCAACCCCATTTAGTGGGGGTAGAGCCTACTTGCAAGTCTCTCCGACCTTCACAAAAAAAGTTATTCAAGAATATCTCCTCAGATTTGGGGGAATTTCGTCGGTCGACCTCTTCCGAAGGTCGTACAAGCTCGGGGATGGTACCAATCGATCCGCAGGACCCAAATTAGTCCAGATGCAACCACTTTCCAAGTCTCTCCGACCTTCACAAAAAAAGTTATTCAAGAATATCTCTTTCTCCTATGTGCTTTCATCCCTAACCCTAACCCTAACCCTTCCGAAAGTCGGAGAAGCTCAAGGATGGTACCGATCGATGCGCGCTACCCCATTTAGTGGGGGTAGAGCCTACTTGCAAGTCTCTCCGACCTTCACAAAAAAAGTTATTCAAGAATATCTCTTTCTCCTATGTGCTTTCATCCCTAACCCTAACCCTAACCCTTCCGAAAGTCGGAGAAGCTCAAGGATGGTACCGATCGATGCGCGCTACCCCATTTAGTGGGGGTAGAGCCTACTTGCAAGTCTCTCCGACCTTCACAAAAAAAGTTATTCAAGAATATCTCTTTCTCCTATGTGCTTTCATCCCTAACCCTAACCCTAACCCTTCCGAAAGTCGGAGAAGCTCAAGGATGGTACCGATCGATGCGCGCTACCACATTTAGTGGGGGTAGAGCCTACTTGCAAGTCTCTCCGACCTTCACAAAAAAAGTTATTCAAGAATATCTCTTTCTCCTATGTGCTTTCATCCCTAACCCTAACCCTAACCCTTCCGAAAGTCGGAGAAGCTCAAGGATGGTACCGATCGATGCGCGCAACCCCATTTAGTGGGGGTAGAGCCTACTTGCAAGTCTCTTCGACCTTCACAAAAAAAGTTATTCAAGAATATCTCTTTCTCCTATGTGCTTTCATCCCTAACCCTAACCCTAACCCTTCCGAAAGTCGGAGAAGCTCAAGGATGGTACCGATCGATGCGCGCAACCCCATTTAGTGGGGGTAGAGCCTACTTGCAAGTCTCTCCGACCTTCACAAAAAAAGTAATTCAAGAATATCTCCTCAGATTTGGGGGAATTTCGTCGGTCGACCTCTTCCGAAGGTCGTACAAGCTCGGGGATGGTACCAATCGATCCGCAGGACCCAAATTAGTCCAGATGCAACCACTTTCCAAGTCTCTCCGACCTTCACAAAAAAAGTTATTCAAGAATATCTCTTTCTCCTATGTGCTTTCATCCCTAACCCTAACCCTAACCCTTCCGAAAGTCGGAGAAGCTCAAGGATGGTACCGATCGATGCGCGCTACCCCATTTAGTGGGGGCAGAGCCTACTTGCAAGTCTCTCCGACCTTCACAAAAAAAGTTATTCAAGAATATCTCTTTCTCCTATGTGCTTTCATCCCTAACCCTAACCCTAACCCTTCCGAAAGTCGGAGAAGCTCAAGGATGGTACCGATCGATGCGCGCTACCCCATTTAGTGGGGGTAGAGCCTACTTGCAAGTCTCTCCGACCTTCACAAAAAAAGTTATTCAAGAATATCTCTTTCTCCTATGTGCTTTCATCCCTAACCCTAACCCTAACCCTTCCGAAAGTCGGAGAAGCTCAAGGATGGTACCGATCGATGCGCGCAACCCATTTAGTGGGGGTAGAGCCTACTTGCAAGTCTCTCCGACCTTCACAAAAAAAGTAATTCAAGAATATCTCCTCAGATTTGGGGGAATTTCGTCGGTCGACCTCTTCCGAAGGTCGTACAAGCTCGGGGATGGTACCAATCGATCCGCAGGACCCAAATTAGTCCAGATGCAACCACTTTCCAAGTCTCTCCGACCTTCACAAAAAAAGTTATTCAAGAATATCTCTTTCTCCTATGTGCTTTCATCCCTAACCCTAACCCTAACCCTTCCGAAAGTCGGAGAAGCTCAAAGATGGTACCGATCGATGCGCGCTACCCCATTTAGTGGGGGTAGAGCCTACTTGCAAGTCTCTCCGACCTTCACAAAAAAAGTTATTCAAGAATATCTCTTTCTCCTATGTGCTTTCATCCCTAACCCTAACCCTTCCGAAAGTCGGAGAAGCTCAAGGATGGTACCGATCGATGCGCGCTACCCCATTTAGTGGGGGTAGAGCCTACTTGCAAGTCTCTCAGACCTTCACAAAAAAAGTTATTCAAGAATATCTCCTCAGATTTGGGGGAATTTCGTCGGTCGACCTCTTCCGAAGGTCGTACAAGCTCGGGGATGGTACCAATCGATCCGCAGGACCCAAATTAGTCCAGATGCAACCACTTTCCAAGTCTCTCCGACCTTCACAAAAAAAGTTATTCAAGAATATCTCTTTCTCCTATGTGCTTTCATCCCTAACCCTAACCCTAACCCTTCCGAAAGTCGGAGAAGCTCAAGGATGGTACCGATCGATGCGCGCTACCCCATTTAGTGGGGGCAGAGCCTACTTGCAAGTCTCTCCGACCTTCACAAAAAAAGTTATTCAAGAATATCTCTTTCTCCTATGTGCTTTCATCCCTAACCCTAACCCTAACCCTTCCGAAAGTCGGAGAAGCTCAAGGATGGTACCGATCGATGCGCGCTACCCCATTTAGTGGGGGTAGAGCCTACTTGCAAGTCTCTCCGACCTTCACAAAAAAAGTTATTCAAGAATATCTCTTTCTCCTATGTGCTTTCATCCCTAACCCTAACCCTAACCCTTCCGAAAGTCGGAGAAGCTCAAGGATGGTACCGATCGATGCGCGCTACCCCATTTAGTGGGGGTAGAGCCTACTTGCAAGTCTCTCCGACCTTCACAAAAAAAGTTATTCAAGAATATCTCTTTCTCCTATGTGCTTTCATCCCTAACCCTAACCCTAACCCTTCCGAAAGTCGGAGAAGCTCAAGGATGGTACCGATCGATGCGCGCAACCCCATTTAGTGGGGGTAGAGCCTACTTGCAAGTCTCTCCGACCTTCACAAAAAAAGTTATTCAAGAATATCTCCTCAGATTTGGGGGAATTTCGTCGGTCGACCTCTTCCGAAGGTCGTACAAGCTCGGGGATGGTACCAATCGATCCGCAGGACCCAAATTAGTCCAGATGCAACCACTTTCCAAGTCTCTCCGACCTTCACAAAAAAAGTTATTCAAGAATATCTCTTTCTCCTATGTGCTTTCATCCCTAACCCTAACCCTAACCCTTCCGAAAGTCGGAGAAGCTCAAGGATGGTACCGATCGATGCGCGCTACCCCATTTAGTGGGGGCAGAGCCTACTTGCAAGTCTCTCCGACCTTCACAAAAAAAGTTATTCAAGAATATCTCTTTCTCCTATGTGCTTTCATCCCTAACCCTAACCCTAACCCTTCCGAAAGTCGGAGAAGCTCAAGGATGGTACCGATCGATGCGCGCTACCCCATTTAGTGGGGGTAGAGCCTACTTGCAAGTCTCTCCGACCTTCACAAAAAAAGTTATTCAAGAATATCTCTTTCTCCTATGTGCTTTCATCCCTAACCCTAACCCTAACCCTTCCGAAAGTCGGAGAAGCTCAAGGATGGTACCGATCGATGCGCGCTACCCCATTTAGTGGGGGTAGAGCCTACTTGCAAGTCTCTCCGACCTTCACAAAAAAAGTTATTCAAGAATATCTCTTTCTCCTATGTGCTTTCATCCCTAACCCTAACCCTAACCCTTCCGAAAGTCGGAGAAGCTCAAGGATGGTACCGATCGATGCGCGCAACCCCATTTAGTGGGGGTAGAGCCTACTTGCAAGTCTCTCCGACCTTCACAAAAAAAGTTATTCAAGAATATCTCCTCAGATTTGGGGGAATTTCGTCGGTCGACCTCTTCCGAAGGTCGTACAAGCTCGGGGATGGTACCAATCGATCCGCAGGACCCAAATTAGTCCAGATGCAACCACTTTCCAAGTCTCTCCGACCTTCACAAAAAAAGTTATTCAAGAATATCTCTTTCTCCTATGTGCTTTCATCCCTAACCCTAACCCTAACCCTTCCGAAAGTCGGAGAAGCTCAAGGATGGTACCGATCGATGCGCGCTACCCCATTTAGTGGGGGTAGAGCCTACTTGCAAGTCTCTCCGACCTTCACAAAAAAAGTTATTCAAGAATATCTCTTTCTCCTATGTGCTTTCATCCCTAACCCTAACCCTAACCCTTCCAAAAGTCGGAGAAGCTCAAGGATGGTACCGATCGATGCGCGCAACCCCATTTAGTGGGGGTAGAGCCTACTTGCAAGTCTCTCCGACCTTCACAAAAAAAGTTATTCAAGAATATCTCCTCAGATTTGGGGGAATTTCGTCGGTCGACCTCTTCCGAAGGTCGTACAAGCTCGGGGATGGTACCAATCGATCCGCAGGACCCAAATTAGTCCAGATGCAACCACTTTCCAAGTCTCTCCGACCTTCACAAAAAAAGTTATTCAAGAATATCTCTTTCTCCTATGTGCTTTCATCCCTAACCCTAACCCTAACCCTTCCGAAAGTCGGAGAAGCTCAAGGATGGTACCGATCGATGCGCGCTACCCCATTTAGTGGGGGTAGAGCCTACTTGCAAGTCTCTCCGACCTTCACAAAAAAAGTTATTCAAGAATATCTCTTTCTCCTATGTGCTTTCATCCCTAACCCTAACCCTAACCCTTCCGAAAGTCGGAGAAGCTCAAGGATGGTACCGATCGATGCGCGCTACCCCATTTAGTGGGGGTAGAGCCTACTTGCAAGTCTCTCCGACCTTCACAAAAAAAGTTATTCAAGAATATCTCCTCAGATTTGGGGGAATTTCGTCGGTCGACCTCTTCCGAAGGTCGTACAAGCTCGGGGATGGTACCAATCGATCCGCAGGACCCAAATTAGTCCAGATGCAACCACTTTCCAAGTCTCTCCGACCTTCACAAAAAAAGTTATTCAAGAATATCTCTTTCTCCTATGTGCTTTCATCCCTAACCCTAACCCTAACCCTTCCGAAAGTCGGAGAAGCTCAAGGATGGTACCGATCGATGCGCGCTACCCCATTTAGTGGGGGTAGAGCCTACTTGCAAGTCTCTCCGACCTTCACAAAAAAAGTTATTCAAGAATATCTCTTTCTCCTATGTGCTTTCATCCCTAACCCTAACCCTAACCCTTCCGAAAGTCGGAGAAGCTCAAGGATGGTACCGATCGATGCGCGCAACCCCATTTAGTGGGGGTAGAGCCTACTTGCAAGTCTCTCCGACCTTCACAAAAAAAGTTATTCAAGAATATCTCCTCAGATTTGGGGGAATTTCGTCGGTCGACCTCTTCCGAAGGTCGTACAAGCTCGGGGATGGTACCAATCGATCTGCAGGACCCAAATTAGTCCAGATGCAACCACTTTCCAAGTCTCTCCGACCTTCACAAAAAAAGTTATTCAAGAATATCTCTTTCTCCTATGTGCTTTCATCCCTAACCCTAACCCTAACCCTTCCGAAAGTCGGAGAAGCTCAAGGATGGTACCGATCGATGCGCGCTACCCCATTTAGTGGGGGTAGAGCCTACTTGCAAGTCTCTCCGACCTTCACAAAAAAAGTTATTCAAGAATATCTCTTTCTCCTATGTGCTTTCATCCCTAACCCTAACCCTAACCCTTCCGAAAGTCGGAGAAGCTCAAGGATGGTACCGATCGATGCGCGCTACCCCATTTAGTGGGGGCAGAGCCTACTTGCAAGTCTCTCCGACCTTCACAAAAAAAGTTATTCAAGAATATCTCTTTCTCCTATGTGCTTTCATCCCTAACCCTAACCCTAACCCTTCCGAAAGTCGGAGAAGCTCAAGGATGGTACCGATCGATGCGCGCTACCCCATTTAGTGGGGGTAGAGCCTACTTGCAAGTCTCTCCGACCTTCACAAAAAAAGTTATTCAAGAATATCTCTTTCTCCTATGTGCTTTCATCCCTAACCCTAACCCTAACCCTTCCGAAAGTCGGAGAAGCTCAAGGATGGTACCGATCGATGCGCGCTACCCCATTTAGTGGGGGTAGAGCCTACTTGCAAGTCTCTCCGACCTTCACAAAAAAAGTTATTCAAGAATATCTCTTTCTCCTATGTGCTTTCATCCCTAACCCTAACCCTAACCCTTCCGAAAGTCGGAGAAGCTCAAGGATGGTACCGATCGATGCGCGCAACCCCATTTAGTGGGGGTAGAGCCTACTTGCAAGTCTCTCCGACCTTCACAAAAAAAGTTATTCAAGAATATCTCCTCAGATTTGGGGGAATTTCGTCGGTCGACCTCTTCCGAAGGTCGTACAAGCTCGGGGATGGTACCAATCGATCCGCAGGACCCAAATTAGTCCAGATGCAACCACTTTCCAAGTCTCTCCGACCTTCACAAAAAAAGTTATTCAAGAATATCTCTTTCTCCTATGTGCTTTCATCCCTAACCCTAACCCTAACCCTTCCGAAAGTCGGAGAAGCTCAAGGATGGTACCGATCGATGCGCGCTACCCCATTTAGTGGGGGTAGAGCCTACTTGCAAGTCTCTCCGACCTTCACAAAAAAAGTTATTCAAGAATATCTCTTTCTCCTATGTGCTTTCATCCCTAACCCTAACCCTAACCCTTCCAAAAGTCGGAGAAGCTCAAGGATGGTACCGATCGATGCGCGCAACCCCATTTAGTGGGGGTAGAGCCTACTTGCAAGTCTCTCCGACCTTCACAAAAAAAGTTATTCAAGAATATCTCCTCAGATTTGGGGGAATTTCGTCGGTCGACCTCTTCCGAAGGTCGTACAAGCTCGGGGATGGTACCAATCGATCCGCAGGACCCAAATTAGTCCAGATGCAACCACTTTCCAAGTCTCTCCGACCTTCACAAAAAAAGTTATTCAAGAATATCTCTTTCTCCTATGTGCTTTCATCCCTAACCCTAACCCTAACCCTTCCGAAAGTCGGAGAAGCTCAAGGATGGTACCGATCGATGCGCGCTACCCCATTTAGTGGGGGTAGAGCCTACTTGCAAGTCTCTCCGACCTTCACAAAAAAAGTTATTCAAGAATATCTCTTTCTCCTATGTGCTTTCATCCCTAACCCTAACCCTAACCCTTCCGAAAGTCGGAGAAGCTCAAGGATGGTACCGATCGATGCGCGCTACCCCATTTAGTGGGGGTAGAGCCTACTTGCAAGTCTCTCCGACCTTCACAAAAAAAGTTATTCAAGAATATCTCCTCAGATTTGGGGGAATTTCGTCGGTCGACCTCTTCCGAAGGTCGTACAAGCTCGGGGATGGTACCAATCGATCCGCAGGACCCAAATTAGTCCAGATGCAACCACTTTCCAAGTCTCTCCGACCTTCACAAAAAAAGTTATTCAAGAATATCTCTTTCTCCTATGTGCTTTCATCCCTAACCCTAACCCTAACCCTTCCGAAAGTCGGAGAAGCTCAAGGATGGTACCGATCGATGCGCGCTACCCCATTTAGTGGGGGTAGAGCCTACTTGCAAGTCTCTCCGACCTTCACAAAAAAAGTTATTCAAGAATATCTCTTTCTCCTATGTGCTTTCATCCCTAACCCTAACCCTAACCCTTCCGAAAGTCGGAGAAGCTCAAGGATGGTACCGATCGATGCGCGCAACCCCATTTAGTGGGGGTAGAGCCTACTTGCAAGTCTCTCCGACCTTCACAAAAAAAGTTATTCAAGAATATCTCCTCAGATTTGGGGGAATTTCGTCGGTCGACCTCTTCCGAAGGTCGTACAAGCTCGGGGATGGTACCAATCGATCTGCAGGACCCAAATTAGTCCAGATGCAACCACTTTCCAAGTCTCTCCGACCTTCACAAAAAAAGTTATTCAAGAATATCTCTTTCTCCTATGTGCTTTCATCCCTAACCCTAACCCTAACCCTTCCGAAAGTCGGAGAAGCTCAAGGATGGTACCGATCGATGCGCGCTACCCCATTTAGTGGGGGTAGAGCCTACTTGCAAGTCTCTCCGACCTTCACAAAAAAAGTTATTCAAGAATATCTCTTTCTCCTATGTGCTTTCATCCCTAACCCTAACCCTAACCCTTCCGAAAGTCGGAGAAGCTCAAGGATGGTACCGATCGATGCGCGCTACCCCATTTAGTGGGGGTAGAGCCTACTTGCAAGTCTCTCCGACCTTCACAAAAAAAGTTATTCAAGAATATCTCCTCAGATTTGGGGGAATTTCGTCGGTCGACCTCTTCCGAAGGTCGTACAAGCTCGGGGATGGTACCAATCGATCCGCAGGACCCAAATTAGTCCAGATGCAACCACTTTCCAAGTCTCTCCGACCTTCACAAAAAAAGTTATTCAAGAATATCTCTTTCTCCTATGTGCTTTCATCCCTAACCCTAACCCTAACCCTTCCGAAAGTCGGAGAAGCTCAAGGATGGTACCGATCGATGCGCGCTACCCCATTTAGTGGGGGTAGAGCCTACTTGCAAGTCTCTCCGACCTTCACAAAAAAAGTTATTCAAGAATATCTCTTTCTCCTATGTGCTTTCATCCCTAACCCTAACCCTAACCCTTCCGAAAGTCGGAGAAGCTCAAGGATAGTACCGATCGATGCGCGCAACCCCATTTAGTGGGGGTAGAGCCTACTTGCAAGTCTCTCCGACCTTCACAAAAAAAGTTATTCAAGAATATCTCCTCAGATTTGGGGGAATTTCGTCGGTCGACCTCTTCCGAAGGTCGTACAAGCTCGGGGATGGTACCAATCGATCCGCAGGACCCAAATTAGTCCAGATGCAACCACTTTCCAAGTCTCTCCGACCTTCACAAAAAAAGTTATTCAAGAATATCTCTTTCTCCTATGTGCTTTCATCCCTAACCCTAACCCTAACCCTTCCGAAAGTCGGAGAAGCTCAAGGATGGTACCGATTGATGCGCGCTACCCCATTTAGTGGGGGTAGAGCCTACTTGCAAGTCTCTCCGACCTTCACAAAAAAAGTTATTCAAGAATATCTCTTTCTCCTATGTGCTTTCATCCCTAACCCTAACCCTAACCCTTCCGAAAGTCGGAGAAGCTCAAGGATGGTACCGATCGATGCGCGCTACCCCATTTAGTGGGGGTAGAGCCTACTTGCAAGTCTCTCCGACCTTCACAAAAAAAGTTATTCAAGAATATCTCTTTCTCCTATGTGCTTTCATCCCTAACCCTAACCCTAACCCTTCCGAAAGTCGGAGAAGCTCAAGGATGGTACCGATCGATGCGCGCTACCCCATTTAGTGGGGGTAGAGCCTACTTGCAAGTCTCTCCGACCTTCACAAAAAAAGTTATTCAAGAATATCTCTTTCTCCTATGTGCTTTCATCCCTAACCCTAACCCTAACCCTTCCGAAAGTCGGAGAAGCTCAAGGATGGTACTGATCGATGCGCGCAACCCCATTTAGTGGGGGTAGAGCCTACTTGCAAGTCTCTCCGACCTTCACAAAAAAAGTTATTCAAGAATATCTCCTCAGATTTGGGGGAATTTCGTCGGTCGACCTCTTCCGAAGGTCGTACAAGCTCGGGGATGGTACCAATCGATCCGCAGGACCCAAATTAGTCCAGATGCAACCACTTTCCAAGTCTCTCCGACCTTCACAAAAAAAGTTATTCAAGAATATCTCTTTCTCCTATGTGCTTTCAGCCCTAACCCTAACCCTAAACCTTCCGAAAGTCGGAGAAGCTCAAGGATGGTACCGATCGATGCGCGCTACCCCATTTAGTGGGGGTAGAGCCTACTTGCAAGTCTCTCCGACCTTCACAAAAAAAGTTATTCAAGAATATCTCTTTCTCCTATGTGCTTTCATCCCTAACCCTAACCCTAACCCTTCCGAAAGTCGGAGAAGCTCAAGGATGGTACCGATCGATGCGCGCAACCCCATTTAGTGGGGGTAGAGCCTACTTGCAAGTCTCTCCGACCTTCACAAAAAAAGTTATTCAAGAATATCTCCTCAGATTTGGGGGAATTTCGTCGGTCGACCTCTTCCGAAGGTCGTACAAGCTCGGGGATGGTACCAATCGATCCGCAGGACCCAAATTAGTCCAGATGCAACCACTTTCCAAGTCTCTCCGACCTTCACAAAAAAAGTTATTCAAGAATATCTCTTTCTCCTATGTGCTTTCATCCCTAACCCTAACCCTAACCCTTCCGAAAGTCGGAGAAGCTCAAGGATGGTACCGATCGATGCGCGCTACCCCATTTAGTGGGGGTAGAGCCTACTTGCAAGTCTCTCCGACCTTCACAAAAAAAGTTATTCAAGAATATCTCTTTCTCCTATGTGCTTTCATCCCTAACCCTAACCCTAACCCTTCCGAAAGTCGGAGAAGCTCAAGGATGGTACCGATCGATGCGCGCTACCCCATTTAGTGGGGGTAGAGCCTACTTGCAAGTCTCTCCGACCTTCACAAAAAAAGTTATTCAAGAATATCTCCTCAGATTTGGGGGAATTTCGTCGGTCGACCTCTTCCGAAGGTCGTACAAGCTCGGGGATGGTACCAATCGATCTGCAGGACCCAAGTTAGTCCAGATGCAACCACTTTCCAAGTCTCTCCGACCTTCACAAAAAAAGTTATTCAAGAATATCTCTTTCTCCTATGTGCTTTCATCCCTAACCCTAACCCTAACCCTTCCGAAAGTCGGAGAAGCTCAAGGATGGTACCGATCGATGCGCGCTACCCCATTTAGTGGGGGTAGAGCCTACTTGCAAGTCTCTCCGACCTTCACAAAAAAAGTTATTCAAGAATATCTCTTTCTCCTATGTGCTTTCATCCCTAACCCTAACCCTAACCCTTCCGAAAGTCGGAGAAGCTCAAGGATGGTACCGATCGATGCGCGCTACCCCATTTAGTGGGGGTAGAGCCTACTTGCAAGTCTCTCCGACCTTCACAAAAAAAGTTATTCAAGAATATCTCCTCAGATTTGGGGGAATTTCGTCGGTCGACCTCTTCCGAAGGTCGTACAAGCTCGGGGATGGTACCAATCGATCCGCAGGACCCAAATTAGTCCAGATGCAACCACTTTCCAAGTCTCTCCGACCTTCACAAAAAAAGTTATTCAAGAATATCTCTTTCTCCTATGTGCTTTCATCCCTAACCCTAACCCTAACCCTTCCGAAAGTCGGAGAAGCTCAAGGATGGTACCGATCGATGCGCGCTACCCCATTTAGTGGGGGTAGAGCCTACTTGCAAGTCTCTCCGACCTTCACAAAAAAAGTTATTCAAGAATATCTCTTTCTCCTATGTGCTTTCATCCCTAACCCTAACCCTAACCCTTCCGAAAGTCGGAGAAGCTCAAGGATGGTACCGATCGATGCGCGCTACCCCATTTAGTGGGGGTAGAGCCTACTTGCAAGTCTCTCCGACCTTCACAAAAAAAGTTATTCAAGAATATCTCTTTCTCCTATGTGCTTTCATCCCTAACCCTAACCCTAACCCTTCCGAAAGTCGGAGAAGCTCAAGGATGGTACTGATCGATGCGCGCTACCCCATTTAGTGGGGGTAGAGCCTACTTGCAAGTCTCTCCGACCTTCACAAAAAAAGTTATTCAAGAATATCTCTTTCTCCTATGTGCTTTCATCCCTAACCCTAACCCTAACCCTTCCGAAAGTCGGAGAAGCTCAAGGATGGTACTGATCGATGCGCGCAACCCCATTTAGTGGGGGTAGAGCCTACTTGCAAGTCTCTCCGACCTTCACAAAAAAAGTTATTCAAGAATATCTCCTCAGATTTTGGGGGAATTTCGTCGGTCGACCTCTTCCGAAGGTCGTACAAGCTCGGGGATGGTACCAATCGATCTGCAGGACCCAAATTAGTCCAGATGCAACCACTTTCCAAGTCTCTCCGACCTTCACAAAAAAAGTTATTCAAGAATATCTCTTTCTCCTATGTGCTTTCATCCCTAACCCTAACCCTAACCCTTCCGAAAGTCGGAGAAGCTCAAGGATGGTACCGATCGATGCGCGCTACCCCATTTAGTGGGGGTAGAGCCTACTTGCAAGTCTCTCCGACCTTCACAAAAAAAGTTATTCAAGAATATCTCTTTCTCCTATGTGCTTTCATCCCTAACCCTAACCCTAACCCTTCCGAAAGTCGGAGAAGCTCAAGGATGGTACCGATCGATGCGCGCAACCCCATTTAGTGGGGGTAGAGCCTACTTGCAAGTCTCTCCGACCTTCACAAAAAAAGTTATTCAAGAATATCTCCTCAGATTTGGGGGAATTTCGTCGGTCGACCTCTTCCGAAGGTCGTACAAGCTCGGGGATGGTACCAATCGATCCGCAGGACCCAAATTAGTCCAGATGCAACCACTTTCCAAGTCTCTCCGACCTTCACAAAAAAAGTTATTCAAGAATATCTCTTTCTCCTATGTGCTTTCATCCCTAACCCTAACCCTAACCCTTCCGAAAGTCGGAGAAGCTCAAAGATGGTACCGATCGATGCGCGCTACCCCATTTAGTGGGGGTAGAGCCTACTTGCAAGTCTCTCCGACCTTCACAAAAAAAGTTATTCAAGAATATCTCTTTCTCCTATGTGCTTTCATCCCTAACCCTAACCCTAACCCTTCCGAAAGTCGGAGAAGCTCAAGGATGGTACCGATCGATGCGCGCTACCCCATTTAGTGGGGGTAGAGCCTACTTGCAAGTCTCTCCGACCTTCACAAAAAAAGTTATTCAAGAATATCTCTTTCTCCTATGTGCTTTCATCCCTAACCCTAACCCTAACCCTTCCGAAAGTCGGAGAAGCTCAAGGATGGTACCGATCGATGCGCGCTACCCCATTTAGTGGGGGTAGAGCCTACTTGCAAGTCTCTCCGACCTTCACAAAAAAAGTTATTCAAGAATATCTCTTTCTCCTATGTGCTTTCATCCCTAACCCTAACCCTAACCCTTCCGAAAGTCGGAGAAGCTCAAGGATGGTACTGATCGATGCGCGCAACCCCATTTAGTGGGGGTAGAGCCTACTTGCAAGTCTCTCCGACCTTCACAAAAAAAGTTATTCAAGAATATCTCCTCAGATTTGGGGGAATTTCGTCGGTCGACCTCTTCCGAAGGTCGTACAAGCTCGGGGATGGTACCAATCGATCCGCAGGACCCAAATTAGTCCAGATGCAACCACTTTCCAAGTCTCTCCGACCTTCACAAAAAAAGTTATTCAAGA
Organism: Limanda limanda; assembly: GCF_963576545.1. Classification (NCBI taxonomy): domain Eukaryota; kingdom Metazoa; phylum Chordata; class Actinopteri; order Pleuronectiformes; family Pleuronectidae; genus Limanda; species Limanda limanda. The sequence continues at coordinate 1,081,716 of NW_026870560.1, forward strand.
ATATCTCTTTCTCCTATGTGCTTTCAGCCCTAACCCTAACCCTAACCCTTCCGAAAGTCGGAGAAGCTCAAGGATGGTACCGATCGATGCGCGCTACCCCATTTAGTGGGGGTAGAGCCTACTTGCAAGTCTCTCCGACCTTCACAAAAAAAGTTATTCAAGAATATCTCTTTCTCCTATGTGCTTTCATCCCTAACCCTAACCCTAACCCTTCCGAAAGTCGGAGAAGCTCAAGGATGGTACCGATCGATGCGCGCTACCCCATTTAGTGGGGGTAGAGCCTACTTGCAAGTCTCTCCGACCTTCACAAAAAAAGTTATTCAAGAATATCTCCTCAGATTTGGGGGAATTTCGTCGGTCGACCTCTTCCGAAGGTCGTACAAGCTCGGGGATGGTACCAATCGATCAGCAGGACCCAAATTAGTCCAGATGCAACCACTTTCCAAGTCTCTCCGACCTTCACAAAAAAAGTTATTCAAGAATATCTCTTTCTCCTATGTGCTTTCATCCCTAACCCTAACCCTAACCCTTCCGAAAGTCGGAGAAGCTCAAGGATGGTACCGATCGATGCGCGCTACCCCATTTAGTGGGGGTAGAGCCTACTTGCAAGTCTCTCCGACCTTCACAAAAAAAGTTATTCAAGAATATCTCTTTCTCCTATGTGCTTTCATCCCTAACCCTAACCCTAACCCTTCCGAAAGTCGGAGAAGCTCAAGGATGGTACCGATCGATGCGCGCAACCCCATTTAGTGGGGGTAGAGCCTACTTGCAAGTCTCTCCGACCTTCACAAAAAAAGTTATTCAAGAATATCTCCTCAGATTTGGGGGAATTTCGTCGGTCGACCTCTTCCGAAGGTCGTACAAGCTCGGGGATGGTACCAATCGATCCGCAGGACCCAAATTAGTCCAGATGCAACCACTTTCCAAGTCTCTCCGACCTTCACAAAAAAAGTTATTCAAGAATATCTCTTTCTCCTATGTGCTTTCATCCCTAACCCTAACCCTAACCCTTCCGAAAGTCGGAGAAGCTCAAGGATGGTACCGATCGATGCGCGCTACCCCATTTAGTGGGGGTAGAGCCTACTTGCAAGTCTCTCCGACCTTCACAAAAAAAGTTATTCAAGAATATCTCTTTCTCCTATGTGCTTTCATCCCTAACCCTAACCCTAACCCTTCCGAAAGTCGGAGAAGCTCAAGGATGGTACCGATCGATGCGCGCTACCCCATTTAGTGGGGGTAGAGCCTACTTGCAAGTCTCTCCGACCTTCACAAAAAAAGTTATTCAAGAATATCTCCTCAGATTTGGGGGAATTTCGTCGGTCGACCTCTTCCGAAGGTCGTACAAGCTCGGGGATGGTACCAATCGATCCGCAGGACCCAAATTAGTCCAGATGCAACCACTTTCCAAGTCTCTCCGACCTTCACAAAAAAAGTTATTCAAGAATATCTCTTTCTCCTATGTGCTTTCATCCCTAACCCTAACCCTAACCCTTCCGAAAGTCGGAGAAGCTCAAGGATGGTACCGATCGATGCGCGCTACCCCATTTAGTGGGGGTAGAGCCTACTTGCAAGTCTCTCCGACCTTCACAAAAAAAGTTATTCAAGAATATCTCTTTCTCCTATGTGCTTTCATCCCTAACCCTAACCCTAACCCTTCCGAAAGTCGGAGAAGCTCAAGGATGGTACCGATCGATGCGCGCTACCCCATTTAGTGGGGGTAGAGCCTACTTGCAAGTCTCTCCGACCTTCACAAAAAAAGTTATTCAAGAATATCTCTTTCTCCTATGTGCTTTCATCCCTAACCCTAACCCTAACCCTTCCGAAAGTCGGAGAAGCTCAAGGATGGTACTGATCGATGCGCGCTACCCCATTTAGTGGGGGTAGAGCCTACTTGCAAGTCTCTCCGACCTTCACAAAAAAAGTTATTCAAGAATATCTCTTTCTCCTATGTGCTTTCATCCCTAACCCTAACCCTAACCCTTCCGAAAGTCGGAGAAGCTCAAGGATGGTACTGATCGATGCGCGCAACCCCATTTAGTGGGGGTAGAGCCTACTTGCAAGTCTCTCCGACCTTCACAAAAAAAGTTATTCAAGAATATCTCCTCAGATTTTGGGGGAATTTCGTCGGTCGACCTCTTCCGAAGGTCGTACAAGCTCGGGGATGGTACCAATCGATCTGCAGGACCCAAGTTAGTCCAGATGCAACCACTTTCCAAGTCTCTCCGACCTTCACAAAAAAAGTTATTCAAGAATATCTCTTTCTCCTATGTGCTTTCATCCCTAACCCTAACCCTAACCCTTCCGAAAGTCGGAGAAGCTCAAGGATGGTACCGATCGATGCGCGCTACCCCATTTAGTGGGGGTAGAGCCTACTTGCAAGTCTCTCCGACCTTCACAAAAAAAGTTATTCAAGAATATCTCTTTCTCCTATGTGCTTTCATCCCTAACCCTAACCCTAACCCTTCCGAAAGTCGGAGAAGCTCAAGGATGGTACCGATCGATGCGCGCAACCCCATTTAGTGGGGGTAGAGCCTACTTGCAAGTCTCTCCGACCTTCACAAAAAAAGTTATTCAAGAATATCTCCTCAGATTTGGGGGAATTTCGTCGGTCGACCTCTTCCGAAGGTCGTACAAGCTCGGGGATGGTACCAATCGATCCGCAGGACCCAAATTAGTCCAGATGCAACCACTTTCCAAGTCTCTCCGACCTTCACAAAAAAAGTTATTCAAGAATATCTCTTTCTCCTATGTGCTTTCATCCCTAACCCTAACCCTAACCCTTCCGAAAGTCGGAGAAGCTCAAAGATGGTACCGATCGATGCGCGCTACCCCATTTAGTGGGGGTAGAGCCTACTTGCAAGTCTCTCCGACCTTCACAAAAAAAGTTATTCAAGAATATCTCTTTCTCCTATGTGCTTTCATCCCTAACCCTAACCCTAACCCTTCCGAAAGTCGGAGAAGCTCAAGGATGGTACCGATCGATGCGCGCTACCCCATTTAGTGGGGGTAGAGCCTACTTGCAAGTCTCTCCGACCTTCACAAAAAAAGTTATTCAAGAATATCTCTTTCTCCTATGTGCTTTCATCCCTAACCCTAACCCTAACCCTTCCGAAAGTCGGAGAAGCTCAAGGATGGTACCGATCGATGCGCGCTACCCCATTTAGTGGGGGTAGAGCCTACTTGCAAGTCTCTCCGACCTTCACAAAAAAAGTTATTCAAGAATATCTCTTTCTCCTATGTGCTTTCATCCCTAACCCTAACCCTAACCCTTCCGAAAGTCGGAGAAGCTCAAGGATGGTACTGATCGATGCGCGCAACCCCATTTAGTGGGGGTAGAGCCTACTTGCAAGTCTCTCCGACCTTCACAAAAAAAGTTATTCAAGAATATCTCCTCAGATTTGGGGGAATTTCGTCGGTCGACCTCTTCCGAAGGTCGTACAAGCTCGGGGATGGTACCAATCGATCCGCAGGACCCAAATTAGTCCAGATGCAACCACTTTCCAAGTCTCTCCGACCTTCACAAAAAAAGTTATTCAAGAATATCTCTTTCTCCTATGTGCTTTCATCCCTAACCCTAACCCTAACCCTTCCGAAAGTCGGAGAAGCTCAAGGATGGTACCGATCGATGCGCGCTACCCCATTTAGTGGGGGTAGAGCCTACTTGCAAGTCTCTCCGACCTTCACAAAAAAAGTTATTCAAGAATATCTCTTTCTCCTATGTGCTTTCATCCCTAACCCTAACCCTAACCCTTCCGAAAGTCGGAGAAGCTCAAGGATGGTACCGATCGATGCGCGCTACCCCATTTAGTGGGGGTAGAGCCTACTTGCAAGTCTCTCCGACCTTCACAAAAAAAGTTATTCAAGAATATCTCTTTCTCCTATGTGCTTTCATCCCTAACCCTAACCCTAACCCTTCCGAAAGTCGGAGAAGCTCAAGGATGGTACTGATCGATGCGCGCTACCCCATTTAGTGGGGGTAGAGCCTACTTGCAAGTCTCTCCGACCTTCACAAAAAAAGTTATTCAAGAATATCTCTTTCTCCTATGTGCTTTCATCCCTAACCCTAACCCTAACCCTTCCGAAAGTCGGAGAAGCTCAAGGATGGTACTGATCGATGCGCGCAACCCCATTTAGTGGGGGTAGAGCCTACTTGCAAGTCTCTCCGACCTTCACAAAAAAAGTTATTCAAGAATATCTCCTCAGATTTTGGGGGAATTTCGTCGGTCGACCTCTTCCGAAGGTCGTACAAGCTCGGGGATGGTACCAATCGATCTGCAGGACCCAAATTAGTCCAGATGCAACCACTTTCCAAGTCTCTCCGACCTTCACAAAAAAAGTTATTCAAGAATATCTCTTTCTCCTATGTGCTTTCATCCCTAACCCTAACCCTAACCCTTCCGAAAGTCGGAGAAGCTCAAGGATGGTACCGATCGATGCGCGCTACCCCATTTAGTGGGGGTAGAGCCTACTTGCAAGTCTCTCCGACCTTCACAAAAAAAGTTATTCAAGAATATCTCTTTCTCCTATGTGCTTTCATCCCTAACCCTAACCCTAACCCTTCCGAAAGTCGGAGAAGCTCAAGGATGGTACCGATCGATGCGCGCAACCCCATTTAGTGGGGGTAGAGCCTACTTGCAAGTCTCTCCGACCTTCACAAAAAAAGTTATTCAAGAATATCTCCTCAGATTTGGGGGAATTTCGTCGGTCGACCTCTTCCGAAGGTCGTACAAGCTCGGGGATGGTACCAATCGATCCGCAGGACCCAAATTAGTCCAGATGCAACCACTTTCCAAGTCTCTCCGACCTTCACAAAAAAAGTTATTCAAGAATATCTCTTTCTCCTATGTGCTTTCATCCCTAACCCTAACCCTAACCCTTCCGAAAGTCGGAGAAGCTCAAAGATGGTACCGATCGATGCGCGCTACCCCATTTAGTGGGGGTAGAGCCTACTTGCAAGTCTCTCCGACCTTCACAAAAAAAGTTATTCAAGAATATCTCTTTCTCCTATGTGCTTTCATCCCTAACCCTAACCCTAACCCTTCCGAAAGTCGGAGAAGCTCAAGGATGGTACCGATCGATGCGCGCTACCCCATTTAGTGGGGGTAGAGCCTACTTGCAAGTCTCTCCGACCTTCACAAAAAAAGTTATTCAAGAATATCTCTTTCTCCTATGTGCTTTCATCCCTAACCCTAACCCTAACCCTTCCGAAAGTCGGAGAAGCTCAAGGATGGTACCGATCGATGCGCGCTACCCCATTTAGTGGGGGTAGAGCCTACTTGCAAGTCTCTCCGACCTTCACAAAAAAAGTTATTCAAGAATATCTCTTTCTCCTATGTGCTTTCATCCCTAACCCTAACCCTAACCCTTCCGAAAGTCGGAGAAGCTCAAGGATGGTACTGATCGATGCGCGCAACCCCATTTAGTGGGGGTAGAGCCTACTTGCAAGTCTCTCCGACCTTCACAAAAAAAGTTATTCAAGAATATCTCCTCAGATTTGGGGGAATTTCGTCGGTCGACCTCTTCCGAAGGTCGTACAAGCTCGGGGATGGTACCAATCGATCCGCAGGACCCAAATTAGTCCAGATGCAACCACTTTCCAAGTCTCTCCGACCTTCACAAAAAAAGTTATTCAAGAATATCTCTTTCTCCTATGTGCTTTCAGCCCTAACCCTAACCCTAACCCTTCCGAAAGTCGGAGAAGCTCAAGGATGGTACCGATCGATGCGCGCTACCCCATTTAGTGGGGGTAGAGCCTACTTGCAAGTCTCTCCGACCTTCACAAAAAAAGTTATTCAAGAATATCTCTTTCTCCTATGTGCTTTCATCCCTAACCCTAACCCTAACCCTTCCGAAAGTCGGAGAAGCTCAAGGATGGTACCGATCGATGCGCGCTACCCCATTTAGTGGGGGTAGAGCCTACTTGCAAGTCTCTCCGACCTTCACAAAAAAAGTTATTCAAGAATATCTCCTCAGATTTGGGGGAATTTCGTCGGTCGACCTCTTCCGAAGGTCGTACAAGCTCGGGGATGGTACCAATCGATCAGCAGGACCCAAATTAGTCCAGATGCAACCACTTTCCAAGTCTCTCCGACCTTCACAAAAAAAGTTATTCAAGAATATCTCTTTCTCCTATGTGCTTTCATCCCTAACCCTAACCCTAACCCTTCCGAAAGTCGGAGAAGCTCAAGGATGGTACCGATCGATGCGCGCTACCCCATTTAGTGGGGGTAGAGCCTACTTGCAAGTCTCTCCGACCTTCACAAAAAAAGTTATTCAAGAATATCTCTTTCTCCTATGTGCTTTCATCCCTAACCCTAACCCTAACCCTTCCGAAAGTCGGAGAAGCTCAAGGATGGTACCGATCGATGCGCGCAACCCCATTTAGTGGGGGTAGAGCCTACTTGCAAGTCTCTCCGACCTTCACAAAAAAAGTTATTCAAGAATATCTCCTCAGATTTGGGGGAATTTCGTCGGTCGACCTCTTCCGAAGGTCGTACAAGCTCGGGGATGGTACCAATCGATCCGCAGGACCCAAATTAGTCCAGATGCAACCACTTTCCAAGTCTCTCCGACCTTCACAAAAAAAGTTATTCAAGAATATCTCTTTCTCCTATGTGCTTTCATCCCTAACCCTAACCCTAACCCTTCCGAAAGTCGGAGAAGCTCAAGGATGGTACCGATCGATGCGCGCTACCCCATTTAGTGGGGGTAGAGCCTACTTGCAAGTCTCTCCGACCTTCACAAAAAAAGTTATTCAAGAATATCTCTTTCTCCTATGTGCTTTCATCCCTAACCCTAACCCTAACCCTTCCGAAAGTCGGAGAAGCTCAAGGATGGTACCGATCGATGCGCGCTACCCCATTTAGTGGGGGTAGAGCCTACTTGCAAGTCTCTCCGACCTTCACAAAAAAAGTTATTCAAGAATATCTCCTCAGATTTGGGGGAATTTCGTCGGTCGACCTCTTCCGAAGGTCGTACAAGCTCGGGGATGGTACCAATCGATCCGCAGGACCCAAATTAGTCCAGATGCAACCACTTTCCAAGTCTCTCCGACCTTCACAAAAAAAGTTATTCAAGAATATCTCTTTCTCCTATGTGCTTTCATCCCTAACCCTAACCCTAACCCTTCCGAAAGTCGGAGAAGCTCAAGGATGGTACCGATCGATGCGCGCTACCCCATTTAGTGGGGGTAGAGCCTACTTGCAAGTCTCTCCGACCTTCACAAAAAAAGTTATTCAAGAATATCTCTTTCTCCTATGTGCTTTCATCCCTAACCCTAACCCTAACCCTTCCGAAAGTCGGAGAAGCTCAAGGATGGTACCGATCGATGCGCGCTACCCCATTTAGTGGGGGTAGAGCCTACTTGCAAGTCTCTCCGACCTTCACAAAAAAAGTTATTCAAGAATATCTCTTTCTCCTATGTGCTTTCATCCCTAACCCTAACCCTAACCCTTCCGAAAGTCGGAGAAGCTCAAGGATGGTACTGATCGATGCGCGCTACCCCATTTAGTGGGGGTAGAGCCTACTTGCAAGTCTCTCCGACCTTCACAAAAAAAGTTATTCAAGAATATCTCTTTCTCCTATGTGCTTTCATCCCTAACCCTAACCCTAACCCTTCCGAAAGTCGGAGAAGCTCAAGGATGGTACTGATCGATGCGCGCAACCCCATTTAGTGGGGGTAGAGCCTACTTGCAAGTCTCTCCGACCTTCACAAAAAAAGTTATTCAAGAATATCTCCTCAGATTTTGGGGGAATTTCGTCGGTCGACCTCTTCCGAAGGTCGTACAAGCTCGGGGATGGTACCAATCGATCTGCAGGACCCAAGTTAGTCCAGATGCAACCACTTTCCAAGTCTCTCCGACCTTCACAAAAAAAGTTATTCAAGAATATCTCTTTCTCCTATGTGCTTTCATCCCTAACCCTAACCCTAACCCTTCCGAAAGTCGGAGAAGCTCAAGGATGGTACCGATCGATGCGCGCTACCCCATTTAGTGGGGGTAGAGCCTACTTGCAAGTCTCTCCGACCTTCACAAAAAAAGTTATTCAAGAATATCTCTTTCTCCTATGTGCTTTCATCCCTAACCCTAACCCTAACCCTTCCGAAAGTCGGAGAAGCTCAAGGATGGTACCGATCGATGCGCGCAACCCCATTTAGTGGGGGTAGAGCCTACTTGCAAGTCTCTCCGACCTTCACAAAAAAAGTTATTCAAGAATATCTCCTCAGATTTGGGGGAATTTCGTCGGTCGACCTCTTCCGAAGGTCGTACAAGCTCGGGGATGGTACCAATCGATCCGCAGGACCCAAATTAGTCCAGATGCAACCACTTTCCAAGTCTCTCCGACCTTCACAAAAAAAGTTATTCAAGAATATCTCTTTCTCCTATGTGCTTTCATCCCTAACCCTAACCCTAACCCTTCCGAAAGTCGGAGAAGCTCAAAGATGGTACCGATCGATGCGCGCTACCCCATTTAGTGGGGGTAGAGCCTACTTGCAAGTCTCTCCGACCTTCACAAAAAAAGTTATTCAAGAATATCTCTTTCTCCTATGTGCTTTCATCCCTAACCCTAACCCTAACCCTTCCGAAAGTCGGAGAAGCTCAAGGATGGTACCGATCGATGCGCGCTACCCCATTTAGTGGGGGTAGAGCCTACTTGCAAGTCTCTCCGACCTTCACAAAAAAAGTTATTCAAGAATATCTCTTTCTCCTATGTGCTTTCATCCCTAACCCTAACCCTTCCGAAAGTCGGAGAAGCTCAAGGATGGTACCGATCGATGCGCGCTACCCCATTTAGTGGGGGTAGAGCCTACTTGCAAGTCTCTCCGACCTTCACAAAAAAAGTTATTCAAGAATATCTCTTTCTCCTATGTGCTTTCATCCCTAACCCTAACCCTAACCCTTCCGAAAGTCGGAGAAGCTCAAGGATGGTACTGATCGATGCGCGCAACCCCATTTAGTGGGGGTAGAGCCTACTTGCAAGTCTCTCCGACCTTCACAAAAAAAGTTATTCAAGAATATCTCCTCAGATTTGGGGGAATTTCGTCGGTCGACCTCTTCCGAAGGTCGTACAAGCTCGGGGATGGTACCAATCGATCCGCAGGACCCAAATTAGTCCAGATGCAACCACTTTCCAAGTCTCTCCGACCTTCACAAAAAAAGTTATTCAAGAATATCTCTTTCTCCTATGTGCTTTCATCCCTAACCCTAACCCTAACCCTTCCGAAAGTCGGAGAAGCTCAAGGATGGTACCGATCGATGCGCGCTACCCCATTTAGTGGGGGTAGAGCCTACTTGCAAGTCTCTCCGACCTTCACAAAAAAAGTTATTCAAGAATATCTCTTTCTCCTATGTGCTTTCATCCCTAACCCTAACCCTAACCCTTCCGAAAGTCGGAGAAGCTCAAGGATGGTACCGATCGATGCGCGCTACCCCATTTAGTGGGGGTAGAGCCTACTTGCAAGTCTCTCCGACCTTCACAAAAAAAGTTATTCAAGAATATCTCTTTCTCCTATGTGCTTTCATCCCTAACCCTAACCCTAACCCTTCCGAAAGTCGGAGAAGCTCAAGGATGGTACCGATCGATGCGCGCTACCCCATTTAGTGGGGGTAGAGCCTACTTGCAAGTCTCTCCGACCTTCACAAAAAAAGTTATTCAAGAATATCTCCTCAGATTTGGGGGAATTTCGTCGGTCGACCTCTTCCGAAGGTCGTACAAGCTCGGGGATGGTACCAATCGATCCGCAGGACCCAAATTAGTCCAGATGCAACCACTTTCCAAGTCTCTCCGACCTTCACAAAAAAAGTTATTCAAGAATATCTCTTTCTCCTATGTGCTTTCATCCCTAACCCTAACCCTAACCCTTCCGAAAGTCGGAGAAGCTCAAAGATGGTACCGATCGATGCGCGCTACCCCATTTAGTGGGGGTAGAGCCTACTTGCAAGTCTCTCCGACCTTCACAAAAAAAGTTATTCAAGAATATCTCTTTCTCCTATGTGCTTTCATCCCTAACCCTAACCCTAACCCTTCCGAAAGTCGGAGAAGCTCAAAGATGGTACCGATCGATGCGCGCTACCCCATTTAGTGGGGGTAGAGCCTACTTGCAAGTCTCTCCGACCTTCACAAAAAAAGTTATTCAAGAATATCTCTTTCTCCTATGTGCTTTCATCCCTAACCCTAACCCTAACCCTAACCCTTCCGAAAGTCGGAGAAGCTCAAGGATGGTACCGATCGATGCGCGCTACCCCATTTAGTGGGGGTAGAGCCTACTTGCAAGTCTCTCCGACCTTCACAAAAAAAGTTATTCAAGAATATCTCCTCAGATTTGGGGGAATTTCGTCGGTCGACCTCTTCCGAAGGTCGTACAAGCTCGGGGATGGTACCAATCGATCCGCAGGACCCAAATTAGTCCAGATGCAACCACTTTCCAAGTCTCTCCGACCTTCACAAAAAAAGTTATTCAAGAATATCTCTTTCTCCTATGTGCTTTCATCCCTAACCCTAACCCTAACCCTTCCGAAAGTCGGAGAAGCTCAAAGATGGTACCGATCGATGCGCGCTACCCCATTTAGTGGGGGTAGAGCCTACTTGCAAGTCTCTCCGACCTTCACAAAAAAAGTTATTCAAGAATATCTCTTTCTCCTATGTGCTTTCATCCCTAACCCTAACCCTAACCCTTCCGAAAGTCGGAGAAGCTCAAGGATGGTACCGATCGATGCGCGCTACCCCATTTAGTGGGGGTAGAGCCTACTTGCAAGTCTCTCCGACCTTCACAAAAAAAGTTATTCAAGAATATCTCTTTCTCCTATGTGCTTTCATCCCTAACCCTAACCCTAACCCTTCCGAAAGTCGGAGAAGCTCAAGGATGGTACCGATCGATGCGCGCTACCCCATTTAGTGGGGGTAGAGCCTACTTGCAAGTCTCTCCGACCTTCACAAAAAAAGTTATTCAAGAATATCTCTTTCTCCTATGTGCTTTCATCCCTAACCCTAACCCTAACCCTTCCGAAAGTCGGAGAAGCTCAAGGATGGTACCGATCGATGCGCGCAACCCCATTTAGTGGGGGTAGAGCCTACTTGCAAGTCTCTCCGACCTTCACAAAAAAAGTTATTCAAGAATATCTCCTCAGATTTGGGGGAATTTCGTCGGTCGACCTCTTCCGAAGGTCGTACAAGCTCGGGGATGGTACCAATCGATCCGCAGGACCCAAATTAGTCCAGATGCAACCACTTTCCAAGTCTCTCCGACCTTCACAAAAAAAGTTATTCAAGAATATCTCTTTCTCCTATGTGCTTTCATCCCTAACCCTAACCCTAACCCTTCCGAAAGTCGGAGAAGCTCAAGGATGGTACCGATCGATGCGCGCTACCCCATTTAGTGGGGGTAGAGCCTACTTGCAAGTCTCTCCGACCTTCACAAAAAAAGTTATTCAAGAATATCTCTTTCTCCTATGTGCTTTCATCCCTAACCCTAACCCTAACCCTTCCGAAAGTCGGAGAAGCTCAAGGATGGTACCGATCGATGCGCGCTACCCCATTTAGTGGGGGTAGAGCCTACTTGCAAGTCTCTCCGACCTTCACAAAAAAAGTTATTCAAGAATATCTCCTCAGATTTGGGGGAATTTCGTCGGTCGACCTCTTCCGAAGGTCGTACAAGCTCGGGGATGGTACCAATCGATCCGCAGGACCCAAATTAGTCCAGATGCAACCACTTTCCAAGTCTCTCCGACCTTCACAAAAAAAGTTATTCAAGAATATCTCTTTCTCCTATGTGCTTTCATCCCTAACCCTAACCCTAACCCTTCCGAAAGTCGGAGAAGCTCAAGGATGGTACCGATCGATGCGCGCTACCCCATTTAGTGGGGGTAGAGCCTACTTGCAAGTCTCTCCGACCTTCACAAAAAAAGTTATTCAAGAATATCTCTTTCTCCTATGTGCTTTCATCCCTAACCCTAACCCTAACCCTTCCGAAAGTCGGAGAAGCTCAAGGATGGTACCGATCGATGCGCGCTACCCCATTTAGTGGGGGTAGAGCCTACTTGCAAGTCTCTCCGACCTTCACAAAAAAAGTTATTCAAGAATATCTCCTCAGATTTGGGGGAATTTCGTCGGTCGACCTCTTCCGAAGGTCGTACAAGCTCGGGGATGGTACCAATCGATCCGCAGGACCCAAATTAGTCCAGATGCAACCACTTTCCAAGTCTCTCCGACCTTCACAAAAAAAGTTATTCAAGAATATCTCTTTCTCCTATGTGCTTTCATCCCTAACCCTAACCCTAACCCTTCCGAAAGTCGGAGAAGCTCAAGGATGGTACCGATCGATGCGCGCTACCCCATTTAGTGGGGGTAGAGCCTACTTGCAAGTCTCTCCGACCTTCACAAAAAAAGTTATTCAAGAATATCTCTTTCTCCTATGTGCTTTCATCCCTAACCCTAACCCTAACCCTTCCGAAAGTCGGAGAAGCTCAAGGATGGTACCGATCGATGCGCGCTACCCCATTTAGTGGGGGTAGAGCCTACTTGCAAGTCTCTCCGACCTTCACAAAAAAAGTTATTCAAGAATATCTCTTTCTCCTATGTGCTTTCATCCCTAACCCTAACCCTAACCCTTCCGAAAGTCGGAGAAGCTCAAGGATGGTACTGATCGATGCGCGCTACCCCATTTAGTGGGGGTAGAGCCTACTTGCAAGTCTCTCCGACCTTCACAAAAAAAGTTATTCAAGAATATCTCTTTCTCCTATGTGCTTTCATCCCTAACCCTAACCCTAACCCTTCCGAAAGTCGGAGAAGCTCAAGGATGGTACTGATCGATGCGCGCAACCCCATTTAGTGGGGGTAGAGCCTACTTGCAAGTCTCTCCGACCTTCACAAAAAAAGTTATTCAAGAATATCTCCTCAGATTTTGGGGGAATTTCGTCGGTCGACCTCTTCCGAAGGTCGTACAAGCTCGGGGATGGTACCAATCGATCTGCAGGACCCAAATTAGTCCAGATGCAACCACTTTCCAAGTCTCTCCGACCTTCACAAAAAAAGTTATTCAAGAATATCTCTTTCTCCTATGTGCTTTCATCCCTAACCCTAACCCTAACCCTTCCGAAAGTCGGAGAAGCTCAAGGATGGTACCGATCGATGCGCGCTACCCCATTTAGTGGGGGTAGAGCCTACTTGCAAGTCTCTCCGACCTTCACAAAAAAAGTTATTCAAGAATATCTCTTTCTCCTATGTGCTTTCATCCCTAACCCTAACCCTAACCCTTCCGAAAGTCGGAGAAGCTCAAGGATGGTACCGATCGATGCGCGCAACCCCATTTAGTGGGGGTAGAGCCTACTTGCAAGTCTCTCCGACCTTCACAAAAAAAGTTATTCAAGAATATCTCCTCAGATTTGGGGGAATTTCGTCGGTCGACCTCTTCCGAAGGTCGTACAAGCTCGGGGATGGTACCAATCGATCCGCAGGACCCAAATTAGTCCAGATGCAACCACTTTCCAAGTCTCTCCGACCTTCACAAAAAAAGTTATTCAAGAATATCTCTTTCTCCTATGTGCTTTCATCCCTAACCCTAACCCTAACCCTTCCGAAAGTCGGAGAAGCTCAAAGATGGTACCGATCGATGCGCGCTACCCCATTTAGTGGGGGTAGAGCCTACTTGCAAGTCTCTCCGACCTTCACAAAAAAAGTTATTCAAGAATATCTCTTTCTCCTATGTGCTTTCATCCCTAACCCTAACCCTAACCCTTCCGAAAGTCGGAGAAGCTCAAGGATGGTACCGATCGATGCGCGCTACCCCATTTAGTGGGGGTAGAGCCTACTTGCAAGTCTCTCCGACCTTCACAAAAAAAGTTATTCAAGAATATCTCTTTCTCCTATGTGCTTTCATCCCTAACCCTAACCCTAACCCTTCCGAAAGTCGGAGAAGCTCAAGGATGGTACCGATCGATGCGCGCTACCCCATTTAGTGGGGGTAGAGCCTACTTGCAAGTCTCTCCGACCTTCACAAAAAAAGTTATTCAAGAATATCTCTTTCTCCTATGTGCTTTCATCCCTAACCCTAACCCTAACCCTTCCGAAAGTCGGAGAAGCTCAAGGATGGTACTGATCGATGCGCGCAACCCCATTTAGTGGGGGTAGAGCCTACTTGCAAGTCTCTCCGACCTTCACAAAAAAAGTTATTCAAGAATATCTCCTCAGATTTGGGGGAATTTCGTCGGTCGACCTCTTCCGAAGGTCGTACAAGCTCGGGGATGGTACCAATCGATCCGCAGGACCCAAATTAGTCCAGATGCAACCACTTTCCAAGTCTCTCCGACCTTCACAAAAAAAGTTATTCAAGAATATCTCTTTCTCCTATGTGCTTTCAGCCCTAACCCTAACCCTAACCCTTCCGAAAGTCGGAGAAGCTCAAGGATGGTACCGATCGATGCGCGCTACCCCATTTAGTGGGGGTAGAGCCTACTTGCAAGTCTCTCCGACCTTCACAAAAAAAGTTATTCAAGAATATCTCTTTCTCCTATGTGCTTTCATCCCTAACCCTAACCCTAACCCTTCCGAAAGTCGGAGAAGCTCAAGGATGGTACCGATCGATGCGCGCTACCCCATTTAGTGGGGGTAGAGCCTACTTGCAAGTCTCTCCGACCTTCACAAAAAAAGTTATTCAAGAATATCTCCTCAGATTTGGGGGAATTTCGTCGGTCGACCTCTTCCGAAGGTCGTACAAGCTCGGGGATGGTACCAATCGATCCGCAGGACCCAAATTAGTCCAGATGCAACCACTTTCCAAGTCTCTCCGACCTTCACAAAAAAAGTTATTCAAGAATATCTCTTTCTCCTATGTGCTTTCATCCCTAACCCTAACCCTAACCCTTCCGAAAGTCGGAGAAGCTCAAGGATGGTACCGATCGATGCGCGCTACCCCATTTAGTGGGGGTAGAGCCTACTTGCAAGTCTCTCCGACCTTCACAAAAAAAGTTATTCAAGAATATCTCTTTCTCCTATGTGCTTTCATCCCTAACCCTAACCCTAACCCTTCCGAAAGTCGGAGAAGCTCAAGGATGGTACCGATCGATGCGCGCAACCCCATTTAGTGGGGGTAGAGCCTACTTGCAAGTCTCTCCGACCTTCACAAAAAAAGTTATTCAAGAATATCTCCTCAGATTTGGGGGAATTTCGTCGGTCGACCTCTTCCGAAGGTCGTACAAGCTCGGGGATGGTACCAATCGATCCGCAGGACCCAAATTAGTCCAGATGCAACCACTTTCCAAGTCTCTCCGACCTTCACAAAAAAAGTTATTCAAGAATATCTCTTTCTCCTATGTGCTTTCATCCCTAACCCTAACCCTAACCCTTCCGAAAGTCGGAGAAGCTCAAGGATGGTACCGATCGATGCGCGCTACCCCATTTAGTGGGGGTAGAGCCTACTTGCAAGTCTCTCCGACCTTCACAAAAAAAGTTATTCAAGAATATCTCTTTCTCCTATGTGCTTTCATCCCTAACCCTAACCCTAACCCTTCCGAAAGTCGGAGAAGCTCAAGGATGGTACCGATCGATGCGCGCTACCCCATTTAGTGGGGGTAGAGCCTACTTGCAAGTCTCTCCGACCTTCACAAAAAAAGTTATTCAAGAATATCTCCTCAGATTTGGGGGAATTTCGTCGGTCGACCTCTTCCGAAGGTCGTACAAGCTCGGGGATGGTACCAATCGATCCGCAGGACCCAAATTAGTCCAGATGCAACCACTTTCCAAGTCTCTCCGACCTTCACAAAAAAAGTTATTCAAGAATATCTCTTTCTCCTATGTGCTTTCATCCCTAACCCTAACCCTAACCCTTCCGAAAGTCGGAGAAGCTCAAGGATGGTACCGATCGATGCGCGCTACCCCATTTAGTGGGGGTAGAGCCTACTTGCAAGTCTCTCCGACCTTCACAAAAAAAGTTATTCAAGAATATCTCTTTCTCCTATGTGCTTTCATCCCTAACCCTAACCCTAACCCTTCCGAAAGTCGGAGAAGCTCAAGGATGGTACCGATCGATGCGCGCTACCCCATTTAGTGGGGGTAGAGCCTACTTGCAAGTCTCTCCGACCTTCACAAAAAAAGTTATTCAAGAATATCTCTTTCTCCTATGTGCTTTCATCCCTAACCCTAACCCTAACCCTTCCGAAAGTCGGAGAAGCTCAAGGATGGTACTGATCGATGCGCGCTACCCCATTTAGTGGGGGTAGAGCCTACTTGCAAGTCTCTCCGACCTTCACAAAAAAAGTTATTCAAGAATATCTCTTTCTCCTATGTGCTTTCATCCCTAACCCTAACCCTAACCCTTCCGAAAGTCGGAGAAGCTCAAGGATGGTACTGATCGATGCGCGCAACCCCATTTAGTGGGGGTAGAGCCTACTTGCAAGTCTCTCCGACCTTCACAAAAAAAGTTATTCAAGAATATCTCCTCAGATTTTGGGGGAATTTCGTCGGTCGACCTCTTCCGAAGGTCGTACAAGCTCGGGGATGGTACCAATCGATCTGCAGGACCCAAGTTAGTCCAGATGCAACCACTTTCCAAGTCTCTCCGACCTTCACAAAAAAAGTTATTCAAGAATATCTCTTTCTCCTATGTGCTTTCATCCCTAACCCTAACCCTAACCCTTCCGAAAGTCGGAGAAGCTCAAGGATGGTACCGATCGATGCGCGCTACCCCATTTAGTGGGGGTAGAGCCTACTTGCAAGTCTCTCCGACCTTCACAAAAAAAGTTATTCAAGAATATCTCTTTCTCCTATGTGCTTTCATCCCTAACCCTAACCCTAACCCTTCCGAAAGTCGGAGAAGCTCAAGGATGGTACCGATCGATGCGCGCAACCCCATTTAGTGGGGGTAGAGCCTACTTGCAAGTCTCTCCGACCTTCACAAAAAAAGTTATTCAAGAATATCTCCTCAGATTTGGGGGAATTTCGTCGGTCGACCTCTTCCGAAGGTCGTACAAGCTCGGGGATGGTACCAATCGATCCGCAGGACCCAAATTAGTCCAGATGCAACCACTTTCCAAGTCTCTCCGACCTTCACAAAAAAAGTTATTCAAGAATATCTCTTTCTCCTATGTGCTTTCATCCCTAACCCTAACCCTAACCCTTCCGAAAGTCGGAGAAGCTCAAAGATGGTACCGATCGATGCGCGCTACCCCATTTAGTGGGGGTAGAGCCTACTTGCAAGTCTCTCCGACCTTCACAAAAAAAGTTATTCAAGAATATCTCTTTCTCCTATGTGCTTTCATCCCTAACCCTAACCCTAACCCTTCCGAAAGTCGGAGAAGCTCAAGGATGGTACCGATCGATGCGCGCTACCCCATTTAGTGGGGGTAGAGCCTACTTGCAAGTCTCTCCGACCTTCACAAAAAAAGTTATTCAAGAATATCTCTTTCTCCTATGTGCTTTCATCCCTAACCCTAACCCTAACCCTTCCGAAAGTCGGAGAAGCTCAAGGATGGTACCGATCGATGCGCGCTACCCCATTTAGTGGGGGTAGAGCCTACTTGCAAGTCTCTCCGACCTTCACAAAAAAAGTTATTCAAGAATATCTCTTTCTCCTATGTGCTTTCATCCCTAACCCTAACCCTAACCCTTCCGAAAGTCGGAGAAGCTCAAGGATGGTACTGATCGATGCGCGCAACCCCATTTAGTGGGGGTAGAGCCTACTTGCAAGTCTCTCCGACCTTCACAAAAAAAGTTATTCAAGAATATCTCCTCAGATTTGGGGGAATTTCGTCGGTCGACCTCTTCCGAAGGTCGTACAAGCTCGGGGATGGTACCAATCGATCTGCAGGACCCAAATTAGTCCAGATGCAACCACTTTCCAAGTCTCTCCGACCTTCACAAAAAAAGTTATTCAAGAATATCTCTTTCTCCTATGTGCTTTCATCCCTAACCCTAACCCTAACCCTTCCGAAAGTCGGAGAAGCTCAAGGATGGTACCGATCGATGCGCGCTACCCCATTTAGTGGGGGTAGAGCCTACTTGCAAGTCTCTCCGACCTTCACAAAAAAAGTTATTCAAGAATATCTCTTTCTCCTATGTGCTTTCATCCCTAACCCTAACCCTAACCCTTCCGAAAGTCGGAGAAGCTCAAGGATGGTACTGATCGATGCGCGCTACCCCATTTAGTGGGGGTAGAGCCTACTTGCAAGTCTCTCCGACCTTCACAAAAAAAGTTATTCAAGAATATCTCTTTCTCCTATGTGCTTTCATCCCTAACCCTAACCCTAACCCTTCCGAAAGTCGGAGAAGCTCAAGGATGGTACTGATCGATGCGCGCAACCCCATTTAGTGGGGGTAGAGCCTACTTGCAAGTCTCTCCGACCTTCACAAAAAAAGTTATTCAAGAATATCTCCTCAGATTTTGGGGGAATTTCGTCGGTCGACCTCTTCCGAAGGTCGTACAAGCTCGGGGATGGTACCAATCGATCTGCAGGACCCAAGTTAGTCCAGATGCAACCACTTTCCAAGTCTCTCCGACCTTCACAAAAAAAGTTATTCAAGAATATCTCTTTCTCCTATGTGCTTTCATCCCTAACCCTAACCCTAACCCTTCCGAAAGTCGGAGAAGCTCAAGGATGGTACCGATCGATGCGCGCTACCCCATTTAGTGGGGGTAGAGCCTACTTGCAAGTCTCTCCGACCTTCACAAAAAAAGTTATTCAAGAATATCTCTTTCTCCTATGTGCTTTCATCCCTAACCCTAACCCTAACCCTTCCGAAAGTCGGAGAAGCTCAAGGATGGTACCGATCGATGCGCGCAACCCCATTTAGTGGGGGTAGAGCCTACTTGCAAGTCTCTCCGACCTTCACAAAAAAAGTTATTCAAGAATATCTCCTCAGATTTGGGGGAATTTCGTCGGTCGACCTCTTCCGAAGGTCGTACAAGCTCGGGGATGGTACCAATCGATCCGCAGGACCCAAATTAGTCCAGATGCAACCACTTTCCAAGTCTCTCCGACCTTCACAAAAAAAGTTATTCAAGAATATCTCTTTCTCCTATGTGCTTTCATCCCTAACCCTAACCCTAACCCTTCCGAAAGTCGGAGAAGCTCAAAGATGGTACCGATCGATGCGCGCTACCCCATTTAGTGGGGGTAGAGCCTACTTGCAAGTCTCTCCGACCTTCACAAAAAAAGTTATTCAAGAATATCTCTTTCTCCTATGTGCTTTCATCCCTAACCCTAACCCTAACCCTTCCGAAAGTCGGAGAAGCTCAAGGATGGTACCGATCGATGCGCGCTACCCCATTTAGTGGGGGTAGAGCCTACTTGCAAGTCTCTCCGACCTTCACAAAAAAAGTTATTCAAGAATATCTCTTTCTCCTATGTGCTTTCATCCCTAACCCTAACCCTAACCCTTCCGAAAGTCGGAGAAGCTCAAGGATGGTACCGATCGATGCGCGCTACCCCATTTAGTGGGGGTAGAGCCTACTTGCAAGTCTCTCCGACCTTCACAAAAAAAGTTATTCAAGAATATCTCTTTCTCCTATGTGCTTTCATCCCTAACCCTAACCCTAACCCTTCCGAAAGTCGGAGAAGCTCAAGGATGGTACTGATCGATGCGCGCAACCCCATTTAGTGGGGGTAGAGCCTACTTGCAAGTCTCTCCGACCTTCACAAAAAAAGTTATTCAAGAATATCTCCTCAGATTTGGGGGAATTTCGTCGGTCGACCTCTTCCGAAGGTCGTACAAGCTCGGGGATGGTACCAATCGATCTGCAGGACCCAAATTAGTCCAGATGCAACCACTTTCCAAGTCTCTCCGACCTTCACAAAAAAAGTTATTCAAGAATATCTCTTTCTCCTATGTGCTTTCATCCCTAACCCTAACCCTAACCCTTCCGAAAGTCGGAGAAGCTCAAGGATGGTACCGATCGATGCGCGCTACCCCATTTAGTGGGGGTAGAGCCTACTTGCAAGTCTCTCCGACCTTCACAAAAAAAGTTATTCAAGAATATCTCTTTCTCCTATGTGCTTTCATCCCTAACCCTAACCCTAACCCTTCCGAAAGTCGGAGAAGCTCAAGGATGGTACCGATCGATGCGCGCTACCCCATTTAGTGGGGGTAGAGCCTACTTGCAAGTCTCTCCGACCTTCACAAAAAAAGTTATTCAAGAATATCTCTTTCTCCTATGTGCTTTCATCCCTAACCCTAACCCTAACCCTTCCGAAAGTCGGAGAAGCTCAAGGATGGTACCGATCGATGCGCGCTACCCCATTTAGTGGGGGTAGAGCCTACTTGCAAGTCTCTCCGACCTTCACAAAAAAAGTTATTCAAGAATATCTCCTCAGATTTGGGGGAATTTCGTCGGTCGACCTCTTCCGAAGGTCGTACAAGCTCGGGGATGGTACCAATCGATCCGCAGGACCCAAATTAGTCCAGATGCAACCACTTTCCAAGTCTCTCCGACCTTCACAAAAAAAGTTATTCAAGAATATCTCTTTCTCCTATGTGCTTTCATCCCTAACCCTAACCCTAACCCTTCCGAAAGTCGGAGAAGCTCAAAGATGGTACCGATCGATGCGCGCTACCCCATTTAGTGGGGGTAGAGCCTACTTGCAAGTCTCTCCGACCTTCACAAAAAAAGTTATTCAAGAATATCTCTTTCTCCTATGTGCTTTCATCCCTAACCCTAACCCTAACCCTTCCGAAAGTCGGAGAAGCTCAAAGATGGTACCGATCGATGCGCGCTACCCCATTTAGTGGGGGTAGAGCCTACTTGCAAGTCTCTCCGACCTTCACAAAAAAAGTTATTCAAGAATATCTCTTTCTCCTATGTGCTTTCATCCCTAACCCTAACCCTAACCCTAACCCTTCCGAAAGTCGGAGAAGCTCAAGGATGGTACCGATCGATGCGCGCTACCCCATTTAGTGGGGGTAGAGCCTACTTGCAAGTCTCTCCGACCTTCACAAAAAAAGTTATTCAAGAATATCTCCTCAGATTTGGGGGAATTTCGTCGGTCGACCTCTTCCGAAGGTCGTACAAGCTCGGGGATGGTACCAATCGATCCGCAGGACCCAAATTAGTCCAGATGCAACCACTTTCCAAGTCTCTCCGACCTTCACAAAAAAAGTTATTCAAGAATATCTCTTTCTCCTATGTGCTTTCATCCCTAACCCTAACCCTAACCCTTCCGAAAGTCGGAGAAGCTCAAAGATGGTACCGATCGATGCGCGCTACCCCATTTAGTGGGGGTAGAGCCTACTTGCAAGTCTCTCCGACCTTCACAAAAAAAGTTATTCAAGAATATCTCTTTCTCCTATGTGCTTTCATCCCTAACCCTAACCCTAACCCTTCCGAAAGTCGGAGAAGCTCAAGGATGGTACCGATCGATGCGCGCTACCCCATTTAGTGGGGGTAGAGCCTACTTGCAAGTCTCTCCGACCTTCACAAAAAAAGTTATTCAAGAATATCTCTTTCTCCTATGTGCTTTCATCCCTAACCCTAACCCTAACCCTTCCGAAAGTCGGAGAAGCTCAAGGATGGTACCGATCGATGCGCGCTACCCCATTTAGTGGGGGTAGAGCCTACTTGCAAGTCTCTCCGACCTTCACAAAAAAAGTTATTCAAGAATATCTCTTTCTCCTATGTGCTTTCATCCCTAACCCTAACCCTAACCCTTCCGAAAGTCGGAGAAGCTCAAGGATGGTACTGATCGATGCGCGCAACCCCATTTAGTGGGGGTAGAGCCTACTTGCAAGTCTCTCCGACCTTCACAAAAAAAGTTATTCAAGAATATCTCCTCAGATTTGGGGGAATTTCGTCGGTCGACCTCTTCCGAAGGTCGTACAAGCTCGGGGATGGTACCAATCGATCCGCAGGACCCAAATTAGTCCAGATGCAACCACTTTCCAAGTCTCTCCGACCTTCACAAAAAAAGTTATTCAAGAATATCTCTTTCTCCTATGTGCTTTCATCCCTAACCCTAACCCTAACCCTTCCGAAAGTCGGAGAAGCTCAAGGATGGTACCGATCGATGCGCGCTACCCCATTTAGTGGGGGTAGAGCCTACTTGCAAGTCTCTCCGACCTTCACAAAAAAAGTTATTCAAGAATATCTCTTTCTCCTATGTGCTTTCATCCCTAACCCTAACCCTAACCCTTCCGAAAGTCGGAGAAGCTCAAGGATGGTACCGATCGATGCGCGCTACCCCATTTAGTGGGGGTAGAGCCTACTTGCAAGTCTCTCCGACCTTCACAAAAAAAGTTATTCAAGAATATCTCTTTCTCCTATGTGCTTTCATCCCTAACCCTAACCCTAACCCTTCCGAAAGTCGGAGAAGCTCAAGGATGGTACCGATCGATGCGCGCTACCCCATTTAGTGGGGGTAGAGCCTACTTGCAAGTCTCTCCGACCTTCACAAAAAAAGTTATTCAAGAATATCTCTTTCTCCTATGTGCTTTCATCCCTAACCCTAACCCTTCCGAAAGTCGGAGAAGCTCAAGGATGGTACTGATCGATGCGCGCAACCCCATTTAGTGGGGGTAGAGCCTACTTGCAAGTCTCTCCGACCTTCACAAAAAAAGTTATTCAAGAATATCTCCTCAGATTTGGGGGAATTTCGTCGGTCGACCTCTTCCGAAGGTCGTACAAGCTCGGGGATGGTACCAATCGATCCGCAGGACCCAAATTAGTCCAGATGCAACCACTTTCCAAGTCTCTCCGACCTTCACAAAAAAAGTTATTCAAGAATATCTCTTTCTCCTATGTGCTTTCATCCCTAACCCTAACCCTAACCCTTCCGAAAGTCGGAGAAGCTCAAAGATGGTACCGATCGATGCGCGCTACCCCATTTAGTGGGGGTAGAGCCTACTTGCAAGTCTCTCCGACCTTCACAAAAAAAGTTATTCAAGAATATCTCTTTCTCCTATGTGCTTTCATCCCTAACCCTAACCCTAACCCTTCCGAAAGTCGGAGAAGCTCAAGGATGGTACCGATCGATGCGCGCTACCCCATTTAGTGGGGGTAGAGCCTACTTGCAAGTCTCTCCGACCTTCACAAAAAAAGTTATTCAAGAATATCTCTTTCTCCTATGTGCTTTCATCCCTAACCCTAACCCTAACCCTTCCGAAAGTCGGAGAAGCTCAAGGATGGTACCGATCGATGCGCGCTACCCCATTTAGTGGGGGTAGAGCCTACTTGCAAGTCTCTCCGACCTTCACAAAAAAAGTTATTCAAGAATATCTCTTTCTCCTATGTGCTTTCATCCCTAACCCTAACCCTAACCCTTCCGAAAGTCGGAGAAGCTCAAGGATGGTACTGATCGATGCGCGCAACCCCATTTAGTGGGGGTAGAGCCTACTTGCAAGTCTCTCCGACCTTCACAAAAAAAGTTATTCAAGAATATCTCCTCAGATTTGGGGGAATTTCGTCGGTCGACCTCTTCCGAAGGTCGTACAAGCTCGGGGATGGTACCAATCGATCCGCAGGACCCAAATTAGTCCAGATGCAACCACTTTCCAAGTCTCTCCGACCTTCACAAAAAAAGTTATTCAAGAATATCTCTTTCTCCTATGTGCTTTCATCCCTAACCCTAACCCTAACCCTTCCGAAAGTCGGAGAAGCTCAAGGATGGTACCGATCGATGCGCGCTACCCCATTTAGTGGGGGTAGAGCCTACTTGCAAGTCTCTCCGACCTTCACAAAAAAAGTTATTCAAGAATATCTCTTTCTCCTATGTGCTTTCATCCCTAACCCTAACCCTAACCCTTCCGAAAGTCGGAGAAGCTCAAGGATGGTACCGATCGATGCGCGCTACCCCATTTAGTGGGGGTAGAGCCTACTTGCAAGTCTCTCCGACCTTCACAAAAAAAGTTATTCAAGAATATCTCTTTCTCCTATGTGCTTTCATCCCTAACCCTAACCCTAACCCTTCCGAAAGTCGGAGAAGCTCAAGGATGGTACCGATCGATGCGCGCTACCCCATTTAGTGGGGGTAGAGCCTACTTGCAAGTCTCTCCGACCTTCACAAAAAAAGTTATTCAAGAATATCTCCTCAGATTTGGGGGAATTTCGTCGGTCGACCTCTTCCGAAGGTCGTACAAGCTCGGGGATGGTACCAATCGATCCGCAGGACCCAAATTAGTCCAGATGCAACCACTTTCCAAGTCTCTCCGACCTTCACAAAAAAAGTTATTCAAGAATATCTCTTTCTCCTATGTGCTTTCATCCCTAACCCTAACCCTAACCCTTCCGAAAGTCGGAGAAGCTCAAAGATGGTACCGATCGATGCGCGCTACCCCATTTAGTGGGGGTAGAGCCTACTTGCAAGTCTCTCCGACCTTCACAAAAAAAGTTATTCAAGAATATCTCTTTCTCCTATGTGCTTTCATCCCTAACCCTAACCCTAACCCTTCCGAAAGTCGGAGAAGCTCAAAGATGGTACCGATCGATGCGCGCTACCCCATTTAGTGGGGGTAGAGCCTACTTGCAAGTCTCTCCGACCTTCACAAAAAAAGTTATTCAAGAATATCTCTTTCTCCTATGTGCTTTCATCCCTAACCCTAACCCTAACCCTAACCCTAACCCTTCCGAAAGTCGGAGAAGCTCAAGGATGGTACCGATCGATGCGCGCTACCCCATTTAGTGGGGGTAGAGCCTACTTGCAAGTCTCTCCGACCTTCACAAAAAAAGTTATTCAAGAATATCTCTTTCTCCTATGTGCTTTCATCCCTAACCCTAACCCTAACCCTTCCGAAAGTCGGAGAAGCTCAAGGATGGTACTGATCGATGCGCGCAACCCCATTTAGTGGGGGTAGAGCCTACTTGCAAGTCTCTCCGACCTTCACAAAAAAAGTTATTCAAGAATATCTCCTCAGATTTGGGGGAATTTCGTCGGTCGACCTCTTCCGAAGGTCGTACAAGCTCGGGGATGGTACCAATCGATCCGCAGGACCCAAATTAGTCCAGATGCAACCACTTTCCAAGTCTCTCCGACCTTCACAAAAAAAGTTATTCAAGAATATCTCTTTCTCCTATGTGCTTTCATCCCTAACCCTAACCCTAACCCTTCCGAAAGTCGGAGAAGCTCAAGGATGGTACCGATCGATGCGCGCTACCCCATTTAGTGGGGGTAGAGCCTACTTGCAAGTCTCTCCGACCTTCACAAAAAAAGTTATTCAAGAATATCTCTTTCTCCTATGTGCTTTCATCCCTAACCCTAACCCTAACCCTTCCGAAAGTCGGAGAAGCTCAAGGATGGTACCGATCGATGCGCGCTACCCCATTTAGTGGGGGTAGAGCCTACTTGCAAGTCTCTCCGACCTTCACAAAAAAAGTTATTCAAGAATATCTCTTTCTCCTATGTGCTTTCATCCCTAACCCTAACCCTAACCCTTCCGAAAGTCGGAGAAGCTCAAGGATGGTACCGATCGATGCGCGCTACCCCATTTAGTGGGGGTAGAGCCTACTTGCAAGTCTCTCCGACCTTCACAAAAAAAGTTATTCAAGAATATCTCCTCAGATTTGGGGGAATTTCGTCGGTCGACCTCTTCCGAAGGTCGTACAAGCTCGGGGATGGTACCAATCGATCCGCAGGACCCAAATTAGTCCAGATGCAACCACTTTCCAAGTCTCTCCGACCTTCACAAAAAAAGTTATTCAAGAATATCTCTTTCTCCTATGTGCTTTCATCCCTAACCCTAACCCTAACCCTTCCGAAAGTCGGAGAAGCTCAAAGATGGTACCGATCGATGCGCGCTACCCCATTTAGTGGGGGTAGAGCCTACTTGCAAGTCTCTCCGACCTTCACAAAAAAAGTTATTCAAGAATATCTCTTTCTCCTATGTGCTTTCATCCCTAACCCTAACCCTAACCCTTCCGAAAGTCGGAGAAGCTCAAGGATGGTACCGATCGATGCGCGCTACCCCATTTAGTGGGGGTAGAGCCTACTTGCAAGTCTCTCCGACCTTCACAAAAAAAGTTATTCAAGAATATCTCTTTCTCCTATGTGCTTTCATCCCTAACCCTAACCCTAACCCTTCCGAAAGTCGGAGAAGCTCAAGGATGGTACCGATCGATGCGCGCTACCCCATTTAGTGGGGGTAGAGCCTACTTGCAAGTCTCTCCGACCTTCACAAAAAAAGTTATTCAAGAATATCTCTTTCTCCTATGTGCTTTCATCCCTAACCCTAACCCTAACCCTTCCGAAAGTCGGAGAAGCTCAAGGATGGTACTGATCGATGCGCGCAACCCCATTTAGTGGGGGTAGAGCCTACTTGCAAGTCTCTCCGACCTTCACAAAAAAAGTTATTCAAGAATATCTCTTTCTCCTATGTGCTTTCATCCCTAACCCTAACCCTAACCCTTCCGAAAGTCGGAGAAGCTCAAGGATGGTACTGATCGATGCGCGCAACCCCATTTAGTGGGGGTAGAGCCTACTTGCAAGTCTCTCCGACCTTCACAAAAAAAGTTATTCAAGAATATCTCCTCAGATTTGGGGGAATTTCGTCGGTCGACCTCTTCCGAAGGTCGTACAAGCTCGGGGATGGTACCAATCGATCCGCAGGACCCAAATTAGTCCAGATGCAACCACTTTCCAAGTCTCTCCGACCTTCACAAAAAAAGTTATTCAAGAATATCTCTTTCTCCTATGTGCTTTCATCCCTAACCCTAACCCTAACCCTTCCGAAAGTCGGAGAAGCTCAAGGATGGTACCGATCGATGCGCGCTACCCCATTTAGTGGGGGTAGAGCCTACTTGCAAGTCTCTCCGACCTTCACAAAAAAAGTTATTCAAGAATATCTCTTTCTCCTATGTGCTTTCATCCCTAACCCTAACCCTAACCCTTCCGAAAGTCGGAGAAGCTCAAGGATGGTACCGATCGATGCGCGCTACCCCATTTAGTGGGGGTAGAGCCTACTTGCAAGTCTCTCCGACCTTCACAAAAAAAGTTATTCAAGAATATCTCTTTCTCCTATGTGCTTTCATCCCTAACCCTAACCCTAACCCTTCCGAAAGTCGGAGAAGCTCAAGGATGGTACCGATCGATGCGCGCTACCCCATTTAGTGGGGGTAGAGCCTACTTGCAAGTCTCTCCGACCTTCACAAAAAAAGTTATTCAAGAATATCTCCTCAGATTTGGGGGAATTTCGTCGGTCGACCTCTTCCGAAGGTCGTACAAGCTCGGGGATGGTACCAATCGATCCGCAGGACCCAAATTAGTCCAGATGCAACCACTTTCCAAGTCTCTCCGACCTTCACAAAAAAAGTTATTCAAGAATATCTCTTTCTCCTATGTGCTTTCATCCCTAACCCTAACCCTAACCCTTCCGAAAGTCGGAGAAGCTCAAAGATGGTACCGATCGATGCGCGCTACCCCATTTAGTGGGGGTAGAGCCTACTTGCAAGTCTCTCCGACCTTCACAAAAAAAGTTATTCAAGAATATCTCTTTCTCCTATGTGCTTTCATCCCTAACCCTAACCCTAACCCTTCCGAAAGTCGGAGAAGCTCAAAGATGGTACCGATCGATGCGCGCTACCCCATTTAGTGGGGGTAGAGCCTACTTGCAAGTCTCTCCGACCTTCACAAAAAAAGTTATTCAAGAATATCTCTTTCTCCTATGTGCTTTCATCCCTAACCCTAACCCTAACCCTAACCCTTCCGAAAGTCGGAGAAGCTCAAGGATGGTACCGATCGATGCGCGCTACCCCATTTAGTGGGGGTAGAGCCTACTTGCAAGTCTCTCCGACCTTCACAAAAAAAGTTATTCAAGAATATCTCCTCAGATTTGGGGGAATTTCGTCGGTCGACCTCTTCCGAAGGTCGTACAAGCTCGGGGATGGTACCAATCGATCCGCAGGACCCAAATTAGTCCAGATGCAACCACTTTCCAAGTCTCTCCGACCTTCACAAAAAAAGTTATTCAAGAATATCTCTTTCTCCTATGTGCTTTCATCCCTAACCCTAACCCTAACCCTTCCGAAAGTCGGAGAAGCTCAAAGATGGTACCGATCGATGCGCGCTACCCCATTTAGTGGGGGTAGAGCCTACTTGCAAGTCTCTCCGACCTTCACAAAAAAAGTTATTCAAGAATATCTCTTTCTCCTATGTGCTTTCATCCCTAACCCTAACCCTAACCCTTCCGAAAGTCGGAGAAGCTCAAGGATGGTACCGATCGATGCGCGCTACCCCATTTAGTGGGGGTAGAGCCTACTTGCAAGTCTCTCCGACCTTCACAAAAAAAGTTATTCAAGAATATCTCTTTCTCCTATGTGCTTTCATCCCTAACCCTAACCCTAACCCTTCCGAAAGTCGGAGAAGCTCAAGGATGGTACCGATCGATGCGCGCTACCCCATTTAGTGGGGGTAGAGCCTACTTGCAAGTCTCTCCGACCTTCACAAAAAAAGTTATTCAAGAATATCTCTTTCTCCTATGTGCTTTCATCCCTAACCCTAACCCTAACCCTTCCGAAAGTCG
Organism: Limanda limanda; assembly: GCF_963576545.1. Lineage (NCBI taxonomy): Eukaryota > Metazoa > Chordata > Actinopteri > Pleuronectiformes > Pleuronectidae > Limanda > Limanda limanda. Next base: position 1,110,144 of record NW_026870560.1, read on the forward strand.
GAGAAGCTCAAGGATGGTACTGATCGATGCGCGCAACCCCATTTAGTGGGGGTAGAGCCTACTTGCAAGTCTCTCCGACCTTCACAAAAAAAGTTATTCAAGAATATCTCCTCAGATTTGGGGGAATTTCGTCGGTCGACCTCTTCCGAAGGTCGTACAAGCTCGGGGATGGTACCAATCGATCCGCAGGACCCAAATTAGTCCAGATGCAACCACTTTCCAAGTCTCTCCGACCTTCACAAAAAAAGTTATTCAAGAATATCTCTTTCTCCTATGTGCTTTCATCCCTAACCCTAACCCTAACCCTTCCGAAAGTCGGAGAAGCTCAAGGATGGTACCGATCGATGCGCGCTACCCCATTTAGTGGGGGTAGAGCCTACTTGCAAGTCTCTCCGACCTTCACAAAAAAAGTTATTCAAGAATATCTCTTTCTCCTATGTGCTTTCATCCCTAACCCTAACCCTAACCCTTCCGAAAGTCGGAGAAGCTCAAGGATGGTACCGATCGATGCGCGCTACCCCATTTAGTGGGGGTAGAGCCTACTTGCAAGTCTCTCCGACCTTCACAAAAAAAGTTATTCAAGAATATCTCTTTCTCCTATGTGCTTTCATCCCTAACCCTAACCCTAACCCTTCCGAAAGTCGGAGAAGCTCAAGGATGGTACCGATCGATGCGCGCTACCCCATTTAGTGGGGGTAGAGCCTACTTGCAAGTCTCTCCGACCTTCACAAAAAAAGTTATTCAAGAATATCTCTTTCTCCTATGTGCTTTCATCCCTAACCCTAACCCTTCCGAAAGTCGGAGAAGCTCAAGGATGGTACTGATCGATGCGCGCAACCCCATTTAGTGGGGGTAGAGCCTACTTGCAAGTCTCTCCGACCTTCACAAAAAAAGTTATTCAAGAATATCTCCTCAGATTTGGGGGAATTTCGTCGGTCGACCTCTTCCGAAGGTCGTACAAGCTCGGGGATGGTACCAATCGATCCGCAGGACCCAAATTAGTCCAGATGCAACCACTTTCCAAGTCTCTCCGACCTTCACAAAAAAAGTTATTCAAGAATATCTCTTTCTCCTATGTGCTTTCATCCCTAACCCTAACCCTAACCCTTCCGAAAGTCGGAGAAGCTCAAGGATGGTACCGATCGATGCGCGCTACCCCATTTAGTGGGGGTAGAGCCTACTTGCAAGTCTCTCCGACCTTCACAAAAAAAGTTATTCAAGAATATCTCTTTCTCCTATGTGCTTTCATCCCTAACCCTAACCCTAACCCTTCCGAAAGTCGGAGAAGCTCAAGGATGGTACCGATCGATGCGCGCTACCCCATTTAGTGGGGGTAGAGCCTACTTGCAAGTCTCTCCGACCTTCACAAAAAAAGTTATTCAAGAATATCTCTTTCTCCTATGTGCTTTCATCCCTAACCCTAACCCTAACCCTTCCGAAAGTCGGAGAAGCTCAAGGATGGTACCGATCGATGCGCGCTACCCCATTTAGTGGGGGTAGAGCCTACTTGCAAGTCTCTCCGACCTTCACAAAAAAAGTTATTCAAGAATATCTCTTTCTCCTATGTGCTTTCATCCCTAACCCTAACCCTAACCCTTCCGAAAGTCGGAGAAGCTCAAGGATGGTACTGATCGATGCGCGCAACCCCATTTAGTGGGGGTAGAGCCTACTTGCAAGTCTCTCCGACCTTCACAAAAAAAGTTATTCAAGAATATCTCCTCAGATTTGGGGGAATTTCGTCGGTCGACCTCTTCCGAAGGTCGTACAAGCTCGGGGATGGTACCAATCGATCCGCAGGACCCAAATTAGTCCAGATGCAACCACTTTCCAAGTCTCTCCGACCTTCACAAAAAAAGTTATTCAAGAATATCTCTTTCTCCTATGTGCTTTCATCCCTAACCCTAACCCTTCCGAAAGTCGGAGAAGCTCAAGGATGGTACCGATCGATGCGCGCTACCCCATTTAGTGGGGGTAGAGCCTACTTGCAAGTCTCTCCGACCTTCACAAAAAAAGTTATTCAAGAATATCTCTTTCTCCTATGTGCTTTCATCCCTAACCCTAACCCTTCCGAAAGTCGGAGAAGCTCAAGGATGGTACCGATCGATGCGCGCAACCCCATTTAGTGGGGGTAGAGCCTACTTGCAAGTCTCTCCGACCTTCACAAAAAAAGTTATTCAAGAATATCTCCTCAGATTTGGGGGAATTTCGTCGGTCGACCTCTTCCGAAGGTCGTACAAGCTCGGGGATGGTACCAATCGATCCGCAGGACCCAAATTAGTCCAGATGCAACCACTTTCCAAGTCTCTCCGACCTTCACAAAAAAAGTTATTCAAGAATATCTCTTTCTCCTATGTGCTTTCATCCCTAACCCTAACCCTAACCCTTCCAAAAGTCGGAGAAGCTCAAGGATGGTACCGATCGATGCGCGCTACCCCATTTAGTGGGGGTAGAGCCTACTTGCAAGTCTCTCCGACCTTGACAAAAAAAGTTATTCAAGAATATCTCTTTCTCCTATGTGCTTTCATCCCTAACCCTAACCCTAACCCTTCCGAAAGTCGGAGAAGCTCAAGGATGGTACCGATCGATGCGCGCTACCCCATTTAGTGGGGGTAGAGCCTACTTGCAAGTCTCTCCGACCTTCACAAAAAAAGTAATTCAAGAATATCTCCTCAGATTTGGGGGAATTTCGTCGGTCGACCTCTTCCGAAGGTCGTACAAGCTCGGGGATGGTACCAATCGATCCGCAGGACCCAAATTAGTCCAGATGCAACCACTTTCCAAGTCTCTCCGACCTTCACAAAAAAAGTTATTCAAGAATATCTCTTTCTCCTATGTGCTTTCATCCCTAACCCTAACCCTAACCCTTCCGAAAGTCGGAGAAGCTCAAGGATGGTACCGATCGATGCGCGCTACCCCATTTAGTGGGGGTAGAGCCTACTTGCAAGTCTCTCCGACCTTCACAAAAAAAGTTATTCAAGAATATCTCTTTCTCCTATGTGCTTTCATCCCTAACCCTAACCCTAACCCTTCCGAAAGTCGGAGAAGCTCAAGGATGGTACCGATCGATGCGCGCTACCCCATTTAGTGGGGGTAGAGCCTACTTGCAAGTCTCTCCGACCTTCACAAAAAAAGTTATTCAAGAATATCTCTTTCTCCTATGTGCTTTCATCCCTAACCCTAACCCTAACCCTTCCGAAAGTCGGAGAAGCTCAAGGATGGTACCGATCGATGCGCGCTACCCCATTTAGTGGGGGTAGAGCCTACTTGCAAGTCTCTCCGACCTTCACAAAAAAAGTTATTCAAGAATATCTCTTTCTCCTATGTGCTTTCATCCCTAACCCTAACCCTAACCCTTCCGAAAGTCGGAGAAGCTCAAGGATGGTACTGATCGATGCGCGCAACCCCATTTAGTGGGGGTAGAGCCTACTTGCAAGTCTCTCCGACCTTCACAAAAAAAGTTATTCAAGAATATCTCCTCAGATTTGGGGGAATTTCGTCGGTCGACCTCTTCCGAAGGTCGTACAAGCTCGGGGATGGTACCAATCGATCCGCAGGACCCAAATTAGTCCAGATGCAACCACTTTCCAAGTCTCTCCGACCTTCACAAAAAAAGTTATTCAAGAATATCTCTTTCTCCTATGTGCTTTCATCCCTAACCCTAACCCTAACCCTTCCGAAAGTCGGAGAAGCTCAAGGATGGTACCGATCGATGCGCGCTACCCCATTTAGTGGGGGTAGAGCCTACTTGCAAGTCTCTCCGACCTTCACAAAAAAAGTTATTCAAGAATATCTCTTTCTCCTATGTGCTTTCATCCCTAACCCTAACCCTAACCCTTCCGAAAGTCGGAGAAGCTCAAGGATGGTACCGATCGATGCGCGCTACCCCATTTAGTGGGGGTAGAGCCTACTTGCAAGTCTCTCCGACCTTCACAAAAAAAGTTATTCAAGAATATCTCTTTCTCCTATGTGCTTTCATCCCTAACCCTAACCCTAACCCTTCCGAAAGTCGGAGAAGCTCAAGGATGGTACTGATCGATGCGCGCAACCCCATTTAGTGGGGGTAGAGCCTACTTGCAAGTCTCTCCGACCTTCACAAAAAAAGTTATTCAAGAATATCTCCTCAGATTTGGGGGAATTTCGTCGGTCGACCTCTTCCGAAGGTCGTACAAGCTCGGGGATGGTACCAATCGATCTGCAGGACCCAAATTAGTCCAGATGCAACCACTTTCCAAGTCTCTCCGACCTTCACAAAAAAAGTTATTCAAGAATATCTCTTTCTCCTATGTGCTTTCATCCCTAACCCTAACCCTTCCGAAAGTCGGAGAAGCTCAAGGATGGTACCGATCGATGCGCGCTACCCCATTTAGTGGGGGTAGAGCCTACTTGCAAGTCTCTCCGACCTTCACAAAAAAAGTTATTCAAGAATATCTCTTTCTCCTATGTGCTTTCATCCCTAACCCTAACCCTTCCGAAAGTCGGAGAAGCTCAAGGATGGTACCGATCGATGCGCGCAACCCCATTTAGTGGGGGTAGAGCCTACTTGCAAGTCTCTCCGACCTTCACAAAAAAAGTTATTCAAGAATATCTCCTCAGATTTGGGGGAATTTCGTCGGTCGACCTCTTCCGAAGGTCGTACAAGCTCGGGGATGGTACCAATCGATCCGCAGGACCCAAATTAGTCCAGATGCAACCACTTTCCAAGTCTCTCCGACCTTCACAAAAAAAGTTATTCAAGAATATCTCTTTCTCCTATGTGCTTTCATCCCTAACCCTAACCCTAACCCTTCCAAAAGTCGGAGAAGCTCAAGGATGGTACCGATCGATGCGCGCTACCCCATTTAGTGGGGGTAGAGCCTACTTGCAAGTCTCTCCGACCTTGACAAAAAAAGTTATTCAAGAATATCTCTTTCTCCTATGTGCTTTCATCCCTAACCCTAACCCTAACCCTTCCGAAAGTCGGAGAAGCTCAAGGATGGTACCGATCGATGCGCGCTACCCCATTTAGTGGGGGTAGAGCCTACTTGCAAGTCTCTCCGACCTTCACAAAAAAAGTAATTCAAGAATATCTCCTCAGATTTGGGGGAATTTCGTCGGTCGACCTCTTCCGAAGGTCGTACAAGCTCGGGGATGGTACCAATCGATCCGCAGGACCCAAATTAGTCCAGATGCAACCACTTTCCAAGTCTCTCCGACCTTCACAAAAAAAGTTATTCAAGAATATCTCTTTCTCCTATGTGCTTTCATCCCTAACCCTAACCCTAACCCTTCCGAAAGTCGGAGAAGCTCAAGGATGGTACCGATCGATGCGCGCTACCCCATTTAGTGGGGGTAGAGCCTACTTGCAAGTCTCTCCGACCTTCACAAAAAAAGTTATTCAAGAATATCTCTTTCTCCTATGTGCTTTCATCCCTAACCCTAACCCTAACCCTTCCGAAAGTCGGAGAAGCTCAAGGATGGTACCGATCGATGCGCGCTACCCCATTTAGTGGGGGTAGAGCCTACTTGCAAGTCTCTCCGACCTTCACAAAAAAAGTTATTCAAGAATATCTCTTTCTCCTATGTGCTTTCATCCCTAACCCTAACCCTAACCCTTCCGAAAGTCGGAGAAGCTCAAGGATGGTACCGATCGATGCGCGCTACCCCATTTAGTGGGGGTAGAGCCTACTTGCAAGTCTCTCCGACCTTCACAAAAAAAGTTATTCAAGAATATCTCTTTCTCCTATGTGCTTTCATCCCTAACCCTAACCCTAACCCTTCCGAAAGTCGGAGAAGCTCAAGGATGGTACTGATCGATGCGCGCAACCCCATTTAGTGGGGGTAGAGCCTACTTGCAAGTCTCTCCGACCTTCACAAAAAAAGTTATTCAAGAATATCTCCTCAGATTTGGGGGAATTTCGTCGGTCGACCTCTTCCGAAGGTCGTACAAGCTCGGGGATGGTACCAATCGATCCGCAGGACCCAAATTAGTCCAGATGCAACCACTTTCCAAGTCTCTCCGACCTTCACAAAAAAAGTTATTCAAGAATATCTCTTTCTCCTATGTGCTTTCATCCCTAACCCTAACCCTAACCCTTCCGAAAGTCGGAGAAGCTCAAGGATGGTACCGATCGATGCGCGCTACCCCATTTAGTGGGGGTAGAGCCTACTTGCAAGTCTCTCCGACCTTGACAAAAAAAGTTATTCAAGAATATCTCTTTCTCCTATGTGCTTTCATCCCTAACCCTAACCCTAACCCTTCCGAAAGTCGGAGAAGCTCAAGGATGGTACCGATCGATGCGCGCTACCCCATTTAGTGGGGGTAGAGCCTACTTGCAAGTCTCTCCGACCTTCACAAAAAAAGTTATTCAAGAATATCTCCTCAGATTTGGGGGAATTTCGTCGGTCGACCTCTTCCGAAGGTCGTACAAGCTCGGGGATGGTACCAATCGATCCGCAGGACCCAAATTAGTCCAGATGCAACCACTTTCCAAGTCTCTCCGACCTTCACAAAAAAAGTTATTCAAGAATATCTCTTTCTCCTATGTGCTTTCATCCCTAACCCTAACCCTAACCCTTCCGAAAGTCGGAGAAGCTCAAGGATGGTACCGATCGATGCGCGCTACCCCATTTAGTGGGGGTAGAGCCTACTTGCAAGTCTCTCCGACCTTCACAAAAAAAGTTATTCAAGAATATCTCCTCAGATTTGGGGGAATTTCGTCGGTCGACCTCTTCCGAAGGTCGTACAAGCTCGGGGATGGTACCAATCGATCCGCAGGACCCAAATTAGTCCAGATGCAACCACTTTCCAAGTCTCTCCGACCTTCACAAAAAAAGTTATTCAAGAATATCTCTTTCTCCTATGTGCTTTCATCCCTAACCCTAACCCTAACCCTTCCGAAAGTCGGAGAAGCTCAAGGATGGTACCGATCGATGCGCGCTACCCCATTTAGTGGGGGTAGAGCCTACTTGCAAGTCTCTCCGACCTTCACAAAAAAAGTTATTCAAGAATATCTCTTTCTCCTATGTGCTTTCATCCCTAACCCTAACCCTAACCCTTCCGAAAGTCGGAGAAGCTCAAGGATGGTACCGATCGATGCGCGCTACCCCATTTAGTGGGGGTAGAGCCTACTTGCAAGTCTCTCCGACCTTCACAAAAAAAGTTATTCAAGAATATCTCTTTCTCCTATGTGCTTTCATCCCTAACCCTAACCCTAACCCTTCCGAAAGTCGGAGAAGCTCAAGGATGGTACCGATCGATGCGCGCTACCCCATTTAGTGGGGGTAGAGCCTACTTGCAAGTCTCTCCGACCTTCACAAAAAAAGTTATTCAAGAATATCTCTTTCTCCTATGTGCTTTCATCCCTAACCCTAACCCTAACCCTTCCGAAAGTCGGAGAAGCTCAAGGATGGTACTGATCGATGCGCGCAACCCCATTTAGTGGGGGTAGAGCCTACTTGCAAGTCTCTCCGACCTTCACAAAAAAAGTTATTCAAGAATATCTCCTCAGATTTGGGGGAATTTCGTCGGTCGACCTCTTCCGAAGGTCGTACAAGCTCGGGGATGGTACCAATCGATCCGCAGGACCCAAATTAGTCCAGATGCAACCACTTTCCAAGTCTCTCCGACCTTCACAAAAAAAGTTATTCAAGAATATCTCTTTCTCCTATGTGCTTTCATCCCTAACCCTAACCCTAACCCTTCCGAAAGTCGGAGAAGCTCAAGGATGGTACCGATCGATGCGCGCTACCCCATTTAGTGGGGGTAGAGCCTACTTGCAAGTCTCTCCGACCTTGACAAAAAAAGTTATTCAAGAATATCTCTTTCTCCTATGTGCTTTCATCCCTAACCCTAACCCTAACCCTTCCGAAAGTCGGAGAAGCTCAAGGATGGTACCGATCGATGCGCGCTACCCCATTTAGTGGGGGTAGAGCCTACTTGCAAGTCTCTCCGACCTTCACAAAAAAAGTTATTCAAGAATATCTCCTCAGATTTGGGGGAATTTCGTCGGTCGACCTCTTCCGAAGGTCGTACAAGCTCGGGGATGGTACCAATCGATCCGCAGGACCCAAATTAGTCCAGATGCAACCACTTTCCAAGTCTCTCCGACCTTCACAAAAAAAGTTATTCAAGAATATCTCTTTCTCCTATGTGCTTTCATCCCTAACCCTAACCCTAACCCTTCCGAAAGTCGGAGAAGCTCAAGGATGGTACCGATCGATGCGCGCTACCCCATTTAGTGGGGGTAGAGCCTACTTGCAAGTCTCTCCGACCTTCACAAAAAAAGTTATTCAAGAATATCTCTTTCTCCTATGTGCTTTCATCCCTAACCCTAACCCTAACCCTTCCGAAAGTCGGAGAAGCTCAAGGATGGTACCGATCGATGCGCGCTACCCCATTTAGTGGGGGTAGAGCCTACTTGCAAGTCTCTCCGACCTTCACAAAAAAAGTTATTCAAGAATATCTCTTTCTCCTATGTGCTTTCATCCCTAACCCTAACCCTAACCCTTCCGAAAGTCGGAGAAGCTCAAGGATGGTACCGATCGATGCGCGCTACCCCATTTAGTGGGGGTAGAGCCTACTTGCAAGTCTCTCCGACCTTCACAAAAAAAGTTATTCAAGAATATCTCTTTCTCCTATGTGCTTTCATCCCTAACCCTAACCCTAACCCTTCCGAAAGTCGGAGAAGCTCAAGGATGGTACTGATCGATGCGCGCAACCCCATTTAGTGGGGGTAGAGCCTACTTGCAAGTCTCTCCGACCTTCACAAAAAAAGTTATTCAAGAATATCTCCTCAGATTTGGGGGAATTTCGTCGGTCGACCTCTTCCGAAGGTCGTACAAGCTCGGGGATGGTACCAATCGATCCGCAGGACCCAAATTAGTCCAGATGCAACCACTTTCCAAGTCTCTCCGACCTTCACAAAAAAAGTTATTCAAGAATATCTCTTTCTCCTATGTGCTTTCATCCCTAACCCTAACCCTAACCCTTCCGAAAGTCGGAGAAGCTCAAGGATGGTACCGATCGATGCGCGCTACCCCATTTAGTGGGGGTAGAGCCTACTTGCAAGTCTCTCCGACCTTCACAAAAAAAGTTATTCAAGAATATCTCTTTCTCCTATGTGCTTTCATCCCTAACCCTAACCCTAACCCTTCCGAAAGTCGGAGAAGCTCAAGGATGGTACCGATCGATGCGCGCTACCCCATTTAGTGGGGGTAGAGCCTACTTGCAAGTCTCTCCGACCTTCACAAAAAAAGTTATTCAAGAATATCTCTTTCTCCTATGTGCTTTCATCCCTAACCCTAACCCTAACCCTTCCGAAAGTCGGAGAAGCTCAAGGATGGTACTGATCGATGCGCGCTACCCCATTTAGTGGGGGTAGAGCCTACTTGCAAGTCTCTCCGACCTTCACAAAAAAAGTTATTCAAGAATATCTCTTTCTCCTATGTGCTTTCATCCCTAACCCTAACCCTAACCCTTCCGAAAGTCGGAGAAGCTCAAGGATGGTACTGATCGATGCGCGCAACCCCATTTAGTGGGGGTAGAGCCTACTTGCAAGTCTCTCCGACCTTCACAAAAAAAGTTATTCAAGAATATCTCCTCAGATTTGGGGGAATTTCGTCGGTCGACCTCTTCCGAAGGTCGTACAAGCTCGGGGATGGTACCAATCGATCCGCAGGACCCAAATTAGTCCAGATGCAACCACTTTCCAAGTCTCTCCGACCTTCACAAAAAAAGTTATTCAAGAATATCTCTTTCTCCTATGTGCTTTCATCCCTAACCCTAACCCTAACCCTTCCGAAAGTCGGAGAAGCTCAAAGATGGTACCGATCGATGCGCGCTACCCCATTTAGTGGGGGTAGAGCCTACTTGCAAGTCTCTCCGACCTTCACAAAAAAAGTTATTCAAGAATATCTCTTTCTCCTATGTGCTTTCATCCCTAACCCTAACCCTAACCCTTCCGAAAGTCGGAGAAGCTCAAGGATGGTACCGATCGATGCGCGCTACCCCATTTAGTGGGGGTAGAGCCTACTTGCAAGTCTCTCCGACCTTCACAAAAAAAGTTATTCAAGAATATCTCTTTCTCCTATGTGCTTTCATCCCTAACCCTAACCCTAACCCTTCCGAAAGTCGGAGAAGCTCAAGGATGGTACCGATCGATGCGCGCTACCCCATTTAGTGGGGGTAGAGCCTACTTGCAAGTCTCTCCGACCTTCACAAAAAAAGTTATTCAAGAATATCTCTTTCTCCTATGTGCTTTCATCCCTAACCCTAACCCTAACCCTTCCGAAAGTCGGAGAAGCTCAAGGATGGTACTGATCGATGCGCGCAACCCCATTTAGTGGGGGTAGAGCCTACTTGCAAGTCTCTCCGACCTTCACAAAAAAAGTTATTCAAGAATATCTCCTCAGATTTGGGGGAATTTCGTCGGTCGACCTCTTCCGAAGGTCGTACAAGCTCGGGGATGGTACCAATCGATCCGCAGGACCCAAATTAGTCCAGATGCAACCACTTTCCAAGTCTCTCCGACCTTCACAAAAAAAGTTATTCAAGAATATCTCTTTCTCCTATGTGCTTTCATCCCTAACCCTAACCCTAACCCTTCCGAAAGTCGGAGAAGCTCAAGGATGGTACCGATCGATGCGCGCTACCCCATTTAGTGGGGGTAGAGCCTACTTGCAAGTCTCTCCGACCTTCACAAAAAAAGTTATTCAAGAATATCTCTTTCTCCTATGTGCTTTCATCCCTAACCCTAACCCTAACCCTTCCGAAAGTCGGAGAAGCTCAAGGATGGTACCGATCGATGCGCGCTACCCCATTTAGTGGGGGTAGAGCCTACTTGCAAGTCTCTCCGACCTTCACAAAAAAAGTTATTCAAGAATATCTCCTCAGATTTGGGGGAATTTCGTCGGTCGACCTCTTCCGAAGGTCGTACAAGCTCGGGGATGGTACCAATCGATCCGCAGGACCCAAATTAGTCCAGATGCAACCACTTTCCAAGTCTCTCCGACCTTCACAAAAAAAGTTATTCAAGAATATCTCTTTCTCCTATGTGCTTTCATCCCTAACCCTAACCCTAACCCTTCCGAAAGTCGGAGAAGCTCAAGGATGGTACCGATCGATGCGCGCTACCCCATTTAGTGGGGGTAGAGCCTACTTGCAAGTCTCTCCGACCTTCACAAAAAAAGTTATTCAAGAATATCTCTTTCTCCTATGTGCTTTCATCCCTAACCCTAACCCTAACCCTTCCGAAAGTCGGAGAAGCTCAAGGATGGTACCGATCGATGCGCGCTACCCCATTTAGTGGGGGTAGAGCCTACTTGCAAGTCTCTCCGACCTTCACAAAAAAAGTTATTCAAGAATATCTCTTTCTCCTATGTGCTTTCATCCCTAACCCTAACCCTAACCCTTCCGAAAGTCGGAGAAGCTCAAGGATGGTACCGATCGATGCGCGCTACCCCATTTAGTGGGGGTAGAGCCTACTTACAAGTCTCTCCGACCTTCACAAAAAAAGTTATTCAAGAATATCTCTTTCTCCTATGTGCTTTCATCCCTAACCCTAACCCTAACCCTTCCGAAAGTCGGAGAAGCTCAAGGATGGTACTGATCGATGCGCGCAACCCCATTTAGTGGGGGTAGAGCCTACTTGCAAGTCTCTCCGACCTTCACAAAAAAAGTTATTCAAGAATATCTCCTCAGATTTGGGGGAATTTCGTCGGTCGACCTCTTCCGAAGGTCGTACAAGCTCGGGGATGGTACCAATCGATCCGCAGGACCCAAATTAGTCCAGATGCAACCACTTTCCAAGTCTCTCCGACCTTCACAAAAAAAGTTATTCAAGAATATCTCTTTCTCCTATGTGCTTTCATCCCTAACCCTAACCCTAACCCTTCCGAAAGTCGGAGAAGCTCAAGGATGGTACCGATCGATGCGCGCTACCCCATTTAGTGGGGGTAGAGCCTACTTGCAAGTCTCTCCGACCTTCACAAAAAAAGTTATTCAAGAATATCTCTTTCTCCTATGTGCTTTCATCCCTAACCCTAACCCTAACCCTTCCGAAAGTCGGAGAAGCTCAAGGATGGTACCGATCGATGCGCGCTACCCCATTTAGTGGGGGTAGAGCCTACTTGCAAGTCTCTCCGACCTTCACAAAAAAAGTTATTCAAGAATATCTCTTTCTCCTATGTGCTTTCATCCCTAACCCTAACCCTAACCCTTCCGAAAGTCGGAGAAGCTCAAGGATGGTACTGATCGATGCGCGCTACCCCATTTAGTGGGGGTAGAGCCTACTTGCAAGTCTCTCCGACCTTCACAAAAAAAGTTATTCAAGAATATCTCTTTCTCCTATGTGCTTTCATCCCTAACCCTAACCCTAACCCTTCCGAAAGTCGGAGAAGCTCAAGGATGGTACTGATCGATGCGCGCAACCCCATTTAGTGGGGGTAGAGCCTACTTGCAAGTCTCTCCGACCTTCACAAAAAAAGTTATTCAAGAATATCTCCTCAGATTTGGGGGAATTTCGTCGGTCGACCTCTTCCGAAGGTCGTACAAGCTCGGGGATGGTACCAATCGATCCGCAGGACCCAAATTAGTCCAGATGCAACCACTTTCCAAGTCTCTCCGACCTTCACAAAAAAAGTTATTCAAGAATATCTCTTTCTCCTATGTGCTTTCATCCCTAACCCTAACCCTAACCCTTCCGAAAGTCGGAGAAGCTCAAGGATGGTACCGATCGATGCGCGCTACCCCATTTAGTGGGGGTAGAGCCTACTTGCAAGTCTCTCCGACCTTCACAAAAAAAGTTATTCAAGAATATCTCTTTCTCCTATGTGCTTTCATCCCTAACCCTAACCCTAACCCTTCCGAAAGTCGGAGAAGCTCAAGGATGGTACCGATCGATGCGCGCTACCCCATTTAGTGGGGGTAGAGCCTACTTGCAAGTCTCTCCGACCTTCACAAAAAAAGTTATTCAAGAATATCTCCTCAGATTTGGGGGAATTTCGTCGGTCGACCTCTTCCGAAGGTCGTACAAGCTCGGGGATGGTACCAATCGATCCGCAGGACCCAAATTAGTCCAGATGCAACCACTTTCCAAGTCTCTCCGACCTTCACAAAAAAAGTTATTCAAGAATATCTCTTTCTCCTATGTGCTTTCATCCCTAACCCTAACCCTTCCGAAAGTCGGAGAAGCTCAAGGATGGTACCGATCGATGCGCGCTACCCCATTTAGTGGGGGTAGAGCCTACTTGCAAGTCTCTCCGACCTTCACAAAAAAAGTTATTCAAGAATATCTCTTTCTCCTATGTGCTTTCATCCCTAACCCTAACCCTAACCCTTCCGAAAGTCGGAGAAGCTCAAGGATGGTACCGATCGATGCGCGCTACCCCATTTAGTGGGGGTAGAGCCTACTTGCAAGTCTCTCCGACCTTCACAAAAAAAGTTATTCAAGAATATCTCTTTCTCCTATGTGCTTTCATCCCTAACCCTAACCCTAACCCTTCCGAAAGTCGGAGAAGCTCAAGGATGGTACTGATCGATGCGCGCAACCCCATTTAGTGGGGGTAGAGCCTACTTGCAAGTCTCTCCGACCTTCACAAAAAAAGTTATTCAAGAATATCTCCTCAGATTTGGGGGAATTTCGTCGGTCGACCTCTTCCGAAGGTCGTACAAGCTCGGGGATGGTACCAATCGATCTGCAGGACCCAAATTAGTCCAGATGCAACCACTTTCCAAGTCTCTCCGACCTTCACAAAAAAAGTTATTCAAGAATATCTCTTTCTCCTATGTGCTTTCATCCCTAACCCTAACCCTAACCCTTCCGAAAGTCGGAGAAGCTCAAGGATGGTACCGATCGATGCGCGCTACCCCATTTAGTGGGGGTAGAGCCTACTTGCAAGTCTCTCCGACCTTCACAAAAAAAGTTATTCAAGAATATCTCTTTCTCCTATGTGCTTTCATCCCTAACCCTAACCCTAACCCTTCCGAAAGTCGGAGAAGCTCAAGGATGGTACCGATCGATGCGCGCTACCCCATTTAGTGGGGGTAGAGCCTACTTGCAAGTCTCTCCGACCTTCACAAAAAAAGTTATTCAAGAATATCTCCTCAGATTTGGGGGAATTTCGTCGGTCGACCTCTTCCGAAGGTCGTACAAGCTCGGGGATGGTACCAATCGATCCGCAGGACCCAAATTAGTCCAGATGCAACCACTTTCCAAGTCTCTCCGACCTTCACAAAAAAAGTTATTCAAGAATATCTCTTTCTCCTATGTGCTTTCATCCCTAACCCTAACCCTAACCCTTCCGAAAGTCGGAGAAGCTCAAGGATGGTACCGATCGATGCGCGCTACCCCATTTAGTGGGGGTAGAGCCTACTTGCAAGTCTCTCCGACCTTCACAAAAAAAGTTATTCAAGAATATCTCTTTCTCCTATGTGCTTTCATCCCTAACCCTAACCCTAACCCTTCCGAAAGTCGGAGAAGCTCAAGGATGGTACCGATCGATGCGCGCTACCCCATTTAGTGGGGGTAGAGCCTACTTGCAAGTCTCTCCGACCTTCACAAAAAAAGTTATTCAAGAATATCTCTTTCTCCTATGTGCTTTCATCCCTAACCCTAACCCTAACCCTTCCGAAAGTCGGAGAAGCTCAAGGATGGTACCGATCGATGCGCGCTACCCCATTTAGTGGGGGTAGAGCCTACTTGCAAGTCTCTCCGACCTTCACAAAAAAAGTTATTCAAGAATATCTCTTTCTCCTATGTGCTTTCATCCCTAACCCTAACCCTAACCCTTCCGAAAGTCGGAGAAGCTCAAGGATGGTACTGATCGATGCGCGCAACCCCATTTAGTGGGGGTAGAGCCTACTTGCAAGTCTCTCCGACCTTCACAAAAAAAGTTATTCAAGAATATCTCCTCAGATTTGGGGGAATTTCGTCGGTCGACCTCTTCCGAAGGTCGTACAAGCTCGGGGATGGTACCAATCGATCCGCAGGACCCAAATTAGTCCAGATGCAACCACTTTCCAAGTCTCTCCGACCTTCACAAAAAAAGTTATTCAAGAATATCTCTTTCTCCTATGTGCTTTCATCCCTAACCCTAACCCTAACCCTTCCGAAAGTCGGAGAAGCTCAAGGATGGTACCGATCGATGCGCGCAACCCCATTTAGTGGGGGTAGAGCCTACTTGCAAGTCTCTCCGACCTTCACAAAAAAAGTTATTCAAGAATATCTCCTCAGATTTGGGGGAATTTCGTCGGTCGACCTCTTCCGAAGGTCGTACAAGCTCGGGGATGGTACCAATCGATCCGCAGGACCCAAATTAGTCCAGATGCAACCACTTTCCAAGTCTCTCCGACCTTCACAAAAAAAGTTATTCAAGAATATCTCTTTCTCCTATGTGCTTTCATCCCTAACCCTAACCCTAACCCTTCCGAAAGTCGGAGAAGCTCAAGGATGGTACCGATCGATGCGCGCTACCCCATTTAGTGGGGGTAGAGCCTACTTGCAAGTCTCTCCGACCTTCACTAAAAAAAGTTATTCAAGAATATCTCTTTCTCCTATGTGCTTTCATCCCTAACCCTAACCCTAACCCTTCCGAAAGTCGGAGAAGCTCAAGGATGGTACCGATCGATGCGCGCAACCCCATTTAGTGGGGGTAGAGCCTACTTGCAAGTCTCTCCGACCTTCACAAAAAAAGTTATTCAAGAATATCTCCTCAGATTTGGGGGAATTTCGTCGGTCGACCTCTTCCGAAGGTCGTACAAGCTCGGGGATGGTACCAATCGATCTGCAGGACCCAAATTAGTCCAGATGCAACCACTTTCCAAGTCTCTCCGACCTTCACAAAAAAAGTTATTCAAGAATATCTCTTTCTCCTATGTGCTTTCATCCCTAACCCTAACCCTAACCCTTCCAAAAGTCGGAGAAGCTCAAGGATGGTACCGATCGATGCGCGCTACCCCATTTAGTGGGGGTAGAGCCTACTTGCAAGTCTCTCCGACCTTCACAAAAAAAGTTATTCAAGAATATCTCTTTCTCCTATGTGCTTTCATCCCTAACCCTAACCCTAACCCTTCCGAAAGTCGGAGAAGCTCAAGGATGGTACCGATCGATGCGCGCTACCCCATTTAGTGGGGGTAGAGCCTACTTGCAAGTCTCTCCGACCTTCACAAAAAAAGTTATTCAAGAATATCTCTTTCTCCTATGTGCTTTCATCCCTAACCCTAACCCTAACCCTTCCGAAAGTCGGAGAAGCTCAAGGATGGTACCGATCGATGCGCGCTACCCCATTTAGTGGGGGTAGAGCCTACTTGCAAGTCTCTCCGACCTTCACAAAAAAAGTTATTCAAGAATATCTCTTTCTCCTATGTGCTTTCATCCCTAACACTAACCCTAACCCTTCCGAAAGTCGGAGAAGCTCAAGGATGGTACTGATCGATGCGCGCAACCCCATTTAGTGGGGGTAGAGCCTACTTGCAAGTCTCTCCGACCTTCACAAAAAAAGTTATTCAAGAATATCTCCTCAGATTTGGGGGAATTTCGTCGGTCGACCTCTTCCGAAGGTCGTACAAGCTCGGGGATGGTACCAATCGATCCGCAGGACCCAAATTAGTCCAGATGCAACCACTTTCCAAGTCTCTCCGACCTTCACAAAAAAAGTTATTCAAGAATATCTCTTTCTCCTATGTGCTTTCATCCCTAACCCTAACCCTAACCCTTCCGAAAGTCGGAGAAGCTCAAGGATGGTACCGATCGATGCGCGCTACCCCATTTAGTGGGGGTAGAGCCTACTTGCAAGTCTCTCCGACCTTCACAAAAAAAGTTATTCAAGAATATCTCTTTCTCCTATGTGCTTTCATCCCTAACCCTAACCCTAACCCTTCCGAAAGTCGGAGAAGCTCAAGGATGGTACCGATCGATGCGCGCTACCCCATTTAGTGGGGGTAGAGCCTACTTGCAAGTCTCTCCGACCTTCACAAAAAAAGTTATTCAAGAATATCTCTTTCTCCTATGTGCTTTCATCCCTAACCCTAACCCTAACCCTTCCGAAAGTCGGAGAAGCTCAAGGATGGTACCGATCGATGCGCGCTACCCCATTTAGTGGGGGTAGAGCCTACTTGCAAGTCTCTCCGACCTTCACAAAAAAAGTTATTCAAGAATATCTCTTTCTCCTATGTGCTTTCATCCCTAACACTAACCCTAACCCTTCCGAAAGTCGGAGAAGCTCAAGGATGGTACTGATCGATGCGCGCAACCCCATTTAGTGGGGGTAGAGCCTACTTGCAAGTCTCTCCGACCTTCACAAAAAAAGTTATTCAAGAATATCTCCTCAGATTTGGGGGAATTTCGTCGGTCGACCTCTTCCGAAGGTCGTACAAGCTCGGGGATGGTACCAATCGATCCGCAGGACCCAAATTAGTCCAGATGCAACCACTTTCCAAGTCTCTCCGACCTTCACAAAAAAAGTTATTCAAGAATATCTCTTTCTCCTATGTGCTTTCATCCCTAACCCTAACCCTAACCCTTCCGAAAGTCGGAGAAGCTCAAGGATGGTACCGATCGATGCGCGCTACCCCATTTAGTGGGGGTAGAGCCTACTTGCAAGTCTCTCCGACCTTCACAAAAAAAGTTATTCAAGAATATCTCTTTCTCCTATGTGCTTTCATCCCTAACCCTAACCCTAACCCTTCCGAAAGTCGGAGAAGCTCAAGGATGGTACCGATCGATGCGCGCTACCCCATTTAGTGGGGGTAGAGCCTACTTGCAAGTCTCTCCGACCTTCACAAAAAAAGTTATTCAAGAATATCTCCTCAGATTTGGGGGAATTTCGTCGGTCGACCTCTTCCGAAGGTCGTACAAGCTCGGGGATGGTACCAATCGATCCGCAGGACCCAAATTAGTCCAGATGCAACCACTTTCCAAGTCTCTCCGACCTTCACAAAAAAAGTTATTCAAGAATATCTCTTTCTCCTATGTGCTTTCATCCCTAACCCTAACCCTAACCCTTCCGAAAGTCGGAAAAGCTCAAGGATGGTACCGATCGATGCGCGCTACCCCATTTAGTGGGGGTAGAGCCTACTTGCAAGTCTCTCCGACCTTCACAAAAAAAGTTATTCAAGAATATCTCTTTCTCCTATGTGCTTTCATCCCTAACCCTAACCCTAACCCTTCCGAAAGTCGGAGAAGCTCAAGGATGGTACCGATCGATGCGCGCTACCCCATTTAGTGGGGGTAGAGCCTACTTGCAAGTCTCTCCGACCTTCACAAAAAAAGTTATTCAAGAATATCTCTTTCTCCTATGTGCTTTCATCCCTAACCCTAACCCTAACCCTTCCGAAAGTCGGAGAAGCTCAAGGATGGTACCGATCGATGCGCGCTACCCCATTTAGTGGGGGTAGAGCCTACTTGCAAGTCTCTCCGACCTTCACAAAAAAAGTTATTCAAGAATATCTCTTTCTCCTATGTGCTTTCATCCCTAACCCTAACCCTAACCCTTCCGAAAGTCGGAGAAGCTCAAGGATGGTACTGATCGATGCGCGCAACCCCATTTAGTGGGGGTAGAGCCTACTTGCAAGACTCTCCGACCTTCACAAAAAAAGTTATTCAAGAATATCTCCTCAGATTTGGGGGAATTTCGTCGGTCGACCTCTTCCGAAGGTCGTACAAGCTCGGGGATGGTACCAATCGATCCGCAGGACCCAAATTAGTCCAGATGCAACCACTTTCCAAGTCTCTCCGACCTTCACAAAAAAAGTTATTCAAGAATATCTCTTTCTCCTATGTGCTTTCATCCCTAACCCTAACCCTAACCCTTCCGAAAGTCGGAGAAGCTCAAGGATGGTACCGATCGATGCGCGCAACCCCATTTAGTGGGGGTAGAGCCTACTTGCAAGTCTCTCCGACCTTCACAAAAAAAGTTATTCAAGAATATCTCCTCAGATTTGGGGGAATTTCGTCGGTCGACCTCTTCCGAAGGTCGTACAAGCTCGGGGATGGTACCAATCGATCCGCAGGACCCAAATTAGTCCAGATGCAACCACTTTCCAAGTCTCTCCGACCTTCACAAAAAAAGTTATTCAAGAATATCTCTTTCTCCTATGTGCTTTCATCCCTAACCCTAACCCTAACCCTTCCGAAAGTCGGAGAAGCTCAAGGATGGTACCGATCGATGCGCGCTACCCCATTTAGTGGGGGTAGAGCCTACTTGCAAGTCTCTCCGACCTTCACAAAAAAAGTTATTCAAGAATATCTCTTTCTCCTATGTGCTTTCATCCCTAACCCTAACCCTTCCGAAAGTCGGAGAAGCTCAAGGATGGTACCGATCGATGCGCGCAACCCCATTTAGTGGGGGTAGAGCCTACTTGCAAGTCTCTCCGACCTTCACAAAAAAAGTTATTCAAGAATATCTCCTCAGATTTGGGGGAATTTCGTCGGTCGACCTCTTCCGAAGGTCGTACAAGCTCGGGGATGGTACCAATCGATCCGCAGGACCCAAATTAGTCCAGATGCAACCACTTTCCAAGTCTCTCCGACCTTCACAAAAAAAGTTATTCAAGAATATCTCTTTCTCCTATGTGCTTTCATCCCTAACCCTAACCCTAACCCTTCCGAAAGTCGGAGAAGCTCAAGGATGGTACCGATCGATGCGCGCTACCCCATTTAGTGGGGGTAGAGCCTACTTGCAAGTCTCTCCGACCTTCACAAAAAAAGTTATTCAAGAATATCTCTTTCTCCTATGTGCTTTCATCCCTAACCCTAACCCTAACCCTTCCGAAAGTCGGAGAAGCTCAAGGATGGTACCGATCGATGCGCGCTACCCCATTTAGTGGGGGTAGAGCCTACTTGCAAGTCTCTCCGACCTTCAAAAAAAAAGTTATTCAAGAATATCTCTTTCTCCTATGTGCTTTCATCCCTAACCCTAACCCTAACCCTTCCGAAAGTCGGAGAAGCTCAAGGATGGTACCGATCGATGCGCGTTACCCCATTTAGTGGGGGTAGAGCCTACTTGCAAGTCTCTCCGACCTTCACAAAAAAAGTTATTCAAGAATATCTCTTTCTCCTATGTGCTTTCATCCCTAACCCTAACCCTAACCCTTCCGAAAGTCGGAGAAGCTCAAGGATGGTACTGATCGATGCGCGCAACCCCATTTAGTGGGGGTAGAGCCTACTTGCAAGTCTCTCCGACCTTCACAAAAAAAGTTATTCAAGAATATCTCCTCAGATTTGGGGGAATTTCGTCGGTCGACCTCTTCCGAAGGTCGTACAAGCTCGGGGATGGTACCAATCGATCCGCAGGACCCAAATTAGTCCAGATGCAACCACTTTCCAAGTCTCTCCGACCTTCACAAAAAAAGTTATTCAAGAATATCTCTTTCTCCTATGTGCTTTCATCCCTAACCCTAACCCTTCCGAAAGTCGGAGAAGCTCAAGGATGGTACCGATCGATGCGCGCTACCCCATTTAGTGGGGGTAGAGCCTACTTGCAAGTCTCTCCGACCTTCACAAAAAAAGTTATTCAAGAATATCTCTTTCTCCTATGTGCTTTCATCCCTAACCCTAACCCTAACCCTTCCGAAAGTCGGAGAAGCTCAAGGATGGTACCGATCGATGCGCGCTACCCCATTTAGTGGGGGTAGAGCCTACTTGCAAGTCTCTCCGACCTTCACAAAAAAAGTTATTCAAGAATATCTCTTTCTCCTATGTGCTTTCATCCCTAACCCTAACCCTAACCCTTCCGAAAGTCGGAGAAGCTCAAGGATGGTACCGATCGATGCGCGTTACCCCATTTAGTGGGGGTAGAGCCTACTTGCAAGTCTCTCCGACCTTCACAAAAAAAGTTATTCAAGAATATCTCTTTCTCCTATGTGCTTTCATCCCTAACCCTAACCCTAACCCTTCCGAAAGTCGGAGAAGCTCAAGGATGGTACTGATCGATGCGCGCAACCCCATTTAGTGGGGGTAGAGCCTACTTGCAAGTCTCTCCGACCTTCACAAAAAAAGTTATTCAAGAATATCTCCTCAGATTTGGGGGAATTTCGTCGGTCGACCTCTTCCGAAGGTCGTACAAGCTCGGGGATGGTACCAATCGATCCGCAGGACCCAAATTAGTCCAGATGCAACCACTTTCCAAGTCTCTCCGACCTTCACAAAAAAAGTTATTCAAGAATATCTCTTTCTCCTATGTGCTTTCATCCCTAACCCTAACCCTAACCCTTCCGAAAGTCGGAGAAGCTCAAGGATGGTACCGATCGATGCGCGCTACCCCATTTAGTGGGGGTAGAGCCTACTTGCAAGTCTCTCCGACCTTCACAAAAAAAGTTATTCAAGAATATCTCTTTCTCCTATGTGCTTTCATCCCTAACCCTAACCCTAACCCTTCCGAAAGTCGGAGAAGCACAAAGATGGTACCGATCGATGCGCGCTACCCCATTTAGTGGGGGTAGAGCCTACTTGCAAGTCTCTCCGACCTTCACAAAAAAAGTTATTCAAGAATATCTCCTCAGATTTGGGGGAATTTCGTCGGTCGACCTCTTCCGAAGGTCGTACAAGCTCGGGGATGGTACCAATCGATCTGCAGGACCCAAATTAGTCCAGATGCAACCACTTTCCAAGTCTCTCCGACCTTCACAAAAAAAGTTATTCAAGAATATCTCTTTCTCCTATGTGCTTTCATCCCTAACCCTAACCCTAACCCTTCCGAAAGTCGGAGAAGCTCAAGGATGGTACCGATCGATGCGCGCTACCCCATTTAGTGGGGGTAGAGCCTACTTGCAAGTCTCTCCGACCTTCACAAAAAAAGTTATTCAAGAATATCTCTTTCTCCTATGTGCTTTCATCCCTAACCCTAACCCTAACCCTTCCGAAAGTCGGAGAAGCTCAAGGATGGTACCGATCGATGCGCGCTACCCCATTTAGTGGGGGTAGAGCCTACTTGCAAGTCTCTCCGACCTTCACAAAAAAAGTTATTCAAGAATATCTCTTTCTCCTATGTGCTTTCATCCCTAACCCTAACCCTAACCCTTCCGAAAGTCGGAGAAGCTCAAGGATGGTACCGATCGATGCGCGCTACCCCATTTAGTGGGGGTAGAGCCTACTTGCAAGTCTCTCCGACCTTCACAAAAAAAGTTATTCAAGAATATCTCTTTCTCCTATGTGCTTTCATCCCTAACCCTAACCCTAACCCTTCCGAAAGTCGGAGAAGCTCAAGGATGGTACCGATCGATGCGCGCTACCCCATTTAGTGGGGGTAGAGCCTACTTGCAAGTCTCTCCGACCTTCACAAAAAAAGTTATTCAAGAATATCTCTTTCTCCTATGTGCTTTCATCCCTAACCCTAACCCTAACCCTTCCGAAAGTCGGAGAAGCTCAAGGATGGTACCGATCGATGCGCGTTACCCCATTTAGTGGGGGTAGAGCCTACTTGCAAGTCTCTCCGACCTTCACAAAAAAAGTTATTCAAGAATATCTCTTTCTCCTATGTGCTTTCATCCCTAACCCTAACCCTAACCCTTCCGAAAGTCGGAGAAGCTCAAGGATGGTACTGATCGATGCGCGCAACCCCATTTAGTGGGGGTAGAGCCTACTTGCAAGTCTCTCCGACCTTCACAAAAAAAGTTATTCAAGAATATCTCCTCAGATTTGGGGGAATTTCGTCGGTCGACCTCTTCCGAAGGTCGTACAAGCTCGGGGATGGTACCAATCGATCCGCAGGACCCAAATTAGTCCAGATGCAACCACTTTCCAAGTCTCTCCGACCTTCACAAAAAAAGTTATTCAAGAATATCTCTTTCTCCTATGTGCTTTCATCCCTAACCCTAACCCTAACCCTTCCGAAAGTCGGAGAAGCTCAAGGATGGTACCGATCGATGCGCGCTACCCCATTTAGTGGGGGTAGAGCCTACTTGCAAGTCTCTCCGACCTTCACAAAAAAAGTTATTCAAGAATATCTCTTTCTCCTATGTGCTTTCATCCCTAACCCTAACCCTAACCCTTCCGAAAGTCGGAGAAGCACAAGGATGGTACCGATCGATGCGCGCTACCCCATTTAGTGGGGGTAGAGCCTACTTGCAAGTCTCTCCGACCTTCACAAAAAAAGTTATTCAAGAATATCTCCTCAGATTTGGGGGAATTTCGTCGGTCGACCTCTTCCGAAGGTCGTACAAGCTCGGGGATGGTACCAATCGATCCGCAGGACCCAAATTAGTCCAGATGCAACCACTTTCCAAGTCTCTCCGACCTTCACAAAAAAAGTTATTCAAGAATATCTCTTTCTCCTATGTGCTTTCATCCCTAACCCTAACCCTTCCGAAAGTCGGAGAAGCTCAAGGATGGTACCGATCGATGCGCGCTACCCCATTTAGTGGGGGTAGAGCCTACTTGCAAGTCTCTCCGACCTTCACAAAAAAAGTTATTCAAGAATATCTCTTTCTCCTATGTGCTTTCATCCCTAACCCTAACCCTAACCCTTCCGAAAGTCGGAGAAGCTCAAGGATGGTACCGATCGATGCGCGCTACCCCATTTAGTGGGGGTAGAGCCTACTTGCAAGTCTCTCCGACCTTCACAAAAAAAGTTATTCAAGAATATCTCTTTCTCCTATGTGCTTTCATCCCTAACCCTAACCCTAACCCTTCCGAAAGTCGGAGAAGCTCAAGGATGGTACCGATCGATGCGCGCTACCCCATTTAGTGGGGGTAGAGCCTACTTGCAAGTCTCTCCGACCTTCACAAAAAAAGTTATTCAAGAATATCTCTTTCTCCTATGTGCTTTCATCCCTAACCCTAACCCTAACCCTTCCGAAAGTCGGAGAAGCTCAAGGATGGTACCGATCGATGCGCGCTACCCCATTTAGTGGGGGTAGAGCCTACTTGCAAGTCTCTCCGACCTTCACAAAAAAAGTTATTCAAGAATATCTCTTTCTCCTATGTGCTTTCATCCCTAACCCTAACCCTAACCCTTCCGAAAGTCGGAGAAGCTCAAGGATGGTACCGATCGATGCGCGCTACCCCATTTAGTGGGGGTAGAGCCTACTTGCAAGTCTCTCCGACCTTCACAAAAAAAGTTATTCAAGAATATCTCTTTCTCCTATGTGCTTTCATCCCTAACCCTAACCCTAACCCTTCCGAAAGTCGGAGAAGCTCAAGGATGGTACTGATCGATGCGCGCAACCCCATTTAGTGGGGGTAGAGCCTACTTGCAAGTCTCTCCAACCTTCACAAAAAAAGTTATTCAAGAATATCTCCTCAGATTTTGGGGGAATTTCGTCGGTCGACCTCTTCCGAAGGTCGTACAAGCTCGGGGATGGTACCAATCGATCTGCAGGACCCAAATTAGTCCAGATGCAACCACTTTCCAAGTCTCTCCGACCTTCACAAAAAAAGTTATTCAAGAATATCTCTTTCTCCTATGTGCTTTCATCCCTAACCCTAACCCTAACCCTTCCGAAAGTCGGAGAAGCTCAAGGATGGTATCGATCGATGCGCGCTACCCCATTTAGTGGGGGTAGAGCCTACTTGCAAGTCTCTCCGACCTTCACAAAAAAAGTTATTCAAGAATATCTCTTTCTCCTATGTGCTTTCATCCCTAACCCTAACCCTAACCCTTCCGAAAGTCGGAGAAGCTCAAGGATGGTACTGATCGATGCGCGCAACCCCATTTAGTGGGGGTAGAGCCTACTTGCAAGTCTCTCCGACCTTCACAAAAAAAGTTATTCAAGAATATCTCCTCAGATTTTGGGGGAATTTCGTCGGTCGACCTCTTCCGAAGGTCGTACAAGCTCGGGGATGGTACCAATCGATCTGCAGGACCCAAATTAGTCCAGATGCAACCACTTTCCAAGTCTCTCCGACCTTCACAAAAAAAGTTATTCAAGAATATCTCTTTCTCCTATGTGCTTTCATCCCTAACCCTAACCCTAACCCTTCCGAAAGTCGGAGAAGCTCAAGGATGGTACCGATCGATGCGCGCTACCCCATTTAGTGGGGGTAGAGCCTACTTGCAAGTCTCTCCGACCTTCACAAAAAAAGTTATTCAAGAATATCTCTTTCTCCTATGTGCTTTCATCCCTAACCCTAACCCTAACCCTTCCAAAAGTCGGAGAAGCTCAAGGATGGTACCGATCGATGCGCGCAACCCCATTTAGTGGGGGTAGAGCCTACTTGCAAGTCTCTCCGACCTTCACAAAAAAAGTTATTCAAGAATATCTCCTCAGATTTGGGGGAATTTCGTCGGTCGACCTCTTCCGAAGGTCGTACAAGCTCGGGGATGGTACCAATCGATCTGCAGGACCCAAATTAGTCCAGATGCAACCACTTTCCAAGTCTCTCCGACCTTCACAAAAAAAGTTATTCAAGAATATCTCTTTCTCCTATGTGCTTTCATCCCTAACCCTAACCCTAACCCTTCCGAAAGTCGGAGAAGCTCAAGGATGGTACCGATCGATGCGCGCTACCCCATTTAGTGGGGGTAGAGCCTACTTGCAAGTCTCTCCGACCTTCACAAAAAAAGTTATTCAAGAATATCTCTTTCTCCTATGTGCTTTCATCCCTAACCCTAACCCTAACCCTTCCGAAAGTCGGAGAAGCTCAAGGATGGTACCGATCGATGCGCGCTACCCCATTTAGTGGGGGTAGAGCCTACTTGCAAGTCTCTCCGACCTTCACAAAAAAAGTTATTCAAGAATATCTCTTTCTCCTATGTGCTTTCATCCCTAACCCTAACCCTAACCCTTCCGAAAGTCGTAGAAGCTCAAGGATGGTACCGATCGATGCGCGCTACCCCATTTAGTGGGGGTAGAGCCTACTTGCAAGTCTCTCCGACCTTCACAAAAAAAGTTATTCAAGAATATCTCTTTCTCCTATGTGCTTTCATCCCTAACCCTAACCCTAACCCTTCCGAAAGTCGGAGAAGCTCAAGGATGGTACTGATCGATGCGCGCAACCCCATTTAGTGGGGGTAGAGCCTACTTGCAAGTCTCTCCGACCTTCACAAAAAAAGTTATTCAAGAATATCTCCTCAGATTTGGGGGAATTTCGTCGGTCGACCTTTTTCGAAGGTCGTACAAGCTCGGGGATGGTACCAATCGATCCGCAGGACCCAAATTAGTCCAGATGCAACCACTTTCCAAGTCTCTCCGACCTTCACAAAAAAAGTTATTCAAGAATATTTCTTTCTCCTATGTGCTTTCATCCCTAACCCTAACCCTAACCCTTCCGAAAGTCGGAGAAGCTCAAGGATGGTACTGATCGATGCGCGCTACCCCATTTAGTGGGGGTAGAGCCTACTTGCAAGTCTCTCCGACCTTCACAAAAAAAGTTATTCAAGAATATCTCCTCAGATTTGGGGGAATTTCGTCGGTCGACCTCTTCCGAAGGTCGTACAAGCTCGGGGATGGTACCAATCGATCCGCAGGACCCAAATTAGTCCAGATGCAACCACTTTCCAAGTCTCTCCGACCTTCACAAAAAAAGTTATTCAAGAATATCTCTTTCTCCTATGTGCTTTCATCCCTAACCCTAACCCTAACCCTTCCGAAAGTCGGAGAAGCTCAAGGATGGTACCGATCGATGTGCGCTACCCCATTTAGTGGGGGTAGAGCCTACTTGCAAGTCTCTCCGACCTTCACAAAAAAAGTTATTCAAGAATATCTATTTCTCCTATGTGCTTTCATCCCTAACCCTAACCCTAACCCTTCCGAAAGTCGGAGAAGCTCAAGGATGGTACTGATCGATGCGCGCAACCCCATTTAGTGGGGGTAGAGCCTACTTGCAAGTCTCTCCGACCTTCACAAAAAAAGTTATTCAAGAATATCTCCTCAGATTTGGGGGAATTTCGTTGGTCGACCTTTTCCGAAGGTCGTACAAGCTCGGGGATGGTACCAATCGATCCGCAGGACCCAAATTAGTCCAGATGCAACCACTTTCCAAGTCTCTCCGACCTTCACAAAAAAAGTTATTCAAGAATATCTCTTTCTCCTATGTGCTTTCATCCCTAACCCTAACCCTAACCCTTCCGAAAGTCGGAGAAGCTCAAGGATGGTACTGATCGATGCGCGCTACCCCATTTAGTGGGGGTAGAGCCTACTTGCAAGTCTCTCCGACCTTCACAAAAAAAGTTATTCAAGAATATCTCCTCAGATTTGGGGGAATTTCGTCGGTCGACCTCTTCCGAAGGTCGTACAAGCTCGGGGATGGTACCAATCGATCCGCAGGACCCAAATTAGTCCAGATGCAACCACTTTCCAAGTCTCTCCGACCTTCACAAAAAAAGTTATTCAAGAATATCTCTTTCTCCTATGTGCTTTCATCCCTAACCCTAACCCTAACCCTTCCGAAAGTCGGAGAAGCTCAAGGATGGTACCGATCGATGCGCGCTACCCCATTTAGTGGGGGTAGAGCCTACTTGCAAGTCTCTCCGACCTTCACAAAAAAAGTTATTCAAGAATATCTCTTTCTCCTATGTGCTTTCATCCCTAACCCTAACCCTAACCCTTCCGAAAGTCGGAGAAGCTCAAGGATGGTACTGATCGATGCGCGCAACCCCATTTAGTGGGGGTAGAGCCTACTTGCAAGTCTCTCCGACCTTCACAAAAAAAGTTATTCAAGAATATCTCCTCAGATTTGGGGGAATTTCGTCGGTCGACCTCTTCCGAAGGTCATACAAGCTCGGGGATGGTACCAATCGATCCGCAGGACCCAAATTAGTCCAGATGCAACCACTTTCCAAGTCTCTCCGACCTTCACAAAAAAAGTTATTCAAGAATATCTCTTTCTCCTATGTGCTTTCATCCCTAACCCTAACCCTAACCCTTCCGAAAGTCGGAGAAGCTCAAGGATGGTACCGATCGATGCGCGCTACCCCATTTAGTGGGGGTAGAGCCTACTTGCAAGTCTCTCCGACCTTCACAAAAAAAGTTATTCAAGAATATCTCTTTCTCCTATGTGCTTTCATCCCTAACCCTAACCCTAACCCTTCCGAAAGTCGGAGAAGCTCAAGGATGGTACCGATCGATGCGCGCTACCCCATTTAGTGGGGGTAGAGCCTATTTGCAAGTCTCTCCGACCTTCACAAAAAAAGTTATTCAAGAATATCTCTTTCTCCTATGTGCTTTCATCCCTAACCCTAACCCTAACCCTTCCGAAAGTCGGAGAAGCTCAAGGATGGTACCGATCGATGCGCGCTACCCCATTTAGTGGGGGTAGAGCCTACTTGCAAGTCTCTCCGACCTTCACAAAAAAAGTTATTCAAGAATATCTCTTTCTCCTATGTGCTTTCATCCCTAACCCTAACCCTAACCCTTCCGAAAGTCGGAGAAGCTCAAGGATGGTACCGATCGATGCGCGCTACCCCATTTAGTGGGGGTAGAGCCTACTTGCAAGTCTCTCCGACCTTCACAAAAAAAGTTATTCAAGAATATCTCTTTCTCCTATGTGCTTTCATCCCTAACCCTAACCCTAACCCTTCCGAAAGTCGGAGAAGCTCAAGGATGGTACCGATCGATGCGCGCTACCCTATTTAGTGGGGGTAGAGCCTACTTGCAAGTCTCTCCGACCTTCACAAAAAAAGTTATTCAAGAATATCTCTTTCTCCTATGTGCTTTCATCCCTAACCCTAACCCTAACCCTTCCGAAAGTCGGAGAAGCTCAAGGATGGTACTGATCGATGTGCGCAACCCCATTTAGTGGGGGTAGAGCCTACTTGCAAGTCTCTCCGACCTTCACAAAAAAAGTTATTCAAGAATATCTCCTCAGATTTGGGCGAATTTCGTCGGTCGACCTCTTCCGAAGGTCGTACAAGCTCGGGGATGGTACCAATCGATCCGCAGGACCCAAATTAGTCCAGATGCAACCACTTTCCAAGTCTCTCCGACCTTCACAAAAAAAGTTATTCAAGAATATCTCTTTCTCCTATGTGCTTTCATCCCTAACCCTAACCCTAACCCTTCCGAAAGTCGGAGAAGCTCAAGGATGGTACTGATCGATGCGCGCTACCCCATTTAGTGGGGGTAGAGCCTACTTGCAAGTCTCTCCGACCTTCACAAAAAAAGTTATTCAAGAATATCTCCTCAGATTTGGGGGAATTTCGTCGGTCGACCTCTTCCGAAGGTCGTACAAGCTCGGGGATGGTACCAATCGATCCGCAGGACCCAAATTAGTCCAGATGCAACCACTTTCCAAGTCTCTCCGA
Organism: Limanda limanda; assembly: GCF_963576545.1. Taxonomy (NCBI): domain Eukaryota; kingdom Metazoa; phylum Chordata; class Actinopteri; order Pleuronectiformes; family Pleuronectidae; genus Limanda; species Limanda limanda. The sequence goes on from NW_026870560.1 coordinate 1,139,298, forward strand.
CCTTCACAAAAAAAGTTATTCAAGAATATCTCTTTCTCCTATGTGCTTTCATCCCTAACCCTAACCCTAACCCTTCCGAAAGTCGGAGAAGCTCAAGGATGGTACCGATCGATGCGCGCTACCCCATTTAGTGGGGGTAGAGCCTACTTGCAAGTCTCTCCGACCTTCACAAAAAAAGTTATTCAAGAATATCTCTTTCTCCTATGTGCTTTCATCCCTAACCCTAACCCTAACCCTTCCGAAAGTCGGAGAAGCTCAAGGATGGTACTGATCGATGCGCGCAACCCCATTTAGTGGGGGTAGAGCCTACTTGCAAGTCTCTCCGACCTTCACAAAAAAAGTTATTCAAGAATATCTCCTCAGATTTGGGGGAATTTCGTCGGTCGACCTCTTCCGAAGGTCGTACAAGCTCGGGGATGGTACCAATCGATCCGCAGGACCCAAATTAGTCCAGATGCAACCACTTTCCAAGTCTCTCCGACCTTCACAAAAAAAGTTATTCAAGAATATCTCTTTCTCCTATGTGCTTTCATCCCTAACCCTAACCCTAACCCTTCCGAAAGTCGGAGAAGCTCAAGGATGGTACCGATCGATGCGCGCTACCCCATTTAGTGGGGGTAGAGCCTACTTGCAAGTCTCTCCGACCTTCACAAAAAAAGTTATTCAAGAATATCTCTTTCTCCTATGTGCTTTCATCCCTAACCCTAACCCTAACCCTTCCGAAAGTCGGAGAAGCTCAAGGATGGTACCGATCGATGCGCGCTACCCCATTTAGTGGGGGTAGAGCCTATTTGCAAGTCTCTCCGACCTTCACAAAAAAAGTTATTCAAGAATATCTCTTTCTCCTATGTGCTTTCATCCCTAACCCTAACCCTAACCCTTCCGAAAGTCGGAGAAGCTCAAGGATGGTACCGATCGATGCGCGCTACCCCATTTAGTGGGGGTAGAGCCTACTTGCAAGTCTCTCCGACCTTCACAAAAAAAGTTATTCAAGAATATCTCTTTCTCCTATGTGCTTTCATCCCTAACCCTAACCCTAACCCTTCCGAAAGTCGGAGAAGCTCAAGGATGGTACTGATCGATGCGCGCAACCCCATTTAGTGGGGGTAGAGCCTACTTGCAAGTCTCTCCGACCTTCACAAAAAAAGTTATTCAAGAATATCTCCTCAGATTTGGGGGAATTTCGTCGGTCGACCTCTTCCGAAGGTCGTACAAGCTCGGGGATGGTACCAATCGATCCGCAGGACCCAAATTAGTCCAGATGCAACCACTTTCCAAGTCTCTCCGACCTTCACAAAAAAAGTTATTCAAGAATATCTCTTTCTCCTATGTGCTTTCATCCCTAACCCTAACCCTAACCCTTCCGAAAGTCGGAGAAGCTCAAGGATGGTACCGATCGATGCGCGCTACCCCATTTAGTGGGGGTAGAGCCTACTTGCAAGTCTCTCCGACCTTCACAAAAAAAGTTATTCAAGAATATCTCTTTCTCCTATGTGCTTTCATCCCTAACCCTAACCCTAACCCTTCCGAAAGTCGGAGAAGCTCAAGGATGGTACCGATCGATGCGCGCAACCCCATTTAGTGGGGGTAGAGCCTACTTGCAAGTCTCTCCGACCTTCACAAAAAAGGTTATTCAAGAATATCTCCTCAGATTTGGGGGAATTTCGTCGGTCGACCTCTTCCGAAGGTCGTACAAGCTCGGGGATGGTACCAATCGATCTGCAGGACCCAAATTAGTCCAGATGCAACCACTTTCCAAGTCTCTCCGACCTTCACAAAAAAAGTTATTCAAGAATATCTCTTTCTCCTATGTGCTTTCATCCCTAACCCTAACCCTTCCGAAAGTCGGAGAAGCTCAAGGATGGTACCGATCGATGCGCGCTACCCCATTTAGTGGGGGTAGAGCCTACTTGCAAGTCTCTCCGACCTTCACAAAAAAAGTTATTCAAGAATATCTCTTTCTCCTATGTGCTTTCATCCCTAACCCTAACCCTAACCCTTCCGAAAGTCGGAGAAGCTCAAGGATGGTACCGATCGATGCGCGCTACCCCATTTAGTGGGGGTAGAGCCTACTTGCAAGTCTCTCCGACCTTCACAAAAAAAGTTATTCAAGAATATCTCTTTCTCCTATGTGCTTTCATCCCTAACCCTAACCCTAACCCTTCCGAAAGTCGTAGAAGCTCAAGGATGGTACCGATCGATGCGCGCTACCCCATTTAGTGGGGGTAGAGCCTACTTGCAAGTCTCTCCGACCTTCACAAAAAAAGTTATTCAAGAATATCTCTTTCTCCTATGTGCTTTCATCCCTAACCCTAACCCTAACCCTTCCGAAAGTCGGAGAAGCTCAAGGATGGTACTGATCGATGCGCGCAACCCCATTTAGTGGGGGTAGAGCCTACTTGCAAGTCTCTCCGACCTTCACAAAAAAAGTTATTCAAGAATATCTCCTCAGATTTGGGGGAATTTCGTCGGTCGACCTTTTTCGAAGGTCGTACAAGCTCGGGGATGGTACCAATCGATCCGCAGGACCCAAATTAGTCCAGATGCAACCACTTTCCAAGTCTCTCCGACCTTCACAAAAAAAGTTATTCAAGAATATCTCTTTCTCCTATGTGCTTTCATCCCTAACCCTAACCCTAACCCTTCCGAAAGTCGGAGAAGCTCAAGGATGGTACTGATCGATGCGCGCTACCCCATTTAGTGGGGGTAGAGCCTACTTGCAAGTCTCTCCGACCTTCACAAAAAAAGTTATTCAAGAATATCTCCTCAGATTTGGGGGAATTTCGTCGGTCGACCTCTTCCGAAGGTCGTACAAGCTCGGGGATGGTACCAATCGATCCGCAGGACCCAAATTAGTCCAGATGCAACCACTTTCCAAGTCTCTCCGACCTTCACAAAAAAAGTTATTCAAGAATATCTCTTTCTCCTATGTGCTTTCATCCCTAACCCTAACCCTAACCCTTCCGAAAGTCGGAGAAGCTCAAGGATGGTACCGATCGATGTGCGCTACCCCATTTAGTGGGGGTAGAGCCTACTTGCAAGTCTCTCCGACCTTCACAAAAAAAGTTATTCAAGAATATCTCTTTCTCCTATGTGCTTTCATCCCTAACCCTAACCCTAACCCTTCCGAAAGTCGGAGAAGCTCAAGGATGGTACTGATCGATGCGCGCAACCCCATTTAGTGGGGGTAGAGCCTACTTGCAAGTCTCTCCGACCTTCACAAAAAAAGTTATTCAAGAATATCTCCTCAGATTTGGGGGAATTTCGTTGGTCGACCTTTTCCGAAGGTCGTACAAGCTCGGGGATGGTACCAATCGATCCGCAGGACCCAAATTAGTCCAGATGCAACCACTTTCCAAGTCTCTCCGACCTTCACAAAAAAAGTTATTCAAGAATATCTCTTTCTCCTATGTGCTTTCATCCCTAACCCTAACCCTAACCCTTCCGAAAGTCGGAGAAGCTCAAGGATGGTACTGATCGATGCGCGCTACCCCATTTAGTGGGGGTAGAGCCTACTTGCAAGTCTCTCCGACCTTCACAAAAAAAGTTATTCAAGAATATCTCCTCAGATTTGGGGGAATTTCGTCGGTCGACCTCTTCCGAAGGTCGTACAAGCTCGGGGATGGTACCAATCGATCCGCAGGACCCAAATTAGTCCAGATGCAACCACTTTCCAAGTCTCTCCGACCTTCACAAAAAAAGTTATTCAAGAATATCTCTTTCTCCTATGTGCTTTCATCCCTAACCCTAACCCTAACCCTTCCGAAAGTCGGAGAAGCTCAAGGATGGTACCGATCGATGCGCGCTACCCCATTTAGTGGGGGTAGAGCCTACTTGCAAGTCTCTCCGACCTTCACAAAAAAAGTTATTCAAGAATATCTCTTTCTCCTATGTGCTTTCATCCCTAACCCTAACCCTAACCCTTCCGAAAGTCGGAGAAGCTCAAGGATGGTACTGATCGATGCGCGCAACCCCATTTAGTGGGGGTAGAGCCTACTTGCAAGTCTCTCCGACCTTCACAAAAAAAGTTATTCAAGAATATCTCCTCAGATTTGGGGGAATTTCGTCGGTCGACCTCTTCCGAAGGTCATACAAGCTCGGGGATGGTACCAATCGATCCGCAGGACCCAAATTAGTCCAGATGCAACCACTTTCCAAGTCTCTCCGACCTTCACAAAAAAAGTTATTCAAGAATATCTCTTTCTCCTATGTGCTTTCATCCCTAACCCTAACCCTAACCCTTCCGAAAGTCGGAGAAGCTCAAGGATGGTACCGATCGATGCGCGCTACCCCATTTAGTGGGGGTAGAGCCTACTTGCAAGTCTCTCCGACCTTCACAAAAAAAGTTATTCAAGAATATCTCTTTCTCCTATGTGCTTTCATCCCTAACCCTAACCCTAACCCTTCCGAAAGTCGGAGAAGCTCAAGGATGGTACCGATCGATGCGCGCTACCCCATTTAGTGGGGGTAGAGCCTATTTGCAAGTCTCTCCGACCTTCACAAAAAAAGTTATTCAAGAATATCTCTTTCTCCTATGTGCTTTCATCCCTAACCCTAACCCTAACCCTTCCGAAAGTCGGAGAAGCTCAAGGATGGTACCGATCGATGCGCGCTACCCCATTTAGTGGGGGTAGAGCCTACTTGCAAGTCTCTCCGACCTTCACAAAAAAAGTTATTCAAGAATATCTCTTTCTCCTATGTGCTTTCATCCCTAACCCTAACCCTAACCCTTCCGAAAGTCGGAGAAGCTCAAGGATGGTACCGATCGATGCGCGCTACCCCATTTAGTGGGGGTAGAGCCTACTTGCAAGTCTCTCCGACCTTCACAAAAAAAGTTATTCAAGAATATCTCTTTCTCCTATGTGCTTTCATCCCTAACCCTAACCCTAACCCTTCCGAAAGTCGGAGAAGCTCAAGGATGGTACCGATCGATGCGCGCTACCCTATTTAGTGGGGGTAGAGCCTACTTGCAAGTCTCTCCGACCTTCACAAAAAAAGTTATTCAAGAATATCTCTTTCTCCTATGTGCTTTCATCCCTAACCCTAACCCTAACCCTTCCGAAAGTCGGAGAAGCTCAAGGATGGTACTGATCGATGTGCGCAACCCCATTTAGTGGGGGTAGAGCCTACTTGCAAGTCTCTCCGACCTTCACAAAAAAAGTTATTCAAGAATATCTCCTCAGATTTGGGCGAATTTCGTCGGTCGACCTCTTCCGAAGGTCGTACAAGCTCGGGGATGGTACCAATCGATCCGCAGGACCCAAATTAGTCCAGATGCAACCACTTTCCAAGTCTCTCCGACCTTCACAAAAAAAGTTATTCAAGAATATCTCTTTCTCCTATGTGCTTTCATCCCTAACCCTAACCCTAACCCTTCCGAAAGTCGGAGAAGCTCAAGGATGGTACTGATCGATGCGCGCTACCCCATTTAGTGGGGGTAGAGCCTACTTGCAAGTCTCTCCGACCTTCACAAAAAAAGTTATTCAAGAATATCTCCTCAGATTTGGGGGAATTTCGTCGGTCGACCTCTTCCGAAGGTCGTACAAGCTCGGGGATGGTACCAATCGATCCGCAGGACCCAAATTAGTCCAGATGCAACCACTTTCCAAGTCTCTCCGACCTTCACAAAAAAAGTTATTCAAGAATATCTCTTTCTCCTATGTGCTTTCATCCCTAACCCTAACCCTAACCCTTCCGAAAGTCGGAGAAGCTCAAGGATGGTACCGATCGATGCGCGCTACCCCATTTAGTGGGGGTAGAGCCTACTTGCAAGTCTCTCCGACCTTCACAAAAAAAGTTATTCAAGAATATCTCTTTCTCCTATGTGCTTTCATCCCTAACCCTAACCCTAACCCTTCCGAAAGTCGGAGAAGCTCAAGGATGGTACTGATCGATGCGCGCAACCCCATTTAGTGGGGGTAGAGCCTACTTGCAAGTCTCTCCGACCTTCACAAAAAAAGTTATTCAAGAATATCTCCTCAGATTTGGGGGAATTTCGTCGGTCGACCTCTTCCGAAGGTCGTACAAGCTCGGGGATGGTACCAATCGATCCGCAGGACCCAAATTAGTCCAGATGCAACCACTTTCCAAGTCTCTCCGACCTTCACAAAAAAAGTTATTCAAGAATATCTCTTTCTCCTATGTGCTTTCATCCCTAACCCTAACCCTAACCCTTCCGAAAGTCGGAGAAGCTCAAGGATGGTACCGATCGATGCGCGCTACCCCATTTAGTGGGGGTAGAGCCTACTTGCAAGTCTCTCCGACCTTCACAAAAAAAGTTATTCAAGAATATCTCTTTCTCCTATGTGCTTTCATCCCTAACCCTAACCCTAACCCTTCCGAAAGTCGGAGAAGCTCAAGGATGGTACCGATCGATGCGCGCAACCCCATTTAGTGGGGGTAGAGCCTACTTGCAAGTCTCTCCGACCTTCACAAAAAAGGTTATTCAAGAATATCTCCTCAGATTTGGGGGAATTTCGTCGGTCGACCTCTTCCGAAGGTCGTACAAGCTCGGGGATGGTACCAATCGATCTGCAGGACCCAAATTAGTCCAGATGCAACCACTTTCCAAGTCTCTCCGACCTTCACAAAAAAAGTTATTCAAGAATATCTCTTTCTCCTATGTGCTTTCATCCCTAACCCTAACCCTTCCGAAAGTCGGAGAAGCTCAAGGATGGTACTGATCGATGCGCGCTACCCCATTTAGTGGGGGTAGAGCCTACTTGCAAGTCTCTCCGACCTTCACAAAAAAAGTTATTCAAGAATATCTCCTCAGATTTGGGGGAATTTCGTCGGTCGACCTCTTCCGAAGGTCGTACAAGCTCGGGGATGGTACCAATCGATCCGCAGGACCCAAATTAGTCCAGATGCAACCACTTTCCAAGTCTCTCCGACCTTCACAAAAAAAGTTATTCAAGAATATCTCTTTCTCCTATGTGCTTTCATCCCTAACCCTAACCCTAACCCTTCCGAAAGTCGGAGAAGCTCAAGGATGGTACCGATCGATGCGCGTTACCCCATTTAGTGGGGGTAGAGCCTACTTGCAAGTCTCTCCGACCTTCACAAAAAAAGTTATTCAAGAATATCTCTTTCTCCTATGTGCTTTCATCCCTAACCCTAACCCTAACCCTTCCGAAAGTCGGAGAAGCTCAAGGATGGTACCGATCGATGCGCGCTACCCCATTTAGTGGGGGTAGAGCCTACTTGCAAGTCTCTCCGACCTTCACAAAAAAAGTTATTCAAGAATATCTCTTTCTCCTATGTGCTTTCATCCCTAACCCTAACCCTAACCCTTCCGAAAGTCGGAGAAGCTCAAGGATGGTACCGATCGATGCGCGCTACCCCATTTAGTGGGGGTAGAGCCTACTTGCAAGTCTCTCCGACCTTCACAAAAAAAGTTATTCAAGAATATCTCTTTCTCCTATGTGCTTTCATCCCTAACCCTAACCCTAACCCTTCCGAAAGTCGGAGAAGCTCAAGGATGGTACCGATCGATGCGCGCTACCCCATTTAGTGGGGGTAGAGCCTACTTGCAAGTCTCTCCGACCTTCACAAAAAAAGTTATTCAAGAATATCTCTTTCTCCTATGTGCTTTCATCCCTAACCCTAACCCTAACCCTTCCGAAAGTCGGAGAAGCTCAAGGATGGTACTGATCGATGTGCGCAACCCCATTTAGTGGGGGTAGAGCCTACTTGCAAGTCTCTCCGACCTTCACAAAAAAAGTTATTCAAGAATATCTCCTCAGATTTGGGCGAATTTCGTCGGTCGACCTCTTCCGAAGGTCGTACAAGCTCGGGGATGGTACCAATCGATCCGCAGGACCCAAATTAGTCCAGATGCAACCACTTTCCAAGTCTCTCCGACCTTCACAAAAAAAGTTATTCAAGAATATCTCTTTCTCCTATGTGCTTTCATCCCTAACCCTAACCCTAACCCTTCCGAAAGTCGGAGAAGCTCAAGGATGGTACTGATCGATGCGCGCTACCCCATTTAGTGGGGGTAGAGCCTACTTGCAAGTCTCTCCGACCTTCACAAAAAAAGTTATTCAAGAATATCTCTTTCTCCTATGTGCTTTCATCCCTAACCCTAACCCTAACCCTTCCGAAAGTCGGAGAAGCTCAAGGATGGTACCGATCGATGCGCGCTACCCCATTTAGTGGGGGTAGAGCCTACTTGCAAGTCTCTCCGACCTTCACAAAAAAAGTTATTCAAGAATATCTCTTTCTCCTATGTGCTTTCATCCCTAACCCTAACCCTAACCCTTCCGAAAGTCGGAGAAGCTCAAGGATGGTACTGATCGATGTGCGCAACCCCATTTAGTGGGGGTAGAGCCTACTTGCAAGTCTCTCCGACCTTCACAAAAAAAGTTATTCAAGAATATCTCCTCAGATTTGGGCGAATTTCGTCGGTCGACCTCTTCCGAAGGTCGTACAAGCTCGGGGATGGTACCAATCGATCCGCAGGACCCAAATTAGTCCAGATGCAACCACTTTCCAAGTCTCTCCGACCTTCACAAAAAAAGTTATTCAAGAATATCTCTTTCTCCTATGTGCTTTCATCCCTAACCCTAACCCTAACCCTTCCGAAAGTCGGAGAAGCTCAAGGATGGTACTGATCGATGCGCGCTACCCCATTTAGTGGGGGTAGAGCCTACTTGCAAGTCTCTCCGACCTTCACAAAAAAAGTTATTCAAGAATATCTCCTCAGATTTGGGGGAATTTCGTCGGTCGACCTCTTCCGAAGGTCGTACAAGCTCGGGGATGGTACCAATCGATCCGCAGGACCCAAATTAGTCCAGATGCAACCACTTTCCAAGTCTCTCCGACCTTCACAAAAAAAGTTATTCAAGAATATCTCTTTCTCCTATGTGCTTTCATCCCTAACCCTAACCCTAACCCTTCCGAAAGTCGGAGAAGCTCAAGGATGGTACCGATCGATGCGCGCTACCCCATTTAGTGGGGGTAGAGCCTACTTGCAAGTCTCTCCGACCTTCACAAAAAAAGTTATTCAAGAATATCTCTTTCTCCTATGTGCTTTCATCCCTAACCCTAACCCTAACCCTTCCGAAAGTCGGAGAAGCTCAAGGATGGTACTGATCGATGCGCGCAACCCCATTTAGTGGGGGTAGAGCCTACTTGCAAGTCTCTCCGACCTTCACAAAAAAAGTTATTCAAGAATATCTCCTCAGATTTGGGGGAATTTCGTCGGTCGACCTCTTCCGAAGGTCGTACAAGCTCGGGGATGGTACCAATCGATCCGCAGGACCCAAATTAGTCCAGATGCAACCACTTTCCAAGTCTCTCCGACCTTCACAAAAAAAGTTATTCAAGAATATCTCTTTCTCCTATGTGCTTTCATCCCTAACCCTAACCCTAACCCTTCCGAAAGTCGGAGAAGCTCAAGGATGGTACCGATCGATGCGCGCTACCCCATTTAGTGGGGGTAGAGCCTACTTGCAAGTCTCTCCGACCTTCACAAAAAAAGTTATTCAAGAATATCTCTTTCTCCTATGTGCTTTCATCCCTAACCCTAACCCTAACCCTTCCGAAAGTCGGAGAAGCTCAAGGATGGTACCGATCGATGCGCGCTACCCCATTTAGTGGGGGTAGAGCCTATTTGCAAGTCTCTCCGACCTTCACAAAAAAAGTTATTCAAGAATATCTCTTTCTCCTATGTGCTTTCATCCCTAACCCTAACCCTAACCCTTCCGAAAGTCGGAGAAGCTCAAGGATGGTACCGATCGATGCGCGCTACCCCATTTAGTGGGGGTAGAGCCTACTTGCAAGTCTCTCCGACCTTCACAAAAAAAGTTATTCAAGAATATCTCTTTCTCCTATGTGCTTTCATCCCTAACCCTAACCCTAACCCTTCCGAAAGTCGGAGAAGCTCAAGGATGGTACTGATCGATGCGCGCAACCCCATTTAGTGGGGGTAGAGCCTACTTGCAAGTCTCTCCGACCTTCACAAAAAAAGTTATTCAAGAATATCTCCTCAGATTTGGGGGAATTTCGTCGGTCGACCTCTTCCGAAGGTCGTACAAGCTCGGGGATGGTACCAATCGATCCGCAGGACCCAAATTAGTCCAGATGCAACCACTTTCCAAGTCTCTCCGACCTTCACAAAAAAAGTTATTCAAGAATATCTCTTTCTCCTATGTGCTTTCATCCCTAACCCTAACCCTAACCCTTCCGAAAGTCGGAGAAGCTCAAGGATGGTACCGATCGATGCGCGCTACCCCATTTAGTGGGGGTAGAGCCTACTTGCAAGTCTCTCCGACCTTCACAAAAAAAGTTATTCAAGAATATCTCTTTCTCCTATGTGCTTTCATCCCTAACCCTAACCCTAACCCTTCCGAAAGTCGGAGAAGCTCAAGGATGGTACCGATCGATGCGCGCAACCCCATTTAGTGGGGGTAGAGCCTACTTGCAAGTCTCTCCGACCTTCACAAAAAAGGTTATTCAAGAATATCTCCTCAGATTTGGGGGAATTTCGTCGGTCGACCTCTTCCGAAGGTCGTACAAGCTCGGGGATGGTACCAATCGATCTGCAGGACCCAAATTAGTCCAGATGCAACCACTTTCCAAGTCTCTCCGACCTTCACAAAAAAAGTTATTCAAGAATATCTCTTTCTCCTATGTGCTTTCATCCCTAACCCTAACCCTAACCCTTCCGAAAGTCGGAGAAGCTCAAAGATGGTACCGATCGATGCGCGCTACCCCATTTAGTGGGGGTAGAGCCTACTTGCAAGTCTCTCCGACCTTCACAAAAAAAGTTATTCAAGAATATCTCCTCAGATTTGGGGGAATTTCGTCGGTCGACCTCTTCCGAAGGTCGTACAAGCTCGGGGATGGTACCAATCGATCCGCAGGACCCAAATTAGTCCAGATGCAACCACTTTCCAAGTCTCTCCGACCTTCACAAAAAAAGTTATTCAAGAATATCTCTTTCTCCTATGTGCTTTCATCCCTAACCCTAACCCTAACCCTTCCGAAAGTCGGAGAAGCTCAAGGATGGTACCGATCGATGCGCGTTACCCCATTTAGTGGGGGTAGAGCCTACTTGCAAGTCTCTCCGACCTTCACAAAAAAAGTTATTCAAGAATATCTCTTTCTCCTATGTGCTTTCATCCCTAACCCTAACCCTAACCCTTCCGAAAGTCGGAGAAGCTCAAGGATGGTACCGATCGATGCGCGCTACCCCATTTAGTGGGGGTAGAGCCTACTTGCAAGTCTCTCCGACCTTCACAAAAAAAGTTATTCAAGAATATCTCTTTCTCCTATGTGCTTTCATCCCTAACCCTAACCCTAACCCTTCCGAAAGTCGGAGAAGCTCAAGGATGGTACCGATCGATGCGCGCTACCCCATTTAGTGGGGGTAGAGCCTACTTGCAAGTCTCTCCGACCTTCACAAAAAAAGTTATTCAAGAATATCTCTTTCTCCTATGTGCTTTCATCCCTAACCCTAACCCTAACCCTTCCAAAAGTCGGAGAAGCTCAAGGATGGTACTGATCGATGCGCGCAACCCCATTTAGTGGGGGTAGAGCCTACTTGCAAGTCTCTCCGACCTTCACAAAAAAAGTTATTCAAGAATATCTCCTCAGATTTGGGGGAATTTCGTCGGTCGACCTCTTCCGAAGGTCGTACAAGCTCGGGGATGGTACCAATCGATCTGCAGGACCCAAATTAGTCCAGATGCAACCACTTTCCAAGTCTCTCCGACCTTCACAAAAAAAGTTATTCAAGAATATCTCTTTCTCCTATGTGCTTTCATCCCTAACCCTAACCCTAACCCTTCCGAAAGTCGGAGAAGCTCAAGGATGGTACCGATCGATGCGCGCTACCCCATTTAGTGGGGGTAGAGCCTACTTGCAAGTCTCTCCGACCTTCACAAAAAAAGTTATTCAAGAATATCTCTTTCTCCTATGTGCTTTCATCCCTAACCCTAACCCTAACCCTTCCGAAAGTCGGAGAAGCTCAAGGATGGTACCGATCGATGCGTGCTACCCCATTTAGTGGGGGTAGAGCCTACTTGCAAGTCTCTCCGACCTTCACAAAAAAAGTTATTCAAGAATATCTCCTCAGATTTGGGGGAATTTCGTCGGTCGACCTCTTCAGAAGGTCGTACAAGCTCGGGGATGGTACCAATCGATCCGCAGGACCCAAATTAGTCCAGATGCAACCACTTTCCAAGTCTCTCCGACCTTCACAAAAAAAGTTATTCAAGAATATCTCTTTCTCCTATGTGCTTTCATCCCTAACCCTAACCCTAACCCTTCCGAAAGTCGGAGAAGCTCAAGGATGGTACCGATCGATGCGCGCTACCCCATTTAGTGGGGGTAGAGCCTACTTGCAAGTCTCTCCGACCTTCACAAAAAAAGTTATTCAAGAATATCTCTTTCTCCTATGTGCTTTCATCCCTAACCCTAACCCTAACCCTTCCGAAAGTCGGAGAAGCTCAAGGATGGTACCGATCGATGCGCGCTACCCCATTTAGTGGGGGTAGAGCCTACTTGCAAGTCTCTCCGACCTTCACAAAAAAAGTTATTCAAGAATATCTCTTTCTCCTATGTGCTTTCATCCCTAACCCTAACCCTAACCCTTCCGAAAGTCGGAGAAGCTCAAGGATGGTACCGATCGATGCGCGCTACCCCATTTAGTGGGGGTAGAGCCTACTTGCAAGTCTCTCCGACCTTCACAAAAAAAGTTATTCAAGAATATCTCTTTCTCCTATGTGCTTTCATCCCTAACCCTAACCCTAACCCTTCCGAAAGTCGGAGAAGCTCAAGGATGGTACCGATCGATGCGCGCTACCCCATTTAGTGGGGGTAGAGCCTACTTGCAAGTCTCTCCGACCTTCACAAAAAAAGTTATTCAAGAATATCTCTTTCTCCTATGTGCTTTCATCCCTAACCCTAACCCTAACCCTTCCGAAAGTCGGAGAAGCTCAAGGATGGTACCGATCGATGCGCGCTACCCCATTTAGTGGGGGTAGAGCCTACTTGCAAGTCTCTCCGACCTTCACAAAAAAAGTTATTCAAGAATATCTCTTTCTCCTATGTGCTTTCATCCCTAACCCTAACCCTAACCCTTCCGAAAGTCGGAGAAGCTCAAGGATGGTACCGATCGATGCGCGCTACCCCATTTAGTGGGGGTAGAGCCTACTTGCAAGTCTCTCCGACCTTCACAAAAAAAGTTATTCAAGAATATCTCTTTCTCCTATGTGCTTTCATCCCTAACCCTAACCCTAACCCTTCCGAAAGTCGGAGAAGCTCAAGGATGGTACCGATCGATGCGCGCTACCCCATTTAGTGGGGGTAGAGCCTACTTTCAAGTCTCTCCGACCTTCACAAAAAAAGTTATTCAAGAATATCTCTTTCTCCTATGTGCTTTCATCCCTAACCCTAACCCTAACCCTTCCAAAAGTCGGAGAAGCTCAAGGATGGTACTGATCGATGCGCGCAACCCCATTTAGTGGGGGTAGAGCCTACTTGCAAGTCTCTCTGACCTTCACAAAAAAAGTTATTCAAGAATATCTCCTCAGATTTGGGGGAATTTCGTCGGTCGACCTCTTCCGAAGGTCGTACAAGCTCGGGGATGGTACCAATCGATCTGCAGGACCCAAATTAGTCCAGATGCAACCACTTTCCAAGTCTCTCCGACCTTCACAAAAAAGTTATTCAAGAATATCTCTTTCTCCTATGTGCTTTCATCCCTAACCCTAACCCTAACCCTTCCGAAAGTCGGAGAAGCTCAAGGATGGTACCGATCGATGCGCGCTACCCCATTTAGTGGGGGTAGAGCCTACTTGCAAGTCTCTCCGACCTTCACAAAAAAAGTTATTCAAGAATATCTCTTTCTCCTATGTGCTTTCATCCCTAACCCTAACCCTAACCCTTCCGAAAGTCGGAGAAGCTCAAGGATGGTACCGATCGATGCGCGCTACCCCATTTAGTGGGGGTAGAGCCTACTTGCAAGTCTCTCCGACCTTCACAAAAAAAGTTATTCAAGAATATCTCCTCAGATTTGGGGGAATTTCGTCGGTCGACCTCTTCAGAAGGTCGTACAAGCTCGGGGATGGTACCAATCGATCCGCAGGACCCAAATTAGTCCAGATGCAACCACTTTCCAAGTCTCTCCGACCTTCACAAAAAAAGTTATTCAAGAATATCTCTTTCTCCTATGTGCTTTCATCCCTAACCCTAACCCTAACCCTTCCGAAAGTCGGAGAAGCTCAAGGATGGTACCGATCGATGCGCGCTACCCCATTTAGTGGGGGTAGAGCCTACTTGCAAGTCTCTCCGACCTTCACAAAAAAAGTTATTCAAGAATATCTCTTTCTCCTATGTGCTTTCATCCCTAACCCTAACCCTAACCCTTCCGAAAGTCGGAGAAGCTCAAGGATGGTACCGATCGATGCGCGCTACCCCATTTAGTGGGGGTAGAGCCTACTTGCAAGTCTCTCCGACCTTCACAAAAAAAGTTATTCAAGAATATCTCTTTCTCCTATGTGCTTTCATCCCTAACCCTAACCCTAACCCTTCCGAAAGTCGGAGAAGCTCAAGGATGGTACCGATCGATGCGCGCTACCCCATTTAGTGGGGGTAGAGCCTACTTGCAAGTCTCTCCGACCTTCACAAAAAAAGTTATTCAAGAATATCTCTTTCTCCTATGTGCTTTCATCCCTAACCCTAACCCTAACCCTTCCGAAAGTCGGAGAAGCTCAAGGATGGTACCGATCGATGCGCGCTACCCCATTTAGTGGGGGTAGAGCCTACTTGCAAGTCTCTCCGACCTTCACAAAAAAAGTTATTCAAGAATATCTCTTTCTCCTATGTGCTTTCATCCCTAACCCTAACCCTAACCCTTCCGAAAGTCGGAGAAGCTCAAGGATGGTACCGATCGATGCGCGCTACCCCATTTAGTGGGGGTAGAGCCTACTTGCAAGTCTCTCCGACCTTCACAAAAAAAGTTATTCAAGAATATCTCTTTCTCCTATGTGCTTTCATCCCTAACCCTAACCCTAACCCTTCCGAAAGTCGGAGAAGCTCAAGGATGGTACCGATCGATGCGCGCTACCCCATTTAGTGGGGGTAGAGCCTACTTGCAAGTCTCTCCGACCTTCACAAAAAAAGTTATTCAAGAATATCTCTTTCTCCTATGTGCTTTCATCCCTAACCCTAACCCTAACCCTTCCAAAAGTCGGAGAAGCTCAAGGATGGTACCGATCGATGCGCGCTACCCCATTTAGTGGGGGTAGAGCCTACTTGCAAGTCTCTCCGACCTTCACAAAAAAAGTTATTCAAGAATATCTCTTTCTCCTATGTGCTTTCATCCCTAACCCTAACCCTAACCCTTCCGAAAGTCGGAGAAGCTCAAGGATGGTACCGATCGATGCGCGCTACCCCATTTAGTGGGGGTAGAGCCTACTTGCAAGTCTCTCCGACCTTCACAAAAAAAGTTATTCAAGAATATCTCTTTCTCCTATGTGCTTTCATCCCTAACCCTAACCCTAACCCTTCCGAAAGTCGGAGAAGCTCAAGGATGGTACTGATCGATGCGCGCAACCCCATTTAGTGGGGGTAGAGCCTACTTGCAAGTCTCTCCGACCTTCACAAAAAAAGTTATTCAAGAATATCTCCTCAGATTTGGGGGAATTTCGTCGGTCGACCTCTTCCGAAGGTCGTACAAGCTCGGGGATGGTACCAATCGATCCGCAGGACCCAAATTAGTCCAGATGCAACCACTTTCCAAGTCTCTCCGACCTTCACAAAAAAAGTTATTCAAGAATATCTCTTTCTCCTATGTGCTTTCATCCCTAACCCTAACCCTAACCCTTCCGAAAGTCGGAGAAGCTCAAGGATGGTACCGATCGATGCGCGCTACCCCATTTAGTGGGGGTAGAGCCTACTTGCAAGTCTCTCCGACCTTCACAAAAAAAGTTATTCAAGAATATCTCTTTCTCCTATGTGCTTTCATCCCTAACCCTAACCCTAACCCTTCCGAAAGTCGGAGAAGCTCAAGGATGGTACCGATCGATGCGCGCTACCCCATTTAGTGGGGGTAGAGCCTATTTTCAAGTCTCTCCGACTTTCACAAAAAAAGTTATTCAAGAATATCTCTTTCTCCTATGTGCTTTCATCCCTAACCCTAACCCTAACCCTTCCGAAAGTCGGAGAAGCTCAAGGATGGTACCGATCGATGCGCGCTACCCCATTTAGTGGGGGTAGAGCCTACTTGCAAGTCTCTCCGACCTTCACAAAAAAAGTTATTCAAGAATATCTCTTTCTCCTATGTGCTTTCATCCCTAACCCTAACCCTAACCCTTCCGAAAGTCGGAGAAGCTCAAGGATGGTACTGATCGATGCGCGCAACCCCATTTAGTGGGGGTAGAGCCTACTTGCAAGTCTCTCCGACCTTCACAAAAAAAGTTATTCAAGAATATCTCCTCAGATTTGGGGGAATTTCGTCGGTCGACCTCTTCCGAAGGTCGTACAAGCTCGGGGATGGTACCAATCGATCCGCAGGACCCAAATTAGTCCAGATGCAACCACTTTCCAAGTCTCTCCGACCTTCACAAAAAAAGTTATTCAAGAATATCTCTTTCTCCTATGTGCTTTCATCCCTAACCCTAACCCTAACCCTTCCGAAAGTCGGAGAAGCTCAAGGATGGTACCGATCGATGCGCGCTACCCCATTTAGTGGGGGTAGAGCCTACTTGCAAGTCTCTCCGACCTTCACAAAAAAAGTTATTCAAGAATATCTCTTTCTCCTATGTGCTTTCATCCCTAACCCTAACCCTTCCGAAAGTCGGAGAAGCTCAAGGATGGTACCGATCGATGCGCGCAACCCCATTTAGTGGGGGTAGAGCCTACTTGCAAGTCTCTCCGACCTTCACAAAAAAGGTTATTCAAGAATATCTCCTCAGATTTGGGGGAATTTCGTCGGTCGACCTCTTCCGAAGGTCGTACAAGCTCGGGGATGGTACCAATCGATCCGCAGGACCCAAATTAGTCCAGATGCAACCACTTTCCAAGTCTCTCCGACCTTCACAAAAAAAGTTATTCAAGAATATCTCTTTCTCCTATGTGCTTTCATCCCTAACCCTAACCCTAACCCTTCCGAAAGTCGGAGAAGCTCAAGGATGGTACCGATCGATGCGCGCTACCCCATTTAGTGGGGGTAGAGCCTACTTGCAAGTCTCTCCGACCTTCACAAAAAAAGTTATTCAAGAATATCTCCTCAGATTTGGGGGAATTTCGTCGGTCGACCTCTTCCGAAGGTCGTACAAGCTCGGGGATGGTACCAATCGATCCGCAGGACCCAAATTAGTCCAGATGCAACCACTTTCCAAGTCTCTCCGACCTTCACAAAAAAAGTTATTCAAGAATATCTCTTTCTCCTATGTGCTTTCATCCCTAACCCTAACCCTAACCCTTCCGAAAGTCGGAGAAGCTCAAGGATGGTACCGATCGATGCGCGCTACCCCATTTAGTGGGGGTAGAGCCTACTTGCAAGTCTCTCCGACCTTCACAAAAAAAGTTATTCAAGAATATCTCTTTCTCCTATGTGCTTTCATCCCTAACCCTAACCCTAACCCTTCAGAAAGTCGGAGAAGCTCAAGGATGGTACCGATCGATGCGCGCTACCCCATTTAGTGGGGGTAGAGCCTACTTGCAAGTCTCTCCGACCTTCACAAAAAAAGTTATTCAAGAATATCTCTTTCTCCTATGTGCTTTCATCCCTAACCCTAACCCTAACCCTTCCGAAAGTCGGAGAAGCTCAAGGATGGTACCGATCGATGCGCGCTACCCCATTTAGTGGGGGTAGAGCCTACTTGCAAGTCTCTCCAACCTTCACAAAAAAAGTTATTCAAGAATATCTCTTTCTCCTATGTGCTTTCATCCCTAACCCTAACCCTAACCCTTCCAAAAGTCGGAGAAGCTCAAGGATGGTACTGATCGATGCGCGCAACCCCATTTAGTGGGGGTAGAGCCTACTTGCAAGTCTCTCCGACCTTCACAAAAAAAGTTATTCAAGAATATCTCCTCAGATTTGGGGGAATTTCGTCGGTCGACCTCTTCCGAAGGTCGTACAAGCTCGGGGATGGTACCAATCGATCCGCAGGACCCAAATTAGTCCAGATGCAACCACTTTCCAAGTCTCTCCGACCTTCACAAAAAAAGTTATTCAAGAATATCTCTTTCTCCTATGTGCTTTCATCCCTAACCCTAACCCTAACCCTTCCGAAAGTCGGAGAAGCTCAAGGATGGTACTGATCGATGCGCGCTACCCCATTTAGTGGGGGTAGAGCCTACTTGCAAGTCTCTCCGACCTTCACAAAAAAAGTTATTCAAGAATATCTCCTCAGATTTGGGGGAATTTCGTCGGTCGACCTCTTCCGAAGGTCGTACAAGCTCGGGGATGGTACCAATCGATCCGCAGGACCCAAATTAGTCCAGATGCAACCACTTTCCAAGTCTCTCCGACCTTCACAAAAAAAGTTATTCAAGAATATCTCTTTCTCCTATGTGCTTTCATCCCTAACCCTAACCCTAACCCTTCCGAAAGTCGGAGAAGCTCAAGGATGGTACCGATCGATGCGCGCTACCCCATTTAGTGGGGGTAGAGCCTACTTGCAAGTCTCTCCGACCTTCACAAAAAAAGTTATTCAAGAATATCTCTTTCTCCTATGTGCTTTCATCCCTAACCCTAACCCTAACCCTTCCGAAAGTCGGAGAAGCTCAAGGATGGTACTGATCGATGCGCGCAACCCCATTTAGTGGGGGTAGAGCCTACTTGCAAGTCTCTCCGACCTTCACAAAAAAAGTTATTCAAGAATATCTCCTCAGATTTGGGGGAATTTCGTCGGTCGACCTCTTCCGAAGGTCGTACAAGCTCGGGGATGGTACCAATCGATCCGCAGGACCCAAATTAGTCCAGATGCAACCACTTTCCAAGTCTCTCCGACCTTCACAAAAAAAGTTATTCAAGAATATCTCTTTCTCCTATGTGCTTTCATCCCTAACCCTAACCCTAACCCTTCCGAAAGTCGGAGAAGCTCAAGGATGGTACCGATCGATGCGCGCTACCCCATTTAGTGGGGGTAGAGCCTACTTGCAAGTCTCTCCGACCTTCACAAAAAAAGTTATTCAAGAATATCTCTTTCTCCTATGTGCTTTCATCCCTAACCCTAACCCTAACCCTTCCGAAAGTCGGAGAAGCTCAAGGATGGTACCGATCGATGCGCGCTACCCCATTTAGTGGGGGTAGAGCCTATTTGCAAGTCTCTCCGACCTTCACAAAAAAAGTTATTCAAGAATATCTCTTTCTCCTATGTGCTTTCATCCCTAACCCTAACCCTAACCCTTCCGAAAGTCGGAGAAGCTCAAGGATGGTACCGATCGATGCGCGCTACCCCATTTAGTGGGGGTAGAGCCTACTTGCAAGTCTCTCCGACCTTCACAAAAAAATTTATTCAAGAATATCTCTTTCTCCTATGTGCTTTCATCCCTAACCCTAACCCTAACCCTTCCGAAAGTCGGAGAAGCTCAAGGATGGTACTGATCGATGCGCGCAACCCCATTTAGTGGGGGTAGAGCCTACTTGCAAGTCTCTCCGACCTTCACAAAAAAAGTTATTCAAGAATATCTCCTCAGATTTGGGGGAATTTCGTCGGTCGACCTCTTCCGAAGGTCGTACAAGCTCGGGGATGGTACCAATCGATCCGCAGGACCCAAATTAGTCCAGATGCAACCACTTTCCAAGTCTCTCCGACCTTCACAAAAAAAGTTATTCAAGAATATCTCTTTCTCCTATGTGCTTTCATCCCTAACCCTAACCCTAACCCTTCCGAAAGTCGGAGAAGCTCAAGGATGGTACCGATCGATGCGCGCTACCCCATTTAGTGGGGGTAGAGCCTACTTGCAAGTCTCTCCGACCTTCACAAAAAAAGTTATTCAAGAATATCTCTTTCTCCTATGTGCTTTCATCCCTAACCCTAACCCTAACCCTTCCGAAAGTCGGAGAAGCTCAAGGATGGTACCGATCGATGCGCGCAACCCCATTTAGTGGGGGTAGAGCCTACTTGCAAGTCTCTCCGACCTTCACAAAAAAGGTTATTCAAGAATATCTCCTCAGATTTGGGGGAATTTCGTCGGTCGACCTCTTCCGAAGGTCGTACAAGCTCGGGGATGGTACCAATCGATCTGCAGGACCCAAATTAGTCCAGATGCAACCACTTTCCAAGTCTCTCCGACCTTCACAAAAAAAGTTATTCAAGAATATCTCTTTCTCCTATGTGCTTTCATCCCTAACCCTAACCCTAACCCTTCCGAAAGTCGGAGAAGCTCAAGGATGGTACCGATCGATGCGCGCTACCCCATTTAGTGGGGGTAGAGCCTACTTGCAAGTCTCTCCGACCTTCACAAAAAAAGTTATTCAAGAATATCTCCTCAGATTTGGGGGAATTTCGTCGGTCGACCTCTTCCGAAGGTCGTACAAGCTCGGGGATGGTACCAATCGATCCGCAGGACCCAAATTAGTCCAGATGCAACCACTTTCCAAGTCTCTCCGACCTTCACAAAAAAAGTTATTCAAGAATATCTCTTTCTCCTATGTGCTTTCATCCCTAACCCTAACCCTAACCCTTCCGAAAGTCGGAGAAGCTCAAGGATGGTACCGATCGATGCGCGCTACCCCATTTAGTGGGGGTAGAGCCTACTTGCAAGTCTCTCCGACCTTCACAAAAAAAGTTATTCAAGAATATCTCTTTCTCCTATGTGCTTTCATCCCTAACCCTAACCCTAACCCTTCCGAAAGTCGGAGAAGCTCAAGGATGGTACCGATCGATGCGCGCTACCCCATTTAGTGGGGGTAGAGCCTATTTGCAAGTCTCTCCGACCTTCACAAAAAAAGTTATTCAAGAATATCTCTTTCTCCTATGTGCTTTCATCCCTAACCCTAACCCTAACCCTTCCGAAAGTCGGAGAAGCTCAAGGATGGTACCGATCGATGCGCGCTACCCCATTTAGTGGGGGTAGAGCCTACTTGCAAGTCTCTCCGACCTTCACAAAAAAATTTATTCAAGAATATCTCTTTCTCCTATGTGCTTTCATCCCTAACCCTAACCCTAACCCTTCCGAAAGTCGGAGAAGCTCAAGGATGGTACTGATCGATGCGCGCAACCCCATTTAGTGGGGGTAGAGCCTACTTGCAAGTCTCTCCGACCTTCACAAAAAAAGTTATTCAAGAATATCTCCTCAGATTTGGGGGAATTTCGTCGGTCGACCTCTTCCGAAGGTCGTACAAGCTCGGGGATGGTACCAATCGATCCGCAGGACCCAAATTAGTCCAGATGCAACCACTTTCCAAGTCTCTCCGACCTTCACAAAAAAAGTTATTCAAGAATATCTCTTTCTCCTATGTGCTTTCATCCCTAACCCTAACCCTAACCCTTCCGAAAGTCGGAGAAGCTCAAGGATGGTACCGATCGATGCGCGCTACCCCATTTAGTGGGGGTAGAGCCTACTTGCAAGTCTCTCCGACCTTCACAAAAAAAGTTATTCAAGAATATCTCTTTCTCCTATGTGCTTTCATCCCTAACCCTAACCCTAACCCTTCCGAAAGTCGGAGAAGCTCAAGGATGGTACCGATCGATGCGCGCAACCCCATTTAGTGGGGGTAGAGCCTACTTGCAAGTCTCTCCGACCTTCACAAAAAAGGTTATTCAAGAATATCTCCTCAGATTTGGGGGAATTTCGTCGGTCGACCTCTTCCGAAGGTCGTACAAGCTCGGGGATGGTACCAATCGATCTGCAGGACCCAAATTAGTCCAGATGCAACCACTTTCCAAGTCTCTCCGACCTTCACAAAAAAAGTTATTCAAGAATATCTCTTTCTCCTATGTGCTTTCATCCCTAACCCTAACCCTAACCCTTCCGAAAGTCGGAGAAGCTCAAGGATGGTACCGATCGATGCGCGCTACCCCATTTAGTGGGGGTAGAGCCTACTTGCAAGTCTCTCCGACCTTCACAAAAAAAGTTATTCAAGAATATCTCCTCAGATTTGGGGGAATTTCGTCGGTCGACCTCTTCCGAAGGTCGTACAAGCTCGGGGATGGTACCAATCGATCCGCAGGACCCAAATTAGTCCAGATGCAACCACTTTCCAAGTCTCTCCGACCTTCACAAAAAAAGTTATTCAAGAATATCTCTTTCTCCTATGTGCTTTCATCCCTAACCCTAACCCTAACCCTTCCGAAAGTCGGAGAAGCTCAAGGATGGTACCGATCGATGCGCGTTACCCCATTTAGTGGGGGTAGAGCCTACTTGCAAGTCTCTCCGACCTTCACAAAAAAAGTTATTCAAGAATATCTCTTTCTCCTATGTGCTTTCATCCCTAACCCTAACCCTAACCCTTCCGAAAGTCGGAGAAGCTCAAGGATGGTACCGATCGATGCGCGCTACCCCATTTAGTGGGGGTAGAGCCTACTTGCAAGTCTCTCCGACCTTCACAAAAAAAGTTATTCAAGAATATCTCTTTCTCCTATGTGCTTTCATCCCTAACCCTAACCCTAACCCTTCCGAAAGTCGGAGAAGCTCAAGGATGGTACCGATCGATGCGCGCTACCCCATTTAGTGGGGGTAGAGCCTACTTGCAAGTCTCTCCGACCTTCACAAAAAAAGTTATTCAAGAATATCTCTTTCTCCTATGTGCTTTCATCCCTAACCCTAACCCTAACCCTTCCAAAAGTCGGAGAAGCTCAAGGATGGTACCGATCGATGCGCGCTACCCCATTTAGTGGGGGTAGAGCCTACTTGCAAGTCTCTCCGACCTTCACAAAAAAAGTTATTCAAGAATATCTCTTTCTCCTATGTGCTTTCATCCCTAACCCTAACCCTAACCCTTCCGAAAGTCGGAGAAGCTCAAGGATGGTACTGATCGATGTGCGCAACCCCATTTAGTGGGGGTAGAGCCTACTTGCAAGTCTCTCCGACCTTCACAAAAAAAGTTATTCAAGAATATCTCCTCAGATTTGGGCGAATTTCGTCGGTCGACCTCTTCCGAAGGTCGTACAAGCTCGGGGATGGTACCAATCGATCCGCAGGACCCAAATTAGTCCAGATGCAACCACTTTCCAAGTCTCTCCGACCTTCACAAAAAAAGTTATTCAAGAATATTTCTTTCTCCTATGTGCTTTCATCCCTAACCCTAACCCTAACCCTTCCGAAAGTCGGAGAAGCTCAAGGATGGTACTGATCGATGCGCGCTACCCCATTTAGTGGGGGTAGAGCCTACTTGCAAGTCTCTCCGACCTTCACAAAAAAAGTTATTCAAGAATATCTCCTCAGATTTGGGGGAATTTCGTCGGTCGACCTCTTCCGAAGGTCGTACAAGCTCGGGGATGGTACCAATCGATCCGCAGGACCCAAATTAGTCCAGATGCAACCACTTTCCAAGTCTCTCCGACCTTCACAAAAAAAGTTATTCAAGAATATCTCTTTCTCCTATGTGCTTTCATCCCTAACCCTAACCCTAACCCTTCCGAAAGTCGGAGAAGCTCAAGGATGGTACCGATCGATGCGCGCTACCCCATTTAGTGGGGGTAGAGCCTACTTGCAAGTCTCTCCGACCTTCACAAAAAAAGTTATTCAAGAATATCTCTTTCTCCTATGTGCTTTCATCCCTAACCCTAACCCTAACCCTTCCGAAAGTCGGAGAAGCTCAAGGATGGTACTGATCGATGCGCGCAACCCCATTTAGTGGGGGTAGAGCCTACTTGCAAGTCTCTCCGACCTTCACAAAAAAAGTTATTCAAGAATATCTCCTCAGATTTGGGGGAATTTCGTCGGTCGACCTCTTCCGAAGGTCGTACAAGCTCGGGGATGGTACCAATCGATCCGCAGGACCCAAATTAGTCCAGATGCAACCACTTTCCAAGTCTCTCCGACCTTCACAAAAAAAGTTATTCAAGAATATCTCTTTCTCCTATGTGCTTTCATCCCTAACCCTAACCCTAACCCTTCCGAAAGTCGGAGAAGCTCAAGGATGGTACCGATCGATGCGCGCTACCCCATTTAGTGGGGGTAGAGCCTACTTGCAAGTCTCTCCGACCTTCACAAAAAAAGTTATTCAAGAATATCTCTTTCTCCTATGTGCTTTCATCCCTAACCCTAACCCTAACCCTTCCGAAAGTCGGAGAAGCTCAAGGATGGTACCGATCGATGCGCGCTACCCCATTTAGTGGGGGTAGAGCCTATTTGCAAGTCTCTCCGACCTTCACAAAAAAAGTTATTCAAGAATATCTCTTTCTCCTATGTGCTTTCATCCCTAACCCTAACCCTAACCCTTCCGAAAGTCGGAGAAGCTCAAGGATGGTACCGATCGATGCGCGCTACCCCATTTAGTGGGGGTAGAGCCTACTTGCAAGTCTCTCCGACCTTCACAAAAAAAGTTATTCAAGAATATCTCTTTCTCCTATGTGCTTTCATCCCTAACCCTAACCCTAACCCTTCCGAAAGTCGGAGAAGCTCAAGGATGGTACTGATCGATGCGCGCAACCCCATTTAGTGGGGGTAGAGCCTACTTGCAAGTCTCTCCGACCTTCACAAAAAAAGTTATTCAAGAATATCTCCTCAGATTTGGGGGAATTTCGTCGGTCGACCTCTTCCGAAGGTCGTACAAGCTCGGGGATGGTACCAATCGATCCGCAGGACCCAAATTAGTCCAGATGCAACCACTTTCCAAGTCTCTCCGACCTTCACAAAAAAAGTTATTCAAGAATATCTCTTTCTCCTATGTGCTTTCATCCCTAACCCTAACCCTAACCCTTCCGAAAGTCGGAGAAGCTCAAGGATGGTACCGATCGATGCGCGCTACCCCATTTAGTGGGGGTAGAGCCTACTTGCAAGTCTCTCCGACCTTCACAAAAAAAGTTATTCAAGAATATCTCTTTCTCCTATGTGCTTTCATCCCTAACCCTAACCCTAACCCTTCCGAAAGTCGGAGAAGCTCAAGGATGGTACCGATCGATGCGCGCAACCCCATTTAGTGGGGGTAGAGCCTACTTGCAAGTCTCTCCGACCTTCACAAAAAAGGTTATTCAAGAATATCTCCTCAGATTTGGGGGAATTTCGTCGGTCGACCTCTTCCGAAGGTCGTACAAGCTCGGGGATGGTACCAATCGATCTGCAGGACCCAAATTAGTCCAGATGCAACCACTTTCCAAGTCTCTCCGACCTTCACAAAAAAAGTTATTCAAGAATATCTCTTTCTCCTATGTGCTTTCATCCCTAACCCTAACCCTAACCCTTCCGAAAGTCGGAGAAGCTCAAGGATGGTACCGATCGATGCGCGCTACCCCATTTAGTGGGGGTAGAGCCTACTTGCAAGTCTCTCCGACCTTCACAAAAAAAGTTATTCAAGAATATCTCCTCAGATTTGGGGGAATTTCGTCGGTCGACCTCTTCCGAAGGTCGTACAAGCTCGGGGATGGTACCAATCGATCCGCAGGACCCAAATTAGTCCAGATGCAACCACTTTCCAAGTCTCTCCGACCTTCACAAAAAAAGTTATTCAAGAATATCTCTTTCTCCTATGTGCTTTCATCCCTAACCCTAACCCTAACCCTTCCGAAAGTCGGAGAAGCTCAAGGATGGTACCGATCGATGCGCGTTACCCCATTTAGTGGGGGTAGAGCCTACTTGCAAGTCTCTCCGACCTTCACAAAAAAAGTTATTCAAGAATATCTCTTTCTCCTATGTGCTTTCATCCCTAACCCTAACCCTAACCCTTCCGAAAGTCGGAGAAGCTCAAGGATGGTACCGATCGATGCGCGCTACCCCATTTAGTGGGGGTAGAGCCTACTTGCAAGTCTCTCCGACCTTCACAAAAAAAGTTATTCAAGAATATCTCTTTCTCCTATGTGCTTTCATCCCTAACCCTAACCCTAACCCTTCCGAAAGTCGGAGAAGCTCAAGGATGGTACCGATCGATGCGCGCTACCCCATTTAGTGGGGGTAGAGCCTACTTGCAAGTCTCTCCGACCTTCACAAAAAAAGTTATTCAAGAATATCTCTTTCTCCTATGTGCTTTCATCCCTAACCCTAACCCTAACCCTTCCAAAAGTCGGAGAAGCTCAAGGATGGTACTGATCGATGCGCGCAACCCCATTTAGTGGGGGTAGAGCCTACTTGCAAGTCTCTCCGACCTTCACAAAAAAAGTTATTCAAGAATATCTCCTCAGATTTGGGGGAATTTCGTCGGTCGACCTCTTCCGAAGGTCGTACAAGCTCGGGGATGGTACCAATCGATCTGCAGGACCCAAATTAGTCCAGATGCAACCACTTTCCAAGTCTCTCCGACCTTCACAAAAAAAGTTATTCAAGAATATCTCTTTCTCCTATGTGCTTTCATCCCTAACCCTAACCCTAACCCTTCCGAAAGTCGGAGAAGCTCAAGGATGGTACCGATCGATGCGCGCTACCCCATTTAGTGGGGGTAGAGCCTACTTGCAAGTCTCTCCGACCTTCACAAAAAAAGTTATTCAAGAATATCTCTTTCTCCTATGTGCTTTCATCCCTAACCCTAACCCTAACCCTTCCGAAAGTCGGAGAAGCTCAAGGATGGTACCGATCGATGCGCGCTACCCCATTTAGTGGGGGTAGAGCCTACTTGCAAGTCTCTCCGACCTTCACAAAAAAAGTTATTCAAGAATATCTCCTCAGATTTGGGGGAATTTCGTCGGTCGACCTCTTCAGAAGGTCGTACAAGCTCGGGGATGGTACCAATCGATCCGCAGGACCCAAATTAGTCCAGATGCAACCACTTTCCAAGTCTCTCCGACCTTCACAAAAAAAGTTATTCAAGAATATCTCTTTCTCCTATGTGCTTTCATCCCTAACCCTAACCCTAACCCTTCCGAAAGTCGGAGAAGCTCAAGGATGGTACCGATCGATGCGCGCTACCCCATTTAGTGGGGGTAGAGCCTACTTGCAAGTCTCTCCGACCTTCACAAAAAAAGTTATTCAAGAATATCTCTTTCTCCTATGTGCTTTCATCCCTAACCCTAACCCTAACCCTTCCGAAAGTCGGAGAAGCTCAAGGATGGTACCGATCGATGCGCGCTACCCCATTTAGTGGGGGTAGAGCCTACTTGCAAGTCTCTCCGACCTTCACAAAAAAAGTTATTCAAGAATATCTCTTTCTCCTATGTGCTTTCATCCCTAACCCTAACCCTAACCCTTCCGAAAGTCGGAGAAGCTCAAGGATGGTACCGATCGATGCGCGCTACCCCATTTAGTGGGGGTAGAGCCTACTTGCAAGTCTCTCCGACCTTCACAAAAAAAGTTATTCAAGAATATCTCTTTCTCCTATGTGCTTTCATCCCTAACCCTAACCCTAACCCTTCCGAAAGTCGGAGAAGCTCAAGGATGGTACCGATCGATGCGCGCTACCCCATTTAGTGGGGGTAGAGCCTACTTGCAAGTCTCTCCGACCTTCACAAAAAAAGTTATTCAAGAATATCTCTTTCTCCTATGTGCTTTCATCCCTAACCCTAACCCTAACCCTTCCGAAAGTCGGAGAAGCTCAAGGATGGTACCGATCGATGCGCGCTACCCCATTTAGTGGGGGTAGAGCCTACTTGCAAGTCTCTCCGACCTTCACAAAAAAAGTTATTCAAGAATATCTCTTTCTCCTATGTGCTTTCATCCCTAACCCTAACCCTAACCCTTCCGAAAGTCGGAGAAGCTCAAGGATGGTACCGATCGATGCGCGCTACCCCATTTAGTGGGGGTAGAGCCTACTTGCAAGTCTCTCCGACCTTCACAAAAAAAGTTATTCAAGAATATCTCTTTCTCCTATGTGCTTTCATCCCTAACCCTAACCCTAACCCTTCCGAAAGTCGGAGAAGCTCAAGGATGGTACCGATCGATGCGCGCTACCCCATTTAGTGGGGGTAGAGCCTACTTGCAAGTCTCTCCGACCTTCACAAAAAAAGTTATTCAAGAATATCTCTTTCTCCTATGTGCTTTCATCCCTAACCCTAACCCTAACCCTTCCAAAAGTCGGAGAAGCTCAAGGATGGTACTGATCGATGCGCGCAACCCCATTTAGTGGGGGTAGAGCCTACTTGCAAGTCTCTCTGACCTTCACAAAAAAAGTTATTCAAGAATATCTCCTCAGATTTGGGGGAATTTCGTCGGTCGACCTCTTCCGAAGGTCGTACAAGCTCGGGGATGGTACCAATCGATCTGCAGGACCCAAATTAGTCCAGATGCAACCACTTTCCAAGTCTCTCCGACCTTCACAAAAAAAGTTATTCAAGAATATCTCTTTCTCCTATGTGCTTTCATCCCTAACCCTAACCCTAACCCTTCCGAAAGTCGGAGAAGCTCAAGGATGGTACCGATCGATGCGCGCTACCCCATTTAGTGGGGGTAGAGCCTACTTGCAAGTCTCTCCGACCTTCACAAAAAAAGTTATTCAAGAATATCTCTTTCTCCTATGTGCTTTCATCCCTAACCCTAACCCTAACCCTTCCGAAAGTCGGAGAAGCTCAAGGATGGTACCGATCGATGCGCGCTACCCCATTTAGTGGGGGTAGAGCCTACTTGCAAGTCTCTCCGACCTTCACAAAAAAAGTTATTCAAGAATATCTCCTCAGATTTGGGGGAATTTCGTCGGTCGACCTCTTCAGAAGGTCGTACAAGCTCGGGGATGGTACCAATCGATCCGCAGGACCCAAATTAGTCCAGATGCAACCACTTTCCAAGTCTCTCCGACCTTCACAAAAAAAGTTATTCAAGAATATCTCTTTCTCCTATGTGCTTTCATCCCTAACCCTAACCCTAACCCTTCCGAAAGTCGGAGAAGCTCAAGGATGGTACCGATCGATGCGCGCTACCCCATTTAGTGGGGGTAGAGCCTACTTGCAAGTCTCTCCGACCTTCACAAAAAAAGTTATTCAAGAATATCTCTTTCTCCTATGTGCTTTCATCCCTAACCCTAACCCTAACCCTTCCGAAAGTCGGAGAAGCTCAAGGATGGTACCGATCGATGCGCGCTACCCCATTTAGTGGGGGTAGAGCCTACTTGCAAGTCTCTCCGACCTTCACAAAAAAAGTTATTCAAGAATATCTCTTTCTCCTATGTGCTTTCATCCCTAACCCTAACCCTAACCCTTCCGAAAGTCGGAGAAGCTCAAGGATGGTACCGATCGATGCGCGCTACCCCATTTAGTGGGGGTAGAGCCTACTTGCAAGTCTCTCCGACCTTCACAAAAAAAGTTATTCAAGAATATCTCTTTCTCCTATGTGCTTTCATCCCTAACCCTAACCCTAACCCTTCCGAAAGTCGGAGAAGCTCAAGGATGGTACCGATCGATGCGCGCTACCCCATTTAGTGGGGGTAGAGCCTACTTGCAAGTCTCTCCGACCTTCACAAAAAAAGTTATTCAAGAATATCTCTTTCTCCTATGTGCTTTCATCCCTAACCCTAACCCTAACCCTTCCGAAAGTCGGAGAAGCTCAAGGATGGTACCGATCGATGCGCGCTACCCCATTTAGTGGGGGTAGAGCCTACTTGCAAGTCTCTCCGACCTTCACAAAAAAAGTTATTCAAGAATATCTCTTTCTCCTATGTGCTTTCATCCCTAACCCTAACCCTAACCCTTCCGAAAGTCGGAGAAGCTCAAGGATGGTACCGATCGATGCGCGCTACCCCATTTAGTGGGGGTAGAGCCTACTTGCAAGTCTCTCCGACCTTCACAAAAAAA
Source organism: Limanda limanda (assembly GCF_963576545.1). Classification (NCBI taxonomy): domain Eukaryota; kingdom Metazoa; phylum Chordata; class Actinopteri; order Pleuronectiformes; family Pleuronectidae; genus Limanda; species Limanda limanda. The sequence goes on from NW_026870560.1 coordinate 1,169,072, forward strand.
GTTATTCAAGAATATCTCTTTCTCCTATGTGCTTTCATCCCTAACCCTAACCCTAACCCTTCCAAAAGTCGGAGAAGCTCAAGGATGGTACCGATCGATGCGCGCTACCCCATTTAGTGGGGGTAGAGCCTACTTGCAAGTCTCTCCGACCTTCACAAAAAAAGTTATTCAAGAATATCTCTTTCTCCTATGTGCTTTCATCCCTAACCCTAACCCTAACCCTTCCGAAAGTCGGAGAAGCTCAAGGATGGTACCGATCGATGCGCGCTACCCCATTTAGTGGGGGTAGAGCCTACTTGCAAGTCTCTCCGACCTTCACAAAAAAAGTTATTCAAGAATATCTCTTTCTCCTATGTGCTTTCATCCCTAACCCTAACCCTAACCCTTCCGAAAGTCGGAGAAGCTCAAGGATGGTACTGATCGATGCGCGCTACCCCATTTAGTGGGGGTAGAGCCTACTTGCAAGTCTCTCCGACCTTCACAAAAAAAGTTATTCAAGAATATCTCCTCAGATTTGGGGGAATTTCGTCGGTCGACCTCTTCCGAAGGTCGTACAAGCTCGGGGATGGTACCAATCGATCCGCAGGACCCAAATTAGTCCAGATGCAACCACTTTCCAAGTCTCTCCGACCTTCACAAAAAAAGTTATTCAAGAATATCTCTTTCTCCTATGTGCTTTCATCCCTAACCCTAACCCTAACCCTTCCGAAAGTCGGAGAAGCTCAAGGATGGTACCGATCGATGCGCGCTACCCCATTTAGTGGGGGTAGAGCCTACTTGCAAGTCTCTCCGACCTTCACAAAAAAAGTTATTCAAGAATATCTCTTTCTCCTATGTGCTTTCATCCCTAACCCTAACCCTAACCCTTCCGAAAGTCGGAGAAGCTCAAGGATGGTACCGATCGATGCGCGCTACCCCATTTAGTGGGGGTAGAGCCTACTTGCAAGTCTCTCCGACCTTCACAAAAAAAGTTATTCAAGAATATCTCTTTCTCCTATGTGCTTTCATCCCTAACCCTAACCCTAACCCTTCCGAAAGTCGGAGAAGCTCAAGGATGGTACCGATCGATGCGCGCTACCCCATTTAGTGGGGGTAGAGCCTACTTGCAAGTCTCTCCGACCTTCACAAAAAAAGTTATTCAAGAATATCTCTTTCTCCTATGTGCTTTCATCCCTAACCCTAACCCTAACCCTTCCGAAAGTCGGAGAAGCTCAAGGATGGTACCGATCGATGCGCGCTACCCCATTTAGTGGGGGTAGAGCCTACTTGCAAGTCTCTCCGACCTTCACAAAAAAAGTTATTCAAGAATATCTCTTTCTCCTATGTGCTTTCATCCCTAACCCTAACCCTAACCCTTCCGAAAGTCGGAGAAGCTCAAGGATGGTACCGATCGATGCGCGCTACCCCATTTAGTGGGGGTAGAGCCTACTTGCAAGTCTCTCCGACCTTCACAAAAAAAGTTATTCAAGAATATCTCTTTCTCCTATGTGCTTTCATCCCTAACCCTAACCCTAACCCTTCCAAAAGTCGGAGAAGCTCAAGGATGGTACTGATCGATGCGCGCAACCCCATTTAGTGGGGGTAGAGCCTACTTGCAAGTCTCTCTGACCTTCACAAAAAAAGTTATTCAAGAATATCTCCTCAGATTTGGGGGAATTTCGTCGGTCGACCTCTTCCGAAGGTCGTACAAGCTCGGGGATGGTACCAATCGATCTGCAGGACCCAAATTAGTCCAGATGCAACCACTTTCCAAGTCTCTCCGACCTTCACAAAAAAAGTTATTCAAGAATATCTCTTTCTCCTATGTGCTTTCATCCCTAACCCTAACCCTAACCCTTCCGAAAGTCGGAGAAGCTCAAGGATGGTACCGATCGATGCGCGCTACCCCATTTAGTGGGGGTAGAGCCTACTTGCAAGTCTCTCCGACCTTCACAAAAAAAGTTATTCAAGAATATCTCTTTCTCCTATGTGCTTTCATCCCTAACCCTAACCCTAACCCTTCCGAAAGTCGGAGAAGCTCAAGGATGGTACCGATCGATGCGCGCTACCCCATTTAGTGGGGGTAGAGCCTACTTGCAAGTCTCTCCGACCTTCACAAAAAAAGTTATTCAAGAATATCTCCTCAGATTTGGGGGAATTTCGTCGGTCGACCTCTTCAGAAGGTCGTACAAGCTCGGGGATGGTACCAATCGATCCGCAGGACCCAAATTAGTCCAGATGCAACCACTTTCCAAGTCTCTCCGACCTTCACAAAAAAAGTTATTCAAGAATATCTCTTTCTCCTATGTGCTTTCATCCCTAACCCTAACCCTAACCCTTCCGAAAGTCGGAGAAGCTCAAGGATGGTACCGATCGATGCGCGCTACCCCATTTAGTGGGGGTAGAGCCTACTTGCAAGTCTCTCCGACCTTCACAAAAAAAGTTATTCAAGAATATCTCTTTCTCCTATGTGCTTTCATCCCTAACCCTAACCCTAACCCTTCCGAAAGTCGGAGAAGCTCAAGGATGGTACCGATCGATGCGCGCTACCCCATTTAGTGGGGGTAGAGCCTACTTGCAAGTCTCTCCGACCTTCACAAAAAAAGTTATTCAAGAATATCTCTTTCTCCTATGTGCTTTCATCCCTAACCCTAACCCTAACCCTTCCGAAAGTCGGAGAAGCTCAAGGATGGTACCGATCGATGCGCGCTACCCCATTTAGTGGGGGTAGAGCCTACTTGCAAGTCTCTCCGACCTTCACAAAAAAAGTTATTCAAGAATATCTCTTTCTCCTATGTGCTTTCATCCCTAACCCTAACCCTAACCCTTCCGAAAGTCGGAGAAGCTCAAGGATGGTACCGATCGATGCGCGCTACCCCATTTAGTGGGGGTAGAGCCTACTTGCAAGTCTCTCCGACCTTCACAAAAAAAGTTATTCAAGAATATCTCTTTCTCCTATGTGCTTTCATCCCTAACCCTAACCCTAACCCTTCCGAAAGTCGGAGAAGCTCAAGGATGGTACCGATCGATGCGCGCTACCCCATTTAGTGGGGGTAGAGCCTACTTGCAAGTCTCTCCGACCTTCACAAAAAAAGTTATTCAAGAATATCTCTTTCTCCTATGTGCTTTCATCCCTAACCCTAACCCTAACCCTTCCGAAAGTCGGAGAAGCTCAAGGATGGTACCGATCGATGCGCGCTACCCCATTTAGTGGGGGTAGAGCCTACTTGCAAGTCTCTCCGACCTTCACAAAAAAAGTTATTCAAGAATATCTCTTTCTCCTATGTGCTTTCATCCCTAACCCTAACCCTAACCCTTCCAAAAGTCGGAGAAGCTCAAGGATGGTACCGATCGATGCGCGCTACCCCATTTAGTGGGGGTAGAGCCTACTTGCAAGTCTCTCCGACCTTCACAAAAAAAGTTATTCAAGAATATCTCTTTCTCCTATGTGCTTTCATCCCTAACCCTAACCCTAACCCTTCCGAAAGTCGGAGAAGCTCAAGGATGGTACCGATCGATGCGCGCTACCCCATTTAGTGGGGGTAGAGCCTACTTGCAAGTCTCTCCGACCTTCACAAAAAAAGTTATTCAAGAATATCTCTTTCTCCTATGTGCTTTCATCCCTAACCCTAACCCTAACCCTTCCGAAAGTCGGAGAAGCTCAAGGATGGTACTGATCGATGCGCGCTACCCCATTTAGTGGGGGTAGAGCCTACTTGCAAGTCTCTCCGACCTTCACAAAAAAAGTTATTCAAGAATATCTCCTCAGATTTGGGGGAATTTCGTCGGTCGACCTCTTCCGAAGGTCGTACAAGCTCGGGGATGGTACCAATCGATCCGCAGGACCCAAATTAGTCCAGATGCAACCACTTTCCAAGTCTCTCCGACCTTCACAAAAAAAGTTATTCAAGAATATCTCTTTCTCCTATGTGCTTTCATCCCTAACCCTAACCCTAACCCTTCCGAAAGTCGGAGAAGCTCAAGGATGGTACCGATCGATGCGCGCTACCCCATTTAGTGGGGGTAGAGCCTACTTGCAAGTCTCTCCGACCTTCACAAAAAAAGTTATTCAAGAATATCTCTTTCTCCTATGTGCTTTCATCCCTAACCCTAACCCTAACCCTTCCGAAAGTCGGAGAAGCTCAAGGATGGTACCGATCGATGCGCGCTACCCCATTTAGTGGGGGTAGAGCCTACTTGCAAGTCTCTCCGACCTTCACAAAAAAAGTTATTCAAGAATATCTCTTTCTCCTATGTGCTTTCATCCCTAACCCTAACCCTAACCCTTCCGAAAGTCGGAGAAGCTCAAGGATGGTACCGATCGATGCGCGCTACCCCATTTAGTGGGGGTAGAGCCTACTTGCAAGTCTCTCCGACCTTCACAAAAAAAGTTATTCAAGAATATCTCTTTCTCCTATGTGCTTTCATCCCTAACCCTAACCCTAACCCTTCCGAAAGTCGGAGAAGCTCAAGGATGGTACCGATCGATGCGCGCTACCCCATTTAGTGGGGGTAGAGCCTACTTGCAAGTCTCTCCGACCTTCACAAAAAAAGTTATTCAAGAATATCTCTTTCTCCTATGTGCTTTCATCCCTAACCCTAACCCTAACCCTTCCGAAAGTCGGAGAAGCTCAAGGATGGTACCGATCGATGCGCGCTACCCCATTTAGTGGGGGTAGAGCCTACTTGCAAGTCTCTCCGACCTTCACAAAAAAAGTTATTCAAGAATATCTCTTTCTCCTATGTGCTTTCATCCCTAACCCTAACCCTAACCCTTCCAAAAGTCGGAGAAGCTCAAGGATGGTACTGATCGATGCGCGCAACCCCATTTAGTGGGGGTAGAGCCTACTTGCAAGTCTCTCTGACCTTCACAAAAAAAGTTATTCAAGAATATCTCCTCAGATTTGGGGGAATTTCGTCGGTCGACCTCTTCCGAAGGTCGTACAAGCTCGGGGATGGTACCAATCGATCTGCAGGACCCAAATTAGTCCAGATGCAACCACTTTCCAAGTCTCTCCGACCTTCACAAAAAAAGTTATTCAAGAATATCTCTTTCTCCTATGTGCTTTCATCCCTAACCCTAACCCTAACCCTTCCGAAAGTCGGAGAAGCTCAAGGATGGTACCGATCGATGCGCGCTACCCCATTTAGTGGGGGTAGAGCCTACTTGCAAGTCTCTCCGACCTTCACAAAAAAAGTTATTCAAGAATATCTCTTTCTCCTATGTGCTTTCATCCCTAACCCTAACCCTAACCCTTCCGAAAGTCGGAGAAGCTCAAGGATGGTACCGATCGATGCGCGCTACCCCATTTAGTGGGGGTAGAGCCTACTTGCAAGTCTCTCCGACCTTCACAAAAAAAGTTATTCAAGAATATCTCCTCAGATTTGGGGGAATTTCGTCGGTCGACCTCTTCAGAAGGTCGTACAAGCTCGGGGATGGTACCAATCGATCCGCAGGACCCAAATTAGTCCAGATGCAACCACTTTCCAAGTCTCTCCGACCTTCACAAAAAAAGTTATTCAAGAATATCTCTTTCTCCTATGTGCTTTCATCCCTAACCCTAACCCTAACCCTTCCGAAAGTCGGAGAAGCTCAAGGATGGTACCGATCGATGCGCGCTACCCCATTTAGTGGGGGTAGAGCCTACTTGCAAGTCTCTCCGACCTTCACAAAAAAAGTTATTCAAGAATATCTCTTTCTCCTATGTGCTTTCATCCCTAACCCTAACCCTAACCCTTCCGAAAGTCGGAGAAGCTCAAGGATGGTACCGATCGATGCGCGCTACCCCATTTAGTGGGGGTAGAGCCTACTTGCAAGTCTCTCCGACCTTCACAAAAAAAGTTATTCAAGAATATCTCTTTCTCCTATGTGCTTTCATCCCTAACCCTAACCCTAACCCTTCCGAAAGTCGGAGAAGCTCAAGGATGGTACCGATCGATGCGCGCTACCCCATTTAGTGGGGGTAGAGCCTACTTGCAAGTCTCTCCGACCTTCACAAAAAAAGTTATTCAAGAATATCTCTTTCTCCTATGTGCTTTCATCCCTAACCCTAACCCTAACCCTTCCGAAAGTCGGAGAAGCTCAAGGATGGTACCGATCGATGCGCGCTACCCCATTTAGTGGGGGTAGAGCCTACTTGCAAGTCTCTCCGACCTTCACAAAAAAAGTTATTCAAGAATATCTCTTTCTCCTATGTGCTTTCATCCCTAACCCTAACCCTAACCCTTCCGAAAGTCGGAGAAGCTCAAGGATGGTACCGATCGATGCGCGCTACCCCATTTAGTGGGGGTAGAGCCTACTTGCAAGTCTCTCCGACCTTCACAAAAAAAGTTATTCAAGAATATCTCTTTCTCCTATGTGCTTTCATCCCTAACCCTAACCCTAACCCTTCCGAAAGTCGGAGAAGCTCAAGGATGGTACCGATCGATGCGCGCTACCCCATTTAGTGGGGGTAGAGCCTACTTGCAAGTCTCTCCGACCTTCACAAAAAAAGTTATTCAAGAATATCTCTTTCTCCTATGTGCTTTCATCCCTAACCCTAACCCTAACCCTTCCAAAAGTCGGAGAAGCTCAAGGATGGTACCGATCGATGCGCGCTACCCCATTTAGTGGGGGTAGAGCCTACTTGCAAGTCTCTCCGACCTTCACAAAAAAAGTTATTCAAGAATATCTCTTTCTCCTATGTGCTTTCATCCCTAACCCTAACCCTAACCCTTCCGAAAGTCGGAGAAGCTCAAGGATGGTACCGATCGATGCGCGCTACCCCATTTAGTGGGGGTAGAGCCTACTTGCAAGTCTCTCCGACCTTCACAAAAAAAGTTATTCAAGAATATCTCTTTCTCCTATGTGCTTTCATCCCTAACCCTAACCCTAACCCTTCCGAAAGTCGGAGAAGCTCAAGGATGGTACTGATCGATGCGCGCTACCCCATTTAGTGGGGGTAGAGCCTACTTGCAAGTCTCTCCGACCTTCACAAAAAAAGTTATTCAAGAATATCTCCTCAGATTTGGGGGAATTTCGTCGGTCGACCTCTTCCGAAGGTCGTACAAGCTCGGGGATGGTACCAATCGATCCGCAGGACCCAAATTAGTCCAGATGCAACCACTTTCCAAGTCTCTCCGACCTTCACAAAAAAAGTTATTCAAGAATATCTCTTTCTCCTATGTGCTTTCATCCCTAACCCTAACCCTAACCCTTCCGAAAGTCGGAGAAGCTCAAGGATGGTACCGATCGATGCGCGCTACCCCATTTAGTGGGGGTAGAGCCTACTTGCAAGTCTCTCCGACCTTCACAAAAAAAGTTATTCAAGAATATCTCTTTCTCCTATGTGCTTTCATCCCTAACCCTAACCCTAACCCTTCCGAAAGTCGGAGAAGCTCAAGGATGGTACCGATCGATGCGCGCTACCCCATTTAGTGGGGGTAGAGCCTATTTGCAAGTCTCTCCGACTTTCACAAAAAAAGTTATTCAAGAATATCTCTTTCTCCTATGTGCTTTCATCCCTAACCCTAACCCTAACCCTTCCGAAAGTCGGAGAAGCTCAAGGATGGTACCGATCGATGCGCGCTACCCCATTTAGTGGGGGTAGAGCCTACTTGCAAGTCTCTCCGACCTTCACAAAAAAAGTTATTCAAGAATATCTCTTTCTCCTATGTGCTTTCATCCCTAACCCTAACCCTAACCCTTCCGAAAGTCGGAGAAGCTCAAGGATGGTACTGATCGATGCGCGCAACCCCATTTAGTGGGGGTAGAGCCTACTTGCAAGTCTCTCCGACCTTCACAAAAAAAGTTATTCAAGAATATCTCCTCAGATTTGGGGGAATTTCGTCGGTCGACCTCTTTCGAAGGTCGTACAAGCTCGGGGATGGTACCAATCGATCCGCAGGACCCAAATTAGTCCAGATGCAACCACTTTCCAAGTCTCTCCGACCTTCACAAAAAAAGTTATTCAAGAATATCTCTTTCTCCTATGTGCTTTCATCCCTAACCCTAACCCTAACCCTTCCGAAAGTCGGAGAAGCTCAAGGATGGTACCGATCGATGCGCGCTACCCCATTTAGTGGGGGTAGAGCCTACTTGCAAGTCTCTCCGACCTTCACAAAAAAAGTTATTCAAGAATATCTCTTTCTCCTATGTGCTTTCATCCCTAACCCTAACCCTAACCCTTCCGAAAGTCGGAGAAGCTCAAGGATGGTACCGATCGATGCGCGCAACCCCATTTAGTGGGGGTAGAGCCTACTTGCAAGTCTCTCCGACCTTCACAAAAAAGGTTATTCAAGAATATCTCCTCAGATTTGGGGGAATTTCGTCGGTCGACCTCTTCCGAAGGTCGTACAAGCTCGGGGATGGTACCAATCGATCCGCAGGACCCAAATTAGTCCAGATGCAACCACTTTCCAAGTCTCTCCGACCTTCACAAAAAAAGTTATTCAAGAATATCTCTTTCTCCTATGTGCTTTCATCCCTAACCCTAACCCTAACCCTTCCGAAAGTCGGAGAAGCTCAAGGATGGTACCGATCGATGCGCGCTACCCCATTTAGTGGGGGTAGAGCCTACTTGCAAGTCTCTCCGACCTTCACAAAAAAAGTTATTCAAGAATATCTCCTCAGATTTGGGGGAATTTCGTCGGTCGACCTCTTCCGAAGGTCGTACAAGCTCGGGGATGGTACCAATCGATCCGCAGGACCCAAATTAGTCCAGATGCAACCACTTTCCAAGTCTCTCCGACCTTCACAAAAAAAGTTATTCAAGAATATCTCTTTCTCCTATGTGCTTTCATCCCTAACCCTAACCCTAACCCTTCCGAAAGTCGGAGAAGCTCAAGGATGGTACCGATCGATGCGCGCTACCCCATTTAGTGGGGGTAGAGCCTACTTGCAAGTCTCTCCGACCTTCACAAAAAAAGTTATTCAAGAATATCTCTTTCTCCTATGTGCTTTCATCCCTAACCCTAACCCTAACCCTTCAGAAAGTCGGAGAAGCTCAAGGATGGTACCGATCGATGCGCGCTACCCCATTTAGTGGGGGTAGAGCCTACTTGCAAGTCTCTCCGACCTTCACAAAAAAAGTTATTCAAGAATATCTCTTTCTCCTATGTGCTTTCATCCCTAACCCTAACCCTAACCCTTCCGAAAGTCGGAGAAGCTCAAGGATGGTACCGATCGATGCGCGCTACCCCATTTAGTGGGGGTAGAGCCTACTTGCAAGTCTCTCCGACCTTCACAAAAAAAGTTATTCAAGAATATCTCTTTCTCCTATGTGCTTTCATCCCTAACCCTAACCCTAACCCTTCCAAAAGTCGGAGAAGCTCAAGGATGGTACTGATCGATGCGCGCAACCCCATTTAGTGGGGGTAGAGCCTACTTGCAAGTCTCTCCGACCTTCACAAAAAAAGTTATTCAAGAATATCTCCTCAGATTTGGGGGAATTTCGTCGGTCGACCTCTTCCGAAGGTCGTACAAGCTCGGGGATGGTACCAATCGATCCGCAGGACCCAAATTAGTCCAGATGCAACCACTTTCCAAGTCTCTCCGACCTTCACAAAAAAAGTTATTCAAGAATATCTCTTTCTCCTATGTGCTTTCATCCCTAACCCTAACCCTAACCCTTCCGAAAGTCGGAGAAGCTCAAGGATGGTACTGATCGATGCGCGTTACCCCATTTAGTGGGGGTAGAGCCTACTTGCAAGTCTCTCCGACCTTCACAAAAAAAGTTATTCAAGAATATCTCCTCAGATTTGGGGGAATTTCGTCGGTCGACCTCTTCCGAAGGTCGTACAAGCTCGGGGATGGTACCAATCGATCCGCAGGACCCAAATTAGTCCAGATGCAACCACTTTCCAAGTCTCTCCGACCTTCACAAAAAAAGTTATTCAAGAATATCTCTTTCTCCTATGTGCTTTCATCCCTAACCCTAACCCTAACCCTTCCGAAAGTCGGAGAAGCTCAAGGATGGTACCGATCGATGCGCGCTACCCCATTTAGTGGGGGTAGAGCCTACTTGCAAGTCTCTCCGACCTTCACAAAAAAAGTTATTCAAGAATATCTCTTTCTCCTATGTGCTTTCATCCCTAACCCTAACCCTAACCCTTCCGAAAGTCGGAGAAGCTCAAGGATGGTACCGATCGATGCGCGCTACCCCATTTAGTGGGGGTAGAGCCTACTTGCAAGTCTCTCCGACCTTCACAAAAAAAGTTATTCAAGAATATCTCTTTCTCCTATGTGCTTTCATCCCTAACCCTAACCCTAACCCTTCCGAAAGTCGGAGAAGCTCAAGGATGGTACTGATCGATGCGCGCTACCCCATTTAGTGGGGGTAGAGCCTACTTGCAAGTCTCTCCGACCTTCACAAAAAAAGTTATTCAAGAATATCTCCTCAGATTTGGGGGAATTTCGTCGGTCGACCTCTTCCGAAGGTCGTACAAGCTCGGGGATGGTACCAATCGATCCGCAGGACCCAAATTAGTCCAGATGCAACCACTTTCCAAGTCTCTCCGACCTTCACAAAAAAAGTTATTCAAGAATATCTCTTTCTCCTATGTGCTTTCATCCCTAACCCTAACCCTTCCGAAAGTCGGAGAAGCTCAAGGATGGTACCGATCGATGCGCGCTACCCCATTTAGTGGGGGTAGAGCCTACTTGCAAGTCTCTCCGACCTTCACAAAAAAAGTTATTCAAGAATATCTCTTTCTCCTATGTGCTTTCATCCCTAACCCTAACCCTAACCCTTCCGAAAGTCGGAGAAGCTCAAGGATGGTACCGATCGATGCGCGCTACCCCATTTAGTGGGGGTAGAGCCTATTTGCAAGTCTCTCCGACCTTCACAAAAAAAGTTATTCAAGAATATCTCTTTCTCCTATGTGCTTTCATCCCTAACCCTAACCCTAACCCTTCCGAAAGTCGGAGAAGCTCAAGGATGGTACCGATCGATGCGCGCTACCCCATTTAGTGGGGGTAGAGCCTACTTGCAAGTCTCTCCGACCTTCACAAAAAAAGTTATTCAAGAATATCTCTTTCTCCTATGTGCTTTCATCCCTAACCCTAACCCTAACCCTTCCGAAAGTCGGAGAAGCTCAAGGATGGTACTGATCGATGCGCGCAACCCCATTTAGTGGGGGTAGAGCCTACTTGCAAGTCTCTCCGACCTTCACAAAAAAAGTTATTCAAGAATATCTCCTCAGATTTGGGGGAATTTCGTCGGTCGACCTCTTCCGAAGGTCGTACAAGCTCGGGGATGGTACCAATCGATCCGCAGGACCCAAATTAGTCCAGATGCAACCACTTTCCAAGTCTCTCCGACCTTCACAAAAAAAGTTATTCAAGAATATCTCTTTCTCCTATGTGCTTTCATCCCTAACCCTAACCCTAACCCTTCCGAAAGTCGGAGAAGCTCAAGGATGGTACCGATCGATGCGCGCTACCCCATTTAGTGGGGGTAGAGCCTACTTGCAAGTCTCTCCGACCTTCACAAAAAAAGTTATTCAAGAATATCTCTTTCTCCTATGTGCTTTCATCCCTAACCCTAACCCTAACCCTTCCGAAAGTCGGAGAAGCTCAAGGATGGTACCGATCGATGCGCGCAACCCCATTTAGTGGGGGTAGAGCCTACTTGCAAGTCTCTCCGACCTTCACAAAAAAGGTTATTCAAGAATATCTCCTCAGATTTGGGGGAATTTCGTCGGTCGACCTCTTCCGAAGGTCGTACAAGCTCGGGGATGGTACCAATCGATCTGCAGGACCCAAATTAGTCCAGATGCAACCACTTTCCAAGTCTCTCCGACCTTCACAAAAAAAGTTATTCAAGAATATCTCTTTCTCCTATGTGCTTTCATCCCTAACCCTAACCCTAACCCTTCCGAAAGTCGGAGAAGCTCAAGGATGGTACCGATCGATGCGCGCTACCCCATTTAGTGGGGGTAGAGCCTACTTGCAAGTCTCTCCGACCTTCACAAAAAAAGTTATTCAAGAATATCTCCTCAGATTTGGGGGAATTTCGTCGGTCGACCTCTTCCGAAGGTCGTACAAGCTCGGGGATGGTACCAATCGATCCGCAGGACCCAAATTAGTCCAGATGCAACCACTTTCCAAGTCTCTCCGACCTTCACAAAAAAAGTTATTCAAGAATATCTCTTTCTCCTATGTGCTTTCATCCCTAACCCTAACCCTAACCCTTCCGAAAGTCGGAGAAGCTCAAGGATGGTACCGATCGATGCGCGTTACCCCATTTAGTGGGGGTAGAGCCTACTTGCAAGTCTCTCCGACCTTCACAAAAAAAGTTATTCAAGAATATCTCTTTCTCCTATGTGCTTTCATCCCTAACCCTAACCCTTCCGAAAGTCGGAGAAGCTCAAGGATGGTACCGATCGATGCGCGCTACCCCATTTAGTGGGGGTAGAGCCTACTTGCAAGTCTCTCCGACCTTCACAAAAAAAGTTATTCAAGAATATCTCTTTCTCCTATGTGCTTTCATCCCTAACCCTAACCCTAACCCTTCAGAAAGTCGGAGAAGCTCAAGGATGGTACCGATCGATGCGCGCTACCCCATTTAGTGGGGGTAGAGCCTACTTGCAAGTCTCTCCGACCTTCACAAAAAAAGTTATTCAAGAATATCTCTTTCTCCTATGTGCTTTCATCCCTAACCCTAACCCTAACCCTTCCGAAAGTCGGAGAAGCTCAAGGATGGTACCGATCGATGCGCGCTACCCCATTTAGTGGGGGTAGAGCCTACTTGCAAGTCTCTCCGACCTTCACAAAAAAAGTTATTCAAGAATATCTCTTTCTCCTATGTGCTTTCATCCCTAACCCTAACCCTAACCCTTCCAAAAGTCGGAGAAGCTCAAGGATGGTACTGATCGATGCGCGCAACCCCATTTAGTGGGGGTAGAGCCTACTTGCAAGTCTCTCCGACCTTCACAAAAAAAGTTATTCAAGAATATCTCCTCAGATTTGGGGGAATTTCGTCGGTCGACCTCTTCCGAAGGTCGTACAAGCTCGGGGATGGTACCAATCGATCCGCAGGACCCAAATTAGTCCAGATGCAACCACTTTCCAAGTCTCTCCGACCTTCACAAAAAAAGTTATTCAAGAATATCTCTTTCTCCTATGTGCTTTCATCCCTAACCCTAACCCTAACCCTTCCGAAAGTCGGAGAAGCTCAAGGATGGTACTGATCGATGCGCGTTACCCCATTTAGTGGGGGTAGAGCCTACTTGCAAGTCTCTCCGACCTTCACAAAAAAAGTTATTCAAGAATATCTCCTCAGATTTGGGGGAATTTCGTCGGTCGACCTCTTCCGAAGGTCGTACAAGCTCGGGGATGGTACCAATCGATCCGCAGGACCCAAATTAGTCCAGATGCAACCACTTTCCAAGTCTCTCCGACCTTCACAAAAAAAGTTATTCAAGAATATCTCTTTCTCCTATGTGCTTTCATCCCTAACCCTAACCCTAACCCTTCCGAAAGTCGGAGAAGCTCAAGGATGGTACCGATCGATGCGCGCTACCCCATTTAGTGGGGGTAGAGCCTACTTGCAAGTCTCTCCGACCTTCACAAAAAAAGTTATTCAAGAATATCTCTTTCTCCTATGTGCTTTCATCCCTAACCCTAACCCTAACCCTTCCGAAAGTCGGAGAAGCTCAAGGATGGTACTGATCGATGCGCGCAACCCCATTTAGTGGGGGTAGAGCCTACTTGCAAGTCTCTCCGACCTTCACAAAAAAAGTTATTCAAGAATATCTCCTCAGATTTGGGGGAATTTCGTCGGTCGACCTCTTCCGAAGGTCGTACAAGCTCGGGGATGGTACCAATCGATCCGCAGGACCCAAATTAGTCCAGATGCAACCACTTTCCAAGTCTCTCCGACCTTCACAAAAAAAGTTATTCAAGAATATCTCTTTCTCCTATGTGCTTTCATCCCTAACCCTAACCCTAACCCTTCCGAAAGTCGGAGAAGCTCAAGGATGGTACCGATCGATGCGCGCTACCCCATTTAGTGGGGGTAGAGCCTACTTGCAAGTCTCTCCGACCTTCACAAAAAAAGTTATTCAAGAATATCTCTTTCTCCTATGTGCTTTCATCCCTAACCCTAACCCTAACCCTTCCGAAAGTCGGAGAAGCTCAAGGATGGTACCGATCGATGCGCGCTACCCCATTTAGTGGGGGTAGAGCCTATTTGCAAGTCTCTCCGACCTTCACAAAAAAAGTTATTCAAGAATATCTCTTTCTCCTATGTGCTTTCATCCCTAACCCTAACCCTAACCCTTCCGAAAGTCGGAGAAGCTCAAGGATGGTACCGATCGATGCGCGCTACCCCATTTAGTGGGGGTAGAGCCTACTTGCAAGTCTCTCCGACCTTCACAAAAAAAGTTATTCAAGAATATCTCTTTCTCCTATGTGCTTTCATCCCTAACCCTAACCCTAACCCTTCCGAAAGTCGGAGAAGCTCAAGGATGGTACCGATCGATGCGCGCTACCCCATTTAGTGGGGGTAGAGCCTACTTGCAAGTCTCTCCGACCTTCACAAAAAAAGTTATTCAAGAATATCTCTTTCTCCTATGTGCTTTCATCCCTAACCCTAACCCTAACCCTTCCGAAAGTCGGAGAAGCTCAAGGATGGTACCGATCGATGCGCGCTACCCCATTTAGTGGGGGTAGAGCCTACTTGCAAGTCTCTCCGACCTTCACAAAAAAAGTTATTCAAGAATATCTCTTTCTCCTATGTGCTTTCATCCCTAACCCTAACCCTAACCCTTCAGAAAGTCGGAGAAGCTCAAGGATGGTACCGATCGATGCGCGCTACCCCATTTAGTGGGGGTAGAGCCTACTTGCAAGTCTCTCCGACCTTCACAAAAAAAGTTATTCAAGAATATCTCTTTCTCCTATGTGCTTTCATCCCTAACCCTAACCCTAACCCTTCCGAAAGTCGGAGAAGCTCAAGGATGGTACTGATCGATGCGCGCAACCCCATTTAGTGGGGGTAGAGCCTACTTGCAAGTCTCTCCGACCTTCACAAAAAAAGTTATTCAAGAATATCTCCTCAGATTTGGGGGAATTTCGTCGGTCGACCTCTTCCGAAGGTCGTACAAGCTCGGGGATGGTACCAATCGATCCGCAGGACCCAAATTAGTCCAGATGCAACCACTTTCCAAGTCTCTCCGACCTTCACAAAAAAAGTTATTCAAGAATATCTCTTTCTCCTATGTGCTTTCATCCCTAACCCTAACCCTAACCCTTCCGAAAGTCGGAGAAGCTCAAGGATGGTACCGATCGATGCGCGCTACCCCATTTAGTGGGGGTAGAGCCTACTTGCAAGTCTCTCCGACCTTCACAAAAAAAGTTATTCAAGAATATCTCTTTCTCCTATGTGCTTTCATCCCTAACCCTAACCCTAACCCTTCCGAAAGTCGGAGAAGCTCAAGGATGGTACCGATCGATGCGCGCTACCCCATTTAGTGGGGGTAGAGCCTATTTGCAAGTCTCTCCGACCTTCACAAAAAAAGTTATTCAAGAATATCTCTTTCTCCTATGTGCTTTCATCCCTAACCCTAACCCTAACCCTTCCGAAAGTCGGAGAAGCTCAAGGATGGTACCGATCGATGCGCGCTACCCCATTTAGTGGGGGTAGAGCCTACTTGCAAGTCTCTCCGACCTTCACAAAAAAAGTTATTCAAGAATATCTCTTTCTCCTATGTGCTTTCATCCCTAACCCTAACCCTAACCCTTCCGAAAGTCGGAGAAGCTCAAGGATGGTACTGATCGATGCGCGCAACCCCATTTAGTGGGGGTAGAGCCTACTTGCAAGTCTCTCCGACCTTCACAAAAAAAGTTATTCAAGAATATCTCCTCAGATTTGGGGGAATTTCGTCGGTCGACCTCTTCCGAAGGTCGTACAAGCTCGGGGATGGTACCAATCGATCCGCAGGACCCAAATTAGTCCAGATGCAACCACTTTCCAAGTCTCTCCGACCTTCACAAAAAAAGTTATTCAAGAATATCTCTTTCTCCTATGTGCTTTCATCCCTAACCCTAACCCTAACCCTTCCGAAAGTCGGAGAAGCTCAAGGATGGTACCGATCGATGCGCGCTACCCCATTTAGTGGGGGTAGAGCCTACTTGCAAGTCTCTCCGACCTTCACAAAAAAAGTTATTCAAGAATATCTCTTTCTCCTATGTGCTTTCATCCCTAACCCTAACCCTAACCCTTCCGAAAGTCGGAGAAGCTCAAGGATGGTACTGATCGATGCGCGCAACCCCATTTAGTGGGGGTAGAGCCTACTTGCAAGTCTCTCCGACCTTCACAAAAAAAGTTATTCAAGAATATCTCCTCAGATTTGGGGGAATTTCGTCGGTCGACCTCTTCCGAAGGTCGTACAAGCTCGGGGATGGTACCAATCGATCCGCAGGACCCAAATTAGTCCAGATGCAACCACTTTCCAAGTCTCTCCGACCTTCACAAAAAAAGTTATTCAAGAATATCTCTTTCTCCTATGTGCTTTCATCCCTAACCCTAACCCTAACCCTTCCGAAAGTCGGAGAAGCTCAAGGATGGTACCGATCGATGCGCGCTACCCCATTTAGTGGGGGTAGAGCCTACTTGCAAGTCTCTCCGACCTTCACAAAAAAAGTTATTCAAGAATATCTCTTTCTCCTATGTGCTTTCATCCCTAACCCTAACCCTAACCCTTCCGAAAGTCGGAGAAGCTCAAGGATGGTACCGATCGATGCGCGCTACCCCATTTAGTGGGGGTAGAGCCTATTTGCAAGTCTCTCCGACCTTCACAAAAAAAGTTATTCAAGAATATCTCTTTCTCCTATGTGCTTTCATCCCTAACCCTAACCCTAACCCTTCCGAAAGTCGGAGAAGCTCAAGGATGGTACCGATCGATGCGCGCTACCCCATTTAGTGGGGGTAGAGCCTACTTGCAAGTCTCTCCGACCTTCACAAAAAAAGTTATTCAAGAATATCTCTTTCTCCTATGTGCTTTCATCCCTAACCCTAACCCTAACCCTTCCGAAAGTCGGAGAAGCTCAAGGATGGTACTGATCGATGCGCGCAACCCCATTTAGTGGGGGTAGAGCCTACTTGCAAGTCTCTCCGACCTTCACAAAAAAAGTTATTCAAGAATATCTCCTCAGATTTGGGGGAATTTCGTCGGTCGACCTCTTCCGAAGGTCGTACAAGCTCGGGGATGGTACCAATCGATCCGCAGGACCCAAATTAGTCCAGATGCAACCACTTTCCAAGTCTCTCCGACCATCACAAAAAAAGTTATTCAAGAATATCTCTTTCTCCTATGTGCT
The DNA here is from genome assembly GCF_963576545.1 of Limanda limanda. NCBI lineage: Eukaryota > Metazoa > Chordata > Actinopteri > Pleuronectiformes > Pleuronectidae > Limanda > Limanda limanda. The sequence goes on from NW_026870560.1 coordinate 1,186,350, forward strand.
TTCATCCCTAACCCTAACCCTAACCCTTCCGAAAGTCGGAGAAGCTCAAGGATGGTACCGATCGATGCGCGCTACCCCATTTAGTGGGGGTAGAGCCTACTTGCAAGTCTCTCCGACCTTCACAAAAAAAGTTATTCAAGAATATCTCTTTCTCCTATGTGCTTTCATCCCTAACCCTAACCCTAACCCTTCCGAAAGTCGGAGAAGCTCAAGGATGGTACCGATCGATGCGCGCAACCCCATTTAGTGGGGGTAGAGCCTACTTGCAAGTCTCTCCGACCTTCACAAAAAAGGTTATTCAAGAATATCTCCTCAGATTTGGGGGAATTTCGTCGGTCGACCTCTTCCGAAGGTCGTACAAGCTCGGGGATGGTACCAATCGATCTGCAGGACCCAAATTAGTCCAGATGCAACCACTTTCCAAGTCTCTCCGACCTTCACAAAAAAAGTTATTCAAGAATATCTCTTTCTCCTATGTGCTTTCATCCCTAACCCTAACCCTAACCCTTCCGAAAGTCGGAGAAGCTCAAGGATGGTACCGATCGATGCGCGCTACCCCATTTAGTGGGGGTAGAGCCTACTTGCAAGTCTCTCCGACCTTCACAAAAAAAGTTATTCAAGAATATCTCCTCAGATTTGGGGGAATTTCGTCGGTCGACCTCTTCCGAAGGTCGTACAAGCTCGGGGATGGTACCAATCGATCCGCAGGACCCAAATTAGTCCAGATGCAACCACTTTCCAAGTCTCTCCGACCTTCACAAAAAAAGTTATTCAAGAATATCTCTTTCTCCTATGTGCTTTCATCCCTAACCCTAACCCTAACCCTTCCGAAAGTCGGAGAAGCTCAAGGATGGTACCGATCGATGCGCGTTACCCCATTTAGTGGGGGTAGAGCCTACTTGCAAGTCTCTCCGACCTTCACAAAAAAAGTTATTCAAGAATATCTCTTTCTCCTATGTGCTTTCATCCCTAACCCTAACCCTTCCGAAAGTCGGAGAAGCTCAAGGATGGTACCGATCGATGCGCGCTACCCCATTTAGTGGGGGTAGAGCCTACTTGCAAGTCTCTCCGACCTTCACAAAAAAAGTTATTCAAGAATATCTCTTTCTCCTATGTGCTTTCATCCCTAACCCTAACCCTAACCCTTCCGAAAGTCGGAGAAGCTCAAGGATGGTACCGATCGATGCGCGCTACCCCATTTAGTGGGGGTAGAGCCTACTTGCAAGTCTCTCCGACCTTCACAAAAAAAGTTATTCAAGAATATCTCTTTCTCCTATGTGCTTTCATCCCTAACCCTAACCCTAACCCTTCCAAAAGTCGGAGAAGCTCAAGGATGGTACTGATCGATGCGCGCAACCCCATTTAGTGGGGGTAGAGCCTACTTGCAAGTCTCTCCGACCTTCACAAAAAAAGTTATTCAAGAATATCTCCTCAGATTTGGGGGAATTTCGTCGGTCGACCTCTTCCGAAGGTCGTACAAGCTCGGGGATGGTACCAATCGATCTGCAGGACCCAAATTAGTCCAGATGCAACCACTTTCCAAGTCTCTCCGACCTTCACAAAAAAAGTTATTCAAGAATATCTCTTTCTCCTATGTGCTTTCATCCCTAACCCTAACCCTAACCCTTCCGAAAGTCGGAGAAGCTCAAGGATGGTACCGATCGATGCGCGCTACCCCATTTAGTGGGGGTAGAGCCTACTTGCAAGTCTCTCCGACCTTCACAAAAAAAGTTATTCAAGAATATCTCTTTCTCCTATGTGCTTTCATCCCTAACCCTAACCCTTCCAAAAGTCGGAGAAGCTCAAGGATGGTACTGATCGATGCGCGCAACCCCATTTAGTGGGGGTAGAGCCTACTTGCAAGTCTCTCCGACCTTCACAAAAAAAGTTATTCAAGAATATCTCCTCAGATTTGGGGGAATTTCGTCGGTCGACCTCTTCCGAAGGTCGTACAAGCTCGGGGATGGTACCAATCGATCTGCAGGACCCAAATTAGTCCAGATGCAACCACTTTCCAAGTCTCTCCGACCTTCACAAAAAAAGTTATTCAAGAATATCTCTTTCTCCTATGTGCTTTCATCCCTAACCCTAACCCTAACCCTTCCGAAAGTCGGAGAAGCTCAAGGATGGTACCGATCGATGCGCGCTACCCCATTTAGTGGGGGTAGAGCCTACTTGCAAGTCTCTCCGACCTTCACAAAAAAAGTTATTCAAGAATATCTCTTTCTCCTATGTGCTTTCATCCCTAACCCTAACCCTAACCCTTCCGAAAGTCGGAGAAGCTCAAGGATGGTACCGATCGATGCGCGCTACCCCATTTAGTGGGGGTAGAGCCTACTTGCAAGTCTCTCCGACCTTCACAAAAAAAGTTATTCAAGAATATCTCCTCAGATTTGGGGGAATTTCGTCGGTCGACCTCTTCAGAAGGTCGTACAAGCTCGGGGATGGTACCAATCGATCCGCAGGACCCAAATTAGTCCAGATGCAACCACTTTCCAAGTCTCTCCGACCTTCACAAAAAAAGTTATTCAAGAATATCTCTTTCTCCTATGTGCTTTCATCCCTAACCCTAACCCTAACCCTTCCGAAAGTCGGAGAAGCTCAAGGATGGTACCGATCGATGCGCGCTACCCCATTTAGTGGGGGTAGAGCCTACTTGCAAGTCTCTCCGACCTTCACAAAAAAAGTTATTCAAGAATATCTCTTTCTCCTATGTGCTTTCATCCCTAACCCTAACCCTAACCCTTCCGAAAGTCGGAGAAGCTCAAGGATGGTACCGATCGATGCGCGCTACCCCATTTAGTGGGGGTAGAGCCTACTTGCAAGTCTCTCCGACCTTCACAAAAAAAGTTATTCAAGAATATCTCTTTCTCCTATGTGCTTTCATCCCTAACCCTAACCCTAACCCTTCCGAAAGTCGGAGAAGCTCAAGGATGGTACCGATCGATGCGCGCTACCCCATTTAGTGGGGGTAGAGCCTACTTGCAAGTCTCTCCGACCTTCACAAAAAAAGTTATTCAAGAATATCTCTTTCTCCTATGTGCTTTCATCCCTAACCCTAACCCTAACCCTTCCGAAAGTCGGAGAAGCTCAAGGATGGTACCGATCGATGCGCGCTACCCCATTTAGTGGGGGTAGAGCCTACTTGCAAGTCTCTCCGACCTTCACAAAAAAAGTTATTCAAGAATATCTCTTTCTCCTATGTGCTTTCATCCCTAACCCTAACCCTAACCCTTCCGAAAGTCGGAGAAGCTCAAGGATGGTACCGATCGATGCGCGCTACCCCATTTAGTGGGGGTAGAGCCTACTTGCAAGTCTCTCCGACCTTCACAAAAAAAGTTATTCAAGAATATCTCTTTCTCCTATGTGCTTTCATCCCTAACCCTAACCCTAACCCTTCAGAAAGTCGGAGAAGCTCAAGGATGGTACCGATCGATGTGCGCTACCCCATTTAGTGGGGGTAGAGCCTACTTGCAAGTCTCTCCGACCTTCACAAAAAAAGTTATTCAAGAATATCTCTTTCTCCTATGTGCTTTCATCCCTAACCCTAACCCTAACCCTTCCGAAAGTCGGAGAAGCTCAAGGATGGTACCGATCGATGCGCGCTACCCCATTTAGTGGGGGTAGAGCCTACTTGCAAGTCTCTCCGACCTTCACAAAAAAAGTTATTCAAGAATATCTCTTTCTCCTATGTGCTTTCATCCCTAACCCTAACCCTAACCCTTCCAAAAGTCGGAGAAGCTCAAGGATGGTACTGATCGATGCGCGCAACCCCATTTAGTGGGGGTAGAGCCTACTTGCAAGTCTCTCCGACCTTCACAAAAAAAGTTATTCAAGAATATCTCCTCAGATTTGGGGGAATTTCGTCGGTCGACCTCTTCCGAAGGTCGTACAAGCTCGGGGATGGTACCAATCGATCCGCAGGACCCAAATTAGTCCAGATGCAACCACTTTCCAAGTCTCTCCGACCTTCACAAAAAAAGTTATTCAAGAATATCTCTTTCTCCTATGTGCTTTCATCCCTAACCCTAACCCTAACCCTTCCGAAAGTCGGAGAAGCTCAAGGATGGTACTGATCGATGCGCGTTACCCCATTTAGTGGGGGTAGAGCCTACTTGCAAGTCTCTCCGACCTTCACAAAAAAAGTTATTCAAGAATATCTCCTCAGATTTGGGGGAATTTCGTCGGTCGACCTCTTCCGAAGGTCGTACAAGCTCGGGGATGGTACCAATCGATCCGCAGGACCCAAATTAGTCCAGATGCAACCACTTTCCAAGTCTCTCCGACCTTCACAAAAAAAGTTATTCAAGAATATCTCTTTCTCCTATGTGCTTTCATCCCTAACCCTAACCCTAACCCTTCCGAAAGTCGGAGAAGCTCAAGGATGGTACCGATCGATGCGCGCTACCCCATTTAGTGGGGGTAGAGCCTACTTGCAAGTCTCTCCGACCTTCACAAAAAAAGTTATTCAAGAATATCTCTTTCTCCTATGTGCTTTCATCCCTAACCCTAACCCTAACCCTTCCGAAAGTCGGAGAAGCTCAAGGATGGTACTGATCGATGCGCGCAACCCCATTTAGTGGGGGTAGAGCCTACTTGCAAGTCTCTCCGACCTTCACAAAAAAAGTTATTCAAGAATATCTCCTCAGATTTGGGGGAATTTCGTCGGTCGACCTCTTCCGAAGGTCGTACAAGCTCGGGGATGGTACCAATCGATCCGCAGGACCCAAATTAGTCCAGATGCAACCACTTTCCAAGTCTCTCCGACCTTCACAAAAAAAGTTATTCAAGAATATCTCTTTCTCCTATGTGCTTTCATCCCTAACCCTAACCCTAACCCTTCCGAAAGTCGGAGAAGCTCAAGGATGGTACCGATCGATGCGCGCTACCCCATTTAGTGGGGGTAGAGCCTACTTGCAAGTCTCTCCGACCTTCACAAAAAAAGTTATTCAAGAATATCTCTTTCTCCTATGTGCTTTCATCCCTAACCCTAACCCTAACCCTTCCGAAAGTCGGAGAAGCTCAAGGATGGTACCGATCGATGCGCGCTACCCCATTTAGTGGGGGTAGAGCCTATTTGCAAGTCTCTCCGACCTTCACAAAAAAAGTTATTCAAGAATATCTCTTTCTCCTATGTGCTTTCATCCCTAACCCTAACCCTAACCCTTCCGAAAGTCGGAGAAGCTCAAGGATGGTACCGATCGATGCGCGCAACCCCATTTAGTGGGGGTAGAGCCTACTTGCAAGTCTCTCCGACCTTCACAAAAAAGGTTATTCAAGAATATCTCCTCAGATTTGGGGGAATTTCGTCGGTCGACCTCTTCCGAAGGTCGTACAAGCTCGGGGATGGTACCAATCGATCTGCAGGACCCAAATTAGTCCAGATGCAACCACTTTCCAAGTCTCTCCGACCTTCACAAAAAAAGTTATTCAAGAATATCTCTTTCTCCTATGTGCTTTCATCCCTAACCCTAACCCTAACCCTTCCGAAAGTCGGAGAAGCTCAAGGATGGTACCGATCGATGCGCGCTACCCCATTTAGTGGGGGTAGAGCCTACTTGCAAGTCTCTCCGACCTTCACAAAAAAAGTTATTCAAGAATATCTCCTCAGATTTGGGGGAATTTCGTCGGTCGACCTCTTCCGAAGGTCGTACAAGCTCGGGGATGGTACCAATCGATCCGCAGGACCCAAATTAGTCCAGATGCAACCACTTTCCAAGTCTCTCCGACCTTCACAAAAAAAGTTATTCAAGAATATCTCTTTCTCCTATGTGCTTTCATCCCTAACCCTAACCCTAACCCTTCCGAAAGTCGGAGAAGCTCAAGGATGGTACCGATCGATGCGCGTTACCCCATTTAGTGGGGGTAGAGCCTACTTGCAAGTCTCTCCGACCTTCACAAAAAAAGTTATTCAAGAATATCTCTTTCTCCTATGTGCTTTCATCCCTAACCCTAACCCTTCCGAAAGTCGGAGAAGCTCAAGGATGGTACCGATCGATGCGCGCTACCCCATTTAGTGGGGGTAGAGCCTACTTGCAAGTCTCTCCGACCTTCACAAAAAAAGTTATTCAAGAATATCTCTTTCTCCTATGTGCTTTCATCCCTAACCCTAACCCTAACCCTTCCGAAAGTCGGAGAAGCTCAAGGATGGTACCGATCGATGCGCGCTACCCCATTTAGTGGGGGTAGAGCCTACTTGCAAGTCTCTCCGACCTTCACAAAAAAAGTTATTCAAGAATATCTCTTTCTCCTATGTGCTTTCATCCCTAACCCTAACCCTAACCCTTCCAAAAGTCGGAGAAGCTCAAGGATGGTACTGATCGATGCGCGCAACCCCATTTAGTGGGGGTAGAGCCTACTTGCAAGTCTCTCCGACCTTCACAAAAAAAGTTATTCAAGAATATCTCCTCAGATTTGGGGGAATTTCGTCGGTCGACCTCTTCCGAAGGTCGTACAAGCTCGGGGATGGTACCAATCGATCTGCAGGACCCAAATTAGTCCAGATGCAACCACTTTCCAAGTCTCTCCGACCTTCACAAAAAAAGTTATTCAAGAATATCTCTTTCTCCTATGTGCTTTCATCCCTAACCCTAACCCTAACCCTTCCGAAAGTCGGAGAAGCTCAAGGATGGTACCGATCGATGCGCGCTACCCCATTTAGTGGGGGTAGAGCCTACTTGCAAGTCTCTCCGACCTTCACAAAAAAAGTTATTCAAGAATATCTCTTTCTCCTATGTGCTTTCATCCCTAACCCTAACCCTAACCCTTCCGAAAGTCGGAGAAGCTCAAGGATGGTACCGATCGATGCGCGCTACCCCATTTAGTGGGGGTAGAGCCTACTTGCAAGTCTCTCCGACCTTCACAAAAAAAGTTATTCAAGAATATCTCCTCAGATTTGGGGGAATTTCGTCGGTCGACCTCTTCAGAAGGTCGTACAAGCTCGGGGATGGTACCAATCGATCCGCAGGACCCAAATTAGTCCAGATGCAACCACTTTCCAAGTCTCTCCGACCTTCACAAAAAAAGTTATTCAAGAATATCTCTTTCTCCTATGTGCTTTCATCCCTAACCCTAACCCTAACCCTTCCGAAAGTCGGAGAAGCTCAAGGATGGTACCGATCGATGCGCGCTACCCCATTTAGTGGGGGTAGAGCCTACTTGCAAGTCTCTCCGACCTTCACAAAAAAAGTTATTCAAGAATATCTCTTTCTCCTATGTGCTTTCATCCCTAACCCTAACCCTAACCCTTCCGAAAGTCGGAGAAGCTCAAGGATGGTACCGATCGATGCGCGCTACCCCATTTAGTGGGGGTAGAGCCTACTTGCAAGTCTCTCCGACCTTCACAAAAAAAGTTATTCAAGAATATCTCTTTCTCCTATGTGCTTTCATCCCTAACCCTAACCCTAACCCTTCCGAAAGTCGGAGAAGCTCAAGGATGGTACCGATCGATGCGCGCTACCCCATTTAGTGGGGGTAGAGCCTACTTGCAAGTCTCTCCGACCTTCACAAAAAAAGTTATTCAAGAATATCTCTTTCTCCTATGTGCTTTCATCCCTAACCCTAACCCTAACCCTTCCGAAAGTCGGAGAAGCTCAAGGATGGTACCGATCGATGCGCGCTACCCCATTTAGTGGGGGTAGAGCCTACTTGCAAGTCTCTCCGACCTTCACAAAAAAAGTTATTCAAGAATATCTCTTTCTCCTATGTGCTTTCATCCCTAACCCTAACCCTAACCCTTCCGAAAGTCGGAGAAGCTCAAGGATGGTACCGATCGATGCGCGCTACCCCATTTAGTGGGGGTAGAGCCTACTTGCAAGTCTCTCCGACCTTCACAAAAAAAGTTATTCAAGAATATCTCTTTCTCCTATGTGCTTTCATCCCTAACCCTAACCCTAACCCTTCCGAAAGTCGGAGAAGCTCAAGGATGGTACCGATCGATGCGCGCTACCCCATTTAGTGGGGGTAGAGCCTACTTGCAAGTCTCTCCGACCTTCACAAAAAAAGTTATTCAAGAATATCTCTTTCTCCTATGTGCTTTCATCCCTAACCCTAACCCTAACCCTTCCGAAAGTCGGAGAAGCTCAAGGATGGTACCGATCGATGCGCGCTACCCCATTTAGTGGGGGTAGAGCCTACTTGCAAGTCTCTCCGACCTTCACAAAAAAAGTTATTCAAGAATATCTCTTTCTCCTATGTGCTTTCATCCCTAACCCTAACCCTAACCCTTCCAAAAGTCGGAGAAGCTCAAGGATGGTACTGATCGATGCGCGCAACCCCATTTAGTGGGGGTAGAGCCTACTTGCAAGTCTCTCTGACCTTCACAAAAAAAGTTATTCAAGAATATCTCCTCAGATTTGGGGGAATTTCGTCGGTCGACCTCTTCCGAAGGTCGTACAAGCTCGGGGATGGTACCAATCGATCTGCAGGACCCAAATTAGTCCAGATGCAACCACTTTCCAAGTCTCTCCGACCTTCACAAAAAAAGTTATTCAAGAATATCTCTTTCTCCTATGTGCTTTCATCCCTAACCCTAACCCTAACCCTTCCGAAAGTCGGAGAAGCTCAAGGATGGTACCGATCGATGCGCGCTACCCCATTTAGTGGGGGTAGAGCCTACTTGCAAGTCTCTCCGACCTTCACAAAAAAAGTTATTCAAGAATATCTCTTTCTCCTATGTGCTTTCATCCCTAACCCTAACCCTAACCCTTCCGAAAGTCGGAGAAGCTCAAGGATGGTACCGATCGATGCGCGCTACCCCATTTAGTGGGCGTAGAGCCTACTTGCAAGTCTCTCCGACCTTCACAAAAAAAGTTATTCAAGAATATCTCCTCAGATTTGGGGGAATTTCGTCGGTCGACCTCTTCAGAAGGTCGTACAAGCTCGGGGATGGTACCAATCGATCCGCAGGACCCAAATTAGTCCAGATGCAACCACTTTCCAAGTCTCTCCGACCTTCACAAAAAAAGTTATTCAAGAATATCTCTTTCTCCTATGTGCTTTCATCCCTAACCCTAACCCTAACCCTTCCGAAAGTCGGAGAAGCTCAAGGATGGTACCGATCGATGCGCGCTACCCCATTTAGTGGGGGTAGAGCCTACTTGCAAGTCTCTCCGACCTTCACAAAAAAAGTTATTCAAGAATATCTCTTTCTCCTATGTGCTTTCATCCCTAACCCTAACCCTAACCCTTCCGAAAGTCGGAGAAGCTCAAGGATGGTACCGATCGATGCGCGCTACCCCATTTAGTGGGGGTAGAGCCTACTTGCAAGTCTCTCCGACCTTCACAAAAAAAGTTATTCAAGAATATCTCTTTCTCCTATGTGCTTTCATCCCTAACCCTAACCCTAACCCTTCCGAAAGTCGGAGAAGCTCAAGGATGGTACCGATCGATGCGCGCTACCCCATTTAGTGGGGGTAGAGCCTACTTGCAAGTCTCTCCGACCTTCACAAAAAAAGTTATTCAAGAATATCTCTTTCTCCTATGTGCTTTCATCCCTAACCCTAACCCTAACCCTTCCGAAAGTCGGAGAAGCTCAAGGATGGTACCGATCGATGCGCGCTACCCCATTTAGTGGGGGTAGAGCCTACTTGCAAGTCTCTCCGACCTTCACAAAAAAAGTTATTCAAGAATATCTCTTTCTCCTATGTGCTTTCATCCCTAACCCTAACCCTAACCCTTCCGAAAGTCGGAGAAGCTCAAAGATGGTACCGATCGATGCGCGCAACCCCATTTAGTGGGGGTAGAGCCTACTTGCAAGTCTCTCCGACCTTCACAAAAAAAGTTATTCAAGAATATCTCTTTCTCCTATGTGCTTTCATCCCTAACCCTAACCCTAACCCTTCCGAAAGTCGGAGAAGCTCAATGATGGTACCGATCGATGCGCGCTACCCCATTTAGTGGGGGTAGAGCCTACTTGCAAGTCTCTCCGACCTTCACAAAAAAAGTTATTCAAGAATATCTCTTTCTCCTATGTGCTTTCATCCCTAACCCTAACCCTAACCCTTCCAAAAGTCGGAGAAGCTCAAGGATGGTACCGATCGATGCGCGCTACCCCATTTAGTGGGGGTAGAGCCTACTTGCAAGTCTCTCCGACCTTCACAAAAAAAGTTATTCAAGAATATCTCTTTCTCCTATGTGCTTTCATCCCTAACCCTAACCCTAACCCTTCCGAAAGTCGGAGAAGCTCAAGGATGGTACCGATCGATGCGCGCTACCCCATTTAGTGGGGGTAGAGCCTACTTGCAAGTCTCTCCGACCTTCACAAAAAAAGTTATTCAAGAATATCTCTTTCTCCTATGTGCTTTCATCCCTAACCCTAACCCTAACCCTTCCGAAAGTCGGAGAAGCTCAAGGATGGTACTGATCGATGCGCGCAACCCCATTTAGTGGGGGTAGAGCCTACTTGCAAGTCTCTCCGACCTTCACAAAAAAAGTTATTCAAGAATATCTCCTCAGATTTGGGGGAATTTCGTCGGTCGACCTCTTCAGAAGGTCGTACAAGCTCGGGGATGGTACCAATCGATCCGCAGGACCCAAATTAGTCCAGATGCAACCACTTTCCAAGTCTCTCCGACCTTCACAAAAAAAGTTATTCAAGAATATCTCTTTCTCCTATGTGCTTTCATCCCTAACCCTAACCCTAACCCTTCCGAAAGTCGGAAAAGCTCAAGGATGGTACCGATCGATGCGCGCTACCCCATTTAGTGGGGGTAGAGCCTACTTGCAAGTCTCTCCGACCTTCACAAAAAAAGTTATTCAAGAATATCTCTTTCTCCTATGTGCTTTCATCCCTAACCCTAACCCTAACCCTTCCGAAAGTCGGAGAAGCTCAAGGATGGTACCGATCGATGCGCGCTACCCCATTTAGTGGGGGTAGAGCCTACTTGCAAGTCTCTCCGACCTTCACAAAAAAAGTTATTCAAGAATATCTCTTTCTCCTATGTGCTTTCATCCCTAACCCTAACCCTAACCCTTCCGAAAGTCGGAGAAGCTCAAGGATGGTACCGATCGATGCGCGCTACCCCATTTAGTGGGGGTAGAGCCTACTTGCAAGTCTCTCCGACCTTCACAAAAAAAGTTATTCAAGAATATCTCTTTCTCCTATGTGCTTTCATCCCTAACCCTAACCCTAACCCTTCCGAAAGTCGGAGAAGCTCAAGGATGGTACCGATCGATGCGCGCTACCCCATTTAGTGGGGGTAGAGCCTACTTGCAAGTCTCTCCGACCTTCACAAAAAAAGTTATTCAAGAATATCTCTTTCTCCTATGTGCTTTCATCCCTAACCCTAACCCTAACCCTTCCGAAAGTCGGAGAAGCTCAAAGATGGTACCGATCGATGCGCGCTACCCCATTTAGTGGGGGTAGAGCCTACTTGCAAGTCTCTCCGACCTTCACAAAAAAAGTTATTCAAGAATATCTCTTTCTCCTATGTGCTTTCATCCCTAACCCTAACCCTAACCCTTCCGAAAGTCGGAGAAGCTCAAGGATGGTACCGATCGATGCGCGCTACCCCATTTAGTGGGGGTAGAGCCTACTTGCAAGTCTCTCCGACCTTCACAAAAAAAGTTATTCAAGAATATCTCTTTCTCCTATGTGCTTTCATCCCTAACCCTAACCCTAACCCTTCCAAAAGTCGGAGAAGCTCAAGGATGGTACCGATCGATGCGCGCTACCCCATTTAGTGGGGGTAGAGCCTACTTGCAAGTCTCTCCGACCTTCACAAAAAAAGTTATTCAAGAATATCTCTTTCTCCTATGTGCTTTCATCCCTAACCCTAACCCTAACCCTTCCGAAAGTCGGAGAAGCTCAAGGATGGTACCGATCGATGCGCGCTACCCCATTTAGTGGGGGTAGAGCCTACTTGCAAGTCTCTCCGACCTTCACAAAAAAAGTTATTCAAGAATATCTCTTTCTCCTATGTGCTTTCATCCCTAACCCTAACCCTAACCCTTCCGAAAGTCGGAGAAGCTCAAGGATGGTACTGATCGATGCGCGCAACCCCATTTAGTGGGGGTAGAGCCTACTTGCAAGTCTCTCCGACCTTCACAAAAAAAGTTATTCAAGAATATCTCCTCAGATTTGGGGGAATTTCGTCGGTCGACCTCTTCCGAAGGTCGTACAAGCTCGGGGATGGTACCAATCGATCCGCAGGACCCAAATTAGTCCAGATGCAACCACTTTCCAAGTCTCTCCGACCTTCACAAAAAAAGTTATTCAAGAATATCTCTTTCTCCTATGTGCTTTCATCCCTAACCCTAACCCTAACCCTTCCGAAAGTCGGAGAAGCTCAAGGATGGTACCGATCGATGCGCGCTACCCCATTTAGTGGGGGTAGAGCCTACTTGCAAGTCTCTCCGACCTTCACAAAAAAAGTTATTCAAGAATATCTCTTTCTCCTATGTGCTTTCATCCCTAACCCTAACCCTAACCCTTCCGAAAGTCGGAGAAGCTCAAGGATGGTACCGATCGATGCGCGCTACCCCATTTAGTGGGGGTAGAGCCTATTTGCAAGTCTCTCCGACCTTCACAAAAAAAGTTATTCAAGAATATCTCTTTCTCCTATGTGCTTTCATCCCTAACCCTAACCCTAACCCTTCCGAAAGTCGGAGAAGCTCAAGGATGGTACCGATCGATGCGCGCTACCCCATTTAGTGGGGGTAGAGCCTACTTGCAAGTCTCTCCGACCTTCACAAAAAAAGTTATTCAAGAATATCTCTTTCTCCTATGTGCTTTCATCCCTAACCCTAACCCTAACCCTTCCGAAAGTCGGAGAAGCTCAAGGATGGTACTGATCGATGCGCGCAACCCCATTTAGTGGGGGTAGAGCCTACTTGCAAGTCTCTCCGACCTTCACAAAAAAAGTTATTCAAGAATATCTCCTCAGATTTGGGGGAATTTCGTCGGTCGACCTCTTCCGAAGGTCGTACAAGCTCGGGGATGGTACCAATCGATCCGCAGGACCCAAATTAGTCCAGATGCAACCACTTTCCAAGTCTCTCCGACCTTCACAAAAAAAGTTATTCAAGAATATCTCTTTCTCCTATGTGCTTTCATCCCTAACCCTAACCCTAACCCTTCCGAAAGTCGGAGAAGCTCAAGGATGGTACCGATCGATGCGCGCTACCCCATTTAGTGGGGGTAGAGCCTACTTGCAAGTCTCTCCGACCTTCACAAAAAAAGTTATTCAAGAATATCTCTTTCTCCTATGTGCTTTCATCCCTAACCCTAACCCTAACCCTTCCGAAAGTCGGAGAAGCTCAAGGATGGTACCGATCGATGCGCGCAACCCCATTTAGTGGGGGTAGAGCCTACTTGCAAGTCTCTCCGACCTTCACAAAAAAGGTTATTCAAGAATATCTCCTCAGATTTGGGGGAATTTCGTCGGTCGACCTCTTCCGAAGGTCGTACAAGCTCGGGGATGGTACCAATCGATCCGCAGGACCCAAATTAGTCCAGATGCAACCACTTTCCAAGTCTCTCCGACCTTCACAAAAAAAGTTATTCAAGAATATCTCTTTCTCCTATGTGCTTTCATCCCTAACCCTAACCCTAACCCTTCCGAAAGTCGGAGAAGCTCAAGGATGGTACCGATCGATGCGCGCTACCCCATTTAGTGGGGGTAGAGCCTACTTGCAAGTCTCTCCGACCTTCACAAAAAAAGTTATTCAAGAATATCTCCTCAGATTTGGGGGAATTTCGTCGGTCGACCTCTTCCGAAGGTCGTACAAGCTCGGGGATGGTACCAATCGATCCGCAGGACCCAAATTAGTCCAGATGCAACCACTTTCCAAGTCTCTCCGACCTTCACAAAAAAAGTTATTCAAGAATATCTCTTTCTCCTATGTGCTTTCATCCCTAACCCTAACCCTAACCCTTCCGAAAGTCGGAGAAGCTCAAGGATGGTACCGATCGATGCGCGCTACCCCATTTAGTGGGGGTAGAGCCTACTTGCAAGTCTCTCCGACCTTCACAAAAAAAGTTATTCAAGAATATCTCTTTCTCCTATGTGCTTTCATCCCTAACCCTAACCCTAACCCTTCAGAAAGTCGGAAAAGCTCAAGGATGGTACCGATCGATGCGCGCTACCCCATTTAGTGGGGGTAGAGCCTACTTGCAAGTCTCTCCGACCCTCACAAAAAAAGTTATTCAAGAATATCTCTTTCTCCTATGTGCTTTCATCCCTAACCCTAACCCTAACCCTTCCGAAAGTCGGAGAAGCTCAAGGATGGTACCGATCGATGCGCGCTACCCCATTTAGTGGGGGTAGAGCCTACTTGCAAGTCTCTCCGACCTTCACAAAAAAAGTTATTCAAGAATATCTCTTTCTCCTATGTGCTTTCATCCCTAACCCTAACCCTAACCCTTCCAAAAGTCGGAGAAGCTCAAGGATGGTACTGATCGATGCGCGCAACCCCATTTAGTGGGGGTAGAGCCTACTTGCAAGTCTCTCCGACCTTCACAAAAAAAGTTATTCAAGAATATCTCCTCAGATTTGGGGGAATTTCGTCGGTCGACCTCTTCCGAAGGTCGTACAAGCTCGGGGATGGTACCAATCGATCTGCAGGACCCAAATTAGTCCAGATGCAACCACTTTCCAAGTCTCTCCGACCTTCACAAAAAAAGTTATTCAAGAATATCTCTTTCTCCTATGTGCTTTCATCCCTAACCCTAACCCTAACCCTTCCGAAAGTCGGAGAAGCTCAAGAATGGTACTGATCGATGCGCGCAACCCCATTTAGTGGGGGTAGAGCCTACTTGCAAGTCTCTCCGACCTTCACAAAAAAAGTTATTCAAGAATATCTCCTCAGATTTGGGGGAATTTCGTCGGTCGACCTCTTCCGAAGGTCGTACAAGCTCGGGGATGGTACCAATCGATCTGCAGGACCCAAATTAGTCCAGATGCAACCACTTTCCAAGTCTCTCCGACCTTCACAAAAAAAGTTATTCAAGAATATCTCTTTCTCCTATGTGCTTTCATCCCTAACCCTAACCCTAACCCTTCCGAAAGTCGGAGAAGCTCAAGGATGGTACCGATCGATGCGCGCTACCCCATTTAGTGGGGGTAGAGCCTACTTGCAAGTCTCTCCGACCTTCACAAAAAAAGTTATTCAAGAATATCTCTTTCTCCTATGTGCTTTCATCCCTAACCCTAACCCTAACCCTTCCGAAAGTCGGAGAAGCTCAAGGATGGTACCGATCGATGCGCGCTACCCCATTTAGTGGGGGTAGAGCCTACTTGCAAGTCTCTCCGACCTTCACAAAAAAAGTTATTCAAGAATATCTCCTCAGATTTGGGGGAATTTCGTCGGTCGACCTCTTCCGAAGGTCGTACAAGCTCGGGGATGGTACCAATCGATCCGCAGGACCCAAATTAGTCCAGATGCAACCACTTTCCAAGTCTCTCCGACCTTCACAAAAAAAGTTATTCAAGAATATCTCTTTCTCCTATGTGCTTTCATCCCTAACCCTAACCCTAACCCTTCCGAAAGTCGGAGAAGCTCAAGGATGGTACCGATCGATGCGCGCTACCCCATTTAGTGGGGGTAGAGCCTACTTGCAAGTCTCTCCGACCTTCACAAAAAAAGTTATTCAAGAATATCTCTTTCTCCTATGTGCTTTCATCCCTAACCCTAACCCTAACCCTTCCGAAAGTCGGAGAAGCTCAAGGATGGTACCGATCGATGCGCGCTACCCCATTTAGTGGGGGTAGAGCCTACTTGCAAGTCTCTCCGACCTTCACAAAAAAAGTTATTCAAGAATATCTCTTTCTCCTATGTGCTTTCATCCCTAACCCTAACCCTAACCCTTCCGAAAGTCGGAGAAGCTCAAGGATGGTACCGATCGATGCGCGCTACCCCATTTAGTGGGGGTAGAGCCTACTTGCAAGTCTCTCCGACCTTCACAAAAAAAGTTATTCAAGAATATCTCTTTCTCCTATGTGCTTTCATCCCTAACCCTAACCCTAACCCTTCCAAAAGTCGGAGAAGCTCAAGGATGGTACTGATCGATGCGCGCAACCCCATTTAGTGGGGGTAGAGCCTACTTGCAAGTCTCTCCGACCTTCACAAAAAAAGTTATTCAAGAATATCTCCTCAGATTTGGGGGAATTTCGTCGGTCGACCTCTTCCGAAGGTCGTACAAGCTCGGGGATGGTACCAATCGATCTGCAGGACCCAAATTAGTCCAGATGCAACCACTTTCCAAGTCTCTCCGACCTTCACAAAAAAAGTTATTCAAGAATATCTCTTTCTCCTATGTGCTTTCATCCCTAACCCTAACCCTAACCCTTCCGAAAGTCGGAGAAGCTCAAGGATGGTACCGATCGATGCGCGCTACCCCATTTAGTGGGGGTAGAGCCTACTTGCAAGTCTCTCCGACCTTCACAAAAAAAGTTATTCAAGAATATCTCTTTCTCCTATGTGCTTTCATCCCTAACCCTAACCCTAACCCTTCCGAAAGTCGGAGAAGCTCAAGGATGGTACCGATCGATGC
Organism: Limanda limanda; assembly: GCF_963576545.1. NCBI lineage: Eukaryota > Metazoa > Chordata > Actinopteri > Pleuronectiformes > Pleuronectidae > Limanda > Limanda limanda. The sequence goes on from NW_026870560.1 coordinate 1,202,842, forward strand.
GCGCTACCCCATTTAGTGGGGGTAGAGCCTACTTGCAAGTCTCTCCGACCTTCACAAAAAAAGTTATTCAAGAATATCTCCTCAGATTTGGGGGAATTTCGTCGGTCGACCTCTTCCGAAGGTCGTACAAGCTCGGGGATGGTACCAATCGATCCGCAGGACCCAAATTAGTCCAGATGCAACCACTTTCCAAGTCTCTCCGACCTTCACAAAAAAAGTTATTCAAGAATATCTCTTTCTCCTATGTGCTTTCATCCCTAACCCTAACCCTAACCCTTCCGAAAGTCGGAGAAGCTCAAGGATGGTACCGATCGATGCGCGCTACCCCATTTAGTGGGGGTAGAGCCTACTTGCAAGTCTCTCCGACCTTCACAAAAAAAGTTATTCAAGAATATCTCTTTCTCCTATGTGCTTTCATCCCTAACCCTAACCCTAACCCTTCCGAAAGTCGGAGAAGCTCAAGGATGGTACCGATCGATGCGCGCTACCCCATTTAGTGGGGGTAGAGCCTACTTGCAAGTCTCTCCGACCTTCACAAAAAAAGTTATTCAAGAATATCTCCTCAGATTTGGGGGAATTTCGTCGGTCGACCTCTTCCGAAGGTCGTACAAGCTCGGGGATGGTACCAATCGATCCGCAGGACCCAAATTAGTCCAGATGCAACCACTTTCCAAGTCTCTCCGACCTTCACAAAAAAAGTTATTCAAGAATATCTCTTTCTCCTATGTGCTTTCATCCCTAACCCTAACCCTAACCCTTCCGAAAGTCGGAGAAGCTCAAGGATAGTACCGATCGATGCGCGCTACCCCATTTAGTGGGGGTAGAGCCTACTTGCAAGTCTCTCCGACCTTCACAAAAAAAGTTATTCAAGAATATCTCTTTCTCCTATGTGCTTTCATCCCTAACCCTAACCCTAACCCTTCAGAAAGTCGGAGAAGCTCAAGGATGGTACCGATCGATGCGCGCTACCCCATTTAGTGGGGGTAGAGCCTACTTGCAAGTCTCTCCGACCTTCACAAAAAAAGTTATTCAAGAATATCTCTTTCTCCTATGTGCTTTCATCCCTAACCCTAACCCTAACCCTTCCGAAAGTCGGAGAAGCTCAAGGATGGTACCGATCGATGCGCGCTACCCCATTTAGTGGGGGTAGAGCCTACTTGCAAGTCTCTCCGACCTTCACAAAAAAAGTTATTCAAGAATATCTCTTTCTCCTATGTGCTTTCATCCCTAACCCTAACCCTAACCCTTCCAAAAGTCGGAGAAGCTCAAGGATGGTACTGATCGATGCGCGCAACCCCATTTAGTGGGGGTAGAGCCTACTTGCAAGTCTCTCCGACCTTCACAAAAAAAGTTATTCAAGAATATCTCCTCAGATTTGGGGGAATTTCGTCGGTCGACCTCTTCCGAAGGTCGTACAAGCTCGGGGATGGTACCAATCGATCTGCAGGACCCAAATTAGTCCAGATGCAACCACTTTCCAAGTCTCTCCGACCTTCACAAAAAAAGTTATTCAAGAATATCTCTTTCTCCTATGTGCTTTCATCCCTAACCCTAACCCTAACCCTTCCGAAAGTCGGAGAAGCTCAAGGATGGTACTGATCGATGCGCGCAACCCCATTTAGTGGGGGTAGAGCCTACTTGCAAGTCTCTCCGACCTTCACAAAAAAAGTTATTCAAGAATATCTCCTCAGATTTGGGGGAATTTCGTCGGTCGACCTCTTCCGAAGGTCGTACAAGCTCGGGGATGGTACCAATCGATCTGCAGGACCCAAATTAGTCCAGATGCAACCACTTTCCAAGTCTCTCCGACCTTCACAAAAAAAGTTATTCAAGAATATTTCTTTCTCCTATGTGCTTTCATCCCTAACCCTAACCCTAACCCTTCCGAAAGTCGGAGAAGCTCAAGGATGGTACCGATCGATGCGCGCTACCCCATTTAGTGGGGGTAGAGCCTACTTGCAAGTCTCTCCGACCTTCACAAAAAAAGTTATTCAAGAATATCTCTTTCTCCTATGTGCTTTCATCCCTAACCCTAACCCTAACCCTTCCGAAAGTCGGAGAAGCTCAAGGATGGTACCGATCGATGCGCGCTACCCCATTTAGTGGGGGTAGAGCCTACTTGCAAGTCTCTCCGACCTTCACAAAAAAAGTTATTCAAGAATATCTCCTCAGATTTGGGGGAATTTCGTCGGTCGACCTCTTCCGAAGGTCGTACAAGCTCGGGGATGGTACCAATCGATCCGCAGGACCCAAATTAGTCCAGATGCAACCACTTTCCAAGTCTCTCCGACCTTCACAAAAAAAGTTATTCAAGAATATCTCTTTCTCCTATGTGCTTTCATCCCTAACCCTAACCCTAACCCTTCCGAAAGTCGGAGAAGCTCAAGGATGGTACCGATCGATGCGCGCTACCCCATTTAGTGGGGGTATAGCCTACTTGCAAGTCTCTCCGACCTTCACAAAAAAAGTTATTCAAGAATATCTCTTTCTCCTATGTGCTTTCATCCCTAACCCTAACCCTAACCCTTCCGAAAGTCGGAGAAGCTCAAGGATGGTACTGATCGATGCGCGCTACCCCATTTAGTGGGGGTAGAGCCTACTTGCAAGTCTCTCCGACCTTCACAAAAAAAGTTATTCAAGAATATCTCTTTCTCCTATGTGCTTTCATCCCTAACCCTAACCCTAACCCTTCCGAAAGTCGGAGAAGCTCAAGGATGGTACCGATCGATGCGCGCTACCCCATTTAGTGGGGGTAGAGCCTACTTGCAAGTCTCTCCGACCTTCACAAAAAAAGTTATTCAAGAATATCTCTTTCTCCTATGTGCTTTCATCCCTAACCCTAACCCTAACCCTTCCAAAAGTCGGAGAAGCTCAAGGATGGTACTGATCGATGCGCGCAACCCCATTTAGTGGGGGTAGAGCCTACTTGCAAGTCTCTCCGACCTTCACAAAAAAAGTTATTCAAGAATATCTCCTCAGATTTGGGGGAATTTCGTCGGTCGACCTCTTCCGAAGGTCGTACAAGCTCGGGGATGGTACCAATCGATCTGCAGGACCCAAATTAGTCCAGATGCAACCACTTTCCAAGTCTCTCCGACCTTCACAAAAAAAGTTATTCAAGAATATCTCTTTCTCCTATGTGCTTTCATCCCTAACCCTAACCCTAACCCTTCCGAAAGTCGGAGAAGCTCAAGGATGGTACCGATCGATGCGCGCTACCCCATTTAGTGGGGGTAGAGCCTACTTGCAAGTCTCTCCGACCTTCACAAAAAAAGTTATTCAAGAATATCTCTTTCTCCTATGTGCTTTCATCCCTAACCCTAACCCTAACCCTTCCGAAAGTCGGAGAAGCTCAAGGATGGTACTGATCGATGCGCGCTACCCCATTTAGTGGGGGTAGAGCCTACTTGCAAGTCTCTCCGACCTTCACAAAAAAAGTTATTCAAGAATATCTCCTCAGATTTGGGGGAATTTCGTCGGTCGACCTCTTCCGAAGGTCGTACAAGCTCGGGGATGGTACCAATCGATCTGCAGGACCCAAATTAGTCCAGATGCAACCACTTTCCAAGTCTCTCCGACCTTCACAAAAAAAGTTATTCAAGAATATCTCTTTCTCCTATGTGCTTTCATCCCTAACCCTAACCCTAACCCTTCCGAAAGTCGGAGAAGCTCAAGGATGGTACCGATCGATGCGCGCTACCCCATTTAGTGGGGGTAGAGCCTACTTGCAAGTCTCTCCGACCTTCACAAAAAAAGTTATTCAAGAATATCTCTTTCTCCTATGTGCTTTCATCCCTAACCCTAACCCTAACCCTTCCGAAAGTCGGAGAAGCTCAAGGATGGTACCGATCGATGCGCGCAACCCCATTTAGTGGGGGTAGAGCCTACTTGCAAGTCTCTCCGACTTTCACAAAAAAGGTTATTCAAGAATATCTCCTCAGATTTGGGGGAATTTCGTCGGTCGACCTCTTCCGAAGGTCGTACAAGCTCGGGGATGGTACCAATCGATCCGCAGGACCCAAATTAGTCCAGATGCAACCACTTTCCAAGTCTCTCCGACCTTCACAAAAAAAGTTATTCAAGAATATCTCTTTCTCCTATGTGCTTTCATCCCTAACCCTAACCCTTCCGAAAGTCGGAGAAGCTCAAGGATGGTACCGATCGATGCGCGCTACCCCATTTAGTGGGGGTAGAGCCTACTTGCAAGTCTCTCCGACCTTCACAAAAAAAGTTATTCAAGAATATCTCCTCAGATTTGGGGGAATTTCGTCGGTCGACCTCTTCCGAAGGTCGTACAAGCTCGGGGATGGTACCAATCGATCCGCAGGACCCAAATTAGTCCAGATGCAACCACTTTCCAAGTCTCTCCGACCTTCACAAAAAAAGTTATTCAAGAATATCTCTTTCTCCTATGTGCTTTCATCCCTAACCCTAACCCTTCCGAAAGTCGGAGAAGCTCAAGGATGGTACCGATCGATGCGCGCTACCCCATTTAGTGGGGGTAGAGCCTACTTGCAAGTCTCTCCGACCTTCACAAAAAAAGTTATTCAAGAATATCTCTTTCTCCTATGTGCTTTCATCCCTAACCCTAACCCTAACCCTTCCGAAAGTCGGAGAAGCTCAAGGATGGTACCGATCGATGCGCGCTACCCCATTTAGTGGGGGTAGAGCCTACTTGCAAGTCTCTCCGACCTTCACAAAAAAAGTTATTCAAGAATATCTATTTCTCCTATGTGCTTTCATCCCTAACCCTAACCCTAACCCTTCCAAAAGTCGGAGAAGCTCAAGGATGGTACTGATCGATGCGCGCAACCCCATTTAGTGGGGGTAGAGCCTACTTGCAAGTCTCTCCGACCTTCACAAAAAAAGTTATTCAAGAATATCTCCTCAGATTTGGGGGAATTTCGTCGGTCGACCTCTTCCGAAGGTCGTACAAGCTCGGGGATGGTACCAATCGATCTGCAGGACCCAAATTAGTCCAGATGCAACCACTTTCCAAGTCTCTCCGACCTTCACAAAAAAAGTTATTCAAGAATATCTCTTTCTCCTATGTGCTTTCATCCCTAACCCTAACCCTAACCCTTCCGAAAGTCGGAGAAGCTCAAGGATGGTACTGATCGATGCGCGCAACCCCATTTAGTGGGGGTAGAGCCTACTTGCAAGTCTCTCCGACCTTCATAAAAAAAGTTATTCAAGAATATCTCCTCAGATTTGGGGGAATTTCGTCGGTCGACCTCTTCCGAAGGTCGTACAAGCTCGGGGATGGTACCAATCGATCTGCAGGACCCAAATTAGTCCAGATGCAACCACTTTCCAAGTCTCTCCGACCTTCACAAAAAAAGTTATTCAAGAATATCTCTTTCTCCTATGTGCTTTCATCCCTAACCCTAACCCTAACCCTTCCGAAAGTCGGAGAAGCTCAAGGATGGTACCGATCGATGCGCGCTACCCCATTTAGTGGGGGTAGAGCCTACTTGCAAGTCTCTCCGACCTTCACAAAAAAAGTTATTCAAGAATATCTCTTTCTCCTATGTGCTTTCATCCCTAACCCTAACCCTAACCCTTCCGAAAGTCGGAGAAGCTCAAGGATGGTACCGATCGATGCGCGCTACCCCATTTAGTGGGGGTAGAGCCTACTTGCAAGTCTCTCCGACCTTCACAAAAAAAGTTATTCAAGAATATCTCCTCAGATTTGGGGGAATTTCGTCGGTCGACCTCTTCCGAAGGTCGTACAAGCTCGGGGATGGTACCAATCGATCCGCAGGACCCAAATTAGTCCAGATGCAACCACTTTCCAAGTCTCTCCGACCTTCACAAAAAAAGTTATTCAAGAATATCTCTTTCTCCTATGTGCTTTCATCCCTAACCCTAACCCTAACCCTTCCGAAAGTCGGAGAAGCTCAAGGATGGTACCGATCGATGCGCGCTACCCCATTTAGTGGGGGTAGAGCCTACTTGCAAGTCTCTCCGACCTTCACAAAAAAAGTTATTCAAGAATATCTCTTTCTCCTATGTGCTTTCATCCCTAACCCTAACCCTAACCCTTCCGAAAGTCGGAGAAGCTCAAGGATGGTACCGATCGATGCGCGCTACCCCATTTAGTGGGGGTAGAGCCTACTTGCAAGTCTCTCCGACCTTCACAAAAAAAGTTATTCAAGAATATCTCCTCAGATTTGGGGGAATTTCGTCGGTCGACCTCTTCCGAAGGTCGTACAAGCTCGGGGATGGTACCAATCGATCCGCAGGACCCAAATTAGTCCAGATGCAACCACTTTCCAAGTCTCTCCGACCTTCACAAAAAAAGTTATTCAAGAATATCTCTTTCTCCTATGTGCTTTCATCCCTAACCCTAACCCTAACCCTTCCGAAAGTCGGAGAAGCTCAAGGATAGTACCGATCGATGCGCGCTACCCCATTTAGTGGGGGTAGAGCCTACTTGCAAGTCTCTCCGACCTTCACAAAAAAAGTTATTCAAGAATATCTCTTTCTCCTATGTGCTTTCATCCCTAACCCTAACCCTAACCCTTCAGAAAGTCGGAGAAGCTCAAGGATGGAACCGATCGATGCGCGCTACCCCATTTAGTGGGGGTAGAGCCTACTTGCAAGTCTCTCCGACCTTCACAAAAAAAGTTATTCAAGAATATCTCTTTCTCCTATGTGCTTTCATCCCTAACCCTAACCCTAACCCTTCCGAAAGTCGGAGAAGCTCAAGGATGGTACCGATCGATGCGCGCTACCCCATTTAGTGGGGGTAGAGCCTACTTGCAAGTCTCTCCGACCTTCACAAAAAAAGTTATTCAAGAATATCTCTTTCTCCTATGTGCTTTCATCCCTAACCCTAACCCTAACCCTTCCAAAAGTCGGAGAAGCTCAAGGATGGTACTGATCGATGCGCGCAACCCCATTTAGTGGGGGTAGAGCCTACTTGCAAGTCTCTCCGACCTTCACAAAAAAAGTTATTCAAGAATATCTCCTCAGATTTGGGGGAATTTCGTCGGTCGACCTCTTCCGAAGGTCGTACAAGCTCGGGGATGGTACCAATCGATCTGCAGGACCCAAATTAGTCCAGATGCAACCACTTTCCAAGTCTCTCCGACCTTCACAAAAAAAGTTATTCAAGAATATCTCTTTCTCCTATGTGCTTTCATCCCTAACCCTAACCCTAACCCTTCCGAAAGTCGGAGAAGCTCAAGGATGGTACTGATCGATGCGCGCAACCCCATTTAGTGGGGGTAGAGCCTACTTGCAAGTCTCTCCGACCTTCACAAAAAAAGTTATTCAAGAATATCTCCTCAGATTTGGGGGAATTTCGTCGGTCGACCTCTTCCGAAGGTCGTACAAGCTCGGGGATGGTACCAATCGATCTGCAGGACCCAAATTAGTCCAGATGCAACCACTTTCCAAGTCTCTCCGACCTTCACAAAAAAAGTTATTCAAGAATATTTCTTTCTCCTATGTGCTTTCATCCCTAACCCTAACCCTAACCCTTCCGAAAGTCGGAGAAGCTCAAGGATGGTACCGATCGATGCGCGCTACCCCATTTAGTGGGGGTAGAGCCTACTTGCAAGTCTCTCCGACCTTCACAAAAAAAGTTATTCAAGAATATCTCTTTCTCCTATGTGCTTTCATCCCTAACCCTAACCCTAACCCTTCCGAAAGTCGGAGAAGCTCAAGGATGGTACCGATCGATGCGCGCTACCCCATTTAGTGGGGGTAGAGCCTACTTGCAAGTCTCTCCGACCTTCACAAAAAAAGTTATTCAAGAATATCTCCTCAGATTTGGGGGAATTTCGTCGGTCGACCTCTTCCGAAGGTCGTACAAGCTCGGGGATGGTACCAATCGATCCGCAGGACCCAAATTAGTCCAGATGCAACCACTTTCCAAGTCTCTCCGACCTTCACAAAAAAAGTTATTCAAGAATATCTCTTTCTCCTATGTGCTTTCATCCCTAACCCTAACCCTAACCCTTCCGAAAGTCGGAGAAGCTCAAGGATGGTACCGATCGATGCGCGCTACCCCATTTAGTGGGGGTATAGCCTACTTGCAAGTCTCTCCGACCTTCACAAAAAAAGTTATTCAAGAATATCTCTTTCTCCTATGTGCTTTCATCCCTAACCCTAACCCTAACCCTTCCGAAAGTCGGAGAAGCTCAAGGATGGTACTGATCGATGCGCGCTACCCCATTTAGTGGGGGTAGAGCCTACTTGCAAGTCTCTCCGACCTTCACAAAAAAAGTTATTCAAGAATATCTCTTTCTCCTATGTGCTTTCATCCCTAACCCTAACCCTAACCCTTCCGAAAGTCGGAGAAGCTCAAGGATGGTACCGATCGATGCGCGCTACCCCATTTAGTGGGGGTAGAGCCTACTTGCAAGTCTCTCCGACCTTCACAAAAAAAGTTATTCAAGAATATCTCTTTCTCCTATGTGCTTTCATCCCTAACCCTAACCCTAACCCTTCCAAAAGTCGGAGAAGCTCAAGGATGGTACTGATCGATGCGCGCAACCCCATTTAGTGGGGGTAGAGCCTACTTGCAAGTCTCTCCGACCTTCACAAAAAAAGTTATTCAAGAATATCTCCTCAGATTTGGGGGAATTTCGTCGGTCGACCTCTTCCGAAGGTCGTACAAGCTCGGGGATGGTACCAATCGATCTGCAGGACCCAAATTAGTCCAGATGCAACCACTTTCCAAGTCTCTCCGACCTTCACAAAAAAAGTTATTCAAGAATATCTCTTTCTCCTATGTGCTTTCATCCCTAACCCTAACCCTAACCCTTCCGAAAGTCGGAGAAGCTCAAGGATGGTACCGATCGATGCGCGCTACCCCATTTAGTGGGGGTAGAGCCTACTTGCAAGTCTCTCCGACCTTCACAAAAAAAGTTATTCAAGAATATCTCTTTCTCCTATGTGCTTTCATCCCTAACCCTAACCCTAACCCTTCCGAAAGTCGGAGAAGCTCAAGGATGGTACTGATCGATGCGCGCTACCCCATTTAGTGGGGGTAGAGCCTACTTGCAAGTCTCTCCGACCTTCACAAAAAAAGTTATTCAAGAATATCTCCTCAGATTTGGGGGAATTTCGTCGGTCGACCTCTTCCGAAGGTCGTACAAGCTCGGGGATGGTACCAATCGATCTGCAGGACCCAAATTAGTCCAGATGCAACCACTTTCCAAGTCTCTCCGACCTTCACAAAAAAAGTTATTCAAGAATATCTCTTTCTCCTATGTGCTTTCATCCCTAACCCTAACCCTAACCCTTCCGAAAGTCGGAGAAGCTCAAGGATGGTACCGATCGATGCGCGCTACCCCATTTAGTGGGGGTAGAGCCTACTTGCAAGTCTCTCCGACCTTCACAAAAAAAGTTATTCAAGAATATCTCTTTCTCCTATGTGCTTTCATCCCTAACCCTAACCCTAACCCTTCCGAAAGTCGGAGAAGCTCAAGGATGGTACCGATCGATGCGCGCAACCCCATTTAGTGGGGGTAGAGCCTACTTGCAAGTCTCTCCGACTTTCACAAAAAAGGTTATTCAAGAATATCTCCTCAGATTTGGGGGAATTTCGTCGGTCGACCTCTTCCGAAGGTCGTACAAGCTCGGGGATGGTACCAATCGATCCGCAGGACCCAAATTAGTCCAGATGCAACCACTTTCCAAGTCTCTCCGACCTTCACAAAAAAAGTTATTCAAGAATATCTCTTTCTCCTATGTGCTTTCATCCCTAACCCTAACCCTTCCGAAAGTCGGAGAAGCTCAAGGATGGTACCGATCGATGCGCGCTACCCCATTTAGTGGGGGTAGAGCCTACTTGCAAGTCTCTCCGACCTTCACAAAAAAAGTTATTCAAGAATATCTCCTCAGATTTGGGGGAATTTCGTCGGTCGACCTCTTCCGAAGGTCGTACAAGCTCGGGGATGGTACCAATCGATCCGCAGGACCCAAATTAGTCCAGATGCAACCACTTTCCAAGTCTCTCCGACCTTCACAAAAAAAGTTATTCAAGAATATCTCTTTCTCCTATGTGCTTTCATCCCTAACCCTAACCCTAACCCTTCCGAAAGTCGGAGAAGCTCAAGGATGGTACCGATCGATGCGCGCTACCCCATTTAGTGGGGGTAGAGCCTACTTGCAAGTCTCTCCGACCTTCACAAAAAAAGTTATTCAAGAATATCTCTTTCTCCTATGTGCTTTCATCCCTAACCCTAACCCTAACCCTTCCGAAAGTCGGAGAAGCTCAAGGATGGTACCGATCGATGCGCGCTACCCCATTTAGTGGGGGTAGAGCCTACTTGCAAGTCTCTCCGACCTTCACAAAAAAAGTTATTCAAGAATATCTATTTCTCCTATGTGCTTTCATCCCTAACCCTAACCCTAACCCTTCCAAAAGTCGGAGAAGCTCAAGGATGGTACTGATCGATGCGCGCAACCCCATTTAGTGGGGGTAGAGCCTACTTGCAAGTCTCTCCGACCTTCACAAAAAAAGTTATTCAAGAATATCTCCTCAGATTTGGGGGAATTTCGTCGGTCGACCTCTTCCGAAGGTCGTACAAGCTCGGGGATGGTACCAATCGATCTGCAGGACCCAAATTAGTCCAGATGCAACCACTTTCCAAGTCTCTCCGACCTTCACAAAAAAAGTTATTCAAGAATATCTCTTTCTCCTATGTGCTTTCATCCCTAACCCTAACCCTAACCCTTCCGAAAGTCGGAGAAGCTCAAGGATGGTACTGATCGATGCGCGCAACCCCATTTAGTGGGGGTAGAGCCTACTTGCAAGTCTCTCCGACCTTCATAAAAAAAGTTATTCAAGAATATCTCCTCAGATTTGGGGGAATTTCGTCGGTCGACCTCTTCCGAAGGTCGTACAAGCTCGGGGATGGTACCAATCGATCTGCAGGACCCAAATTAGTCCAGATGCAACCACTTTCCAAGTCTCTCCGACCTTCACAAAAAAAGTTATTCAAGAATATCTCTTTCTCCTATGTGCTTTCATCCCTAACCCTAACCCTAACCCTTCCGAAAGTCGGAGAAGCTCAAGGATGGTACCGATCGATGCGCGCTACCCCATTTAGTGGGGGTAGAGCCTACTTGCAAGTCTCTCCGACCTTCACAAAAAAAGTTATTCAAGAATATCTCTTTCTCCTATGTGCTTTCATCCCTAACCCTAACCCTAACCCTTCCGAAAGTCGGAGAAGCTCAAGGATGGTACCGATCGATGCGCGCTACCCCATTTAGTGGGGGTAGAGCCTACTTGCAAGTCTCTCCGACCTTCACAAAAAAAGTTATTCAAGAATATCTCCTCAGATTTGGGGGAATTTCGTCGGTCGACCTCTTCCGAAGGTCGTACAAGCTCGGGGATGGTACCAATCGATCCGCAGGACCCAAATTAGTCCAGATGCAACCACTTTCCAAGTCTCTCCGACCTTCACAAAAAAAGTTATTCAAGAATATCTCTTTCTCCTATGTGCTTTCATCCCTAACCCTAACCCTAACCCTTCCGAAAGTCGGAGAAGCTCAAGGATGGTACCGATCGATGCGCGCTACCCCATTTAGTGGGGGTAGAGCCTACTTGCAAGTCTCTCCGACCTTCACAAAAAAAGTTATTCAAGAATATCTCTTTCTCCTATGTGCTTTCATCCCTAACCCTAACCCTAACCCTTCCGAAAGTCGGAGAAGCTCAAGGATGGTACCGATCGATGCGCGCTACCCCATTTAGTGGGGGTAGAGCCTACTTGCAAGTCTCTCCGACCTTCACAAAAAAAGTTATTCAAGAATATCTCTTTCTCCTATGTGCTTTCATCCCTAACCCTAACCCTAACCCTTCCGAAAGTCGGAGAAGCTCAAGGATGGTACCGATCGATGCGCGCTACCCCATTTAGTGGGGGTAGAGCCTACTTGCAAGTCTCTCCGACCTTCACAAAAAAAGTTATTCAAGAATATCTCTTTCTCCTATGTGCTTTCATCCCTAACCCTAACCCTAACCCTTCCAAAAGTCGGAGAAGCTCAAGGATGGTACTGATCGATGCGCGCAACCCCATTTAGTGGGGGTAGAGCCTACTTGCAAGTCTCTCCGACCTTCACAAAAAAAGTTATTCAAGAATATCTCCTCAGATTTGGGGGAATTTCGTCGGTCGACCTCTTCCGAAGGTCGTACAAGCTCGGGGATGGTACCAATCGATCTGCAGGACCCAAATTAGTCCAGATGCAACCACTTTCCAAGTCTCTCCGACCTTCACAAAAAAAGTTATTCAAGAATATCTCTTTCTCCTATGTGCTTTCATCCCTAACCCTAACCCTAACCCTTCCGAAAGTCGGAGAAGCTCAAGGATGGTACCGATCGATGCGCGCTACCCCATTTAGTGGGGGTAGAGCCTACTTGCAAGTCTCTCCGACCTTCACAAAAAAAGTTATTCAAGAATATCTCTTTCTCCTATGTGCTTTCATCCCTAACCCTAACCCTAACCCTTCCGAAAGTCGGAGAAGCTCAAGGATGGTACCGATCGATGCGCGCTACCCCATTTAGTGGGGGTAGAGCCTACTTGCAAGTCTCTCCGACCTTCACAAAAAAAGTTATTCAAGAATATCTCCTCAGATTTGGGGGAATTTCGTCGGTCGACCTCTTCCGAAGGTCGTACAAGCTCGGGGATGGTACCAATCGATCCGCAGGACCCAAATTAGTCCAGATGCAACCACTTTCCAAGTCTCTCCGACCTTCACAAAAAAAGTTATTCAAGAATATCTCTTTCTCCTATGTGCTTTCATCCCTAACCCTAACCCTAACCCTTCCGAAAGTCGGAGAAGCTCAAGGATGGTACCGATCGATGCGCGCTACCCCATTTAGTGGGGGTAGAGCCTACTTGCAAGTCTCTCCGACCTTCACAAAAAAAGTTATTCAAGAATATCTCTTTCTCCTATGTGCTTTCATCCCTAACCCTAACCCTAACCCTTCCGAAAGTCGGAGAAGCTCAAGGATGGTACCGATCGATGCGCGCAACCCCATTTAGTGGGGGTAGAGCCTACTTGCAAGTCTCTCCGACTTTCACAAAAAAGGTTATTCAAGAATATCTCCTCAGATTTGGGGGAATTTCGTCGGTCGACCTCTTCCGAAGGTCGTACAAGCTCGGGGATGGTACCAATCGATCCGCAGGACCCAAATTAGTCCAGATGCAACCACTTTCCAAGTCTCTCCGACCTTCACAAAAAAAGTTATTCAAGAATATCTCTTTCTCCTATGTGCTTTCATCCCTAACCCTAACCCTAACCCTTCCGAAAGTCGGAGAAGCTCAAGGATGGTACCGATCGATGCGCGCTACCCCATTTAGTGGGGGTAGAGCCTACTTGCAAGTCTCTCCGACCTTCACAAAAAAAGTTATTCAAGAATATCTCTTTCTCCTATGTGCTTTCATCCCTAACCCTAACCCTAACCCTTCCGAAAGTCGGAGAAGCTCAAGGATGGTACCGATCGATGCGCGCTACCCCATTTAGTGGGGGTAGAGCCTACTTGCAAGTCTCTCCGACCTTCACAAAAAAAGTTATTCAAGAATATCTCTTTCTCCTATGTGCTTTCATCCCTAACCCTAACCCTAACCCTTCCAAAAGTCGGAGAAGCTCAAGGATGGTACTGATCGATGCGCGCAACCCCATTTAGTGGGGGTAGAGCCTACTTGCAAGTCTCTCCGACCTTCACAAAAAAAGTTATTCAAGAATATCTCCTCAGATTTGGGGGAATTTCGTCGGTCGACCTCTTCCGAAGGTCGTACAAGCTCGGGGATGGTACCAATCGATCTGCAGGACCCAAATTAGTCCAGATGCAACCACTTTCCAAGTCTCTCCGACCTTCACAAAAAAAGTTATTCAAGAATATCTCTTTCTCCTATGTGCTTTCATCCCTAACCCTAACCCTAACCCTTCCGAAAGTCGGAGAAGCTCAAGGATGGTACTGATCGATGCGCGCAACCCCATTTAGTGGGGGTAGAGCCTACTTGCAAGTCTCTCCGACCTTCACAAAAAAAGTTATTCAAGAATATCTCCTCAGATTTGGGGGAATTTCGTCGGTCGACCTCTTCCGAAGGTCGTACAAGCTCGGGGATGGTACCAATCGATCTGCAGGACCCAAATTAGTCCAGATGCAACCACTTTCCAAGTCTCTCCGACCTTCACAAAAAAAGTTATTCAAGAATATCTCTTTCTCCTATGTGCTTTCATCCCTAACCCTAACCCTAACCCTTCCGAAAGTCGGAGAAGCTCAAGGATGGTACCGATCGATGCGCGCTACCCCATTTAGTGGGGGTAGAGCCTACTTGCAAGTCTCTCCGACCTTCACAAAAAAAGTTATTCAAGAATATCTCTTTCTCCTATGTGCTTTCATCCCTAACCCTAACCCTAACCCTTCCGAAAGTCGGAGAAGCTCAAGGATGGTACCGATCGATGCGCGCTACCCCATTTAGTGGGGGTAGAGCCTACTTGCAAGTCTCTCCGACCTTCACAAAAAAAGTTATTCAAGAATATCTCCTCAGATTTGGGGGAATTTCGTCGGTCGACCTCTTCCGAAGGTCGTACAAGCTCGGGGATGGTACCAATCGATCCGCAGGACCCAAATTAGTCCAGATGCAACCACTTTCCAAGTCTCTCCGACCTTCACAAAAAAAGTTATTCAAGAATATCTCTTTCTCCTATGTGCTTTCATCCCTAACCCTAACCCTAACCCTTCCGAAAGTCGGAGAAGCTCAAGGATGGTACCGATCGATGCGCGCTACCCCATTTAGTGGGGGTAGAGCCTACTTGCAAGTCTCTCCGACCTTCACAAAAAAAGTTATTCAAGAATATCTCTTTCTCCTATGTGCTTTCATCCCTAACCCTAACCCTAACCCTTCCGAAAGTCGGAGAAGCTCAAGGATGGTACCGATCGATGCGCGCTACCCCATTTAGTGGGGGTAGAGCCTACTTGCAAGTCTCTCCGACCTTCACAAAAAAAGTTATTCAAGAATATCTCTTTCTCCTATGTGCTTTCATCCCTAACCCTAACCCTAACCCTTCCGAAAGTCGGAGAAGCTCAAGGATGGTACCGATCGATGCGCGCTACCCCATTTAGTGGGGGTAGAGCCTACTTGCAAGTCTCTCCGACCTTCACAAAAAAAGTTATTCAAGAATATCTCTTTCTCCTATGTGCTTTCATCCCTAACCCTAACCCTAACCCTTCCAAAAGTCGGAGAAGCTCAAGGATGGTACTGATCGATGCGCGCAACCCCATTTAGTGGGGGTAGAGCCTACTTGCAAGTCTCTCCGACCTTCACAAAAAAAGTTATTCAAGAATATCTCCTCAGATTTGGGGGAATTTCGTCGGTCGACCTCTTCCGAAGGTCGTACAAGCTCGGGGATGGTACCAATCGATCTGCAGGACCCAAATTAGTCCAGATGCAACCACTTTCCAAGTCTCTCCGACCTTCACAAAAAAAGTTATTCAAGAATATCTGTTTCTCCTATGTGCTTTCATCCCTAACCCTAACCCTAACCCTTCCGAAAGTCGGAGAAGCTCAAGGATGGTACCGATCGATGCGCGCTACCCCATTTAGTGGGGGTAGAGCCTACTTGCAAGTCTCTCCGACCTTCACAAAAAAAGTTATTCAAGAATATCTCTTTCTCCTATGTGCTTTCATCCCTAACCCTAACCCTAACCCTTCCGAAAGTCGGAGAAGCTCAAGGATGGTACCGATCGATGCGCGCTACCCCATTTAGTGGGGGTAGAGCCTACTTGCAAGTCTCTCCGACCTTCACAAAAAAAGTTATTCAAGAATATCTCCTCAGATTTGGGGGAATTTCGTCGGTCGACCTCTTCCGAAGGTCGTACAAGCTCGGGGATGGTACCAATCGATCCGCAGGACCCAAATTAGTCCAGATGCAACCACTTTCCAAGTCTCTCCGACCTTCACAAAAAAAGTTATTCAAGAATATCTCTTTCTCCTATGTGCTTTCATCCCTAACCCTAACCCTAACCCTTCCGAAAGTCGGAGAAGCTCAAGGATGGTACCGATCGATGCGCGCTACCCCATTTAGTGGGGGTAGAGCCTACTTGCAAGTCTCTCCGACCTTCACAAAAAAAGTTATTCAAGAATATCTCTTTCTCCTATGTGCTTTCATCCCTAACCCTAACCCTAACCCTTCCGAAAGTCGGAGAAGCTCAAGGATGGTACCGATCGATGCGCGCTACCCCATTTAGTGGGGGTAGAGCCTACTTGCAAGTCTCTCCGACCTTCACAAAAAAAGTTATTCAAGAATATCTCTTTCTCCTATGTGCTTTCATCCCTAACCCTAACCCTAACCCTTCCGAAAGTCGGAGAAGCTCAAGGATGGTACCGATCGATGCGCGCTACCCCATTTAGTGGGGGTAGAGCCTACTTGCAAGTCTCTCCGACCTTCACAAAAAAAGTTATTCAAGAATATCTCTTTCTCCTATGTGCTTTCATCCCTAACCCTAACCCTAACCCTTCCAAAAGTCGGAGAAGCTCAAGGATGGTACTGATCGATGCGCGCAACCCCATTTAGTGGGGGTAGAGCCTACTTGCAAGTCTCTCCGACCTTCACAAAAAAAGTTATTCAAGAATATCTCCTCAGATTTGGGGGAATTTCGTCGGTCGACCTCTTCCGAAGGTCGTACAAGCTCGGGGATGGTACCAATCGATCTGCAGGACCCAAATTAGTCCAGATGCAACCACTTTCCAAGTCTCTCCGACCTTCACAAAAAAAGTTATTCAAGAATATCTGTTTCTCCTATGTGCTTTCATCCCTAACCCTAACCCTAACCCTTCCGAAAGTCGGAGAAGCTCAAGGATGGTACCGATCGATGCGCGCTACCCCATTTAGTGGGGGTAGAGCCTACTTGCAAGTCTCTCCGACCTTCACAAAAAAAGTTATTCAAGAATATCTCTTTCTCCTATGTGCTTTCATCCCTAACCCTAACCCTAACCCTTCCGAAAGTCGGAGAAGCTCAAGGATGGTACCGATCGATGCGCGCTACCCCATTTAGTGGGGGTAGAGCCTACTTGCAAGTCTCTCCGACCTTCACAAAAAAAGTTATTCAAGAATATCTCCTCAGATTTGGGGGAATTTCGTCGGTCGACCTCTTCCGAAGGTCGTACAAGCTCGGGGATGGTACCAATCGATCCGCAGGACCCAAATTAGTCCAGATGCAACCACTTTCCAAGTCTCTCCGACCTTCACAAAAAAAGTTATTCAAGAATATCTCTTTCTCCTATGTGCTTTCATCCCTAACCCTAACCCTAACCCTTCCGAAAGTCGGAGAAGCTCAAGGATGGTACCGATCGATGCGCGCTACCCCATTTAGTGGGGGTAGAGCCTACTTGCAAGTCTCTCCGACCTTCACAAAAAAAGTTATTCAAGAATATCTCTTTCTCCTATGTGCTTTCATCCCTAACCCTAACCCTAACCCTTCCGAAAGTCGGAGAAGCTCAAGGATGGTACCGATCGATGCGCGCAACCCCATTTAGTGGGGGTAGAGCCTACTTGCAAGTCTCTCCGACTTTCACAAAAAAGGTTATTCAAGAATATCTCCTCAGATTTGGGGGAATTTCGTCGGTCGACCTCTTCCGAAGGTCGTACAAGCTCGGGGATGGTACCAATCGATCCGCAGGACCCAAATTAGTCCAGATGCAACCACTTTCCAAGTCTCTCCGACCTTCACAAAAAAAGTTATTCAAGAATATCTCTTTCTCCTATGTGCTTTCATCCCTAACCCTAACCCTTCCGAAAGTCGGAGAAGCTCAAGGATGGTACCGATCGATGCGCGCTACCCCATTTAGTGGGGGTAGAGCCTACTTGCAAGTCTCTCCGACCTTCACAAAAAAAGTTATTCAAGAATATCTCCTCAGATTTGGGGGAATTTCGTCGGTCGACCTCTTCCGAAGGTCGTACAAGCTCGGGGATGGTACCAATCGATCCGCAGGACCCAAATTAGTCCAGATGCAACCACTTTCCAAGTCTCTCCGACCTTCACAAAAAAAGTTATTCAAGAATATCTCTTTCTCCTATGTGCTTTCATCCCTAACCCTAACCCTAACCCTTCCGAAAGTCGGAGAAGCTCAAGGATGGTACCGATCGATGCGCGCTACCCCATTTAGTGGGGGTAGAGCCTACTTGCAAGTCTCTCCGACCTTCACAAAAAAAGTTATTCAAGAATATCTCTTTCTCCTATGTGCTTTCATCCCTAACCCTAACCCTAACCCTTCCGAAAGTCGGAGAAGCTCAAGGATGGTACCGATCGATGCGCGCTACCCCATTTAGTGGGGGTAGAGCCTACTTGCAAGTCTCTCCGACCTTCACAAAAAAAGTTATTCAAGAATATCTCTTTCTCCTATGTGCTTTCATCCCTAACCCTAACCCTAACCCTTCCGAAAGTCGGAGAAGCTCAAGGATGGTACCGATCGATGCGCGCTACCCCATTTAGTGGGGGTAGAGCCTACTTGCAAGTCTCTCCGACCTTCACAAAAAAAGTTATTCAAGAATATCTCTTTCTCCTATGTGCTTTCATCCCTAACCCTAACCCTAACCCTTCCGAAAGTCGGAGAAGCTCAAGGATGGTACCGATCGATGCGCGCAACCCCATTTAGTGGGGGTAGAGCCTACTTGCAAGTCTCTCCGACCTTCACAAAAAAGGTTATTCAAGAATATCTCCTCAGATTTGGGGGAATTTCGTCGGTCGACCTCTTCCGAAGGTCGTACAAGCTCGGGGATGGTACCAATCGATCCGCAGGACCCAAATTAGTCCAGATGCAACCACTTTCCAAGTCTCTCCGACCTTCACAAAAAAAGTTATTCAAGAATATCTCTTTCTCCTATGTGCTTTCATCCCTAACCCTAACCCTAACCCTTCCGAAAGTCGGAGAAGCTCAAGGATGGTACCGATCGATGCGCGCTACCCCATTTAGTGGGGGTAGAGCCTACTTGCAAGTCTCTCCGACCTTCACAAAAAAAGTTATTCAAGAATATCTCCTCAGATTTGGGGGAATTTCGTCGGTCGACCTCTTCCGAAGGTCGTACAAGCTCGGGGATGGTACCAATCGATCCGCAGGACCCAAATTAGTCCAGATGCAACCACTTTCCAAGTCTCTCCGACCTTCACAAAAAAAGTTATTCAAGAATATCTCTTTCTCCTATGTGCTTTCATCCCTAACCCTAACCCTAACCCTTCCGAAAGTCGGAGAAGCTCAAGGATGGTACCGATCGATGCGCGCTACCCCATTTAGTGGGGGTACAGCCTACTTGCAAGTCTCTCCGACCTTCACAAAAAACGTTATTCAAGAATATCTCTTTCTCCTATGTGCTTTCATCCCTAACCCTAACCCTAACCCTTCCGAAAGTCGGAGAAGCTCAAGGATGGTACCGATCGATGCGCGCTACCCCATTTAGTGGGGGTAGAGCCTACTTGCAAGTCTCTCCGACCTTCACAAAAAAAGTTATTCAAGAATATCTCTTTCTCCTATGTGCTTTCATCCCTAACCCTAACCCTAACCCTTCCGAAAGTCGGAGAAGCTCAAGGATGGTACCGATCGATGTGCGCTACCCCATTTAGTGGGGGTAGAGCCTACTTGCAAGTCTCTCCGACCTTCACAAAAAAAGTTATTCAAGAATATCTCTTTCTCCTATGTGCTTTCATCCCTAACCCTAACCCTAACCCTTCCAAAAGTCGGAGAAGCTCAAGGATGGTACTGATCGATGCGCGCAACCCCATTTAGTGGGGGTAGAGCCTACTTGCAAGTCTCTCCGACCTTCACAAAAAAAGTTATTCAAGAATATCTCCTCAGATTTGGGGGAATTTCGTCGGTCGACCTCTTCCGAAGGTCGTACAAGCTCGGGGATGGTACCAATCGATCTGCAGGGCCCAAATTAGTCCAGATGCAACCACTTTCCAAGTCTCTCCGACCTTCACAAAAAAAGTTATTCAAGAATATCTCTTTCTCCTATGTGCTTTCATCCCTAACCCTAACCCTAACCCTTCCGAAAGTCGGAGAAGCTCAAGGATGGTACCGATCGATGCGCGCTACCCCATTTAGTGGGGGTAGAGCCTACTTGCAAGTCTCTCCGACCTTCACAAAAAAAGTTATTCAAGAATATCTCTTTCTCCTATGTGCTTTCATCCCTAACCCTAACCCTAACCCTTCCGAAAGTCGGAGAAGCTCAAGGATGGTACCGATCGATGCGCGCTACCCCATTTAGTGGGGGTAGAGCCTACTTGCAAGTCTCTCCGACCTTCACAAAAAAAGTTATTCAAGAATATCTCCTCAGATTTGGGGGAATTTCGTCGGTCGACCTCTTCCGAAGGTCGTACAAGCTCGGGGATGGTACCAATCGATCCGCAGGATCCAAATTAGTCCAGATGCAACCACTTTCCAAGTCTCTCCGACCTTCACAAAAAAAGTTATTCAAGAATATCTCTTTCTCCTATGTGCTTTCATCCCTAACCCTAACCCTTCCGAAAGTCGGAGAAGCTCAAGGATGGTACCGATCGATGCGCGCTACCCCATTTAGTGGGGGTAGAGCCTACTTGCAAGTCTCTCCGACCTTCACAAAAAAAGTTATTCAAGAATATCTCTTTCTCCTATGTGCTTTCATCCCTAACCCTAACCCTAACCCTTCCGAAAGTCGGAGAAGCTCAAGGATGGTACCGATCGATGCGCGCTACCCCATTTAGTGGGGGTAGAGCCTACTTGCAAGTCTCTCCGACCTTCACAAAAAAAGTTATTCAAGAATATCTCTTTCTCCTATGTGCTTTCATCCCTAACCCTAACCCTAACCCTTCCGAAAGTCGGAGAAGCTCAAGGATGGTACCGATCGATGCGCGCTACCCCATTTAGTGGGGGTAGAGCCTACTTGCAAGTCTCTCCGACCTTCACAAAAAAAGTTATTCAAGAATATCTCTTTCTCCTATGTGCTTTCAGCCCTAACCCTAACCCTAACCCTTCCGAAAGTCGGAGAAGCTCAAGGATGGTACTGATCGATGCGCGCAACCCCATTTAGTGGGGGTAGAGCCTACTTGCAAGTCTCTCCGACCTTCACAAAAAAAGTTATTCAAGAATATCTCCTCAGATTTGGGGGAATTTCGTCGGTCGACCTCTTCCGAAGGTCGTACAAGCTCGGGGATGGTACCAATCGATCCGCAGGACCCAAATTAGTCCAGATGCAACCACTTTCCAAGTCTCTCCGACCTTCACAAAAAAAGTTATTCAAGAATATCTCTTTCTCCTATGTGCTTTCATCCCTAACCCTAACCCTTCCGAAAGTCGGAGAAGCTCAAGGATGGTACCGATCGATGCGCGCTACCCCATTTAGTGGGGGTAGAGCCTACTTGCAAGTCTCTCCGACCTTCACAAAAAAAGTTATTCAAGAATATCTCTTTCTCCTATGTGCTTTCATCCCTAACCCTAACCCTAACCCTTCCGAAAGTAGGAGAAGCTCAAGGATGGTACCGATCGATGCGCGCAACCCCATTTAGTGGGGGTAGAGCCTACTTGCAAGTCTCTCCGACCTTCACAAAAAAAGTTAATCAAGAATATCTCCTCAGATTTGGGGGAATTTCGTCGGTCGACCTCTTCCGAAGGTCGTACAAGCTCGGGGATGGTACCAATCGATCCGCAGGACCCAAATTAGTCCAGATGCAACCACTTTTCAAGTCTCTCCGACCTTCACAAAAAAAGTTATTCAAGAATATCTCTTTCTCCTATGTGCTTTCATCCCTAACCCTAACCCTAACCCTTCCAAAAGTCGGAGAAGCTCAAGGATGGAACCGATCGATGCGCGCTACCCCATTTAGTGGGGGTAGAGCCTACTTTCAAGTCTCTCCGACCTTCACAAAAAAAGTTATTCAAGAATATCTCCTCAGATTTGGGGGAATTTCGTCGGTCGACCTCTTCCGAAGGTCGTACAAGCTCGGGGATGGTACCAATCGATCCGCAGGACCCAAATTAGTCCAGATGCAACCACTTTCCAAGTCTCTCCGACCTTCACAAAAAAAGTTATTCAAGAATATCTCTTTCTCCTATGTGCTTTCATCCCTAACCCTAACCCTAACCCTTCCGAAAGTCGGAGAAGCTCAAGGATGGTACCGATCGATGCGCGCTACCCCATTTAGTGGGGGTAGAGCCTACTTGCAAGTCTCTCCGACCTTCACAAAAAAAGTTATTCAAGAATATCTCTTTCTCCTATGTGCTTTCATCCCTAACCCTAACCCTAACCCTTCCGAAAGTCGGAGAAGCTCAAGGATGGTACCGATCGATGCGCGCTACCCCATTTAGTGGGGGTAGAGCCTACTTGCAAGTCTCTCCGACCTTCACAAAAAAAGTTATTCAAGAATATCTCTTTCTCCTATGTGCTTTCATCCCTAACCCTAACCCTTCCGAAAGTCGGAGAAGCTCAAGGATGGTACCGATCGATGCGCGCTACCCCATTTAGTGGGGGTAGAGCCTACTTGCAAGTCTCTCCGACCTTCACAAAAAAAGTTATTCAAGAATATCTCTTTCTCCTATGTGCTTTCATCCCTAACCCTAACCCTAACCCTTCCGAAAGTCGGAGAAGCTCAAGGATAGTACTGATCGATGCGCGCAACCCCATTTAGTGGGGGTAGAGCCTACTTGCAAGTCTCTCCGACCTTCACAAAAAAAGTTATTCAAGAATATCTCCTCAGATTTGGGGGAATTTCGTCGGTCGACCTCTTCCGAAGGTCGTACAAGCTCGGGGATGGTACCAATCGATCCGCAGGACCCAAATTAGTCCAGATGCAACCACTTTCCAAGTCTCTCCGACCTTCACAAAAAAAGTTATTCAAGAATATCTCTTTCTCCTATGTGCTTTCATCCCTAACCCTAACCCTAACCCTTCCGAAAGTCGGAGAAGCTCAAGGATGGTACCGATCGATGCGCGCTACCCCATTTAGTGGGGGTAGAGCCTACTTGCAAGTCTCTCCGACCTTCACAAAAAAAGTTATTCAAGAATATCTCTTTCTCCTATGTGCTTTCATCCCTAACCCTAACCCTTCCGAAAGTCGGAGAAGCTCAAGGATGGTACCGATCGATGCGCGCTACCCCATTTAGTGGGGGTAGAGCCTACTTGCAAGTCTCTCCGACCTTCACAAAAAAAGTTATTCAAGAATATCTCTTTCTCCTATGTGCTTTCATCCCTAACCCTAACCCTAACCCTTCCGAAAGTCGGAGAAGCTCAAGGATGCTACCGATCGATGCGCGCTACCCCATTTAGTGGGGGTAGAGCCTACTTGCAAGTCTCTCCGACCTTCACAAAAAAAGTTATTCAAGAATATCTCTTTCTCCTATGTGCTTTCATCCCTAACCCTAACCCTTCCGAAAGTCGGAGAAGCTCAAGGATGGTACCGATCGATGCGCGCTACCCCATTTAGTGGGGGTAGAGCCTACTTGCAAGTCTCTCCGACCTTCACAAAAAAAGTTATTCAAGAATATCTCTTTCTCCTATGTGCTTTCATCCCTAACCCTAACCCTAACCCTTCCGAAAGTCGGAGAAGCTCAAGGATAGTACTGATCGATGCGCGCAACCCCATTTAGTGGGGGTAGAGCCTACTTGCAAGTCTCTCCGACCTTCACAAAAAAAGTTATTCAAGAATATCTCCTCAGATTTGGGGGAATTTCGTCGGTCGACCTCTTCCGAAGGTCGTACAAGCTCGGGGATGGTACCAATCGATCCGCAGGACCCAAATTAGTCCAGATGCAACAACTTTCCAAGTCTCTCCGACCTTCACAAAAAAAGTTATTCAAGAATATCTCTTTCTCCTATGTGCTTTCATCCCTAACCCTAACCCTAACCCTTCCGAAAGTCGGAGAAGCTCAAGGATGGTACCGATCGATGCGCGCTACCCCATTTAGTGGGGGTAGAGCCTACTTGCAAGTCTCTCCGACCTTCACAAAAAAAGTTATTCAAGAATATCTCTTTCTCCTATGTGCTTTCATCCCTAACCCTAACCCTAACCCTTCCGAAAGTCGGAGAAGCTCAAGGATGGTACCGATCGATGCGCGCTACCCCATTTAGTGGGGGTAGAGCCTACTTGCAAGTCTCTCCGACCTTCACAAAAAAAGTTATTCAAGAATATCTCTTTCTCCTATGTGCTTTCATCCCTAACCCTAACCCTAACCCTTCCGAAAGTCGGAGAAGCTCAAGGATGGTACCGATCGATGCGCGCTACCCCATTTAGTGGGGGTAGAGCCTACTTGCAAGTCTCTCCGACCTTCACAAAAAAAGTTATTCAAGAATATCTCTTTCTCCTATGTGCTTTCATCCCTAACCCTAACCCTAACCCTTCCGAAAGTCGGAGAAGCTCAAGGATGGTACCGATCGATGCGCGCTACCCCATTTAGTGGGGGTAGAGCCTACTTGCAAGTCTCTCCGACCTTCACAAAAAAAGTTATTCAAGAATATCTCTTTCTCCTATGTGCTTTCATCCCTAACCCTAACCCTAACCCTTCCGAAAGTCGGAGAAGCTCAAGGATGGTACCGATCGATGCGCGCTACCCCATTTAGTGGGGGTAGAGCCTACTTGCAAGTCTCTCCGACCTTCACAAAAAAGGTTATTCAAGAATATCTCCTCAGATTTGGGGGAATTTCGTCGGTCGACCTCTTCCGAAGGTCGTACAAGCTCGGGGATGGTACCAATCGATCCGCAGGACCCAAATTAGTCCAGATGCAACCACTTTCCAAGTCTCTCCGACCTTCACAAAAAAAGTTATTCAAGAATATCTCTTTCTCCTATGTGCTTTCATCCCTAACCCTAACCCTAACCCTTCCGAAAGTCGGAGAAGCTCAAGGATGGTACCGATCGATGCGCGCTACCCCATTTAGTGGGGGTAGAGCCTACTTGCAAGTCTCTCCGACCTTCACAAAAAAAGTTATTCAAGAATATCTCTTTCTCCTATGTGCTTTCATCCCTAACCCTAACCCTAACCCTTCCGAAAGTCGGAGAAGCTCAAGGATGGTACCGATCGATGCGCGCTACCCCATTTAGTGGGGGTAGAGCCTACTTGCAAGTCTCTCCGACCTTCACAAAAAAAGTTATTCAAGAATATCTCTTTCTCCTATGTGCTTTCATCCCTAACCCTAACCCTTCCGAAAGTCGGAGAAGCTCAAGGATGGTACCGATCGATGCGCGCTACCCCATTTAGTGGGGGTAGAGCCTACTTGCAAGTCTCTCCGACCTTCACAAAAAAAGTTATTCAAGAATATCTCTTTCTCCTATGTGCTTTCATCCCTAACCCTAACCCTAACCCTTCCGAAAGTCGGAGAAGCTCAAGGATAGTACTGATCGATGCGCGCAACCCCATTTAGTGGGGGTAGAGCCTACTTGCAAGTCTCTCCGACCTTCACAAAAAAAGTTATTCAAGAATATCTCCTCAGATTTGGGGGAATTTCGTCGGTCGACCTCTTCCGAAGGTCGTACAAGCTCGGGGATGGTACCAATCGATCCGCAGGACCCAAATTAGTCCAGATGCAACCACTTTCCAAGTCTCTCCGACCTTCACAAAAAAAGTTATTCAAGAATATCTCTTTCTCCTATGTGCTTTCATCCCTAACCCTAACCCTAACCCTTCCGAAAGTCGGAGAAGCTCAAGGATGGTACCGATCGATGCGCGCTACCCCATTTAGTGGGGGTAGAGCCTACTTGCAAGTCTCTCCGACCTTCACAAAAAAAGTTATTCAAGAATATCTCTTTCTCCTATGTGCTTTCATCCCTAACCCTAACCCTAACCCTTCCGAAAGTCGGAGAAGCTCAAGGATGGTACCGATCGATGCGCGCTACCCCATTTAGTGGGGGTAGAGCCTACTTGCAAGTCTCTCCGACCTTCACAAAAAAAGTTATTCAAGAATATCTCTTTCTCCTATGTGCTTTCATCCCTAACCCTAACCCTAACCCTTCCGAAAGTCGGAGAAGCTCAAGGATGGTACCGATCGATGCGCGCTACCCCATTTAGTGGGGGTAGAGCCTACTTGCAAGTCTCTCCGACCTTCACAAAAAAAGTTATTCAAGAATATCTCTTTCTCCTATGTGCTTTCATCCCTAACCCTAACCCTAACCCTTCCGAAAGTCGGAGAAGCTCAAGGATGGTACCGATCGATGCGCGCTACCCCATTTAGTGGGGGTAGAGCCTACTTGCAAGTCTCTCCGACCTTCACAAAAAAAGTTATTCAAGAATATCTCTTTCTCCTATGTGCTTTCATCCCTAACCCTAACCCTAACCCTTCCGAAAGTCGGAGAAGCTCAAGGATGGTACCGATCGATGCGCGCTACCCCATTTAGTGGGGGTAGAGCCTACTTGCAAGTCTCTCCGACCTTCACAAAAAAGGTTATTCAAGAATATCTCCTCAGATTTGGGGGAATTTCGTCGGTCGACCTCTTCCGAAGGTCGTACAAGCTCGGGGATGGTACCAATCGATCCGCAGGACCCAAATTAGTCCAGATGCAACCACTTTCCAAGTCTCTCCGACCTTCACAAAAAAAGTTATTCAAGAATATCTCTTTCTCCTATGTGCTTTCATCCCTAACCCTAACCCTAACCCTTCCGAAAGTCGGAGAAGCTCAAGGATGGTACCGATCGATGCGCGCTACCCCATTTAGTGGGGGTAGAGCCTACTTGCAAGTCTCTCCGACCTTCACAAAAAAAGTTATTCAAGAATATCTCTTTCTCCTATGTGCTTTCATCCCTAACCCTAACCCTAACCCTTCCGAAAGTCGGAGAAGCTCAAGGATGGTACCGATCGATGCGCGCTACCCCATTTAGTGGGGGTAGAGCCTACTTGCAAGTCTCTCCGACCTTCACAAAAAAAGTTATTCAAGAATATCTCTTTCTCCTATGTGCTTTCATCCCTAACCCTAACCCTTCCGAAAGTCGGAGAAGCTCAAGGATGGTACCGATCGATGCGCGCTACCCCATTTAGTGGGGGTAGAGCCTACTTGCAAGTCTCTCCGACCTTCACAAAAAAAGTTATTCAAGAATATCTCTTTCTCCTATGTGCTTTCATCCCTAACCCTAACCCTAACCCTTCCGAAAGTCGGAGAAGCTCAAGGATAGTACTGATCGATGCGCGCAACCCCATTTAGTGGGGGTAGAGCCTACTTGCAAGTCTCTCCGACCTTCACAAAAAAAGTTATTCAAGAATATCTCCTCAGATTTGGGGGAATTTCGTCGGTCGACCTCTTCCGAAGGTCGTACAAGCTCGGGGATGGTACCAATCGATCCGCAGGACCCAAATTAGTCCAGATGCAACCACTTTCCAAGTCTCTCCGACCTTCACAAAAAAAGTTATTCAAGAATATCTCTTTCTCCTATGTGCTTTCATCCCTAACCCTAACCCTAACCCTTCCGAAAGTCGGAGAAGCTCAAGGATGGTACCGATCGATGCGCGCTACCCCATTTAGTGGGGGTAGAGCCTACTTGCAAGTCTCTCCGACCTTCACAAAAAAAGTTATTCAAGAATATCTCTTTCTCCTATGTGCTTTCATCCCTAACCCTAACCCTAACCCTTCCGAAAGTCGGAGAAGCTCAAGGATGGTACCGATCGATGCGCGCTACCCCATTTAGTGGGGGTAGAGCCTACTTGCAAGTCTCTCCGACCTTCACAAAAAAAGTTATTCAAGAATATCTCTTTCTCCTATGTGCTTTCATCCCTAACCCTAACCCTAACCCTTCCGAAAGTCGGAGAAGCTCAAGGATGGTACCGATCGATGCGCGCTACCCCATTTAGTGGGGGTAGAGCCTACTTGCAAGTCTCTCCGACCTTCACAAAAAAAGTTATTCAAGAATATCTCTTTCTCCTATGTGCTTTCATCCCTAACCCTAACCCTAACCCTTCCGAAAGTCGGAGAAGCTCAAGGATGGTACCGATCGATGCGCGCTACCCCATTTAGTGGGGGTAGAGCCTACTTGCAAGTCTCTCCGACCTTCACAAAAAAAGTTATTCAAGAATATCTCTTTCTCCTATGTGCTTTCATCCCTAACCCTAACCCTAACCCTTCCGAAAGTCGGAGAAGCTCAAGGATGGTACCGATCGATGCGCGCTACCCCATTTAGTGGGGGTAGAGCCTACTTGCAAGTCTCTCCGACCTTCACAAAAAAGGTTATTCAAGAATATCTCCTCAGATTTGGGGGAATTTCGTCGGTCGACCTCTTCCGAAGGTCGTACAAGCTCGGGGATGGTACCAATCGATCCGCAGGACCCAAATTAGTCCAGATGCAACCACTTTCCAAGTCTCTCCGACCTTCACAAAAAAAGTTATTCAAGAATATCTCTTTCTCCTATGTGCTTTCATCCCTAACCCTAACCCTAACCCTTCCGAAAGTCGGAGAAGCTCAAGGATGGTACCGATCGATGCGCGCTACCCCATTTAGTGGGGGTAGAGCCTACTTGCAAGTCTCTCCGACCTTCACAAAAAAAGTTATTCAAGAATATCTCTTTCTCCTATGTGCTTTCATCCCTAACCCTAACCCTAACCCTTCCGAAAGTCGGAGAAGCTCAAGGATGGTACCGATCGATGCGCGCTACCCCATTTAGTGGGGGTAGAGCCTATTTGCAAGTCTCTCCGACCTTCACAAAAAAAGTTATTCAAGAATATCTCTTTCTCCTATGTGCTTTCATCCCTAACCCTAACCCTAACCCTTCCGAAAGTCGGAGAAGCTCAAGGATGGTACTGATCGATGCGCGCTACCCCATTTAGTGGGGGTAGAGCCTACTTGCAAGTCTCTCCGACCTTCACAAAAAAAGTTATTCAAGAATATCTCTTTCTCCTATGTGCTTTCATCCCTAACCCTAACCCTTCCGAAAGTCGGAGAAGCTCAAGGATGGTACTGATCGATGCGCGCAACCCCATTTAGTGGGGGTAGAGCCTACTTGCAAGTCTCTCCGACCTTCACAAAAAAAGTTATTCAAGAATATCTCCTCAGATTTGGGGGAATTTCGTCGGTCGACCTCTTCCGAAGGTCGTACAAGCTCGGGGATGGTACCAATCGATCCGCAGGACCCAAATTAGTCCAGATGCAACCACTTTCCAAGTCTCTCCGACCTTCACAAAAAAAGTTATTCAAGAATATCTCTTTCTCCTATGTGCTTTCATCCCTAACCCTAACCCTAACCCTTCCGAAAGTCGGAGAAGCTCAAGGATGGTACCGATCGATGCGCGCTACCCCATTTAGTGGGGGTAGAGCCTACTTGCAAGTCTCTCCGACCTTCACAAAAAAAGTTATTCAAGAATATCTCTTTCTCCTATGTGCTTTCATCCCTAACCCTAACCCTAACCCTTCCGAAAGTCGGAGAAGCTCAAGGATGGTACCGATCGATGCGCGCAACCCCATTTAGTGGGGGTAGAGCCTACTTGCAAGTCTCTCCGACCTTCACAAAAAAAGTTATTCAAGAATATCTCCTCAGATTTGGGGGAATTTCGTCGGTCGACCTCTTCCGAAGGTCGTACAAGCTCGGGGATGGTACCAATCGATCCGCAGGACCCAAATTAGTCCAGATGCAACCACTTTCCAAGTCTCTCCGACCTTCACAAAAAAAGTTATTCAAGAATATCTCTTTCTCCTATGTGCTTTCATCCCTAACCCTAACCCTAACCCTTCCGAAAGTCGGAGAAGCTCAAGGATGGTACCGATCGATGCGCGCTACCCCATTTAGTGGGGGTAGAGCCTACTTGCAAGTCTCTCCGACCTTCACAAAAAAAGTTATTCAAGAATATCTCTTTCTCCTATGTGCTTTCATCCCTAACCCTAACCCTAACCCTTCCGAAAGTCGGAGAAGCTCAAGGATGGTACCTATCGATGCGCGCTACCCCATTTAGTGGGGGTAGAGCCTACTTGCAAGTCTCTCCGACCTTCACAAAAAAAGTTATTCAAGAATATCTCCTCAGATTTGGGGGAATTTCGTCGGTCGACCTCTTCCGAAGGTCGTACAAGCTCGGGGATGGTACCAATCGATCCGCAGGACCCAAATTAGTCCAGATGCAACCACTTTCCAAGTCTCTCCGACCTTCACAAAAAAAGTTATTCAAGAATATCTCTTTCTCCTATGTGCTTTCATCCCTAACCCTAACCCTAACCCTTCCGAAAGTCGGAGAAGCTCAAGGATGGTACCGATCGATGCGCGCTACCCCATTTAGTGGGGGTAGAGCCTACTTGCAAGTCTCTCCGACCTTCACAAAAAAAGTTATTCAAGAATATCTCTTTCTCCTATGTGCTTTCATCCCTAACCCTAACCCTAACCCTTCCGAAAGTCGGAGAAGCTCAAGGATGGTACCGATCGATGCGCGCTACCCCATTTAGTGGGGGTAGAGCCTACTTGCAAGTCTCTCCGACCTTCACAAAAAAAGTTATTCAAGAATATCTCTTTCTCCTATGTGCTTTCATCCCTAACCCTAACCCTAACCCTTCCGAAAGTCGGAGAAGCTCAAGGATGGTACCGATCGATGCGCGCTACCCCATTTAGTGGGGGTAGAGCCTACTTGCAAGTCTCTCCGACCTTCACAAAAAAAGTTATTCAAGAATATCTCTTTCTCCTATGTGCTTTCATCCCTAACCCTAACCCTAACCCTTCCGAAAGTCGGAGAAGCTCAAGGATGGTACTGATCGATGCGCGCAACCCCATTTAGTGGGGGTAGAGCCTACTTGCAAGTCTCTCCGACCTTCACAAAAAAAGTTATTCAAGAATATCTCTTTCTCCTATGTGCTTTCATCCCTAACCCTAACCCTAACCCTTCCGAAAGTCGGAGAAGCTCAAGGATGGTACCTATCGATGCGCGCTACCCCATTTAGTGGGGGTAGAGCCTACTTGCAAGTCTCTCCGACCTTCACAAAAAAAGTTATTCAAGAATATCTCCTCAGATTTGGGGGAATTTCGTCGGTCGACCTCTTCCGAAGGTCGTACAAGCTCGGGGATGGTACCAATCGATCCGCAGGACCCAAATTAGTCCAGATGCAACCACTTTCCAAGTCTCTCCGACCTTTACAAAAAAAGTTATTCAAGAATATCTCTTTCTCCTATGTGCTTTCATCCCTAACCCTAACCCTAACCCTTCCGAAAGTCGGAGAAGCTCAAGGATGGTACCGATCGATGCGCGCTACCAAATTTAGTGGGGGTAGAGCCTACTTGCAAGTCTCTCCGACCTTCACAAAAAAAGTTATTCAAGAATATCTCTTTCTCCTATGTGCCTTGATCCCTAACCCTAACCCTAACCCTTCCGAAAGTCGGAGAAGCTCAAGGATGGTACCGATCGATGCGCGCTACCCCATTTAGTGGGGGTAGAGCCTACTTGCAAGTCTCTCCGACCTTCACAAAAAAAGTTATTCAAGAATATCTCCTCAGATTTGGGGGAATTTCGTCGGTCGACCTCTTCCGAAGGTCGTACAAGCTCGGGGATGGTACCAATCGATCCGCAGGACCCAAATTAGTCCAGATGCAACCACTTTCCAAGTCTCTCCGACCTTCACAAAAAAAGTTATTCAAGAATATCTCTTTCTCCTATGTGCTTTCATCCCTAACCCTAACCCTAACCCTCCGAAAGTCGGAGAAGCTCAAGGATGGTACCGATCGATGCGCGCTACCCCATTTAGTGGGGGTAGAGCCTACTTGCAAGTCTCTCCGACCTTCACAAAAAAAGTTATTCAAGAATATCTCTTTCTCCTATGTGCTTTCATCCCTAACCCTAACCCTAACCCTTCCGAAAGTCGGAGAAGCTCAAGGATGGTACCGATCGATGCGCGCTACCCCATTTAGTGGGGGTAGAGCCTACTTGCAAGTCTCTCCGACCTTCACAAAAAAAGTTATTCAAGAATATCTCTTTCTCCTATGTGCTTTCATCCCTAACCCTAACCCTAACCCTTCCGAAAGTCGGAGAAGCTCAAGGATGGTACCGATCGATGCGCGCTACCCCATTTAGTGGGGGTAGAGCCTACTTGCAAGTCTCTCCGACCTTCACAAAAAAAGTTATTCAAGAATATCTCTTTCTCCTATGTGCTTTCATCCCTAACCCTAACCCTAACCCTTCCGAAAGTCGGAGAAGCTCAAGGATGGTACCGATCGATGCGCGCTACCCCATTTAGTGGGGGTAGAGCCTACTTGCAAGTCTCTCCGACCTTCACAAAAAAAGTTATTCAAGAATATCTCCTCAGATTTGGGGGAATTTCGTCGGTCGACCTCTTCCGAAGGTCGTACAAGCTCGGGGATGGTACCAATCGATCCGCAGGACCCAAATTAGTCCAGATGCAACCACTTTCCAAGTCTCTCCGACCTTCACAAAAAAAGTTATTCAAGAATATCTCTTTCTCCTATGTGCTTTCATCCCTAACCCTAACCCTAACCCTTCCGAAAGTCGGAGAAGCTCAAGGATGGTACCGATCGATGCGCGTTACCCCATTTAGTGGGGGTAGAGCCTACTTGCAAGTCTCTCCGACCTTCACAAAAAAAGTTATTCAAGAATATCTCTTTCTCCTATGTGCTTTCATCCCTAACCCTAACCCTAACCCTTCCGAAAGTCGGAGAAGCTCAAGGATGGTACCGATCGATGCGCGCTACCCCATTTAGTGGGGGTAGAGCCTACTTGCAAGTCTCTCCGACCTTCACAAAAAAAGTTATTCAAGAATATCTCTTTCTCCTATGTGCTTTCATCCCTAACCCTAACCCTAACCCTTCCGAAAGTCGGAGAAGCTCAAGGATGGTACCGATCGATGCGCGCTACCCCATTTAGTGGGGGTAGAGCCTACTTGCAAGTCTCTCCGACCTTCACAAAAAAAGTTATTCAAGAATATCTCTTTCTCCTATGTGCTTTCATCCCTAACCCTAACCCTAACCCTTCCGAAAGTCGGAGAAGCTCAAGGATGGTACCGATCGATGCGCGCTACCCCATTTAGTGGGGGTAGAGCCTACTTGCAAGTCTCTCCGACCTTCACAAAAAAAGTTATTCAAGAATATCTCCTCAGATTTGGGGGAATTTCGTCGGTCGACCTCTTCCGAAGGTCGTACAAGCTCGGGGATGGTACCAATCGATCTGCAGGACCCAAATTAGTCCAGATGCAACCACTTTCCAAGTCTCTCCAACCTTCACAAAAAAAGTTATTCAAGAATATCTCTTTCTCCTATGTGCTTTCATCCCTAACCCTAACCCTAACCCTTCCGAAAGTCGGAGAAGCTCAAGGATGGTACCGATCGATGCGCGCTACCCCATTTAGTGGGGGTAGAGCCTACTTGCAAGTCTCTCCGACCTTCACAAAAAAAGTTATTCAAGAATATCTCTTTCTCCTATGTGCTTTCATCCCTAACCCTAACCCTAACCCTTCCGAAAGTCGGAGAAGCTCAAGGATGGTACCGATCGATGCGCGCTACCCCATTTAGTGGGGGTAGAGCCTACTTGCAAGTCTCTCCGACCTTCACAAAAAAAGTTATTCAAGAATATCTCTTTCTCCTATGTGCTTTCATCCCTAACCCTAACCCTAACCCTTCCGAAAGTCGGAGAAGCTCAAGGATGGTACCGATCGATGCGCGCTACCCCATTTAGTGGGGGTAGAGCCTACTTGCAAGTCTCTCCGACCTTCACAAAAAAAGTTATTCAAGAATATCTCTTTCTCCTATGTGCTTTCATCCCTAACCCTAACCCTAACCCTTCCGAAAGTCGGAGAAGCTCAAGGATGGTACCGATCGATGCGCGCTACCCCATTTAGTGGGGGTAGAGCCTACTTGCAAGTCTCTCCGACCTTCACAAAAAAAGTTATTCAAGAATATCTCCTCAGATTTGGGGGAATTTCGTCGGTCGACCTCTTCCGAAGGTCGTACAAGCTCGGGGATGGTACCAATCGATCCGCAGGACCCAAATTAGTCCAGATGCAACCACTTTCCAAGTCTCTCCGACCTTCACAAAAAAAGTTATTCAAGAATATCTCTTTCTCCTATGTGCTTTCATCCCTAACCCTAACCCTAACCCTTCCGAAAGTCGGAGAAGCTCAAGGATGGTACCGATCGATGCGCGCTACCCCATTTAGTGGGGGTAGAGCCTACTTGCAAGTCTCTCCGACCTTCACAAAAAAAGTTATTCAAGAATATCTCTTTCTCCTATGTGCTTTCATCCCTAACCCTAACCCTAACCCTTCCGAAAGTCGGAGAAGCTCAAGGATGGTACCGATCGATGCGCGCTACCCCATTTAGTGGGGGTAGAGCCTACTTGCAAGTCTCTCCGACCTTCACAAAAAAAGTTATTCAAGAATATCTCTTTCTCCTATGTGCTTTCATCCCTAACCCTAACCCTAACCCTTCCGAAAGTCGGAGAAGCTCAAGGATGGTACCGATCGATGCGCGCTACCCCATTTAGTGGGGGTAGAGCCTACTTGCAAGTCTCTCCGACCTTCACAAAAAAAGTTATTCAAGAATATCTCCTCAGATTTGGGGGAATTTCG
This sequence comes from Limanda limanda, assembly GCF_963576545.1. Taxonomy (NCBI): domain Eukaryota; kingdom Metazoa; phylum Chordata; class Actinopteri; order Pleuronectiformes; family Pleuronectidae; genus Limanda; species Limanda limanda. The sequence continues at coordinate 1,237,296 of NW_026870560.1, forward strand.
TCGGTCGACCTCTTCCGAAGGTCGTACAAGCTCGGGGATGGTACCAATCGATCTGCAGGACCCAAATTAGTCCAGATGCAACCACTTTCCAAGTCTCTCCGACCTTCACAAAAAAAGTTATTCAAGAATATCTCTTTCTCCTATGTGCTTTCATCCCTAACCCTAACCCTAACCCTTCCGAAAGTCGGAGAAGCTCAAGGATGGTACCGATCGATGCGCGCTACCCCATTTAGTGGGGGTAGAGCCTACTTGCAAGTCTCTCCGACCTTCACAAAAAAAGTTATTCAAGAATATCTCTTTCTCCTATGTGCTTTCATCCCTAACCCTAACCCTAACCCTTCCGAAAGTCGGAGAAGCTCAAGGATGGTACCGATCGATGCGCGCTACCCCATTTAGTGGGGGTAGAGCCTACTTGCAAGTCTCTCCGACCTTCACAAAAAAAGTTATTCAAGAATATCTCTTTCTCCTATGTGCTTTCATCCCTAACCCTAACCCTAACCCTTCCGAAAGTCGGAGAAGCTCAAGGATGGTACCGATCGATGCGCGCTACCCCATTTAGTGGGGGTAGAGCCTACTTGCAAGTCTCTCCGACCTTCACAAAAAAAGTTATTCAAGAATATCTCTTTCTCCTATGTGCTTTCATCCCTAACCCTAACCCTAACCCTTCCGAAAGTCGGAGAAGCTCAAGGATGGTACTGATCGATGCGCGCAACCCCATTTAGTGGGGGTAGAGCCTACTTGCAAGTCTCTCCGACCTTCACAAAAAAAGTTATTCAAGAATATCTCCTCAGATTTGGGGGAATTTCGTCGGTCGACCTCTTCCGAAGGTCGTACAAGCTCGGGGATGGTACCAATCGATCCGCAGGACCCAAATTAGTCCAGATGCAACCACTTTCCAAGTCTCTCCGACCTTTACAAAAAAAGTTATTCAAGAATATCTCTTTCTCCTATGTGCTTTCATCCCTAACCCTAACCCTAACCCTTCCGAAAGTCGGAGAAGCTCAAGGATGGTACCGATCGATGCGCGCTACCCCATTTAGTGGGGGTAGAGCCTACTTGCAAGTCTCTCCGACCTTCACAAAAAAAGTTATTCAAGAATATCTCTTTCTCCTATGTGCTTTCATCCCTAACCCTAACCCTAACCCTTCCGAAAGTCGGAGAAGCTCAAGGATGGTACCGATCGATGCGCGCTACCCCATTTAGTGGGGGTAGAGCCTACTTGCAAGTCTCTCCGACCTTCACAAAAAAAGTTATTCAAGAATATCTCCTCAGATTTGGGGGAATTTCGTCGGTCGACCTCTTCCGAAGGTCGTACAAGCTCGGGGATGGTACCAATCGATCCGCAGGACCCAAATTAGTCCAGATGCAACCACTTTCCAAGTCTCTCCGACCTTCACAAAAAAAGTTATTCAAGAATATCTCTTTCTCCTATGTGCTTTCATCCCTAACCCTAACCCTAACCCTTCCGAAAGTCGGAGAAGCTCAAGGATGGTACCGATCGATGCGCGTTACCCCATTTAGTGGGGGTAGAGCCTACTTGCAAGTCTCTCCGACCTTCACAAAAAAAGTTATTCAAGAATATCTCTTTCTCCTATGTGCTTTCATCCCTAACCCTAACCCTAACCCTTCCGAAAGTCGGAGAAGCTCAAGGATGGTACCGATCGATGCGCGCTACCCCATTTAGTGGGGGTAGAGCCTACTTGCAAGTCTCTCCGACCTTCACAAAAAAAGTTATTCAAGAATATCTCTTTCTCCTATGTGCTTTCATCCCTAACCCTAACCCTAACCCTTCCGAAAGTCGGAGAAGCTCAAGGATGGTACCGATCGATGCGCGCTACCCCATTTAGTGGGGGTAGAGCCTACTTGCAAGTCTCTCCGACCTTCACAAAAAAAGTTATTCAAGAATATCTCTTTCTCCTATGTGCTTTCATCCCTAACCCTAACCCTAACCCTTCCGAAAGTCGGAGAAGCTCAAGGATGGTACTGATCGATGCGCGCAACCCCATTTAGTGGGGGTAGAGCCTACTTGCAAGTCTCTCCGACCTTCACAAAAAAAGTTATTCAAGAATATCTCCTCAGATTTGGGGGAATTTCGTCGGTCGACCTCTTCCGAAGGTCGTACAAGCTCGGGGATGGTACCAATCGATCCGCAGGACCCAAATTAGTCCAGATGCAACCACTTTCCAAGTCTCTCCGACCTTCACAAAAAAAGTTATTCAAGAATATCTCTTTCTCCTATGTGCTTTCATCCCTAACCCTAACCCTAACCCTTCCGAAAGTCGGAGAAGCTCAAGGATGGTACCGATCGATGCGCGCTACCCCATTTAGTGGGGGTAGAGCCTACTTGCAAGTCTCTCCGACCTTCACAAAAAAAGTTATTCAAGAATATCTCTTTCTCCTATGTGCTTTCATCCCTAACCCTAACCCTAACCCTTCCGAAAGTCGGAGAAGCTCAAGGATGGTACCGATCGATGCGCGCTACCCCATTTAGTGGGGGTAGAGCCTACTTGCAAGTCTCTCCGACCTTCACAAAAAAAGTTATTCAAGAATATCTCTTTCTCCTATGTGCTTTCATCCCTAACCCTAACCCTAACCCTTCCGAAAGTCGGAGAAGCTCAAGGATGGTACCGATCGATGCGCGCTACCCCATTTAGTGGGGGTAGAGCCTACTTGCAAGTCTCTCCGACCTTCACAAAAAAAGTTATTCAAGAATATCTCCTCAGATTTGGGGGAATTTCGTCGGTCGACCTCTTCCGAAGGTCGTACAAGCTCGGGGATGGTACCAATCGATCCGCAGGACCCAAATTAGTCCAGATGCAACCACTTTCCAAGTCTCTCCGACCTTCACAAAAAAAGTTATTCAAGAATATCTCTTTCTCCTATGTGCTTTCATCCCTAACCCTAACCCTAACCCTTCCGAAAGTCGGAGAAGCTCAAGGATGGTACCGATCGATGCGCGCTACCCCATTTAGTGGGGGTAGAGCCTACTTGCAAGTCTCTCCGACCTTCACAAAAAAAGTTATTCAAGAATATCTCTTTCTCCTATGTGCTTTCATCCCTAACCCTAACCCTAACCCTTCCGAAAGTCGGAGAAGCTCAAGGATGGTACCGATCGATGCGCGCTACCCCATTTAGTGGGGGTAGAGCCTACTTGCAAGTCTCTCCGACCTTCACAAAAAAAGTTATTCAAGAATATCTCTTTCTCCTATGTGCTTTCATCCCTAACCCTAACCCTAACCCTTCCGAAAGTCGGAGAAGCTCAAGGATGGTACTGATCGATGCGCGCTACCCCATTTAGTGGGGGTAGAGCCTACTTGCAAGTCTCTCCGACCTTCACAAAAAAAGTTATTCAAGAATATCTCTTTCTCCTATGTGCTTTCATCCCTAACCCTAAACCCAACCCTTCCGAAAGTCGGAGAAGCTCAAGGATGGTACTGATCGATGCGCGCAACCCCATTTAGTGGGGGTAGAGCCTACTTGCAAGTCTCTCCGACCTTCACAAAAAAAGTTATTCAAGAATATCTCCTCAGATTTGGGGGAATTTCGTCGGTCGACCTCTTCCGAAGGTCGTACAAGCTCGGGGATGGTACCAATCGATCCGCAGGACCCAAATTAGTCCAGATGCAACCACTTTCCAAGTCTCTCCGACCTTTACAAAAAAAGTTATTCAAGAATATCTCTTTCTCCTATGTGCTTTCATCCCTAACCCTAACCCTAACCCTTCCGAAAGTCGGAGAAGCTCAAGGATGGTACCGATCGATGCGCGCTACCCCATTTAGTGGGGGTAGAGCCTACTTGCAAGTCTCTCCGACCTTCACAAAAAAAGTTATTCAAGAATATCTCTTTCTCCTATGTGCTTTCATCCCTAACCCTAACCCTAACCCTTCCGAAAGTCGGAGAAGCTCAAGGATGGTACCGATCGATGCGCGCTACCCCATTTAGTGGGGGTAGAGCCTACTTGCAAGTCTCTCCGACCTTCACAAAAAAAGTTATTCAAGAATATCTCCTCAGATTTGGGGGAATTTCGTCGGTCGACCTCTTCCGAAGGTCGTACAAGCTCGGGGATGGTACCAATCGATCCGCAGGACCCAAATTAGTCCAGATGCAACCACTTTCCAAGTCTCTCCGACCTTCACAAAAAAAGTTATTCAAGAATATCTCTTTCTCCTATGTGCTTTCATCCCTAACCCTAACCCTAACCCTTCCGAAAGTCGGAGAAGCTCAAGGATGGTACCGATCGATGCGCGTTACCCCATTTAGTGGGGGTAGAGCCTACTTGCAAGTCTCTCCGACCTTCACAAAAAAAGTTATTCAAGAATATCTCTTTCTCCTATGTGCTTTCATCCCTAACCCTAACCCTAACCCTTCCGAAAGTCGGAGAAGCTCAAGGATGGTACCGATCGATGCGCGCTACCCCATTTAGTGGGGGTAGAGCCTACTTGCAAGTCTCTCCGACCTTCACAAAAAAAGTTATTCAAGAATATCTCTTTCTCCTATGTGCTTTCATCCCTAACCCTAACCCTAACCCTTCCGAAAGTCGGAGAAGCTCAAGGATGGTACCGATCGATGCGCGCTACCCCATTTAGTGGGGGTAGAGCCTACTTGCAAGTCTCTCCGACCTTCACAAAAAAAGTTATTCAAGAATATCTCTTTCTCCTATGTGCTTTCATCCCTAACCCTAACCCTAACCCTTCCGAAAGTCGGAGAAGCTCAAGGATGGTACTGATCGATGCGCGCAACCCCATTTAGTGGGGGTAGAGCCTACTTGCAAGTCTCTCCGACCTTCACAAAAAAAGTTATTCAAGAATATCTCCTCAGATTTGGGGGAATTTCGTCGGTCGACCTCTTCCGAAGGTCGTACAAGCTCGGGGATGGTACCAATCGATCCGCAGGACCCAAATTAGTCCAGATGCAACCACTTTCCAAGTCTCTCCGACCTTCACAAAAAAAGTTATTCAAGAATATCTCTTTCTCCTATGTGCTTTCATCCCTAACCCTAACCCTAACCCTTCCGAAAGTCGGAGAAGCTCAAGGATGGTACCGATCGATGCGCGCTACCCCATTTAGTGGGGGTAGAGCCTACTTGCAAGTCTCTCCGACCTTCACAAAAAAAGTTATTCAAGAATATCTCTTTCTCCTATGTGCTTTCATCCCTAACCCTAACCCTAACCCTTCCGAAAGTCGGAGAAGCTCAAGGATGGTACCGATCGATGCGCGCAACCCCATTTAGTGGGGGTAGAGCCTACTTGCAAGTCTCTCCGACCTTCACAAAAAAAGTTATTCAAGAATATCTCCTCAGATTTGGGGGAATTTCGTCGGTCGACCTCTTCCGAAGGTCGTACAAGCTCGGGGATGGTACCAATCGATCCGCAGGACCCAAATTAGTCCAGATGCAACCACTTTCCAAGTCTCTCCGACCTTCACAAAAAAAGTTATTCAAGAATATCTCTTTCTCCTATGTGCTTTCATCCCTAACCCTAACCCTAACCCTTCCGAAAGTCGGAGAAGCTCAAGGATGGTACCGATCGATGCGCGCTACCCCATTTAGTGGGGGTAGAGCCTACTTGCAAGTCTCTCCGACCTTCACAAAAAAAGTTATTCAAGAATATCTCCTCAGATTTGGGGGAATTTCGTCGGTCGACCTCTTCCGAAGGTCGTACAAGCTCGGGGATGGTACCAATCGATCCGCAGGACCCAAATTAGTCCAGATGCAACCACTTTCCAAGTCTCTCCGACCTTTACAAAAAAAGTTATTCAAGAATATCTCTTTCTCCTATGTGCTTTCATCCCTAACCCTAACCCTAACCCTTCCGAAAGTCGGAGAAGCTCAAGGATGGTACCGATCGATGCGCGCTACCCCATTTAGTGGGGGTAGAGCCTACTTGCAAGTCTCTCCGACCTTCACAAAAAAAGTTATTCAAGAATATCTCTTTCTCCTATGTGCTTTCATCCCTAACCCTAACCCTAACCCTTCCGAAAGTCGGAGAAGCTCAAGGATGGTACCGATCGATGCGCGCTACCCCATTTAGTGGGGGTAGAGCCTACTTGCAAGTCTCTCCGACCTTCACAAAAAAAGTTATTCAAGAATATCTCTTTCTCCTATGTGCTTTCATCCCTAACCCTAACCCTAACCCTTCCGAAAGTCGGAGAAGCTCAAGGATGGTACCGATCGATGCGCGCTACCCCATTTAGTGGGGGTAGAGCCTACTTGCAAGTCTCTCCGACCTTCACAAAAAAAGTTATTCAAGAATATCTCTTTCTCCTATGTGCTTTCATCCCTAACCCTAACCCTAACCCTTCCGAAAGTCGGAGAAGCTCAAGGATGGTACCGATCGATGCGCGCAACCCCATTTAGTGGGGGTAGAGCCTACTTGCAAGTCTCTCCGACCTTCACAAAAAAAGTTATTCAAGAATATCTCCTCAGATTTGGGGGAATTTCGTCGGTCGACCTCTTCCAAAGGTCGTACAAGCTCGGGGATGGTACCAATCGATCCGCAGGACCCAAATTAGTCCAGATGCAACCACTTTCCAAGTCTCTCCGACCTTCACAAAAAAAGTTATTCAAGAATATCTCTTTCTCCTATGTGCTTTCAACCCTAACCCTAACCCTAACCCTTCCGAAAGTCGGAGAAGCTCAAAGATGGTACCGATCGATGCGCGCTACCCCATTTAGTGGGGGTAGAGCCTACTTGCAAGTCTTTCCGACCTTCACAAAAAAAGTTATTCAAGAATATCTCCTCAGATTTGGGGGAATTTCGTCGGTCGACCTCTTCCGAAGGTCGTACAAGCTCGGGGATGGTACCAATCGATCCGCAGGACCCAAATTAGTCCAGATGCAACCACTTTCCAAGTCTCTCCGACCTTCACAAAAAAAGTTATTCAAGAATATCTCTTTCTCCTATGTGCTTTCATCCCTAACCCTAACCCTAACCCTTCCGAAAGTCGGAGAAGCTCAAGGATGGTACCGATCGATGCGCGCTACCCCATTTAGTGGGGGTAGAGCCTACTTGCAAGTCTCTCCGACCTTCACAAAAAAAGTTATTCAAGAATATCTCTTTCTCCTATGTGCTTTCATCCCTAACCCTAACCCTAACCCTTCCGAAAGTCGGAGAAGCTCAAGGATGGTACCGATCGATGCGCGCTACCCCATTTAGTGGGGGTAGAGCCTACTTGCAAGTCTCTCCGACCTTCACAAAAAAAGTTATTCAAGAATATCTCTTTCTCCTATGTGCTTTCATCCCTAACCCTAACCCTAACCCTTCCGAAAGTCGGAGAAGCTCAAGGATGGTACCGATCGATGCGCGCTACCCCATTTAGTGGGGGTAGAGCCTACTTGCAAGTCTCTCCGACCTTCACAAAAAAAGTTATTCAAGAATATCTCTTTCTCCTATGTGCTTTCATCCCTAACCCTAACCCTAACCCTTCCGAAAGTCGGAGAAGCTCAAGGATGGTACTGATCGATGCGCGCAACCCCATTTAGTGGGGGTAGAGCCTACTTGCAAGTCTCTCCGACCTTCACAAAAAAAGTTATTCAAGAATATCTCCTCAGATTTGGGGGAATTTCGTCGGTCGACCTCTTCCGAAGGTCGTACAAGCTCGGGGATGGTACCAATCGATCCGCAGGACCCAAATTAGTCCAGATGCAACCACTTTCCAAGTTTCTCCGACCTTTACAAAAAAAGTTATTCAAGAATATCTCTTTCTCCTATGTGCTTTCATCCCTAACCCTAACCCTTCCGAAAGTCGGAGAAGCTCAAGGATGGTACCGATCGATGCGCGCTCCCCCATTTAGTGGGGGTAGAGCCTACTTGCAAGTCTCTCCGACCTTCACAAAAAAAGTTATTCAAGAATATCTCTTTCTCCTATGTGCTTTCATCCCTAATCCTAACCCTAACCCTTCCGAAAGTCGGAGAAGCTCAAGGATGGTACCGATCGATGCGCGCTACCCCATTTAGTGGGGGTAGAGCCTACTTGCAAGTCTCTCCGACCTTCACAAAAAAAGTTATTCAAGAATATCTCTTTCTCCTATGTGCTTTCATCCCTAACCCTAACCCTAACCCTTCCGAAAGTCGGAGAAGCTCAAGGATGGTACCGATCGATGCGCGCTACCCCATTTAGTGGGGGTAGAGCCTACTTGCAAGTCTCTCCGACCTTCACAAAAAAAGTTATTCAAGAATATCTCTTTCTCCTATGTGCTTTCATCCCTAACCCTAACCCTAACCCTTCCGAAAGTCGGAGAAGCTCAAGGATGGTACCGATCGATGCGCGCTACCCCATTTAGTGGGGGTAGAGCCTACTTGCAAGTCTCTCCGACCTTCACAAAAAAAGTTATTCAAGAATATCTCTTTCTCCTATGTGCTTTCATCCCTAACCCTAACCCTAACCCTTCCGAAAGTCGGAGAAGCTCAAGGATGGTACCGATCGATGCGCGCTACCCCATTTAGTGGGGGTAGAGCCTACTTGCAAGTCTCTCCGACCTTCACAAAAAAAGTTATTCAAGAATATCTCTTTCTCCTATGTGCTTTCATCCCTAACCCTAACCCTAACCCTTCCGAAAGTCGGAGAAGCTCAAGGATGGTACCGATCGATGCGCGCTACCCCATTTAGTGGGGGTAGAGCCTACTTGCAAGTCTCTCCGACCTTCACAAAAAAAGTTATTCAAGAATATCTCTTTCTCCTATGTGCTTTCATCCCTAACCCTAACCCTAACCCTTCCGAAAGTCGGAGAAGCTCAAGGATGGTACTGATCGATGCGCGCAACCCCATTTAGTGGGGGTAGAGCCTACTTGCAAGTCTCTCCGACCTTCACAAAAAAAGTTATTCAAGAATATCTCCTCAGATTTGGGGGAATTTCGTCGGTCGACCTCTTCCGAAGGTCGTACAAGCTCGGGGATGGTACCAATCGATCAGCAGGACCCAAATTAGTCCAGATGCAACCACTTTCCAAGTCTCTCCGACCTTTACAAAAAAAGTTATTCAAGAATATCTCTTTCTCCTATGTGCTTTCATCCCTAACCCTAACCCTAACCCTTCCGAAAGTCGGAGAAGCTCAAGGATGGTACCGATCGATGCGCGCTACCCCATTTAGTGGGGGTAGAGCCTACTTGCAAGTCTCTCCGACCTTCACAAAAAAAGTTATTCAAGAATATCTCTTTCTCCTATGTGCTTTCATCCCTAACCCTAACCCTAACCCTTCCGAAAGTCGGAGAAGCTCAAGGATGGTACCGATCGATGCGCGCTACCCCATTTAGTGGGGGTAGAGCCTACTTGCAAGTCTCTCCGACCTTCACAAAAAAAGTTATTCAAGAATATCTCTTTCTCCTATGTGCTTTCATCCCTAACCCTAACCCTAACCCTTCCGAAAGTCGGAGAAGCTCAAGGATGGTACCGATCGATGCGCGCTACCCCATTTAGTGGGGGTAGAGCCTACTTGCAAGTCTCTCCGACCTTCACAAAAAAAGTTATTCAAGAATATCTCTTTCTCCTATGTGCTTTCATCCCTAACCCTAACCCTAACCCTTCCGAAAGTCGGAGAAGCTCAAGGATGGTACCGATCGATGCGCGCAACCCCATTTAGTGGGGGTAGAGCCTACTTGCAAGTCTCTCCGACCTTCACAAAAAAAGTTATTCAAGAATATCTCCTCAGATTTGGGGGAATTTCGTCGGTCGACCTCTTCCAAAGGTCGTACAAGCTCGGGGATGGTACCAATCGATCTGCAGGACCCAAATTAGTCCAGATGCAACCACTTTCCAAGTCTCTCCGACCTTCACAAAAAAAGTTATTCAAGAATATCTCTTTCTCCTATGTGCTTTCAACCCTAACCCTAACCCTAACCCTTCCGAAAGTCGGAGAAGCTCAAAGATGGTACCGATCGATGCGCGCTACCCCATTTAGTGGGGGTAGAGCCTACTTGCAAGTCTTTCCGACCTTCACAAAAAAAGTTATTCAAGAATATCTCCTCAGATTTGGGGGAATTTCGTCGGTCGACCTCTTCCGAAGGTCGTACAAGCTCGGGGATGGTACCAATCGATCCGCAGGACCCAAATTAGTCCAGATGCAACCACTTTCCAAGTCTCTCCGACCTTCACAAAAAAAGTTATTCAAGAATATCTCTTTCTCCTATGTGCTTTCATCCCTAACCCTAACCCTAACCCTTCCGAAAGTCGGAGAAGCTCAAGGATGGTACCGATCGATGCGCGCTACCCCATTTAGTGGGGGTAGAGCCTACTTGCAAGTCTCTCCGACCTTCACAAAAAAAGTTATTCAAGAATATCTCTTTCTCCTATGTGCTTTCATCCCTAACCCTAACCCTAACCCTTCCGAAAGTCGGAGAAGCTCAAGGATGGTACCGATCGATGCGCGCTACCCCATTTAGTGGGGGTAGAGCCTACTTGCAAGTCTCTCCGACCTTCACAAAAAAAGTTATTCAAGAATATCTCTTTCTCCTATGTGCTTTCATCCCTAACCCTAACCCTAACCCTTCCGAAAGTCGGAGAAGCTCAAGGATGGTACCGATCGATGCGCGCTACCCCATTTAGTGGGGGTAGAGCCTACTTGCAAGTCTCTCCGACCTTCACAAAAAAAGTTATTCAAGAATATCTCTTTCTCCTATGTGCTTTCATCCCTAACCCTAACCCTAACCCTTCCGAAAGTCGGAGAAGCTCAAGGATGGTACTGATCGATGCGCGCAACCCCATTTAGTGGGGGTAGAGCCTACTTGCAAGTCTCTCCGACCTTCACAAAAAAAGTTATTCAAGAATATCTCCTCAGATTTGGGGGAATTTCGTCGGTCGACCTCTTCCGAAGGTCGTACAAGCTCGGGGATGGTACCAATCGATCAGCAGGACCCAAATTAGTCCAGATGCAACCACTTTCCAAGTCTCTCCGACCTTTACAAAAAAAGTTATTCAAGAATATCTCTTTCTCCTATGTGCTTTCATCCCTAACCCTAACCCTAACCCTTCCGAAAGTCGGAGAAGCTCAAGGATGGTACCGATCGATGCGCGCTACCCCATTTAGTGGGGGTAGAGCCTACTTGCAAGTCTCTCCGACCTTCACAAAAAAAGTTATTCAAGAATATCTCTTTCTCCTATGTGCTTTCATCCCTAACCCTAACCCTAACCCTTCCGAAAGTCGGAGAAGCTCAAGGATGGTACCGATCGATGCGCGCTACCCCATTTAGTGGGGGTAGAGCCTACTTGCAAGTCTCTCCGACCTTCACAAAAAAAGTTATTCAAGAATATCTCTTTCTCCTATGTGCTTTCATCCCTAACCCTAACCCTAACCCTTCCGAAAGTCGGAGAAGCTCAAGGATGGTACCGATCGATGCGCGCTACCCCATTTAGTGGGGGTAGAGCCTACTTGCAAGTCTCTCCGACCTTCACAAAAAAAGTTATTCAAGAATATCTCTTTCTCCTATGTGCTTTCATCCCTAACCCTAACCCTAACCCTTCCGAAAGTCGGAGAAGCTCAAGGATGGTACCGATCGATGCGCGCAACCCCATTTAGTGGGGGTAGAGCCTACTTGCAAGTCTCTCCGACCTTCACAAAAAAAGTTATTCAAGAATATCTCCTCAGATTTGGGGGAATTTCGTCGGTCGACCTCTTCCAAAGGTCGTACAAGCTCGGGGATGGTACCAATCGATCCGCAGGACCCAAATTAGTCCAGATGCAACCACTTTCCAAGTCTCTCCGACCTTCACAAAAAAAGTTATTCAAGAATATCTCTTTCTCCTATGTGCTTTCAACCCTAACCCTAACCCTAACCCTTCCGAAAGTCGGAGAAGCTCAAAGATGGTACCGATCGATGCGCGCTACCCCATTTAGTGGGGGTAGAGCCTACTTGCAAGTCTTTCCGACCTTCACAAAAAAATGTATTCAAGAATATCTCCTCAGATTTGGGGGAATTTCGTCGGTCGACCTCTTCCGAAGGTCGTACAAGCTCGGGGATGGTACCAATCGATCCGCAGGACCCAAATTAGTCCAGATGCAACCACTTTCCAAGTCTCTCCGACCTTCACAAAAAAAGTTATTCAAGAATATCTCTTTCTCCTATGTGCTTTCATCCCTAACCCTAACCCTAACCCTTCCGAAAGTCGGAGAAGCTCAAGGATGGTACCGATCGATGCGCGCTACCCCATTTAGTGGGGGTAGAGCCTACTTGCAAGTCTCTCCGACCTTCACAAAAAAAGTTATTCAAGAATATCTCTTTCTCCTATGTGCTTTCATCCCTAACCCTAACCCTAACCCTTCCGAAAGTCGGAGAAGCTCAAGGATGGTACCGATCGATGCGCGCTACCCCATTTAGTGGGGGTAGAGCCTACTTGCAAGTCTCTCCGACCTTCACAAAAAAAGTTATTCAAGAATATCTCTTTCTCCTATGTGCTTTCATCCCTAACCCTAACCCTAACCCTTCCGAAAGTCGGAGAAGCTCAAGGATGGTACCGATCGATGCGCGCTACCCCATTTAGTGGGGGTAGAGCCTACTTGCAAGTCTCTCCGACCTTCACAAAAAAAGTTATTCAAGAATATCTCTTTCTCCTATGTGCTTTCATCCCTAACCCTAACCCTAACCCTTCCGAAAGTCGGAGAAGCTCAAGGATGGTACTGATCGATGCGCGCAACCCCATTTAGTGGGGGTAGAGCCTACTTGCAAGTCTCTCCGACCTTCACAAAAAAAGTTATTCAAGAATATCTCCTCAGATTTGGGGGAATTTCGTCGGTCGACCTCTTCCGAAGGTCGTACAAGCTCGGGGATGGTACCAATCGATCAGCAGGACCCAAATTAGTCCAGATGCAACCACTTTCCAAGTCTCTCCGACCTTTACAAAAAAAGTTATTCAAGAATATCTCTTTCTCCTATGTGCTTTCATCCCTAACCCTAACCCTAACCCTTCCGAAAGTCGGAGAAGCTCAAGGATGGTACCGATCGATGCGCGCTACCCCATTTAGTGGGGGTAGAGCCTACTTGCAAGTCTCTCCGACCTTCACAAAAAAAGTTATTCAAGAATATCTCTTTCTCCTATGTGCTTTCATCCCTAACCCTAACCCTAACCCTTCCGAAAGTCGGAGAAGCTCAAGGATGGTACCGATCGATGCGCGCTACCCCATTTAGTGGGGGTAGAGCCTACTTGCAAGTCTCTCCGACCTTCACAAAAAAAGTTATTCAAGAATATCTCTTTCTCCTATGTGCTTTCATCCCTAACCCTAACCCTAACCCTTCCGAAAGTCGGAGAAGCTCAAGGATGGTACCGATCGATGCGCGCTACCCCATTTAGTGGGGGTAGAGCCTACTTGCAAGTCTTTCCGACCTTCACAAAAAAAGTTATTCAAGAATATCTCTTTCTCCTATGTGCTTTCATCCCTAACCCTAACCCTAACCCTTCCGAAAGTCGGAGAAGCTCAAGGATGGTACCGATCGATGCGCGCAACCCCATTTAGTGGGGGTAGAGCCTACTTGCAAGTCTCTCCGACCTTCACAAAAAAAGTTATTCAAGAATATCTCCTCAGATTTGGGGGAATTTCGTCGGTCGACCTCTTCCAAAGGTCGTACAAGCTCGGGGATGGTACCAATCGATCCGCAGGACCCAAATTAGTCCAGATGCAACCACTTTCCAAGTCTCTCCGACCTTCACAAAAAAAGTTATTCAAGAATATCTCTTTCTCCTATGTGCTTTCAACCCTAACCCTAACCCTAACCCTTCCGAAAGTCGGAGAAGCTCAAAGATGGTACCGATCGATGCGCGCTACCCCATTTAGTGGGGGTAGAGCCTACTTGCAAGTCTTTCCGACCTTCACAAAAAAAGTTATTCAAGAATATCTCCTCAGATTTGGGGGAATTTCGTCGGTCGACCTCTTCCGAAGGTCGTACAAGCTCGGGGATGGTACCAATCGATCCGCAGGACCCAAATTAGTCCAGATGCAACCACTTTCCAAGTCTCTCCGACCTTCACAAAAAAAGTTATTCAAGAATATCTCTTTCTCCTATGTGCTTTCATCCCTAACCCTAACCCTAACCCTTCCGAAAGTCGGAGAAGCTCAAGGATGGTACCGATCGATGCGCGCTACCCCATTTAGTGGGGGTAGAGCCTACTTGCAAGTCTCTCCGACCTTCACAAAAAAAGTTATTCAAGAATATCTCTTTCTCCTATGTGCTTTCATCCCTAACCCTAACCCTAACCCTTCCGAAAGTCGGAGAAGCTCAAGGATGGTACCGATCGATGCGCGCTACCCCATTTAGTGGGGGTAGAGCCTACTTGCAAGTCTCTCCGACCTTCACAAAAAAAGTTATTCAAGAATATCTCTTTCTCCTATGTGCTTTCATCCCTAACCCTAACCCTAACCCTTCCGAAAGTCGGAGAAGCTCAAGGATGGTACCGATCGATGCGCGCTACCCCATTTAGTGGGGGTAGAGCCTACTTGCAAGTCTCTCCGACCTTCACAAAAAAAGTTATTCAAGAATATCTCTTTCTCCTATGTGCTTTCATCCCTAACCCTAACCCTAACCCTTCCGAAAGTCGGAGAAGCTCAAGGATGGTACTGATCGATGCGCGCAACCCCATTTAGTGGGGGTAGAGCCTACTTGCAAGTCTCTCCGACCTTCACAAAAAAAGTTATTCAAGAATATCTCCTCAGATTTGGGGGAATTTCGTCGGTCGACCTCTTCCGAAGGTCGTACAAGCTCGGGGATGGTACCAATCGATCCGCAGGACCCAAATTAGTCCAGATGCAACCACTTTCCAAGTCTCTCCGACCTTTACAAAAAAAGTTATTCAAGAATATCTCTTTCTCCTATGTGCTTTCATCCCTAACCCTAACCCTTCCGAAAGTCGGAGAAGCTCAAGGATGGTACCGATCGATGCGCGCTCCCCCATTTAGTGGGGGTAGAGCCTACTTGCAAGTCTCTCCGACCTTCACAAAAAAAGTTATTCAAGAATATCTCTTTCTCCTATGTGCTTTCATCCCTAACCCTAACCCTAACCCTTCCGAAAGTCGGAGAAGCTCAAGGATGGTACCGATCGATGCGCGCTACCCCATTTAGTGGGGGTAGAGCCTACTTGCAAGTCTCTCCGACCTTCACAAAAAAAGTTATTCAAGAATATCTCCTCAGATTTGGGGGAATTTCGTCGGTTGACCTCTTCCGAAGGTCGTACAAGCTCGGGGATGGTACCAATCGATCCGCAGGACCCAAATTAGTCCAGATGCAACCACTTTCCAAGTCTCTCCGACCTTCACAAAAAAAGTTATTCAAGAATATCTCTTTCTCCTATGTGCTTTCATCCCTAACCCTAACCCTAACCCTTCCGAAAGTCGGAGAAGCTCAAGGATGGTACCGATCGATGCGCGCTACCCCATTTAGTGGGGGTAGAGCCTACTTGCAAGTCTCTCCGACCTTCACAAAAAAAGTTATTCAAGAATATCTCTTTCTCCTATGTGCTTTCATCCCTAACCCTAACCCTAACCCTTCCGAAAGTCGGAGAAGCTCAAGGATGGTACCGATCGATGCGCGCTACCCCATTTAGTGGGGGTAGAGCCTACTTGCAAGTCTCTCCGACCTTCACAAAAAAAGTTATTCAAGAATATCTCTTTCTCCTATGTGCTTTCATCCCTAACCCTAACCCTAACCCTTCCGAAAGTCGGAGAAGCTCAAGGATGGTACTGATCGATGCGCGCAACCCCATTTAGTGGGGGTAGAGCCTACTTGCAAGTCTCTCCGACCTTCACAAAAAAAGTTATTCAAGAATATCTCCTCAGATTTGGGGGAATTTCGTCGGTCGACCTCTTCCGAAGGTCGTACAAGCTCGGGGATGGTACCAATCGATCCGCAGGACCCAAATTAGTCCAGATGCAACCACTTTCCAAGTCTCTCCGACCTTCACAAAAAAAGTTATTCAAGAATATCTCTTTCTCCTATGTGCTTTCATCCCTAACCCTAACCCTAACCCTTCCGAAAGTCGGAGAAGCTCAAGGATGGTACCGATCGATGCGCGCTACCCCATTTAGTGGGGGTAGAGCCTACTTGCAAGTCTCTCCGACCTTCACAAAAAAAGTTATTCAAGAATATCTCTTTCTCCTATGTGCTTTCATCCCTAACCCTAACCCTAACCCTTCCGAAAGTCGGAGAAGCTCAAGGATGGTACCGATCGATGCGCGCAACCCCATTTAGTGGGGGTAGAGCCTACTTGCAAGTCTCTCCGACCTTCACAAAAAAAGTTATTCAAGAATATCTCCTCAGATTTGGGGGAATTTCGTCGGTCGACCTCTTCCGAAGGTCGTACAAGCTCGGGGATGGTACCAATCGATCCGCAGGACCCAAATTAGTCCAGATGCAACCACTTTCCAAGTCTCTCCGACCTTCACAAAAAAAGTTATTCAAGAATATCTCTTTCTCCTATGTGCTTTCATCCCTAACCCTAACCCTAACCCTTCCGAAAGTCGGAGAAGCTCAAGGATGGTACCGATCGATGCGCGCTACCCCATTTAGTGGGGGTAGAGCCTACTTGCAAGTCTCTCCGACCTTCACAAAAAAAGTTATTCAAGAATATCTCCTCAGATTTGGGGGAATTTCGTCGGTCGACCTCTTCCGAAGGTCGTACAAGCTCGGGGATGGTACCAATCGATCTGCAGGACCCAAATTAGTCCAGATGCAACCACTTTCCAAGTCTCTCCGACCTTCACAAAAAAAGTTATTCAAGAATATCTCTTTCTCCTATGTGCTTTCATCCCTAACCCTAACCCTAACCCTTCCGAAAGTCGGAGAAGCTCAAGGATGGTACCGATCGATGCGCGCTACCCCATTTAGTGGGGGTAGAGCCTACTTGCAAGTCTCTCCGACCTTCACAAAAAAAGTTATTCAAGAATATCTCTTTCTCCTATGTGCTTTCATCCCTAACCCTAACCCTAACCCTTCCGAAAGTCGGAGAAGCTCAAGGATGGTACCGATCGATGCGCGCTACCCCATTTAGTGGGGGTAGAGCCTACTTGCAAGTCTCTCCGACCTTCACAAAAAAAGTTATTCAAGAATATCTCTTTCTCCTATGTGCTTTCATCCCTAACCCTAACCCTAACCCTTCCGAAAGTCGGAGAAGCTCAAGGATGGTACCGATCGATGCGCGCTACCCCATTTAGTGGGGGTAGAGCCTACTTGCAAGTCTCTCCGACCTTCACAAAAAAAGTTATTCAAGAATATCTCTTTCTCCTATGTGCTTTCATCCCTAACCCTAACCCTAACCCTTCCGAAAGTCGGAGAAGCTCAAGGATGGTACTGATCGATGCGCGCAACCCCATTTAGTGGGGGTAGAGCCTACTTGCAAGTCTCTCCGACCTTCACAAAAAAAGTTATTCAAGAATATCTCCTCAGATTTGGGGGAATTTCGTCGGTCGACCTCTTCCGAAGGTCGTACAAGCTCGGGGATGGTACCAATCGATCCGCAGGACCCAAATTAGTCCAGATGCAACCACTTTTCAAGTCTCTCCGACCTTTACAAAAAAAGTTATTCAAGAATATCTCTTTCTCCTATGTGCTTTCATCCCTAACCCTAACCCTAACCCTTCCGAAAGTCGGAGAAGCTCAAGGATGGTACCGATCGATGCGCGCTACCCCATTTAGTGGGGGTAGAGCCTACTTGCAAGTCTCTCCGACCTTCACAAAAAAAGTTATTCAAGAATATCTCTTTCTCCTATGTGCTTTCATCCCTAACCCTAACCCTTCCGAAAGTCGGAGAAGCTCAAGGATGGTACTGATCGATGCGCGCAACCCCATTTAGTGGGGGTAGAGCCTACTTGCAAGTCTCTCCGACCTTCACAAAAAAAGTTATTCAAGAATATCTCTTTCTCCTATGTGCTTTCATCCCTAACCCTAACCCTAACCCTTCCGAAAGTCGGAGAAGCTCAAGGATGGTACTGATCGATGCGCGCAACCCCATTTAGTGGGGGTAGAGCCTACTTGCAAGTCTCTCCGACCTTCACAAAAAAAGTTATTCAAGAATATCTCCTCAGATTTGGGGGAATTTCGTCGGTCGACCTCTTCCGAAGGTCGTACAAGCTCGGGGATGGTACCAATCGATCCGCAGGACCCAAATTAGTCCAGATGCAACCACTTTCCAAGTCTCTCCGACCTTTACAAAAAAAGTTATTCAAGAATATCTCTTTCTCCTATGTGCTTTCATCCCTAACCCTAACCCTAACCCTTCCGAAAGTCGGAGAAGCTCAAGGATGGTACCGATCGATGCGCGCTACCCCATTTAGTGGGGGTAGAGCCTACTTGCAAGTCTCTCCGACCTTCACAAAAAAAGTTATTCAAGAATATCTCTTTCTCCTATGTGCTTTCATCCCTAACCCTAACCCTAACCCTTCCGAAAGTCGGAGAAGCTCAAGGATGGTACTGATCGATGCGCGCAACCCCATTTAGTGGGGGTAGAGCCTACTTGCAAGTCTCTCCGACCTTCACAAAAAAAGTTATTCAAGAATATCTCCTCAGATTTGGGGGAATTTCGTCGGTCGACCTCTTCCGAAGGTCGTACAAGCTCGGGGATGGTACCAATCGATCCGCAGGACCCAAATTAGTCCAGATGCAACCACTTTCCAAGTCTCTCCGACCTTTACAAAAAAAGTTATTCAAGAATATCTCTTTCTCCTATGTGCTTTCATCCTAACCCTAACCCTAACCCTTCCGAAAGTCGGAGAAGCTCAAGGATGGTACCGATCGATGCGCGCTACCCCATTTAGTGGGGGTAGAGCCTACTTGCAAGTCTCTCCGACCTTCACAAAAAAAGTTATTCAAGAATATCTCTTTCTCCTATGTGCTTTCATCCCTAACCCTAACCCTAACCCTTCCGAAAGTCGGAGAAGCTCAAGGATGGTACCGATCGATGCGCGCTACCCCATTTAGTGGGGGTAGAGCCTACTTGCAAGTCTCTCCGACCTTCACAAAAAAAGTTATTCAAGAATATCTCCTCAGATTTGGGGGAATTTCGTCGGTCGACCTCTTCCGAAGGTCGTACAAGCTCGGGGATGGTACCAATCGATCCGCAGGACCCAAATTAGTCCAGATGCAACCACTTTCCAAGTCTCTCCGACCTTCACAAAAAAAGTTATTCAAGAATATCTCTTTCTCCTATGTGCTTTCATCCCTAACCCTAACCCTAACCCTTCCGAAAGTCGGAGAAGCTCAAGGATGGTACCGATCGATGCGCGCTACCCCATTTAGTGGGGGTAGAGCCTACTTGCAAGTCTCTCCGACCTTCACAAAAAAAGTTATTCAAGAATATCTCTTTCTCCTATGTGCTTTCATCCCTAACCCTAACCCTAACCCTTCCGAAAGTCGGAGAAGCTCAAGGATGGTACCGATCGATGCGCGCTACCCCATTTAGTGGGGGTAGAGCCTACTTGCAAGTCTCTCCGACCTTCACAAAAAAAGTTATTCAAGAATATCTCTTTCTCCTATGTTCTTTCATCCCTAACCCTAACCCTAACCCTTCCGAAAGTCGGAGAAGCTCAAGGATGGTACCGATCGATGCGCGCTACCCCATTTAGTGGGGGTAGAGCCTACTTGCAAGTCTCTCCGACCTTCACAAAAAAAGTTATTCAAGAATATCTCTTTCTCCTATGTGCTTTCATCCCT